>NC_081424.1:2739672-3386339 GCF_949786415.1 Peromyscus eremicus | reverse complement strand
AAGTTTATATCCATCAGAGAGCAGCTTCTCTTTTCTGCCTCCTGCAGACTTAAGTATCGTTACTCTTGATATATAGAGGAGTTTATTTAAAACGCCTCTACTAATGTCCCCCCAAAACACATACATAGACACACATTATTCTACAACAAATGTTAATGGATTCAATTTACTTAAGGTGAGAAGAATGCAATTTATTATTTTTCTTTCAGGTATTCATAAGTATGCAGCAGTGTGCATAGGATATATATGAGGAAATAAAATATTTACCTCTTCTACTGAAGTGACACAATAAGCATGAAACTCAGACACTGAGAAATGTACATTACATATGTTTGATTTACTTTACTTTAATAGACAATCAATTTAATATGTACACAAGCACAAGGCAGTGTAGCAAGAATTGGTAGAAGGTCTTTTTATTAATAAAAAACCTGAAGCCAGTTCTGTTCTCTGAACCCTGCAGCTAGAGTTTTTCTCTCCGGGTTCTGCCAAGCCCCAGCAGTCCCGTAGCCCACTTATAAAATAAATATACAGATGCTTATATTATTTAAACTGCTCAGCTATTAGATCAGTCCTACCATTGTCTAGCTCTTACTCTTATACTCAGCTCATTTTTGTTAATCTATATGTTGCCACGTGTTCCGTGGCCTTACCTGCAGCCTTTACATGATGTTCCCTGGACGGCAGGCTGGCGTCTCCTTCTCTCTGCCTTCCTGTTCTCTCAATTCTCCTCTCTGCTAGTCCTGCCTATACTTCCTCTCTGGCTACTGGCCAATCAGTGATTTATTTATCAATCAATCATCCACAGCAGACCCCAGATAAGTTTATTAGGGTGCACAATATTTTGGGGAACACAATATCACCACAAGGCAGCATCATATAAATGACTAGATGTCTAGCTAGGTTGCTAGTCAATAATATTACTGAATACTTAAAAGTTCCATTAATTGTGATACCATTCAAAATAATCTTCAGAAGCCATATATGTCTATTTCCTTCCTTGGTCTCTAGTTTCTTATAGGCATGTTCAACCTTTTAAAATTTGGCAGAATGTTATAATCTATACAGTTTGTTCTTAAAAACCACACACTCACAGAGGAGAAGATTAAGTGGGTAAGAGCACTTGCTATGCAACATTGAAATCCTGAGTTTGATCTCCTGAAATCAGCTGAAAAGTTGGATTCAGTGGGGTGCATCCATAATCACAGCACTCTTAAGTGAAGATAAGAAACAGAGACAGAAGAATCAGTTTGAAGCTCAAGGACAGCTAGATTGGAGTATTCAAGGCAGTGCCAAAGCAAGAGATCATCTACTGCAAAGATGCTGAAAAGGGAGAACAGACTCCACAGTTTTCATCCAAGCCCCATGTGTACCACAGAAAACATATCTATCTGTGTATAGACAGATATATAATTAATTAATAAATGATTGCCACTTGTAAAAGGGAAACAACATAAAGTTAAATATTACAAAAGAGCTTATGTTTAAAGTTGATAATTTTACATTGGGATGCATTCATAGTTACCTTGTGGTGCATATTATCTCATGGGCTACAGGGCAGATGTGCCTGGATGGGTAAACAAAATCAGGAACACCTGCTTGTGGCATTCAAGGTCACGTTTAGCGAAGTACATGATGGAATAGCAGTATATTGGTGGAAAGTCATTTGAATCTATCAGGATCCACACTGATTTCCCTTTTCTTCTTACTCTTCAGTATTTTCAGATGCATTTATGACATGCAACAGGAAACATTGAAGACTGTAACTGGGCTATGGTTATTTTGTGTTTATTCAAGGAAAGTAAAGTACAGGTTCTTGGGTCCAATATCGGAAACCAAATCAGAGTCATCTGATTTCATAGTCTAATATTACAAGTGTTATAAATTTAGTTTTCACAGTTATGAAGGCTAGAGAGTCCACAGTTAAGGAACTGACAGATTCAGTGTCTAAGAAGAACACCAATCTGTGCTTCCAGGGTTATTATCTCAAATCTCTGACTTCACATAGGAGAAGAGATAGATGGGCAGAGAGAACCCAAGCTAGTTCCCTGAAGTTAGAAATTTAAGGGACTGCTCCACTAAACAGACAAACTTTATTGATATTAATTAATCACTTCACTTAACGGAAACCATAATGGAGATTAAAGTTCAACATAAACCTTAGAAGTCACTATCAGTCAAAGCACGATATTGGGAGGATATCAGACCTGTGTGTTAGAAATTGGGAAGTGCAGATTTCCTGGCTTTTTAAGGGTTATATTTGAACTGGTTAAGTTACAGTCTTCTTCCTATTAATGTAGAATCCTCAAGCATGCAGTGGACACTTAAAGCATGCCTGCTTATTGATCAATGCTTCAAATTATGATATTCTTCAAGTTATATGATATTCTTCTATTTATGATATTCTTCTAGTTATGCCTGGTGAATACTGTGTGTTTATACATACCTAGTAGTTTCTTAAGTTTAGTTAAAGGAAGATCATATATAATCAGGGGTAAAATTGAAAACATTCAGCTATCTATAGGAAGATTATGCTTCTATTCCTATTTCTATAATTCCTATTTCTATTATGAATTAAAGTGCATATTTTGTATTATCATTTATTGTCATGAGTGCTGAATGTCTTGTCCACACAATTAAACAATAAAAATGTAACATGACGCTTCCTCAGTCACTTTCCAGGGTCATGGAAGCATGCTGATGGAAGAAACTCATGGGGTACATAGATATTATGTTAATACTTACAGATTCTACTGATTATATTTCAAAGTCAACTTGTTCCATTTTGAAAAGAAAACTATCAAATAATTAAATAGTATACAGAATTAATAACTTTATATCAGAATATTAAAGTCTCAATTTTTAAATTTTGGAAAATATATTTTTGAAAAGTTTCACTCTTAAAAATGAAAAATACTTTCTGAGAGTTAACAACAGTTTAGCCTATAAAAATGAAGTGGCGTATTTGAAAAGAGGGTAATTATCATTGAGACTTTTTTCTATAGAAACTATTTTATAGATTTGGAAGTTATAAGCAATGTATTTATTTGGTTCTGAATTTGCAAATGATAAGAACAATGGAAATTCAGAAAATTGACCATACTTTCCACAACATTTTTTAAAAATGGAAGATACTTTAGCTGCCTATTTTTAGCACACTACAGAGGTTTCCATTACATATTACCTGGGTGTGATCTTATATCCCAACTAGAATTTTTCAAAAAGATATAAGAAAGTGATCAGCATGTGAGAAAAATGTATCTATATGGAAAGCTAAGTCTTAGAATATTATGTTCTTTCCTACATCAAATTATTAGCCTTTTTATTATTTGCTTTTACTAAACATTCTTTGTGGTGCTCCTTTTTGCTTTGAGATCTTCAGTATTAATTCATTCTTTGGTGGTATCTGGCCAAGGTTTTCTGCCAGTCTCTATAGGGAATCCTCAGTAAGGTCATTGCTTCTTTGCTGCACGTGGATTTACTTTGGTATTGGTGCTCTAATTTTTTTCAGTCCATTGCTATAATAGTCCGGACTTTTGGATACTTCAGGAAGTTTTTTTCCCAGGCCTATCTCTGGAATTATTTTCTTATAGCGGTTTTAGGTCTGACCTTGAAGTCTCTGATCATTTGTTGTGAGGGATTTCCTCCAAGTTGAAATTTCCTCCAAGTTGCAATCTCCCTGAGGAACACTCATTAATATTTATCAAATAAACAACTCACAAGCCTCAGGAAGTCTCTAAAAATTATAAGATACATAAGGGTCCTTACTTCCCAAGGTTAGATCACAGTAAGGACTACTGAGTGAAAGAGCATCTCTTAGCTATTGAACTTCCTTTCACAGGTGAAGAGAGTTCAGGGGTTCCGCTTTCCGCTTTCAGTGAGGAAGCCAAACTTTGGTCATCCATGGTCTTGTAAACGACCATCACTAAACTTATTGGTTTAGTAAATTGGTTCTTGGTGGTATTGTTATTTTTGACTGTTCATCAGTTTCTTATATGGAATAAATCAGTATTTGTTTAGATCTCCTCAGCAATAGTGCTATATAGCAGCATTTAAAATTTATTTTTATACATCTAGTTTTATTCTTCATCATGTGACTATCCAATTTCCCAGCCCCATTCTTTATTCTCCAAGAAATATTTGGGTAATTAAATAAAAACACAAAACATTCAATCAAACAAACAAAAAACATGTGACAGATGATACGAGAATTGAATTCTGGGTCACCTGTTCTACGTCATTGGTAAACATGTTTGTCTTTCTGCTGATAATATGCTCAAGGTAGTTTTATAAACAGTGATGATTTCGATATAGGATATAGAAGGTGATGTCATCTTACCATCCTTCATGAAAGGTTTGTAAAAGAGATAATGTGTACTCATCAGTTACTTATAAATGAAAATTTTAATAACTTTTTACACAAAAGAATGTATAATGTGTTTATCTGATATGGAAGCACCAAATAAAACACAGTTACTTAAAAATTAGGAGAAATATAGATATTATATAAGCAAGATATCAGTGCAGAGAAGAAAGAGTAGAATTATGGAAACCAAGAAGTCTGTAACAGTGTGTCAGAGTATGGGCCTACCACTGGCAGCCCACAGCACTAGCTGAAAGATCGAGGGGGAACTGGCCAACTGGCATTGAGTTCCTCATTAGACAAATAAGATGCATTTTAAAGGTGCAGAAAAAAACTGTCAAATTGATTCAGCTATTATTACAGGAAAATGACCACACCCAGGATGAGAACGCAGTGCTCACACGATTCTCACAGAAACAGGTACTACAGCAGGAAGGGAAGAATACCATTCACAGAACATAAATGAAAACAGCTGTGTCAACAGCAATTTCTTTACAGAATCCTAATCTCATTCTGAATGTATCTATGCATACATATCCATGGAAACCTGGATGACACCAATACACACACACACACACACACACACACACACACACACACACACACACACACACTTTACATACAGCCATGCTTGACTTAATAATAGAAATGCTCTATGCTTAACATAATAAAAATAGTTTTTAAAGAATGCCATCATTTAGTGATCTCATCACAGAGGGCTCAGCCACATAATCAGATTGTCAGGTTTCCACCCACCTAAGTTCAGTGATATAGGCTTTTGTTACCAGACAACACTCATATATGAAGTGAGTCTATTGAATGGTAAAGGCAAATGATACCCAACGATAAGCATTCAAGCATGTAAGCATATGAAAGAATCAGTAAATATACAGTACCTAAAAATTATCTTGTATACCATTGACAGAACTTGCCTGCCTACAGGAAACTCCAAGTGAGTTATTAAGGGAGTGGTGGGAAAAATAAGACACCTAAAGACATCACTTTATGCTGTCGTGGGATTTATAGAAACTAAGTACTTAGGTAACGTTATTTTTTTCTTTCTAAATATATTAATATTGGCTAAATGTAACTTAAAATCATTGTATTTGTATATGATATGTGTATGGCATGAATGTAGGTGTGTGGGCATGCGCATGTTTATGTGTGTGAGTACAGGTTCACCATGCCATGGCTCCTGTGTAGAGGTCAGAGAACAAATCCAGTTATTGGTCTTTGCCTTTTAAGTTGAGATGGGAGTCTCTATTTTAAACATTTATCTTATATTTATTATGTTGATGTATACATTTCTGCATGAGTGCATAATCTCAAGCATACTAGTGCCTTTGAGGGAAAAGGGGAGCATCAGATTCCCTATGCTGGAGACATACACTCGTGAGCTGTCTGATGTGGATGGAATTGAGCCATGGTTTTCTGCCAGGGCAGTGAATAATCTTGACTGCTGAGACATCAAGACAGACTCTTATTCACTACTGCATATGTTAAGCTAACTAGCCCATGAAATTCTGGGGATTCTCCTGTTTCCACCTCACATCTTGTTGTAGGAGCACTGGAATTACACAACTAAGCTGTCATTCAACTTTTACATGAGTTCAGGAGATTCAAATTCAAATAATATTTCATGGCAGGTGCTTTTACCTACTGAATATAACATTTTAAGTTAACAAACAATGCTTTTAAATATTTGGACCTTTGCAAAACTACTAAGGTTAACAAATGTTGTGGTGTACACAATGAATTTTTCATTACATCCTTATTCTCTAAACTCGTCTCCTTTTACTTATTTGTTTATTTTTACTTTTATCTTTTTGTGACTGCAAAAACCTAATATATAACTACACACATCAGCCCAGGAGTCAGGACCATCAGTATCAGAAACTTCCCCTCCACATCTTGTCCCACTGAAAGCCTGTTGAGGCAATAATGTGCAAGGAACACGTGACAGCAAGACTGCTTTGTATATCTCCTGAAGGACAAACCTGAGATTCTTGGGAACATTCTCATTTTTGAAGGTAGAAGTGGGGAACTGCACAAACTAGTATAAGTATTATGGAGAGCAATATACACAGTTTTCAAAGCAGTGTAGAGAAAACTATATGACTCAGATCACTCTAAAGTTCTCTTATCTTGCTATAGACAATATAAGTTTATGTTTATTTGGCACTATTCATGATAGCAGAAACTAGAGCAGCCTAGATGTCCAATCATAGAGGAGTGTAACTGAAAGTTTTCCTGTGCCCACCCGACTCCCTTGTCCCACAGCTGCTCAGACCCAAATGAACACACAGAGACATATTAATTATGAACTGTATGGCCTATTGGCTCAGACTTCTCGTTAGCTAGATCTTACATCTTAACCTATTTCTATAAATCTATACTTTGCCACGTGGCTCGTGGCTTACTGGTATCTTTACATCTTGCTTCTGTGGTGTGTCTCCTCTGTTCTGCCTTTCTCCTTCCTCCTCTCTAGTTAGAATGTCCTGCCTAACCTTATTCTGCTTCACCATTGGCCAAGCAGCTTTATTTATCAACCAATCAGAGCAACATATTTTCACAGCATACAAAAAGACATTCCCCCATCAGAGGAGTGAATAATGTAAATGTTGTGCATGTATACAATGGGATTTTAATCAGCTATAATAAAAAAGGAAGTTCTAAAATTTACAAAAAAAAAATTAATGGAACTGAAAAATATAAAATGCAATTTTCTAAACTCAAGAGAACAACAACCACAAGTTCCCTGTATGTGCAGATTTTGGTTTGTAATATTTATATGTATTTAAATAAATGGATATAACCATTGGTAAAACTAAAATATAGACAATACATCAAGGGAAATAGAAAGAGGTGTCAGAGGAAGGGGTGGGATGAAAAGCATAGAATGGCAGGAAAGCAGAATGGAAACCAAAATAAGGGGAAAATGTGGTAACATTTTGTCCCCCAATATATTGTGCACCCTAATAAACTTATCTGGGGTCAGGGAACAGAACAGCCACTAAATAGACATAGAGGCCAGAAAACAGTGGCACACAAACCTTTAATCCTAGCATTCAGGAGGCAGATCCATCTGGATCTCTGTAAGTTCAAAGCCACACTAGAAACAGCCAGGCATGGTGACACACGCCTTTCATCCCAGGAAGTGATGGCAGGAAGCAGAAAGGTATATAAAGCATGAGGACCAAGAACTAGAGTCTTTTAAAGCCTTTTAGGTTTTTAGCAACAGTTCAGCTGAGATCCATTTGGATGAGGACACAGAGGCTTCCATTTGAGGAAACAAGATCAGCTGAGGAATTGGCGAGGTGAGGTTAGCTGTGGCTTGTTCCATTTCTCCGCTCTTTCAGTGTTCACCTCAATACCTGGCTCTGGTTATTTTATCAATAAGACCATTTGAAATTCGTGTTACAGAAAAATAAATGTGGAGGGCAAATATAGGAGAGAGAAGGAGAGGAGGGGAGGAGTTTGAGGAGATGGGAGAATCAACTATAACTCGTTTTATGGCAAATAACATTATGGTACCTAATACCATGTATGCTTATTAAAATTGTTTTATTTAAATATAAATTAATCTTTCACCAGACATTTGCTTGTGAGCAAATAGTGCACCAGAGATCTTCTGCATTAATACAAACACATTGGTTTAAGATCTGTACATTCGAAGGCTTGAGGAACTTATTGAGTTCTGTAAAATTTCTTTCAAATCCTCCACTGATTTTATTTTTTTCTGAAATTGCCTTCGTTTGACTCTTTTTCAACTATTCATTTACTGAATGATGCAGAATTTTGAGTAACATTTCAAACTTATATATACAGTCTTTTGTTGAATGTGGTGTGGTGCATTGTGTGCACTTATGAACACACACAAAAGTGCGTGTCTACGTGTTTGTCTGTATGTGTCTGTGTACAGTCACTGACCTATAAGGGAACAGTCCATTATGCTTTGGTTTTAGGATGATTGAAAGCTATTTTCAATTGGCAGAAAATGTATTTTGAAGTCTGTTCTTTTTTTAGGATATGCAGTAAAACATTGCATTTTGATGTTGGGGAGTGACTCATAACTCACAGTAAGCTAGTGACTACCTAGTACTTAAAAACTTATTTGTATCAGTCAATATTGCTTCATTATAGATGAATTAAATTGTTCTTAGCATGGTAAAGGCAGGGTTGGCTGAGCTATTTTCTTTAGTGGGTTAAATGCTTTAGATGCATTTTAAATTTATGTTACTCTGAACTTTTGATAAGTTTATTGTGATTCAATACCATATTAAAGAAGTGATCATGTGTATTCAGTTATTTCTTCATGACTTTATATATGCATATATATATATATATGTTTGTGAGTGTGTTTGTGTATATAAGTATAGGTAAGCATGTTTTTATGGCCACAGTTCTTCTTTCATTATTATTATTGTTATTATTATTAATTATTATTACCACCATTAGTATTATATTTTATTATTTAAAACAATTAAAATTCAAATACATTTTCATCATATTCTTATCATCCCCAACTCCTTATAGATCCTTTCCTCCTCCTTACCTACCCAATTTTAAGTTCTTTCTCAAAAAAAAATAGAAATTTATAGTCTTGTACTTACAAATATTTGTGTGTATGTGTGTGTGTAAGTAGATGATTAGTATACTTGTCTATCTACATGTATGTATACAAACATACTTCACAAGACATGTGTTAAAACATGCATTTATGGCTGTATAGTTATGTTGCTTGTAAAACCATGTTTATAAGAGAAACAACTCGGGAGTTATATATTTCTTTAAAAAATAACAAGTTCTGTAGGCAATCAACTTCTTAAGATGCTGCAGCTGCCACTGATCATTTTACAAGTGGAAAAAAAGTAGCAAACATGATCAATTTTAGACAATGCAGAATTTAAAAAAAATTCCATTTTAGGGCCCTGGAGGTTAAATTTCAAATATATTTAGTGTATTGAGTACTTTCCACTGAAATATTCATGCCATTTATAGCTTTGGTAATATATTCAATGTAAAAACTTTTAAAATATTATCAGAAACATTTCATTGTGACATATAAAGGCATTGAATTATAGATAGTGATAGAAAAGTTTAGTACAGATGAATACAATGGACTCTTTGAAGAGTTTTGCCACGGGCCTTGTCCTAAGATCATTAAGTAAGCTTTTATTCAGATAAGGTGGTGGGTGTCCTATTCTGAACTTGGCTCTTCTGTTTCTTGTTCCTTTTCTTTATGTAAAGACTGGAAATCATAGTCAAGCACTTTTTAAATTAACAGTGAAATAGAAACACCTGTGGTTCATTAAAAGCGAGACCAGTGAGACAGTGAATGACACCTAAGGTCACAGTAGGTTGTGCTCAGAACAATTTCGCTACAGCAGGGTGTGGGGGGTAATGTGTTAAAAGAACTCTTCTCTTTTCTCATTGTTTGACATCACTTGTTAAGATGGAAGACCAACACAAAATTGTAACTAATTGCTTTAAGTGAATGATCATTTTAATTAAATAGAAAATTACCAGGTAGAAAAAATAAAGACAGATCCAATTATAAGGTTACATTAAAAGGCTCACTTTATTTTAAAGTTAATATTTGAAATAAAAATAAAATGAAAACCAAATCACGCACTCAATAAACTACAAACATAAAATGTTATTATTTACTTGATATCAATGTTAAACAGAGGTAAAATAAGGAGAATGAGCATAAACAAAATGAATATTTTATAAAGTATTAAATTCTACAACCCACGAATAGACTTTTTGCTGTTGTGCTGGAAATGACCCCATGATCTCTAACTATCAAGGAAATATATCCTTGTGATACATTTCTAGATCCACACAATTTGATTATCAGTTGTCTCAATTTACAGCTTTGCTGGAAAAAAGTAGCTATCAAAAATTGAATTCCATACAATGTTCCCAAACACAACTATTAAAAAGTACAGAAAACAATATATTTTTGCAGATGTACAAAACTAGGAAATGATCAATAAATTGACTTTATTCAGCTTATATTGGATGAGTATAATATTCCTTCAAAGTATTTATACATACCTATATAGAGAGACATAATAAACAACAAACAAGTTTGAATTTATTAACAGTCTTATTCTTTGTGGTGAGTGTGTAGTTGGGCATGAATGTGAGTGTTTATGTGTATGTGTGTATGTATGTGTGTGTCTGTGAGTTGTATACACTAGGAAGCCAGAGGTTAACATTAGATGTCTTTCTCAATCAACTGGTATGTTTTTCATTCTTATGTATATATTTTCTGTGTGTGAGAATGTATGTCATGTATGCAGGTGGGCACCTACCTATGTGTGCTAAATGTTGACACTGCTTGTTTTCTTCAGTCTCTTTCTCAAATTATTATTGTGACAAGAGTATTTCACTGAACATAAAGCTCATCATTTAGACAATGGCTAGTCCATGAGTGAATCTGCAAATCCACCTATTTCCTCCATTCCCACAGTGACGGTCTGAGGAATGTGAACAAAAGCTCCCCACTCCTACATAGATGATGATGAACTGAATCCACGCCCTCTTGTGTTTACAGCAGGCACTATAACAATCAACACCCTGAGCTCTCCCATGTTTCTTTTTAGGGATGGAGTCTCCTGGATCTCAGTGTTTCAGTGAGACTGACTGGCCATCAAGCCTGAGAGATGTCCTTCTGTTTCTGCCTTATCTATGTAATGCTGGGATTACAATGTTGACTGCTGGACCCTCTGTTTTCTTACAAGGATTCCAAGGTGTGGAACTCAAGTTCTTTTCTTGGCATGGCAGATATATTTTACTGACTGAGCCATGTTCTCAGGCAAGGATTGCATTCTCTATAAATTAATATCTTAATTAAAAATTACTAAAAATGATAACTTGGACTTAATATTTAGTTTATTGTTATTTTATTTTTTATCAAAAATTCATAAAACTTCAATTCAAGTAAAAAATATCACACAAATTATGGGATATAATTAAAGGGAATTTGAAGGATGACAGATTGCAAAGCTCTGAACTGGAGGAAATATTAAGCATATAAATGAAATGGAATATACAGACAATGATGCTGTAATTACATTATTAACTCAAAATATTAAAGAAAAAATTAAATTTTATTCAAAATATTTTCTTGGAAATAATTTTAGAAAATAATGGAAATTTTAACTATGGCAATGAAAAATGAAACATTTTATCACAAATATGAAAGTATCACTAGAAAAGTTTAATTCCTACCTGTGTGGTGTGTACATATATTTATATTTGAATGTACAGACCCAAGTGCTTTTCTTTTTATATGACAGAGGGTATACTTATATAAATACATTTTTCATGAACTTTCAGTTTGAAAAACCTAGCAAAATTTAATTAACTATCAAAATAACTCAAAAAAAAATCTATAACTTTAAATTTCTTCTTTGTAAAGTGTTAAAAAAGACCCCTATAATGGTGGTTGACATCCTTCCAGAGGCAAGGGAAACAGAACAATATAAAAGTGCAAAAGCAAGATGAGAGCGAGCATCCAAGGGTGTTTATTCCCTTTATGATTGGCAGTAAATGTGATGTGACTAGCAATTTGAGATCCTGCTTTGACTTCCCCAAAATGTATTGTAACTTGTAACTGTAAGCCTAGTAAATCCATTCCATCACTTCTTCTCCTTATAGAAAAGAGAAAAGTAAAGCAGGAGAGGAGGACATATTTCTAATTATAAGACATTGATAACAAATTCTAGAAAAAAATACTTAAAAAAGAATTTGGCAGAACAATATTTTCCACCACACACACAAATATATTCATGTGTTTACACACATACATATATATGTATATATGTATATGTATATATGTATATATGTATATATATATATATATATATGTAATTATCAAAGAAAATCCAGAGATGGATGGTAAGATTAAAAATACCAACTAGACTGCAGAGATGACTCATTAAAGTCTTTGCTGTTTAGATCCCAACACTCATGTAAAAAGTGAAGAATGGAGAGACATGTCTGTCATCCAAGCACTGGAATAGAGATAATAAGGTCCTTGAAACTCATAAGTGTGCTTGTGTGTATGTGTTTGTGTGTGTGTGTGTGTGTGTGTGTGTGTGTATTTATAAATTTTGTGTAAGAATCCTGGCTTCCATATCTACTCATAGAAATTTACACCTGCCTCTGTATGTACATATTCACAGACCCACATGTAAACACACATGTATCACATACATTCATAGCAACTTTAAAAGTAAAAATTAAAACTAAACATTTATCTGAAAATCTTGTGAATCATAAGGCTTATATCAAAGCTGTACACAACTATCTGTAACTATAACTGCAAGGGACCATAGCTTGCATAAACACCAGGCACACACACATAAATGCAAATAAATAAAACACCCATACACAGAAAATAAAATTTAAAAAGTGAATCTAATTTTTGTTTTTTGAGACAGATTTCTCACTGAGGAAACAAATCACTCTTTAGGGTAGGCCCCATGCCCAGTATTAGATGGGCAACACAAAAGAAACCCAATGGCATCTTTAGAATTTCTTCATCTCATAATTTTGTTCAAGAGGGGTTTTTTTTTTATTTTTCTAATCTTACTGGTCCTTTGTATCTATATTATGGCTTCTAGTTTTGTCTTTTCGTGGAATTTCTATATGAGTAAAGGTATATCTCTGTGTATATTAAATTTTCTCTTACTTTTTCTTTGAGTCTTTCTTCCGTTAGTTCTTTTCCAATTTATTTTTTTGACTTAATTTTTCCTAGATGCCTGTTTGTTTTTTAATGAGACAGAAAGGGTTTGTATCCAGATGAGTGGAGAGTTGGTAAAGAACTGGGAGGAATTGGGGTATAGGAAATCATAATCAGAATATATTGTATGAAAATAAATATAATTTCAATAAAATAAAAAAAAATATGAGCAGAGATTGTTGCTAGCTCACTCTGTTGAGAAATAAAAGCATGGGGAAATATTTTCTCTGGTTCAGCTGGGCAGGCATTCATAGGCCAATAGAGCTGTGATCCAAGGAGATTGGGGTGTATTTTAAGTTGGTATTCTCTATGTGGTACTGATTATTCATACCTGTATATTATAAGTTTTACATACTGAGGTAATTGCTCTAGTGTTTAAAGGAAAGGCCTGTGAGGTCAGGAAATGTGTAGCAGCAGCATCCTCCTTATAGGGAACTTCAGCATGGACTATGGTTGAAACATCGAGAGTGAAACCTAAGTTAGCATAGATACCCCAGCATACAAAAAAATCTCAGGATCATGCAATGTCTGTTGAGGAAAACTTCTAATAGCACCATGTAATGTCTAACCAATTTGTGGCAAATGGAAGAATTGCCGAGTGGTGATTCCAGGCCCATTGGAACTCACCTGGCACCATCATTGGTCCTGAAACACATTATGTAGTACAGGCTTTGATGTTTCATACTCTAATGTTAGTTCAATATGTCCTTTCTCTCTCTCTCCCTTTTAGAATGTGATATTTGATTCAAGAGGGTACTATAATAATTTTATTAGAATGCATTTGTATCAAAATAATTATCATCATTGTCAACTCATTCCTTTATATGAAATGTAAAAACTACCTAAATATAAATAGAACACAATATTAAGTAGATTCTAACACTAATAAATATAAAAAATGAAGCCTAACAGAAATACTTGGATAATTGAGAGAATATATAGAATATATATATATATATATATATATATATATATATATATATGCAAGAGAATTTAAAAAATAACATAAAGGAAAGCAGCAAAAATCAATACTCTAAGTTATTCATGAATAGGATTAGTGTGTGATGTTTCATATTTTAAAAGTATTGAATGTAAATATAATTTAATGAATGTAAATATAATTTAAAAGTGAGACATCATATGGAAGAGAGACTGAACACCTTGGTATGTTTGAGGAAAAACTGAAAGTATTTCACAGTTTTCAAGAGAGTGTAACTGGCAATTTGTCTTAAGAAGTATTTAGTTGTCTTAGAGAAATGTAACAGAATCTATGTATCACAAATTCTACAGATAAATATATTGACAAAGTAAGAATATCTTTGTGAGATTATAAAACTTCAAGTGATTATAACAATGTCATCAAAAACAAAAAAGAGTAAAACAGGAGGCTAGAATAAAATATATTTCCAGCAACCAGAAAACAAGACATTAAAACAATAAATAATTTAATTACTTTAAAGATGGAAATTGAGGTTTTCCAATTTGTTTCTGTTTACTCAATTTTTGTTTTGTAATGAAGATCATTAACATGTTATCCAAGACTGACTTTGAATCAATTTTAATCTTCTGTCTCTACTTCCACATCACAAGATTATAGGTATAAACCACCATGTTCAGACTGCTCAAAGTTTAAGACACTTACTGTGAGCAATATTCAATTCAATATTAGGATTTTGTGACCTGCAAAGGCAGTCTTATAATAGATTAATAATGAATTATTCTTTGTACAATTATTTTTAATCAGCCCTGGATATTTTGGAGGCTGGTTACAGGGCTAGGAAATCATGAAGCCAAGAAAGTAAATATCAGAATGAATTTGAAATTGGTGATTAACTCTACAGATTTTTGTGTCAGTCCTTGGTCTTTGGGAGTGGGGGCAGTAATTTATATTGTTCAGGCCAGATTTTAAATCATTACCATAATAACTATTAGTATAATAACAGCATTGTCATGTAGAATTTATTATATGAGGAAGATTTCAGTATTTTAATTAAATTTACTTTTTACTAATACTTTTATTTTTATTGTTTACCTTTTCTTGGTATCTACAGAGAACATCTAATATAACAACTTAAAGTTTAATTTATAATTACATAATAACCTTTGTTATATTTGTTAAATTTGTTTTATTCTAATTGAAGCTAAATTACAAATGAAAGTATAATCAAATTTATAACTACCTAGTATGTTGTAACAGAAAAGAAAATATTTGATCCTCTAAACAAGTTCTTCTGCTGATCTCTGAGATTTGTTCAAAATACTGACATACTTGGTCATGGTCTCTGTTTAATGACTGTCGTAGCATGCAAACCTCCAGGATTATAAAAGCACAACCTTGGATTTAAAAGTTACAAAGTCTGAGAAATCTTATGAAGCAAGAAGTTAAATAGAACATAATATTCTTTTAATAGAAATCTATAGAGTTTGAAGGACTGAGATGATCTACCTGGTTCTGGTGATTCATATGTGGATGCGTTATTTAGATCCCTCAAGGTATGCTGCCCTTTGTGCCTGAAAGAGCAGAAAACTGTATATTAACTTGGCAGAAAATGAAGTCAGTAATTACAAAGCTCTTACTTGCTTGTTTAATGTAAGTGTAAATTTTTGGAAAGCATTTTCATTTTATTCTACAAACTGTTGAGTCAAGATAATTGTACGTTTCTCTAACACTTTGTGTTTCAAAGAAACATCTAACATGTCCATCATCCTAGTACACACAATTAACTTAAAATACAGCATTGGATAGGTAAGTTTTGATTACAATGCTGTGTCTTAAATGCAAAACCTAGTAAACATACCATTTTTTATCTTTTTCACATTTAATTATTATTTGTGTGTATCTTTCCTTCTACTGTGTGGGTCACAGTAATTGAACTCAGGTCTTCAAGTTTGGAAGCAAATGACTTTTGTCATTGAGCCATCTCTCCAGGCATCTCCTTTTCTGTTTTATAAATTAAGAAATTTGATATTGTCTACATATTTTAACTGTTATTTCAAAATTTGGAAACTTTAATTAGTATTGAACAGGTTAAAATATAAAGCTACAACTGATGGAATTATCAATTGTTGAAAACATTTGCAAAATCCATTCTAACACATTCACTGATATTTTCTTTTTTGAGGTTGCATGTAAATGTAAGTTGGTTTTGTAATCACTGTGTTTTTTTGAAACATCCTGATTGTTTTTTTCTCTCCCAATCTCCTGCCTCTATATTGTATTCTCTCTCCCCTACCTAATAAGAGTCTCTTTTTTTCCATTTCTCCCTTTATATTACTTCTATTGTGTGATTTTATGGCTCCTGATGCCATTAATATTAGAAGAGGACCTACTACTGCCACTTTCCTAAGACAGTATAATTCTTAACTATATTCTACAAAGCTATTCTTATGCCCAATTGTAAATGTAGCTGTCATACTTTATCAAAGAAGCTTATTTTTGCAGCATATGTGAACCATTACAAAAGCTATTAAAGAAATACAGAGAATAATTGACCATGAGGCACCAAGGCACAAGATATATCTATAACATGTCTACACTGAAGACTGGGTAACATCTCAGAAGAGAGGGTAGAAAGTATAGAGCCAGAGGATCAGAAAGTCTGCTGTGATATTGTGTCATCTAGGTATAAAAAAGAGGTAGCCATGAAATTTCAATGATCTTCCTGTTGAAAGAAAATCTGAACAACTACAACACCAATAGATATAACAGTATTGATGGGGGAACCTCGTAGTCATTCCATATATGAAGAGCTACGGACACTAAAAATAGTCTTCCCTAGGGATACTACTTGGTTACCCCATACCAAGTGGTCATCCTTAAAACTATGCACTCACAAACAACAATAAACAGACTCAATGGGTTGTTTTTATTTATTCATCATTATTTATATGGAGTAAGAATAAATAAGTAAAAAACAAAACTATAAATTGGAGAGAAACTGACAACCTAGGAGGGATGAAAATGGATATACCTTAATTAAAATTACAATTCCAAAAAACTAGATTAAGAAATTTAACAAAATTCTATAAAAAATATGAACAGCTGAGTTTTTTTAATGTTCAGTATCATAAGCTATCATGTAAATGCAAATTAAAACTTCTTTGTAATTGCATCTTACTCCACTAAGAATGGCTGATAAAAATGACAACAAATTCTTGTGTGGAGTTAGGAAAAGGAAACACTTACTCAACGCTAGTAAGTGTATGTGCTAGTGTGCTTTAAATTTATGTGAAAAAACACTGAATTTTGCATCTTACAGTCTATCCCTGAGAAAATTCAGCACAGGAGCTCAAAGCAGAAGCTACAAATTAGGAACTGAAGTATGCTTACAGTCTTTCTCAGCTTGATTTACTCTACCACCAAGAATAACCCGGCCCAGGTATGGCAACACCTGTAGCTGGAGATTTCAAGCAAACACACAGAGACTTATATTACTTATAAACTGTATGGCCATGGCAGGCACCTTGCTATCTAGTTCTTATATCTTAAATTAACCCATTTCTATAAATCTATACCTTGCCACATGGCTTGTGGCTTACTGGTACTTTACATCTTGCTTCTCATGGCGGCAGCTGGCAGGGTCTTCTGACTCAGCCTTCCTGTTCCCAGAATTCTCCTTTCTGCTTGTTCTGCCTATACTATACTTCCTGCCTGGCTACTGGCCAATCAGCATTTTATTTATCAACCAAATCAGAGCAACACATCCACAGCATACAGAGCAATCGTATTCACAGCAAACACCTACATCAATCATTAATCATGGAAATTCCCCCACAGATTTACCTACAGGCAATTTGATGAGGGAAGTCTGTCTACTAAATATCACTTTGCTCAAGTAACTAAGTTTGTGGGAAGTTGAGAAAAAAATAAAATCAGCAAAGAGTGCAAATATGTAAGGCTACCATGGAAATCAGTGGGGAAGATCCTCAAAACCTAGAAATAGATCCAAAATATGATCCTACTGTTTCTCCATTCAAAGTATTCTACATCTGATAACAAAGGTATTTCCTTATCCATACTCACTGCTGCTGCATTATCAAAAACCAGGAAAAGAAACTACCGAGATGTCTATCAGTTGATGAACATGGATAATGATACTTTTACATGGTGGAATGTTATTCATTTGCTACAAAAAAGAAATTATGAAATTCACAGGTAAATTAATAGAACTGGAAATAATTCTTCTAAATGAGGTAACCAGATCAAGAAAAAGTAAACTTCCTTTATTTTATGTGGGTGCTAACTTTATTATATATAATCTTATATAAGATGTGCTAACATGGACAAAGGTAAGCCCACAAAGCCACAATCCTACACAAAGAGCAAATGACAGCTAAGGAATGCTAAGAATAGGAGAAATCATCTTCCTCAGGGAAGATCTCACCAATTGGTTTTTCAATAACAAATGGTCAGCCCTGACTTGACTTTTAAAAATTTTAGATTAGAACTAAGTAAAACTAAATAAAATTTCATATATATAGTGAGAGGGCAGCTCCCACCTTTTCAGGGTTCCTATGAGAAGGAGAGAGGAATAAGACATGTGCAGATAGAAAGATAGTGGAGATGAGACAGACAGAAGCACAGGATAGCTTTGGGAAGACCTGGATCAAAATCCACCATCCTCTTTGGTTTTTTCAAAAGGGCTTTTTATAACAGTGCCAAGGGGCAGGGCAAAAGACCTCCCCCTTGTAGATCAAAGCACACTGCACAGCCAAAATGCAGACCTTTCCACACACCTGGTAACCACGCCCATGGTCAAGTCATCCCTTTATGTAGCCCTGCTGGGTAAAGCAAGCTCAGATCTCACTAGGAATCCTCTGTGGGCCCCATAATATATATATATATATATATATATATATATATATATATATATATATATATATATATATATATTCTTTAAAAATTCATTCAATTCTTAGGTGGTGATGGTGCATGCCTTTAATTCCAGCATTCAGGAGGCAGAAGCAGGTGTATCTCTGTGAGTTTGAGGCCAGCCTGGGCTACGGAGTGAGTATCAGGAAAGGCACCAAAGCTACATAGAGAGACCCTGTCTCGAAAAACCAAAAAAAAAAAAAAAAATTCAATGTATTTGAATACATTTACAAACCCCAATTAATTACATACTTTCTTCTCTACCATTTCATCTCTTCCCATCTGCCTTTGAGATTTCTTCCTTTTTTTGTTTTGTTTTTCTTTCTCCATCAAGTCCACTGTGTGCAGCCCTGCTAGCCCAGGGTGTTGG
Source organism: Peromyscus eremicus (assembly GCF_949786415.1). Taxonomy (NCBI): domain Eukaryota; kingdom Metazoa; phylum Chordata; class Mammalia; order Rodentia; family Cricetidae; genus Peromyscus; species Peromyscus eremicus. The sequence goes on along the minus strand of NC_081424.1, from coordinate 3,366,976 downwards.
GCCTTTCCTAGCATTTGATACACCTAGTGATGGTCACATCATTATCTCTCTCAGCAGTTATCAGTGCCAATAGCTACTCAACTAGTGGTTGGATTCGATGCTCACATCCCTCCTCTATGCTAAGATGTTAGGTAGGTAGAATTTGTTCAGACCTTCAAGAATGCTGTCAATATCCCTAAGAAGTCCCATATGAAACAGCCTGTGTGTCTTGAAAACTCTGTATCCTTGATTTAACTCATCACCAATGGCTCTTACAATCTATCTACACCCCTATTCTGCGAAGAACCTTGCAAGTGTGTGATTATGTATGTTCTATATAGTGCTGAACACTAAACAATCTCTTATTTTCTTCATATTAATCAGTTAAGGGTCTTATTGTTAACTACAGTCTACGGCAAAGAGTAGCTTCTCTGATGAGGCTTGAGAGATGCCTTGATGTATGAGTATAGCAATAAGTTATTAGCAGTCAGTGTAATATTATGTTCATTTAGGAGAATAATAGTATTGGATTTTCCCCTAGGGCTTATGACCTATACAGCCATTGGTTCTTGTCCAATTTAATGGTTCTATATATGTGTTTCATCTCATGGAATGGCTTCAAATCTAACAAGAATATGATTGATTACTTCCATAATATCTGTGCCACTATGCACCAGGATTATCAGGTCAGTCACTGCAGTTTGCAGATTTCACAGACAGGTGAAATTTGGAAATACTTCTCTTCTCCAACAGTGTGCATATCACTGTTAGCACCATAGGAACTGGTCATAGGAATGGAATTTTTAAGGGAGTATTAGCTAGGCTTGTCAGTATGATATGATTAAAATACATGGTGTCTTCAAAAAATAGTATCTTATGTTCACATTCCAGTGGATTTCCATGGACAGTGGCAATAGCTTGTAATGTTTAGAGATTTTAGAGACCCTATTAACTAATAGTACAAAAAGAAGCAACTCATTACTTGTGGTTGTAATAATAAAATAAAAATTTCCTTTTATGCTGTTGGTTCAGAGAAGAATTGCCAGGACCATCATGTTACAAGAAAGCATCGGCAAAGGTCAGTTTGGAAAAGTTTGGCAAGACAAATGGTGGGGAGAAATTGCTATGAAGATTTTCTGTTCTAGGGAAAAATGTTCATGGTTCTGAGAGACAGACATTTACTAGACTGTGATTGCTCTAAACTGTAGAGGAGGCAAAAAAAAAAGTCTCCAGGGAACCATGACCACGCCTAACAGTGACTTTGAAATCTTCAAAAAGGTCAGGACAATTTCGAGATGACTAGCTGAAATGATCCAGCCTGATAAACTACTCAAGCAAGGACTTATGATAAGCCCTGAACTTTCCTTTTATGCAGAGACTGGACAAATGATACAGGACTTGACAATTAACCCAAAAATTTTCTTTTCAAGATTCCCTAAAAATATCTTCACTCCTAGAAAACAAAAAGAAAAAGAGAAAACAGATATGAGATAGATCATTGAATCTACTCTTTAAAAAAGATAAAGAAATAATTAATAGGTAGATCACTGAATCTACATTGAAAAGAAAAAGGGAAAGATATAAAAATGCAAAAGGTAGATTACTGAATCTATTATGAAAAGAAAAATACTTTTAAAAGGGAGCTACTTGTTTTAAATAAGATAAGTAATGGAAATTTTTTGGTCTGAGTTTATCAGATGTTACTGGACTGGACATTGTTAATATATATAATGGAGTTTTTTATCTGAATCTGTCAAATGTTAATGGACTAGACATCATTAATGTAATTTTTGGCTGTATATATTGTATATACTTATTGGATAGTTTTTCTTGTATTAGTTATAAGCTTTTTTAAATTTTGGACAAAAAGAGAGGAAATGTGGTGGTACTGTGTTCCCCAAAATATTGTGTACCTTAATAAACTTATCTGGGGTCAGAGAACAGAAAAGCCACTAGATACTTAAGATAGGCAGTGATAGCACACACCTTTAATCCTAGCATTCCAGAGGCAGAAATCTATGTGTTCAAGGATACAGCCAAGCATGGTGACTCACGCCTTTAATCTCAGAAAACGAGCCTTTAATTCCAGGGAGTGGTGGTAGAAAGCAGAAAGGTATATAAGGTGTGAGGACCAGAAACTAGAAGCATTTGGCTGGTTAAGCATTCAGGCTTTTGAGCAGCAATTCAGCTGAGACCCATTCTGGATGAGGACTCAGAGGCCTCCAGTCTGAGGAGACAAGACCAGTTGAGGATCTGGAGAGGTGAGGTAGCTGTGGCTTGTTCTGTCTCTCTGATCTACCAGCATTGACCCCAATAACTGGCCTTGGGTTTGATTTTATTAATAAGAACTTTTAAGATTCATGCTACAATTACTGGCACTGGGGTTCTGTTTTCTAGCAATACATATATATGTTAGATATTATTTCTCTGTTGCAATGTAACTCCATTGATCTTTTTATATATGTGTATGTATGTATTTTAATAAGCTTCTAAAATACCAGATTTCCATATGGCTTTTGAAAAGACTCCTAATATTTTTTATCCATGTACACGGTTCATTTTGTCCCGTTATTGTCCCAATTTAACTCTTCATGTTCCATTTTCTCCCTTTTCTCTTTATACCACTATGTTCCATCTCTCCCCTTTTCAAAGTTCCTCCTATCCATGGCTCCTTAGTAATTTCTGACACCTGTGTGTTATTACAAATGAAAAAATAAATTTGAAGGTTTGAAATAAACATTCTGAAATAAGAGATAACATGTGCCATTTGCCTTTGGGCCTCTCAGTTACATCTCTCAGGATTATTGTTTCCAAGTTACAGTCATTTACCTGTGAATTCCTTCATTTCTCTTTTTTAATGTTGAATAATTTTCCACCTATGTAGATCTATATTCAGTTTTCTGAGGAACCTCCAACTAACTGATTTCCATAATGATGAGAGCACTTTTTACACCCACCAGCAGTGAATTGGTGTTCCCATTTCTCCACACTGGAGGCGTCACATATTATCATTTGTGTATTATTGTGAATTTATAGGTAGAAGTTTTATAATTATTGCCACTATATCATTGTTTGTTATCATCTTATAAAATTATTTACTTCAAAATTATCTTATTTTGATATGTCATATGTATGAAGACATTTTTCTATTATCAGAAAATTTCCAGTTTATGAAGTATAGATTTTTAACTATATCTTTATTATTCTCTGAATTTTCTCAATATTTACTGTAATGTTTCCCCTTTCTTTTTAATTAATTGGACCTTTTATTTCTTTCTTTTTCCTAATACAGATAAAGGTTTATTCACATTTATTAAACTTTTCTAAGAGTGAACTCTTTGTTTCTTGGATCTTAATACTGAATTTTTTTTTTCTATTTCATTAACTTAAGCCATGGATTTATTATATCTTATTGTTTACTTTTTAAGGGGTGTTTTAGATTATATTTTCAAAATTTTTAATTTTGGCATCGTTATTAATATGCAATATCTTCATTTTTTAACTGTAGACATTTATTTCTACAGACTTTTCTATCATTCTGTCCCATATGATTGGGGTGTTGCTTTTTTATTTTCATTCGGTTATATTCATTTTTATATTTTCTTCTTGATTTCTCTCTTCATCCAATATTTATTCAGCAGTGTGTTGTTGAACTTCCACTCTTCGTGTACTTTCTGCCATTTCTGCTGTTGTTAAAATATAGATTTATTTATTTGCCATCAAATAACATGCAGGACATTATTAAAATTTTCTTAAATTGGTTGACACTTTCTTTGATACATCGTACGTAGTTGATTTTACAAAATGTTACATGAGCTGCTGATCAGAAACTGTATTTTTAGTACAAGGGTAGACTTATATTTAAATATTTGTCATTTACTTTTGATTTATTATGTCATTTAGTTCCTGAGTTTCTCTATATAGAATTTGTAAACCATTCACTGTTACTGTCTTGTGGCCAATCTGTGATTTTAGATATAAATATTGTTTTATTTAAGAATTTAGGGCCCTGAGTTTCTTGCATAAATGTTGAGAACTGGATGGTACTATAACTAGAATTTTTAAAAAGAATATAAAATGTCCTTCCCCATTTATTCTGATTAGAGTTGATTATAAAAGTGTATTTTTTTCAGATATTAGAGTAACTTTGCCTGCTTGTTTCTTTATTCTGTTTGTTTGGAGTGGTGTTTTCCATCCTTTCACTTTATGGTGTTGTTTGTCCTTGGTAATGTGATGTGTTTCTTGAAAGCCACAAAAAGAAGGATCTTGTTTTCTAATCCAATCTATTAGCCTGTATCTTTCCATTAAGTATTGAGAACATTAATACTTAGATCTTTTTCATTGAATAATGTTTATTAATTCCTGTTATTTTGCTGTAGTTATAGTGTTGTCTTACATCTAATTTGGCCAACTATTCCACAATTATATATTTCTTATGCTCTATAGGGTATATTTAATCTTCTCTTCAGATAAAGTATTCCTTCTAATATATTCTGTATACATGACATTATGTGTATAAATTCTCAAATGTATATTTATTAACATGAAAACACATTTTTCCTCCATCAATTATGATTGATAGTTATTCTGGATATAGTAGTTTGAGATGGCATTTTAGTCTCTTAGAATATATAGGATATTGGTTCCAGCCTCTCTGGATTTTAAAATTTAAATGACAATATCAGGTGCTGTTTTGATGGACTTGCTTTTGTATGTGGCTTAGCTTTTCTCTTTTGCTGTTTCTAATATCCTTTTTTGTTGTTTACATTTAGTGTTTCTATTGTAATATAATGTGAAGAGTTTTTTTTTTCTTTTCCTGTCTAGTTAGTATTCTGTATGCCTCTTGAACCTTAACAGGTATCTCTTTCCTTAGATTTGGGGAGTAGCCTCAAGTTTCTCTGATCCTGCCCAGACCCACAGTCGGAATAAACCTTTCCCATGTCCCTCCTGCAGCTGCTTGGTCCCAAGTAAACACACATGTAAGCTTTCTTGCCATAGACCAAAACAGCTTTATTTATCAACCAATCAGAGCAATACACATTCCCAGTGTACAGAAAGATATCCCACAGCATTGGGGCATCTTCTTGGACAATTTTTTGAACCACTTGAACATTTTTATTTGTGTTATTCTGAAATAAACCCAGGAGCAGAACATTTAAAAAAAAACCCACGTAAGAAGTATATTCTGTATATCTGAGATATTATATAAGAGCAAATATACAAATGACAGTTATAGACAAAATGAAAGAAACCCAGGTCTTATATAAGGAAAAATGTTCAAATAGTTCAATAAACTGTCCAAGAAGATGTCCTGGGTTTCTTCCCTTTTTACTATAACTGTCATTTGTATGTTAACTCTTTTGTAACATCCCAGATACACAGAATATTTTGTTCCTATGTTTATTTTGATGTTCTTCTCCTAGGCTGACTTTAAATTTAACATTTTATTTGACTGTAATATTCACTTTCTTTATGTGTCTTAGAGCCCTTATACTTTCTCTTCCACTTGACCAACTCTGTTTCTGATACTTTCTTCAGAGACTTTTGTTAGATATTGTTTTAGCTCTAAATTTTAAAGTACATTTTATTTTGTCTTTTCTTGCAAGATTCTATCAGTTTATTAAATTCCATTGTCATACTTTGAATTATTTTTATCAGTTCCTTCAAGTTTTAATGTTTTACAATCCTCATTTGGGCATTTATTCATTTCATATCATTTTTGTGTTCCTTGATCATACTTATAATTGCTGTTTTGAAATAATTGTACTGTACACAAAGCTGTTTTTGTAGAGAAAAATAAAATCTGGGTGCTAGTTTCTGAAGGAGACATAGTGTTAATTATTCATACTGTTTTTTATTTTGTTTATTGAACCAACACACCTGGAATTATGTTGTAGGTGTTTTTTTGGTATGGCTATTAGTTTCATCTTTGGTACGTAATTATTATGACCTTGTTTGTAATTACTCCAACTTGTCGGGCTGTGGATCAGATAAATGGCACTATATGTTCAGTATTGGGTCATTTTTTTATTGGTGAAGAAATGGGGTGTCAGAAGAATTCTCTGCTTGTGTAGGGATAAGTGAGACTTCTGAGCATAGGAGTAAATATTCTATAGGTTAAAAAGATTATCTCTGCTTACTTTAGGTGTTTTATAGAGTGCTCACTGGATCTTGATTGCGGTCCTAGATTTCTGGGTTGGACTCCCTGTTGTATAAGTCCTGGGAAGGATAGCAGATGGCACTAGTAAAGAGGCAGATGGGAGACCAGTAGTTCACCAATGGACTCCAGAAGTTGTGGTGGCCAGAAAGGGTGGGATAAAAGAAAGGGGTTTGAGCAAGGGAATGAGTACAGAGACATGATCTGGTAAGACTAAAAAACATTGTGGGCGCCAGATGGAGTGTTTGATTAGGACTCATTATACAATTTAATAACATTTAGGAAACTACCAGTATTGCACACCAGTTTAAAAACTTTAGAGCAATTCATTACCCTGAAAAGAATCTCCATATCCATTAGCCATTATACACCATTACTCTTCTCAGTTTGTCTACATGTTTCAGATGAATGAAGCCACTTTGCAAAATTTTGTGAATAGCTTCTTTTATTTAGTCAGTGATCTCAAGATTCACCTATGTAGTAACATGCACCAGTACCATTTTCTACATTGAATAGTTAGTTACTGGTAGAACTAGAAAAGAAAACAATTTGCCACACCTTAATTTTTTTGGCTCTTTGGCATATATGTCTTCTTATGACATGTTTTCAGTTTTTCTGGCATCAGATTCTGGGTATAAATTGCTGAGTATCTGGTTTTACGTTGTTGCAGGAGCTGTTTGGGATGCTTAGCGTTGCCTTCAAACAGAGAATTGTCATTTCCTTAAAGGAGGGCTGAGTTACTACTGCAGACTCAGAAACGTAATGCATACCTAAGGGTTTTATACATTCAGAGTATGTGTCATTGGAACTCTACATCTTCTCAGCAGAGCTACTTTGATTTTGTTTAATTTTTAGTCATTCTGAAAAATAGGAAATTCTACTTGATTAAAAATCTACTCTTATCTCTGTCTGCCCTCCAAGTACAGAACCAGGAAACCTTGGGTACTACCAAGAAACCCTTTGGATTTTAGATGTTTTTCAAATTGTTCTTCAGTCCCAATGGCTTGACATCATTTCTTTCAAGAGATTAATATTGCTCTACAACAATTATATAATCAGATAATTTTATATTTATTTATAATTTTCCTGTGCCTTTCAAATATTGATCGACAGCAATATGTAACACACTTCTTAGAAAGGTTAAGTTTTGTAAATTCCTTATTGTGAGATTCATGAAAATTTACCCCACAGCTCTATGTTAGGGTATAGGAACACTTGAATCAACATCAAGGAAGGCTCCTAATTGCCAGTGAACTGAAAACAATTAAGTACTGCAGGGACTGATGTTTCCTGTTTGTTTTTAAGGAAGGTGAAATGGGACAGTGCTTACCACCCTGGTTATCAATAAGTAATCAACATTTCTGATGGGTCCTGAGGGGGCATCACAGGATGCAGGATGAGCCCAACTTTGACCAAATAGGATCTCTAACCCAGAGCATCATACCAGGTTGCCCTAAATTGGGATACACAGTGTGGGTTCATTATTAGAAATGAAACATACAGGAAAATATGACCTTTAGAGGTGCAGCTGAGGTCAAATGCTTACAGAGAAGCCAAGTGAGGTGATAAAAATTACCCTTAGGACTTAGGAGAAACATATTACCCTTAGGTAATATGTTCCACTGATGTCAACAGGTGTAGCAGGGCAAGAGTTATAAACAGAGTATCTCTCCTAGGGTTTTTTCCTATTTTAATATGCTATTCGAGATTGAATAACTAAAGCACTATTTCTCTAAAACTGGAAACTAACCAAATGAGATTCATTTGTAATTATTAACACAGAAGTGAAATAAAACAAACAAAGAAAAAAGTCCAAGCCAATCCTACTTTCTTTCTTTCTTTTTTTTTTTATGTCCTATATGGGAATTCTGTGTCCTATATGGCAAATGTCTGTGTATGTGTTCTGTATCTGTGTTTTTTCCTTTATTAAGAATTTTTTAAATTCATTTTACATAACAACCATAGATTCCCCCTCTTATCCCTCTTCCCACCTACCCAGCCTTCCCTACCAAACCAACCTCCCATTCTCTTTCCCCAAAAGGTAAGGCCTCCCATGGGATTCAACAAGCATGGTACATTCAGTTGAGGCAAGTCCAAGACCCTCCCCCTGCATCAAAACTGAGCAACGTGTCCCACTACAGCTAATGGACTCCAAAAGGCCAGCTCATGCACCAGGGATAGATCTTGATCTCACTCATTGCTTGGGGCCCCTCAAACAGAGCAAGCTACACAACTGTCTTGCTTATGCAGAGGGCCTAACAATTCCCATGCAGGCTCCACAGCTGTTGGTCTAGAGTTCATGAGTTCCAACTAGCTTGGTTCAGTTGTCCCTGTGGATTTCAACATCATGATCTTGAAGCCCCTAGCTCATAGAATCCCTCTTCCCTCTCTTCAACTGGACTCCTGGAGCTCAGCCTGGTGCTTGGCTGTTGGATCTCTGCATCTACTTCCATCAGTTACTGGATGACGGCTCTATGATGACGGTTGGGGTATTCACCAATTTGTTTACTGGGGTAAGCCAGCTCATGCACCCTCTCCACTATTGCTAGTAGTCTAAGCTGGGATCATCCTTGTGGATTCCTGGGAACTTCCCCTAGCACCACATTTCTCCCTTTTCCCATGATGTCTTCCTCTATCAAGATAACTCTTCCATTGCTCTCCCACCCCATCCCTGTTCCAGCTTGACCATCCCATTCCCTTATGTTCTCATCTCCCATCTCCTACCCTCTATTACCCCCTACCCCTTATCCCCAGTTTACTCAGGAGATTTCCTCTCTTTTCCCTTCCCAGGATGATCCATGCAACTCTCTTAGTCTCCTCCTTGTTTCCTAGCCTCTCTAGTTCTGTGGGTTGCAGTCTGATTGTTCTTTGCTTTTTGTTCTAGTATCCACTTATGAGTGAATACATATCATGTTTGTCATTTTGAGTCCGGGTTACCTCACTCAGGATATTTTCTAGTTTCAACCATTTGCCTACAAATTTCATGTTGTCATTGTTTTTCACTGCCGAGCAGTACTCCATTGTGTATATGTACCACATTTTCTTTATTTATTATTTGGTTGAAGGGGATCTATGTTGTTTCCAGGATCTGACTATTGCACATGATACTACTATGAACATAGTTGAGCAAGTGTCCTTGTGGTATGGTTGAGCATTTCTTGGATATATGTTCCAGTGGTATCACTGAGTCTTGAGGTAAATTGATTTCCAATTTTCTGAGAAGCAACTATACTGATTTCCAAAGTGGCTGTACAAGTTTGCACTCCCACCAACAGTGGAGGAGTGTTCCCATTGCTACACATCTTCTCCAACATAAGCTGTCATCAGTGTTTTTGATCTTAGCCATCTGACATGTGTAAAAGGTATCTCAGACTCATTTTGATTTGCATTTCCCTGATAACTAAGATATTGAGCAATTCCTTAAATGGTTTTCAGCTATTTGAGGTTCTTTTGCTGAGAATTCTCTGTTTAGATCTGTAGCCCATTTTTAAATGAGATTGTTTGGTATTTTGATGTCTAGTTTCTTGAGTTTTTTATATATTTTGGAGATCAATTCTCTATCAGAAATAGGGTTTGTAAAAATCTTTTTTCCATTCTGTAGGCTATGGTTTTTTTCTTATTTCCCATGTCATTTGCCTTACAGAAGCTTCTTAGTTTTTGTTGTTGCTCTCAATGTCTATGCTATTGGCGTTATATTTAGGAAGTGGTCTCCTGTGCCTATGTGTTCAAGGGTACTTCCTACTTTTTCTTCTATCAGGTTCAGTATAACTGGATTTATATTGAGGTCTTTGATCCACTTGGACTTGAGTTTTGTGCCTGGAGATAGATAGGGATCTATTCACAATCTTCTATGTGTTGACATCCAGTTATGCCAGTACCATTTGTTGAAGATGCCTTCTTTTTTCCATTGTACAGTTTTGGCTTCTTTGCCAAAAACCAGGTGTTCATAGGTGTGCAGATTAATGTCAGGGTCTTCAATTAGATTCTACTGGTCCACATTTCAGTTATTATGTCAATACCAAGCTGTTTTTATTACTATAACTCTATAGTGGAGCTTGATGTCAGGGATGGTGATGCCTCTATAAGTTGCTTGATTGTAAAGGATTGTTGTACCCATCCTGGGTTTTTTTGTTTTTCCATATGAACTTGAGTGTTGTTCTTTCAAAGTCTGTGAAGAATTGTGTTACAATTTTGATGGGGATTGCATTGAATCTGTAGATTGCTTTTGGTAATATTGCCATTTTTTATTATGATGGTTCTATTTATCAATGAGCGTGGAGTAACTTTCCATTTTCTGATATCTTCTTCCATTTTTTCTTTAAAGAGTCAAAGTTCTTGTCATACAAGTTTTTCACTTGCTTAGTTAGAGTTGTCCCAAGGTATTTTATATTATTTGTGGCTATTATAAAGGTTGATGTTTTTCTGGTTTCTTTCTCACCCAGTTTATCATTTGTATATAGGAGAACAACTGATTGTTTTGAGCTAATCTTATATCATGCCACATTACTGAAGGTATTTATCAGCTGTAGAAGTTATCTGCTAGAATTTTTTTTGGTCACTTATGTATACAATCTTATCATCTGAAAATAGCAAAAGTTTGACTTCTTCCTTTCCAATTTGTATCCCCTAGATATTTTTTGCTGTTGTTTTATTGCTCTATCAAGGACTTTGAGTACTATATTGAATAGATATAGGGAGAATGGTCATCCTTATCTTGCTCCTGATTTTAGTGGAACTGTTTTGAATTTCTCTCCATTTAATTTGTTGTTGGCAGTCAGCTTGTTGTAAATTGCCTTTATTATGATTGGGTACATTCCTTGTATTCCTGATACTTCTGGGACCTTTGTCATGAAGGGGTGTTGGATTTTGTCGAAGGCTTCTTCAGCATCTAGTGTGATGATCTTGTGGGTTTTGTCTTTTAGTTTATTTATATGCAGTATTACATTGACAGATTTGTGTATGTTGAGCCATCTATATATTTCTGGAATGAAACCTACTTGATCATTGTGCATGATTTTTTTATGTGTTCTTAGATTCAGTTTACCAGTATTTTACTGAGGATTTTTGCATCAATATTCACAAGGGAGATTAGTCGATTAGTCTGTAATTACTTTTTTTTTTAACATCTTTGTGTGGTTTGAGTATCACAGTAACTATAGCCTCTTAAAAAGAGTTTGGCAATGTTCCTTCTGTTTCTATTGTGTGGAACAATTTGAAGAGTATTGGTAATAGCTCTTCATTGAAATTTTGCACTGAAATCATGTAGTCCTGGGCATTTTATGGTTGGGACACTTTTAATGAGTGTTTCTATTTCTTTAGGTGTTATAGGTCTGTTTAAATTGTTTATCTGGTCTTGATTTAATTTTGGTATGTGGTATCTATTCATAAAGTTGTCCATTTCTTTTAGATTTTCCAATTTTGTGGAGTACAGGTTTTAGAAGTATGATCTGATGATTCTCTGGATTTCCTCATTGCCTGTTGTTATGTCTCCCTTTTTTTCTGATGTTGTTAATTTGGATATTCTTTTTTTTGCCTTTTGCTTACTTTGGATAAGGGTTTGTCTATCTTGTTGATTTTCTCAAAGAACCAACTCTTTATTTCATTAATTCTTTATATTGTTCTCTTTGTTTCTATTTTATTGATTTCAGCTCTCAATTTGATTATTTCCTGGCATCTGTTCTTCCTGAGTGACTTTGCTTCTTTGTTTTTGAGCTTTCAGGTGTGCCGTTAAGTTGCTAGTGTGAGATTTCTCCAACTTCTTTATGCGGGCATTTAGTGCTATGAATTTTCTTCTTAGCACTGCTTTCATAGGGTCCTATAAGTTTGGGTATGTTGTACATTCGTTTTCATTGAATTCTAGGAAGTCTTTAATTTCTTTATTTCTTCCTTGACCCATTGGTAAATCAATTGGGCATTATTAAGTTTCCATGAGTTGTAGGCTTCTGGTAATTTATATTTTTGTTGAATTCTAACTTTAAGCCATAGTATTCTGATAAAATACAAGAAGTAATTAATTTTTTTGTATTTGTTGAGATTTGCTTTGTAACCAAGTATGTGGTCAGTTTTAGAGAACATTCCACAGAGTGCTGAGAAGAAGGTATATTCTTTTGTGTTATGGTGGAATGTTCTGTATATAACTGTTCAGTTCTCTTGAGTCATAAAATCTGTTAGATCCCTCATTTCTCTGTTAAGTTTCTGTCTGGCAGATCTGTCCATTTGTAAGAGTGGGGTATTGAAATCTCCCACTATTGCATATGGGGTTTGATTTAAGCTTTAGTAATGTTTATTTTACATATGTGGGTGCCCTTGTATTTGGGGCATAAATTTTCAGAATGAGACTTCATTTTGATGGACTTTTCCAGTCCTTCCCAATCTCTTCTGATTGGTTTCAGTTTAAAGTCTATTTTGTTAGATATTAGGATAGCTACACTAGCTTGCTTCTCATGTCCATTTGATTGGAAAGACTTTTGCCCACATTTACTCTGAGGTAGTGTCTGTCTTTGAGGTTGAGGTGTGTTTCTTGTATGCAGCAGAAGGATGGATCCTGTCTGTAGTTGTTCTGTTATCCTGTGTTTTTTATAGGCAAATTGAGTTCATTGATATTAAGGGACGTTAAAGACCAGTGATTGTTAATTCCTGTTATCTTTTGGTGGTAGTGTGTGTGTATTTCCCTTCTTTGGGATTTGCTGCTGTAGGATTAACTGTTGCCTGTGTTTTCATGGGTGCATCTAACTTCCTTAGGTTGGAGTTTTCCTTCTAGTGCTTTCTGTAGAGCTGGATTTATGGATAAGTATTGTTTAAATATGGTATTGTTTTTGGAATGTCTTGTTCACTCCATCTATGGTGATTGAAAGTTTTGCTGGGTATAGTAGTCTGGGCTGGCATCTGTGGTCTCTTAGTGTCTGCTTAAAGTCTGTCCAGGACCTTCTGACTTTCAGAGTCTCCATTGTGAAGTTGAGTGTTATTCTGATGAGACTGTCTTTATAAGTCACTTGGCCTTTTTCCTTTGCAGCTCTTAATATTCTTTATTTATTCGATATGTTTAGTAGTTTGATTATTATGTGGCTAGGGTACTTTTTGGGTGGTGTAGTTTAGTTTGTGTTCAATAAACTTGTATCTTCATAGACATTTCCTTCTTTAGGTTGAAAAAGTTTCTTCTTTGATTTTGTTGAATATATTTTCTGTACCTTTGAGCTGGTGTACTTCTCCTTCGTCTATCCCTATCATTCTTATGTTTGGTTTTTTCATGGTGTCCCAAATTTCCTGGACATTCTGTGTTATGACTGTTTTGGCTTTAGAGTTTTCTTTGGTTGACAATTCTCTTCCAATACTGTGTTCTCCACACCAGAGATTCTCTTTCCATCTCTTGCACTGGTGTCTACCTCTCTCTTCCTCCAATCAGTGCAAGAGGTGTCTGTGTCTGAGGGAGCTGCTCTTGGGCCAATCTGTGCTGGCTGTGTTTGTGTCTCAAGGGGCCACTCTTGCTCCAGTCGACACTCTTGGTCTAGTCAGAGAGCTCTTGATCTAATTGATGCTGGAGGATTCTGTGTCTAAGGAGCTACTGAGGTCACAGGGCAATGGATTGGTTTGGGGGAAGAAGTGTGTATTGTAGATTGCAGGGTCTGATGGGGGGGTGTTGGTGGGGAAGCCTGGTACAGGAGTCTTTCCTACTGGCCTGCAACTGGGGCAGCAATGAGTGGTGTAGGGGACATGGATTGTGCCTCAGGGCCTAGGTCCTAGAGCGTCAACCCTACTTTCAGTGCCTCCTTCCTTGTTCAGGTTTTTGCTGAGGGTATTCCCCATTTGTTTAGAATGTACATTTTTTTGTGTATTCTAACAGTATGTTTCTATATCTTATTGTTTTCTCCAGATTGCCTCCATAGTGTGCACACAAATCCTCCACGCTGTCATGAGCAGTTCAGGCAAATGGATCAACTTAAAATCATGTATACACTCACTGAAGTAATTGGAGAAGTAATCTGAAAAAAATTAAATTGGTCACTTCACTATTCAGCTATAGAAATTTTTTTTTCAGTGGGCATAAAGATAATTTGTGTTGTTTACTATTTGTTAGAGGTTCATTTCATTTTGTCCATATGTTACACTGTTCATTGGTTTGAATAAGTTGTTGTTATATAATGATTGTGCAAACAGTTTACAGAACTCAGAATTATATGCATAATGAGACTGAAGCATTAAGAAATAATGGACATGTTCAAAAATATAAAAGACAGTTTTGATTGAAAAGCAACGAAGTTCTCTGATATTCCTGTAATTTTTAACTTTTTAAATTGTGAAACTTGAAAAATAAAGTATATGAAATGAATGCAAATTGGGTTAACTGGCTTATACATTGCTACATTTATCATTAGTGTATTTGAACAACTATAATCTATTCAGTGATATCTTATTATTTGTTCTGTTGCAGCCTGTGCAATGTCAACTTGATGCATGCAGTAAATTTTTGTTCAGTTTGAGTGATATCCCTGTGTATGTGCAGCAGATGCTTTCCTATGTCAAATGATTCTTCGTCATCTTCATCAAACACATGAAATTATTTTAGAATTGCAAGTATGCAAATGACGATTTCAGGCATCTAAATTTGCATTGGAAATGAGTAAATTATTCATTAACTTCTATTTTTTATTCTCAAAGCAAATTATTTTTTCTTATGTATTTTCAAAAGAAAATGCTGGTTCTAACTCAGGATATTTATGATACTGCAACCAAAACAGATGCTTATATCCAGTTAATTGGAATAGGCCACTTATTGTTATGAACTCTTTGACATGTAAGCTGAAAACAATGTAAAATAAAGATAAGACTTTACAGACCATGCTTCATTTGTGAATTTTTTCACAGTAAAAGGATAACCATTATGATATACAGTGTGTAGGTACTTTGAATCCGTTCCTACCAATGGAAAGAAATCCTTATATAACTGGGGATGTAAGGTCAGTAGTAGAGTGTGTGACTAGCATGCATGGACCCTGAGTTCAATTCTCAGTATGACACACAAAAACAAATTCCCTTTCAATATTATGAAATAATAAAATTCAAGGGCTTTGAAAATTGCAGCAATCTCTTCCTAGAATTCTTGAGGATGACTGCAGGGACTAATGGTTTACAGGTTTCCAAGAATAAATGACAGACAAGACATCTCTACCAGGCCCTCCACACTATAGTGAGCATTGCAGAAGAGGGGAAGAAAATAAAACAGCGTAAAGATAGGGCAGCCATGTGAAAAGCCATTCCTGGTCAATTACAGACAGACACTGCAATCACAAACACTCAAAAATTGCAGATGACAGTAATGGGTCTTCACAATTGTGGACCTATAAACAGTCAGGAAGGGATGGAAGAGGGTGTAAGGAACTCATACAGCTCACTGCTGAATTAATGATTCCTACTGATAGATTGAGGGAAAGACAGAGGCATTCTCTTTATTTGTGTACCCACTGGTGACTCCACAGGTTCTCATGGATCCTGCCAATACAATGGTCATATCAATGTCATCAGTTAAACTAAATAGATAAAGCAAAACCAAAAGTCATGAATCTGGTAAAAGCACAAATATGTATATTAGCAGGATTCAGATGAAGATAAGATGGGGTAGTCTGAGAGAGCAAACAGAATGCATTGTATGCATGTATAAAATTGTCATAGTACTAGCTCAAATACCAAAAAAAAATTGACATAATCAAAAGATAAGACATAATATAAATATAAATGTTGAAAGGGAAGTGAGCAAAATTCAGCGACTAAGGACATTTCTGACGTTTCTGATGCACTGTTTTGAGTAAGAGTAAATAATAAAATAATTCAGTTATAGAAACTCAATTTCTTTTCCTTTGAAAGGAATAGGTAATAAGCATTATCAGAATCAGTGCTATTGAAGACATGAAGTTTTCCCTTACTTTGACTCTTGAAGCTACACTGATTGTAATTCATTATGATAAAGTAAGCATATTTGTTGCATGTGTCTTCTTAGAAGACTATTACTTTAGAGATTGCTATAGCAGTTAGATTTTATGAGCTAAACAAAGATGTTTCAGACAGAAGCTAGTAGAAAAAGACATAAATTAGACCAGACTAAATACTATGTGTGAACTTAAAGGCACGTTTAATAACGATTAAGCTAAAATTTATTTATAAAAACAAAGTGTGAATATTGTCTGAATTTTGTTTTCAGTTTACTAACTTTGTCCTGAGTTTCTTATGGATTGAATTGTTCTAACTCTATTTGATGAAAAACAGTTCTCCACTAAATTGTTTTTCATCTCACTCAGATTTATACATATACACCCATAACTATACACACACACACACACACACACACATATATATACATATAAGCATATATATTTCAACCACTGATGTAAATATTAGTATTAATTAAAACCAAACAGTTTATATTAGAGCTCAAATCTTCCAATCAAAATATTTATTGACATTAATTTTTCACTGTGAGGTATTCAGAAGTAAAATTAGGGGGTTATTTAAGAAGTAGTCAGATTATCTCAGCTCTGGATTAATAAATCATTAATGGTTTTGTGAAATAATGGGACATTGGGTTATGATGACAGTAAATCTATCATAAAGGCCTTGTTTCTCTCATATGACCTCGATATCTCACAACATAGCTAGAGCTTTCAGAAAGTGTGAACAGTTTCAATTATATTCCTGTTCTTCCCAAACTCAACAAAAAGACATTAGATGGACTTCTGTTTTTATGCTTTTATTTTTATTTTATTGATTTATTTTGGGACATGGTCATGCTGTACAGCCCAAGCTATCGTGCTATGTGTCCTTAACCAATAGAATGTCCTGAGCTGTATATACATTTCTTCTCCCTGCAGTATGACTTGTAAAATCCCTAAACTGATTACTAATAGTGCTAGCAATAGATATTTCTTCCATGTAAGACATGACAGTTCTCTGCTACCTGATGCATACTGCTTTACAATAATCTACTTTTCAAATATAGTTTGGAATTAAAATTATTCTTATACATATTATGTAAACTTATTGATTTCACCATGGTGATTCATGTGTTGCTCTTCTCAGCTTTCACCATATACTCTTAACCCTCCCTGATCATTTCCTGTTCTTTGAAAGCCCCTTACCTTCTTTCAAGCTATTATATTTTTTGTCTGGTTTCCACGTATGTGGGAAACTACATGGCTCTGTCATCTTATTAATTAAATAGTTAATTAATAAATTATTGCAAATTTTTTAGTCACCTGCTGAATGGCACTAAAAACTCTTCTAGTTTTGCCAACAGTGAATAATCTCATAACAAATATCAGTTTATTGATATTGTTGACAAAACAATTGCATGTCTTTTGAAATATACATAGAGGTAATACAGCTAGATCATGTTATATCTCTATTTTAGTTTCATAGAAATTACCATTCCATTTTTCCATATTGCTTATGATAATTTCCATTGCCCCCAACAGTATAATACTTCTCTTACCTTTTCCTCTAAATTTCACCAGGATGTGTATATGTATGTATATCTACAATGAAACATTTTGTGTTGTGATAGCTTCCATTCTGATTGAAACAGGTTGGAATTTCAATATAGTTTTGATTTTCATCTTTCACTGAATATTTTCTCGTGTGTCTTTTCAAGTAATTGGCTTGATATATCAATTGATTATTTATTTTTGATGTTATTGGACCTTCTAATGCTAATATTGTTAACATGGTAGGATCTAGAATACCCTAGTAGGGGGAAACCTCTGGTAATGTCTATGTTTTCTATATACAGTTGAATAAGGAAGAGAAATTCACTGTAAATGAGAGCAACACTGTTCCATGAGCTAGCATTCTGCATTCAGTCAAAAGGAAAGAGTAAGTGAAGACTCAACATCCCCCTCTGCGCTTGAGTTTGAATTTCATACAATCAGTTGTCTCAAGCCGCCACTTCCATTACTTACAGACTATGAGGAATGATGACCTTATACTATGAGCAAAAGTGTGCCCTTCCTCCGTTAAGTTACTATTGTCAGGTACTTTATCAATAAAAATAATACAACTAATATTTTTTGTTTAATGGCTCTTTTATCATTTTTTCTGTGTGTACAGTTTTGATTACTTTCTTGTTTTTCAGGAGCATTTAAAAGTTTTTGGTTACCCTTTCACAGTATTATTGCTTTCATATGCTGAGATATTTCAATATCAGCTAGAAAACTGCCTGACAAAATATCTTGAAACATATTAGTATATTTTCTTCTATTAGTTGAAAGCTACAGGTAATTTCTTATGGGTTTTGATTCATTTTTAACTAGTTTTTATGAGGAATGAAATCACACTCTAAATTCTGGCTTCTACATCTGAACATCCAGCTTTCATGAAAACACTTGTGGTTTGAAAGAAAATGGCCCCATCAAGAATAGCACTATTAGGAGGTGTTGCTTTGTTGGAGTAGGAGTAGCCTTGGTGGATGAAGTGTGTCACTGTGGAGGAAGGCTTTCCTATGCTCAAACTACACACAATGTTACACTCAGTTCAATTTCTGTTGTCCAGGGATCAAGATGTAGAAATATCCACTCCTTCTCCAGCACCATGTCTGCCTGCACACTACCATGAAGATAATGGACTAAAACTCTAAAACTGAAGCCAGCCTCAATTAAATGTTTTCCTTTACAAGAGTGGTCATGGTAATGATGTCTCTTTATAGCAATAGAAACCCTAACTAATGCACACTTCATCAGTCGTCTGTCTATTCTGTAATACGCTTTTCCCAGTGTTATGTGGGATCAGTTAATTGCTGATGCTTAAAAAAATGCTGCGTCCTTCCCTTTGCCCCAGTGTTGTCAGTGAAATAAACACCTTTTGTTTTTATGCTTGCCCAACTGTCTCTGTAGTGTACTTTGAATTAGATATTAGGAGGATTCCAGTGTGGTCCCTTTGCTCAACTTTGTTTTTGATTTTCAAAGAATTTTCACTTAAATATGAACTTCAGAATTTTTTGTCCTGTTTTCTCTTTTGGTTGATGTGTCTTTGTCAAGGCTTGGTATCAGGATATTAGTGACTTCATAGAATTAGATAAAAAGATATTTCTTTTTTAATTTATGGAATAGTTTGAGAAAATTTGGTATTAATGCTCTAAAAGCCAGCAAGGAACACACGTAATGGAGAACTTTTCTCTGTTCAGAGGTGTTGCAGTAGTGCCCGCGCTACCACCACCCGTTCACCATGTCCGAGAGAGTGAGGGGCTGTGGATTAAAAAAAATAGAGACAAGAAACAAGGAGTCATTCACCCCAGCAGAATGCCGAATGCCGTTTATTGAAAGAGGGAGGAAACCTTAAATACAGGCTTACAGCACAATGGAGGAACCCTGGAGGGCAAAAGTTCGCTACTGAATGTTCTACATCCTTGCATCTAAGCTGTTTACACCAAATGCAGGATACACGAAGAACCTCCGGTGAGCGTTCAGTAAGAAGGAAATCGTCAGGGAATCAGCATAGGGAGGACATCTGGTCTAGGTTGGCAAGCAAGCAACAGTTTACTCAATATGGGGAGCCAGGGCCCTACACAGAGGCTTTTTAAAATACTGTTTCAACTCCATCACCTATTACCCTTTTTTAAAATTCCTATTTGTTCTTTTGGTTTGCATTTGTTTATACCGTATATACTGTCTAACAATTTGGAATCTAGTGCTTTGAAATATTCCCTAAATATTCTTGAGTTTCAGTACTATCACTATAATGTCCCTTTTTTAGTCCAAATTTTATACATTGTAGTCTTTCTGGATTCCTTTTGGATAATTTTGATAATTATTTGTCAACTTCTTTATTTTTACTATTATTGATGCTATCTATAAATAAATCTTTTTCCCTATTTCTATTAGATGTGTGTAGAGTTCTCTTTCCAATGTGAGCTGACATATTAAGTTTTTGTGTCAGGCTGACATATTTCTAACAAGTCCTCTTATAATAATCATGTGGCATTTTTTGGACTTGGCACAGAACATTCCATATGAAAGCAGGATTTGATTTTTGTGGGATAATGCTTTTGTACACTGGTTTAATAAAACACTGATTGGCCAGTAGTCAGGCAGGAAGTATAGGCAGGATAAGCAGACAAGGATAATTCTGGGAAGAGGAAGGTTGAGTCAGGAGATGCCAACCTACCATCCAGGCAGCAGCATGTAATGGCACACAGGTAAAGTCATAGAACATATGGCAACATATAGATTAACAGAAATGGGTTGAGTTTAATGTAAGAGCTAGTCAGTACTAAGCCTGAGCTAATGGCCAAGCAGTTTTAATTAATATAAGCCTCTGTGTGTTTACTTGGGTCTGAGCGGCTGTGGACCAGGTGGGACACAGGAAAACTTCAGCTACAACTGAGTGTTTCTGCAACCTTGTTTAGTGACACTGGGACTACAGACAAATGTGACATAGGCAGCAGAGGATTGTCCTCTGAGCTCCTCTTGTTGTGAGGTGGATTTCCTCAGGCACTGTATTAAGAGTAGCTTTGCTGCTTGAGAGTGATTCTATGTTGGTTGTATCTATCATGTTAAAATATTTGAAGCTATATTCTTCTATTTGAAACTGTGAGTAAATATAAGTCCCTTATGGAGAGAGAGGGTGTTCAGGCCTAGAGTAAAAGTGACTCAGATTAACATGATCTGTCCAGGTCAAACTTAAATTGATGTAAGAGGCCCATGTGAGAGTTTTAACAACTGCTGGTTTTTGTTGCTTTCATTGTGTTTGTTTCCATTCTGTGTCCACTGTGGGATCACTTTTTCAGAAGGGAGGCCTCAATCTTCAGCTTGGCTACAAAACGCTAAGAGCTTATGCCCTATTTCCTCTAACGTGGGACTACATGTCAACATTTTACCATACCTGAATAATTTTTGAAGCTGTGCTCAATTTTTTGAAGGAGAAAAGGGATAGGAGTTCAGCTGAACTGCAAATCACAGTAACCTTCACATAATGTAGTGAAATGTCATGAAGCCTGGAGCAGGTGCTTTTGAAAACATACAAGCAATGTTCCTAAGTGAAGAGTCATAGGAACATCTTGGATTATCCATGTGGTGGTGACATAATATTAATGGGATCTCCATAGATGGAGAGAGTCTGAGCAATTTATTTCTGTAGACACTAATGCAAATATAGCATGGGATTTGCATTGCTGTTCTGACTCCAAGAATCTGTTAACTTATTAAAGAAGTAAGCTGAATCAGAGAAGAAAATAATCATCTACAGATAAGAATTTTGGAATACAGGCGAAGGCATCTGTTTCCCTTTTGCATTAACTTAGTTTAACACTTCAATCCTATTTCCAAAGTATTTGTTTTCTAAATATAGGCAGACTTACCAACACTGATTACGCTAGTTACTTTTCTCATTGCTATGATTAAATTCCTAAGAGAATCATTTAAGGGAGAATTTTTACCCTGACAAATGGTTTGAGGGGTAGAGTTTATTATGTAAGGTAAGACATAACAGTGAGCATGGCTCACACATACAGCAATGGCACTTGAAGTAGTTGGTTGCTCTGTAAGCAATTAAGAAGCAAAGAGGTACCTGAGGAAAGACAGCCAACCCCCAGTCAGCCAGCCCACTTCCCCTGTATTTGATCCAATTCTCAATGTTTTAGAATCTCTCAAAACAGTCTCACCATCTGGGTATCAGGTATTTAGGTATATGAGCCTGTGGGAAATATTTCTCATTTAAACCATGACACGATCCCCGAATGCTCACCCTCACATCACAACACATTCACTCCAACTTCTAAAGTTCTTATAAACTTTAGTTTGAATATTTGAAACATCTTAAGAGAATGAAGTCAATCTTTGTAAGCCACTGTATAAATACTAATTAAATGGAAAACTTCCAGCAAACAATGGTGCAAAATGAACATCCCATTCCCAAAGAGGCAGTATTAGAAAACAAAAGATTAAGGAAAGTCCAGAATCCAGCAAGGCAAAGGTCACATCTTGCAACTCTGTGTCTAGCATCCCAGTTATGTGGTGGCATCTCCTCCATTTGGTCTTGGTATTCCTGCTGCACAAGTCCTCTTGCCTGCAGCGTATGTGACCTACAGATTCCATTTACCTGTAGCTTTCCTCAATGTCTGCCTCCATTTTCCTGATTTCTTGCAGTTTTTATTACAACTAATGCTTGACCTACACAGCTTCATGCCCAGCTTACAAAATACCCCCATACAGGGAATCTGACCCTGCTACATACTGCCCAGTCTCATTCCCTTTTGGTATCCTTGGAAAAGACCAAACTGCCCCCCATTTTCACATTCTTCTTTCCTTCATAACCAGGGCTACATGAGTGAATCAGCCTGATTTTGTATTGAGCTTGATCTGTAGCCTGGTCCATCTGATCATAGCTTCAGCAGCATGGCACATTAGGGTGGATGAACTTGGTGAAACACCCCCTGAATTGTTGTTTTGGAAAAGAAGGGAACCCTGTAGGGTTGTTTCTTTTTGGCTATCTGATTTAACAAAAATTTGTATTTTTAAGCCTTAGTGTCCTCTGTAGGCTATTTGTTTGTATCAATCAATTCCATTCCATGGTTTTAATGCAAACGGTGGATTCGAGCCCAGATTGTGATACTCCTTTTAATAATGAGAGCAGCTTTGTCTGCTTCACGATGTTCTCAGGTTTAAAGATGTTCACATTTCATTTCTTAACAAGCTGCACATATCTTTATTTCTTTCTACTCCACTTTCCGATGTCTGCCCATATAAACCCAGGTATAAGCAATGAATTGTAACCATACCACAGCACAGCACGAATCTGTCTTGAAATTTTCCCTAACAAACAAATCAATTAATTGTTTTTTATTCCAAGATCAAACCAGCTTTCAGGACACATGTATCATGAAGCTAAATGCCATGTCATAATGAAACACAAATGACTTTTCCTACTTCTGAACTCTGAAGCTAACCATAACTGTGCACATTCAGCATCTTCGGATCCTCAGCACTTCTATCAGAATGGTTCATTAAATGATATTGACAGAACTCTTGATTTTTGTACCTCACAATTCCAGATTCTTCTTCCTTCTTCCTAGAAGCCAGGTGCAGAGGCCTGTGTCAGGCTTATCACAGCAATGACGCAGCTCTTGGTTCCGATGTTCCACTTAGTTTCCTTCCCATCGCTATTACCAAGTATTTAATAAGAATCAGCTTAAGGGGAGAATAAGTTATTTTGGACCCTGATCTGAAAAGATAAAGTTCATTGTGATGAAGAAGACATGAAAACAGAGACTCCATGTCAATCGCAGCATGCTCCAGCTTTTCCTCATTTCTATGGGCCAGGAAATAGGGAGCTCAAGGAAGAAGTGTCTTAAGGCTGGAACCCAATGTTTCTCAAACTTCCTAATGCTATGACCCTCAAAATACAGTTCCTTATGCTGTGGTATCCCTCAACCATAAAATTATATTTATTGCTACTTCCTAACTGTAAATTTGCTACTATTATGAATTTTAAAGTAAATATTTTTGGAGATTGAGTTTTAGCACAGGAATCACAACCCACAGTTTAACCCACTGCTGCTATAACCTATAATGACACTAAATCTTATGACCTATTACAACATCTAAAACATCTCCAGCTGTGGACCAAGTACTCAAATCATAAATCTGTAGGAGACATTTCACATCAAAATTATAATGCTGAGTTACCTGAAAATAATGTATGCTCAATCACTGTATTTCAATTTTTTTCAGATCTTAAATTATCAATGTTAGAACAGGTGCAGCATAAAAAATGTAACACTAATGAAACTTTCCTATTCATCCTTTCAATTACTATAGGCTTATACTGTACTTTAAAACTGATGTCATATTTAAGATTATATATCCCCTTATTTTCATTAATTTATTATAAAATTAAATTGGTACTACATTTTTATTTCAAAAAACACTTTTTGTTTGAAAAAATAAATACGTCCAACTCAGGAAAATAGAAAATTATAAAAAACTCACAAGATGAATTTAACTCTCATGATACATATAGAAATGCATATATATTAAAGGTTTAAAATTGGAATTGAGAGCTTGAAATATATTTTAAACTCAACTTGTCACTAGAATATCATAACATCAAGGCCAACAGTTTACGTATCCTTTTTGTAAGTTTCTAACGTATCATTTTCTTTAATTCACTTCAGAAATATTCCAGAATTCTAGTGACTTCTGACCACAAACCAAAGAAATTATAGAACACGTACAACATGTTAACATGGGTTACAAGATTCTGTATGTCAGAAAACAAATGAATTCTGGAGGCTAGTAAAACCTCTCTGGTGAAGAAAAGACCTGCACATCCAGTTCTAGGGGACTGAATGCCCTATGCTGGCCTCCTTGGCCACCAGGAACCTATTTGATATATATATATATATATGCATTCAGGCAAACACTCAAGCCTACAAAATAAAAATAAATATTTATTAAAAATATAGATTCTGGGGTTGATATCAGAACCTACAGAAAGCCTACCTACTCATCAAAGCCTGGAACTCAAGCCCCAGGATCTCTATTACCCTGTTCTGGTATCAGTGTGGACATATACATAGAGAACATGTTTACTGTATTTGGCATATGGATGATATGTGTGATATTGTTCAGACTTAATAGTGTATCACTTTTTAATACAAATGTATTATTGAATGTTATTTATTTTTACTTTATGTGTATGAATGTATGACCTGTGTATATGTCCATGCACCATGTCTGTGAAGTGCCCACAGAGGCTGGAAGCAGGGGGCAGATCCTCTGAGACTGGAGTTACAAATAGTCTTGAGATAGAATACAGCTGCTGAGGATCTAACCCAGGTTCTCTGAAAGAGAAATCAGTAGTCTTTACAGCAAGCTTTCTCTCCAGTCCCAAAGTAAATAACTGTTAAAGAGTCACTTTAATTATGTATCCTTGTGTATGTGTTGATGTTTGTTTATTATTCTTTTGGTGGGCCTGCCACCATTCTCCCAAATAAATTACACAGAGTTTTCTTCTTAATTATGAATGCCCAGCCTTAGCTTGGCTTGTTTCTTGCTAGCTTTCCTTCACTTAAATTATCCCATATGCCTCTTCCTTCTAGATTTTTCCTGTTCTCTTACGTCTGTAAATATTACTCTTATTCCACAACTTGCTATGTATCTGGGTGGCTGGCCCCTGGCATCTTTCTCCTTCTCTGGCTAATTGCTCTTCCTCCCAGATTTCTACTTCTATTTATCCTCTCTACCTGTCAGCTTGCCTACCCTTTCCCTTGCCTTGCTATTGTGTAGCTGAAGTTTTCTTGTGTCCTGTAGAAGTCTTTACAGCCGCTCAGACCCTAGTAAACACACAGAGGCTTATATTACTTATAAACTGTATGGTCATAAGCTCAGGCTTATTACTGACTAGCTCTTACACTTAAATTAACCCATACTTCTCATTTATGTTTAGCCTTGTGTCTTGGTACCTTTTCTCAGTTCTGCCTTGTCATCTTGCTTCCTCTGTGTCTGGCTGGTGACTCCTGACTCAGTCCTCCTCTTCCCAAAATTCTCCTCTCTGATTGCCCTACCTATACTTCCTTCCTTTGTTTATCAACCAATCAGAGCAACACATATTCACAGTACACAGCATGACATCCCATAGCACTATTAGCTGTTCAACTTTTTATTAAACCATTAGGTGTTTTACATAGGCACAGTAACACAGCTTCACAGAGTTAAACAAATAAAACATAAACAAAAGTAACACATCTTAAAATAACATTCTTCAACATTTGCCCCATTTTGCCTAAATAAAAGGAAATGTTTTATCTGTAACATAGTAAAACTATACACAATAAAAGTTTTCAAGAGTTACATTTACAATATTAACATTTGGAGTTAGCATAGTCAGAAAAATAATGCATTATCTATCCTATCTTAGTGAATCTAAAGTTTCACACCTAACTTACTTTATCATAACTAAGGAAAACTGTAATTATAACTCTCTAATCTTCAATTCAATCAAAGACCCAGAAGGATGTAATATTATCTAACAACAGAGACATTTGGCTGCCTGAACAGTCACCCAAAGATCCTCTGTAATGTTTGGGCATCTATCTTCAGCCTACAGGCCTAGAGTATCAGGCAGACTTCTCAGTGAGGCAGGAAATTTGAAGGACTGTCCTGCCTTTTATTTGCAAAGTTCATCAGTCACTTTCCTCTGTGTCCTGCAGAATATTTGACAGACTCTTCTGTGAAGCAGGAATTTTGAAGGACTGTTCTGCCTTTTTTTTTTTTTTTTGGTAAATTCAACAGTTTTTTTTTTCCTGTATGTCCTGCATGTCCAGTTTTCACAGTACATTGTCAGCAGTAAAAGGCAAGAACAGTTTCTTTGCCCAGTGGCTAACACTGCCACATTGAAAGAGAATTCTATAAGGAGTTTCTTCATTGCCCATCATCGCTGAAGTACATTGGTGGTGTCAGGAGCAGATGTGTTTCATTGTCCTGAAAAGCCCTAAGTTAACAAAACATTTTAAATGCCATATTCTGTGGGTCTTTGAAAGGTTTAAATACCGTCTAACTGTCTAAAATATATCTCTATATGATCTGAAAAGCATATCTAACATATCTATAAATTTGATTATTATAAATGACTAGCCATTAACCTGTATTTTCTGATTATCCTATATAGTTATAATAACAGCTTTCAAAAATTAGAATTTCACCTTACATTCTAAAATAAACAACATAGGTACAATACTTTAAACAAGAAATAAACATATATACAATATGTTGTAACAAAAATAATCTTAAATTTTTATCAATATACAAAAATCTTTAAACAAGAGTAGAAACATATGTACAGTATAACAAAAATAACTTTAAATTTATATTAATATACTATATTCCTCTAAATTGTAACAAACATCCATAACCCATCAAATAACCAAAAACAACCCATCACCCACAACACTTAGGAATGTGGGCATAGTTTTCACTAAACTGCTTCCTGCTTGCTGTGGGTGAAGGCATCTTTAGGGGTCCCTGTGCAAATTTTGCAATAATGACTAAGTCCCAGAAAGACCAGCAGTAACCTTTGTTGATAGATATCACCTGTCAAGTTTCAGGAGGTCTTGTCATTCAAACTTGATACAAATCAACCTTGAAGGAATCTACAGCCTCTCATCTCCTGTGGGAACAAAATTCCAAAGCATTTTTTATTTCCATTTGACAAACAGATTTTTTGACTTTTTTTTAAAAGTTAAGTTGTTTCTAAAGTATCTAGATTGTTCAATTTAGCAGTCCAATTCACAATCCCATGTGTCCTAGCAGCTGTCTTTTGCTTCTCAACAAATTCATCAAAAAAAAAAAAATCAAAATCAGCACAATAACTTACAGGATCTTCAGCCTTTTTTGACCATATGTGCAGATCTTTAAACTACTAACCTACATCTGGGTCGTGCCCATGTGCCTCTAAGTTGGCTCTGCCCCAGCTCCCAAAAAAATGACACAGAGGATTCTTCTTCATTATGAATGCCCAGTCTTAACTTGGTTTGTTTGCTGTCAGCTTTTCTTAACTTTAAATTATCCTATCTTTTGCTTCAGATTTTCCTATTCTCTTACTTCTGTAAATCTTACTCTTACTCAATGTCTGGCTTTATAGCTGGGTGGCTAGCCCTTAGAATCCTCCTCCTTATCTGGCTACTTCTCCTTTTTCTCTCAGATTTCTCCTTCTATTTATCTTCTCTGCCTGCCACGCCCACCTATTCTTTCTCCTGCCTTGCTATTGGCAGCTCAGCTTTTTATTGAACCATCAATGGTTTTAGACAAGCACAATAACATAGCTTCACAGAGTTAAACAAATGCAGCATAAACAAATGTAACACACCTTACAATAATATTCCCCAACATGTATGTACATGTCGTACACATTTGCAGAGGTTCCCACAGATGCCACAAGAGGGTATTGGTTTTAATGGAGCTGGAGTTTCCAGTGGATTTTAGATGCCCAATATATTTTCTGGGTCTTGAACTCTGGTCCTGAGGAAGAGCCAGGAGTCTTTATTTCTGAACCATGTCTCTGGCCTCAGTAACTAACTTTTGAATTTGAAAATATGCTCCTAAGTCTATCCTTCATTCAGATTATGACAATGAGATTTACTGAATGTTTTATTTTGAAATTAATCCTTTCAATACAGTTTTCTTTGTTCCCTAAAGCTCAGAGATCATTGTGGACACAGGGGCAGATAGATTGTATAAACAAGAAGAACAGGGGCAAGGCTATGAATTTATGTCTCCCAGAAATGTCAGAACCCATATCCATAGTATCTCACCATCATTACCGTCTAAACATGGGTTCAACAAGGACAAAGCAACAAACATGCTGATATGGACGAGGGAGCATCAAGCTGCCTCAGTTATAACAAAGAACAGGGAGTTATAAATACGGAGAGCTGGAGAATTAGCCTTTCCCAGGGAAAAGCACATGAATTTGGCTGTCAACTTACTGGTCAGGCCTATAAATGCACATGAAAGTAACATTATAAAGACTGAACAAGTTGTGAATATGTATGTAGGAACAAAAACATAATACATGTATCATATTAAATATTTATTGTATATCATTATGTGAATGTAAAAACAATTAATGGGAAAAAGGACCATGCATTAGAGAGAAGAAAGGGTTTATGGAAGCGTTCTGAATGGGAAAAGGGAAGGAAAATATATAATTGTGTTATAATCTCAAGATAAAAGAAATACATTTTTAATATTTTTATTAATTTTTCAGAATTTCATACATTGTATTTTGAACATTTATTTCCTCTCTCAACTGCTCCCAGATTAACCACCCCCTTTATAGCTATAAACTTTGTATTTTAATATTCTTTTACACATTGAGCCAAATTTTTGCTTCCTGTACACTCTTTTCTAATACATACTTGATTAATATGCACATACTCAACATACACCCAAAGACACACAGACCACACAAACTTGGACACAATAATGATTCTGATCACTGAGAAAAGAAATATATTTGATAACACTTTAGATTTTCTCTTTGATTGCCAATGTTTCCAAGTAAGCTATTAAAGTTAATTATTGAAAAAAATTTGTGATTTAATAATTTGAAAAGTTTAAGTTCTTACAAGTTTAAAGAATTTAAAGTGCTGTTACTTCCTCCAAAATCCTGACTTATCCATGCTGTAAAATCTCCAAAAGCACAAGGGATTTCTAAAAATTTCTTACCCAGGGAAAGATTTTCCGAGCTTCTCTGCACCAGCCAAACAAACACTGAAGCTTAGGGCAACACTGGCCTCATTTGTTATTCTTTCCTTGTAACAGGACAAAAGTCTTCCTTCAACTATAGATCTAGCACTTGCACTTTACAGAACTGCTCACTTAAAAAAATTCAACTTTGCATTGTTTGAAAAGGACAGCACATAGGATAAATGATGCTAGTCATCATTTAAAATAGAAAAAAAAATTTCATTCAATAAAACTAGACTTTATTTTGTTCCTTTCCTTTTAAAAATGTATTTATTAAATTTTTATTGTGATAAAATACAGCATTATGTAAAGGATACATAAACCTACATATTTGCCAAGAAATAACTGGCAATACAATATCATTAAAAAATGAGTATAATAAAAGTGATTATTGAGTACAAAGAAATAAGTTTCATGGTAGTTTTAATAATAAGGTGATTGATTTTATTGAAAATGAAGAGTAATTTTTTAGACTAGAATTTAGGGTGGTCTAAGAAGATGCAAATCTTTCCTCCTATCATAAATTATCTATTTTAATTTGTATTGATTTTGTAAGGTATAATCAAATTTTATAAAACAAAGGGACATGAAATTCATATTTATAGCTATTATTAGCTTCCTAATACAAAATGCATCAATAAGATATATACCAGTAGCATTTTGTTACTTATTCTTAGAATATGACAATAACCTATATCCAATGACCAAATATACCATCATAGGATTAATTATTTGAAACCAATGAAGCAAATAATTGATGCAACATTATGGACTAGTAATGCATCAGAGTAGACAAACAAATACTTAAAATTATTAATTTGAGTGTGGTAAAGTTAAAGCATTAAATGCAGAAACATCACAGCAGCAGCCACAATACTGAATTTTCCGTATTCTTTTTAATTACCTTTGACAAATTCATTCTCTCCCCTAATCTTCCATGGATTATAAAAGCTGAATGTATGACCTATAAACTCAAAAAATTACCTGTTCAAGTTTTAATAAGTATCATTCTAAGAGACATTGAAAAGAAGGAGAAAAACACCTCAGTGTACAGAACTTACATTCTAGTACTGAACATTAACCATCAATGTGATAAATAATTAAATTATATTCTATACCAGATTGACATTGTCCTATTGAAAACAGAATAACCTAAATGGGTTTTGAACTGTTTGTGGAAATTGATAGTTTTCAATTGTGTTGAGATAACAGAAAAGAGTTAAGGGGGTGAGCAATGCTGATCTCAGAGTTATAGAATAGAGAGTAATGTGAAATAGGAGGGGCTTTTATAAACATGCGACAAATAGTTCATCTTTTTTTTTTTGAAAGATAAGTTTGTAATTATAAGAAAACTTAGCAGGGTACATTTAACCCAATTTAGTGACAAGTTCTTTGGCCTTTGACTTTTCCAGCTTGGCAATCCGAGCCACAGATTTAGGACCCAGGACGTTGCCTCCCCAGTGCGGCGGATCTCATCATATCTGTTGTTGTAATTGGTCCTAATAGCTTCCACCAGCTCAGCCAGAGCACCCTTGTCTTCCGAGTTAACCTGTGTGAAGGCAACAGTGGTGCACGTCTTCCTGTGGACCAGCCGCCCCAGCCTGGCCTTTCCCTTGATGATGCAGTAGGGGACCCCCATCTTTGACACAGGGCAGGCAGGAAGACCACCAGCTCAATGGGGTCTACATCGTGGACAATCACCACCAGCTGAGCCTTCTTGTTCTCCACCAAGGTGGTGACTGTATTGACCCCCGCTCGGAGGACAGGTGGTCTCTTAGTTGGGACGTCCCCTTGGCCAGCAGCTTTCTTCTCAGCACGGGCCAGCAGCCTTTGCTTCTTCTCCTGCTTTGTCTCTGGCCTGTACTTGTGAGCAGGCTTAAGCAGCTGGGTAGCTGTTTGCCGGTCCAGGGCCTGGGGAACTGGTTAATGGCAGGAGGTACTTTGAGCCGCTTGTAGAGGATGACTCTTTGCCGCTGCAGCCTCATGTAGCGGGGCCATTTGACGAAGCGTGTGAGATCTCTTTTGGGCTGGATGTCCTGCCCAGTGCCGAAATTCTTAGGCCTTTTCTCAAACAAAGGATTCACCACCTTTTTGGCCTCCTGTTTCTTCATGACGACAGGGGTCCGGGGCCACCCTCTTCCCCTTGGCTTTCTTTCCCTTGGGCATTCTTAATAATAGAAAACCATCAGTCTCTAAAGAAGCAAATAATGCACGAAGAATATTTCTGGTATCATTCTACTTTAGTTTGCACAGAGTATAAATCAATATCACTTTTTGAGACTGATACTAGAAAGTGAAGTGTCATGATTAAAGAAAACAAGATTACAAGCTAGGCAGTGTGATTTGCCTGTAGCCCCCAAACTCTGGGGGCTATGAAAATAGTATTTGGCTGATTTTAAGGCCATCCTGTGTGGTAAAATTAATTCCTAGATATTGATAACTTGCATCAAAAAATTAAATGATAATAAATAAAGGAGAGTATAGAAAGTATCCCCACAGAAAAATGGAAAAGTGTATTAGTAACACTGCTGTTTTTCACCAGACTTGGTACTGTTTTTAAATTTAACTCATGATGTTGATTGTCACAAATGTAAGTTTTCTCATGTATCCTTGATTTGGATTTACGTCTTTTCTCTCCACCTCTCCTTTATCTTCTCATCACATCCCTGCCTACCCTGTCGAACCAGATAGCCTCCCACTTTTCTCATATCACATATATTCTCATCACATATCTTTCTTAAATCACATATATTCTAACACTCCCCATCCCTCTCTGCCTTGAGACCTGCTTATAGATTGATCACTTAATGAGATAAAGTCACCTTCTTTGTGCTCTTCCATTATTTTATTGTGAGTCTGTTTTGTCAGATGTCAAAACAAATCCACGTGTTTGTTTCCTGGGATGATTTGCTTGAAATGTATTTTTGATTCTTTAACCTGAGTTTAGATGTTATGTTTTATAAAGGTTGTATTTCTTGGAGGTAACAAATAGATGGTTCCTGATTTTTATACAATTTACAAGTCAGTTATCTTTTGATTGAGAAACTGATACTATGATCATTTAGAATCATTACTGAAATATGTTTACTGATTTTTATCAGTTTTGTGATATTTATACTTTTTTCTTCTTCCTTACTTACATAGTTATTATTCTAGCATGGTTTCCTCTTTTTTTTTTTTTTTTGTGACCTCCTGGATAGATTTTTTTGGCTTAAATAAGGATCCCTCCGCAGCTGAAAGTTTTCTTGTCTCCTGCCTAGTCCCACAGCTACTCAGACCCAAATAAACACACAGAGGCTTATATTAATTATGAACTATATAGCCATGGCCTATGGCTAAAGCTTCTTGCTAGCTAGCTCCTATAACTAAACTCAGCCAATTTCTATTAATATATATGTCACCACATGTTCAGTGGCTTTACCTCTGTCCCATTACATGCTGCTTTCTGGACAGTGGGATAGCATCTCCTCTGCCCCTGCCTTTCCTCTTCCTGTATCTGCTTGTATTTCCTGCCTGCCTCTAGGCTGTAATGCCATAGGCCAATACAGCTTTCTTTTTTAACCAGTCAGAGTAGCACATATTCACAGCATACAGAAAGACATCCCACAGCATCCCTCCAACTATCCTATGTAGAAGTGCCCAGGTGATCATAAATTCCTTTAGCCTATTTTTATCCTGGAAGTTTTCTAGTTCTCCTTTTATTATGACAGATAGCTATGTTTGGTTAATAGCCTGGGTTGGTAGTTATTGTTTTTCAGTACTTCAATTGCATCTTTCAAAGCCCTCCTGGATAAAGTTTCTGCTGACATTTCTGCTGTTGCTCTGATGGACCTGCCCCAAGAGAGTTTGGATGAGATGTGAAAGCAAAAGTCCTTAATGTTGTGAGCAAAATGTGAGCTTTTCAGAGCTTTTTTTTGGCATTCTGCAAACAGTTACTTGACAGTACTGTGCTTTACTAGAGTGATATAGGCATCTCCCAAAATCCCCAAATTTGTTCTACAAATTTGAACTTATCACCAGCTTTTTTGTTAAGGACTATCTCAAAGAGAACATTCAGCTGTGAACAACGAAAGTGATCTAGATGGACTGGGGCAAAATTACATGTGAAATTCCTTACATAAAAAATTGATTTTAAACACCTATTTTTCTAATTTTAAATTTTTTACAAAACTACTTAATCACAATTTTAAAGGGAAATGACAACAAGATAAAGAGGAACAGGAAATGACAATACGATAAAGAGGAACATCCATAGGAACAAGTGTATTAAATGGAGTGAAATGTGCAATAAGAAATATACTACACTATACTAAGCAGAAAAACGCACACGACAATCCTAAAACCTAGCAACATGCAAACAAGAAAGTCCATCATGTGATGTATATGCCAAAATAGAGATGAAATAATAGAATTATTAGAGCTAATTATTGGCACAGATGTTCTGAATTGAAACTGAACTGCTTGGACCATTCAAATTCTGGCAGGCTCGCTCACTTCTGCATGAAAAAGAAGGATTTACAGTTCTCTGGAGCACTGATGTTCTATAAGGTTCTGGCATGTAGGGAAGGGAGGTTTTAAATCTTTCCTTGCTGGTTCCTCTGATCCTTGTACTGTATCTTCCCCTCTCCTGAACTTAGATATGGTGTGTATGTTTGAATTAATTAATTAATTATATATTTTAAACATGAATTTACACATTTCAAAATACCTAAGCAAGAATTTTAAAAGAGGGAAATAACAATGAAAAATCCATAGAAACAAGTGTATGACATGTGGGTGAAAAGTACAGTAGATTACAATTATGAGCTACTCTGCTATAGATTTGGGTGTTTTGTTTTGTTGTGTATTGATTGTTTTTTTTTTTTTTTTTTTTTTTTTTTTTTGAGGTACAGTGTCTCATGTAGCCCTGGCTGTCCTAGAACTTGCTCTGCTGACCAGGATTGCCTCAAATTGGAAATCACCTGTTTCTGCCTGACTGCTGGGATTAAAGGATTGTGCCACCACTGCCTGGCTTAGATCCTAATTTTTTTCTTTCTTTTTTTTTAAATTTTATAATTTAATTTAATTTTACATGTCAGCCACGGATTCCCCTGTCTTCCCTCCTCCCGCCCCCTACCCTCCCGTGAACCCATCCCCTATTCCCTTCTCCTCCAGGGGAAGGACTCCCCTGGGGATTCAGCTCAACCTGGTAGATTGGGTGGAGGCAGGTCCAGTCCCTTCCTCCCAGGCTGAGCAAAGTGTCCCTGCATAGGCCCCAAGTTCCAAATATTTTTTAAAAGAAAGATTATCCGTTTTCTTTACTTACCACCAAGTACCTATTATTCACATTGATTTAAATTCCAATACATTTAAAGAACTTTTTATCAAATTTGGGGTGAGGGAGAAGAGAGAATCTTTTATCTGTAGTGGGCTGTAGTTAATTCATAGGTGCCTAATTGATTACAGACCAGAGAAAAGACTGAGTGTTCATCCCTAATGGAGTATCTGTTTCTACATCACAAATCTATAAGGCTCAGGGAACACCTTGGAAGGCAGAAAAAAACATCAGAAAGACAATTGAAAAAAGGCTGTAAGATGTCTTTTGGACATGGCTCCTGACCTTATGAAATCACATAAGCTGTGTTTACCTATAAATGATCAAGCCAAAACTTAGGCACAGTTGGGGCCATGTTTTTAAGGCACCATTTCATACTGAGAAGATATTGGTTATCCACAATGGACAAGAAATGGAATATCATTCCTTGAAAATGTGGCCACTAGTAACTTTTCCCACAGCCCAGTTAACATTCTCCATTATTGCTTATAAACATAAACAATTTTCCTCTCTGTAGTACAACATAGACTTTTACCTGTTTGTTTTATTTTATTATTATTAATTTTATCATGCTTTAATATCAGACTTGATTATTTTGGATATATTACAGTTCATGATGCTGTGAATCTCATAGTTGAAGGATTTCTTCTTTTGAGAAACCTCCTTAGGTCATTACGAAAAGTTTTAAAGACATTAAAGGTTAATACACAGAAATCTAGGGATAGAATCTAGGGATATTTACTTTTGTAAGTAACCCATTTTCCCAATGATTCATCAGTCCATGTATCCATTTTCCCATGAATGAATTCACCCATTCAAGAAAGCAGGACACTGATCATCCAACAATGCTTAAAAGCTGACAATATTGGGCTTTCCCTAGTCCAAGTTAGCACACCTACTGCTGTTTTTCATGTTTAGATCATGCTTAGGGTCATGATGGAAGGAGGAAAAGAATCATGGAAGTAAGAATGTTATGGTCTCAAAATACAAAGGAAACATATATGTTTAAAGTTAACACTCAGTCTTACTTCTCAATACCTCTTAAAAATTTCAACATTAAAGTTTGACATTCAAATTATAGCACTGATCCACCCTTCCAAAATGCATAGGATGGAAGTGAATATGTGCCACTTGTTGATAAATGAATAGAGCTGCTCTATAGATTCTGATGCCATTTGGCACACAGTGTTATATATGGGGC
This sequence comes from Peromyscus eremicus, assembly GCF_949786415.1. Lineage (NCBI taxonomy): Eukaryota > Metazoa > Chordata > Mammalia > Rodentia > Cricetidae > Peromyscus > Peromyscus eremicus. Next base: position 3,331,100 of record NC_081424.1, on the reverse strand, counting down.
TTGTCATATGGTATTGCCTTAAAATACTGATAAAAGAAGAAATAAGACACAGCACACAGGCCTCTAAGCTGTCCACCACTTGAGTAAAGTTCACTTTATTACACAAACTACAGAAGAGTTTCGGGGAGAACAAAGCGTAGTATTACTCTCCTTAATTAAAATTATCTACATTCATAATTTGCTCAGATTCACTTTTCTCATATGACCTATTCTCCTCTATCTTATTTCTGTTTCATGTTCAATGTATTCTTCTACTTCAATGTATTTGTCTAAGAAAATATTGTCAATTAGCAAACTATACAGACACCTAGACATTATCTTTCATAGTCTCACATTCTTAGGAAGCATAACAGACAGAACTTGTTAAATGCTATTCTCCTTCAGAGTCATTTGTGCTTATCTGCTGGTTCTGACACCTAGGGAAGACATTTAATTAATATTGCTCTGTCCATCAAACTAAGTTTCTCTTGTTTTGCAGTGAATCAACCCATTCTTTCTCCATTGGCTAATGACATAAATGTGACAAGACAATCCATTACAGACTTTGGTGACCTTTCAGCACAATTAATAAAAGAAATAATTATTTTTAAAATCAACACAAAGACTGTCATCTTTACTTAAGTCTTTCCTTAGCCCTCTTCATTATAATTTTAAGGATTTTAACCAGTAATTTCTGAATTGGACATAAAGAAACTAGCTCACTACTCACTGTGATGTAAGAACTTTTATGAAATAATCTGCTCATTAAAGATGCTGAAATTGTGTGTGCATAAATAGGAAATAGATCTACATATATAGTCTGTCTAAAGATTGTCCTTGTAAATCTTAAAAAAATAACGAATTTTTATTCTTGAGGTTATTTAGCCCCAGTCACTTTAGTTAATTTTGAATTCATGATAGTTGATAGCTTCAGTATCTTAACATATCTTAATGCTTTTAACTGATTCCTTTTATGTATGTGTGTGTGTGTGTGTGTGTGTGTGTGTGTGTGTGTGTGTGTGTGTTTGTTTATGTCCTTCTGTGTCTGTGTCTGTCGGTCTGTCTGTAGCTGTGTCTGTGTATAGCCATGGAGACCACTAAAGTTTGTCAGATCCTCTAGCAGTGGAGTTACGTGCAATCGTGAGACATCTGACATGTGTGTTTGGAATCAAACTCTGGCCCTCTGGAAGAACAATATATCCTTGTGACTATTGAGCTATCTCTTTAGTCCTATCTTAATGTTCTTAAATGAGTAGTTATAACTAATTTGGGAAAATCTGAAAACTTCCTCAAAGGCCAGGGTTTCAAATAGAAGAAATTTTTTGGTTTCTGATGTCAATCACATCTGAAATTTGGGAATTAGAGCCTCAGAAGAGAGAGAGCATGTGATGTTTTTCTGGATAAACTCTCTCATTATGACATTTTATAATTCCACTCATTTACCTTTAAATTTCATTATTTTATCTTTTTTTACAGCTGGATAGTATGTCATAGCGTACATGTACCACATTTTTATTATCCATACATAAGTTGTAGGACATTTTGGCTATTTCCATTTCCTAGCTATAGTGAATAAAGCAGAAATAAGCATGGGTGAGGAAAGAGAAACAAGGAAAAGTTTAGAGACATGAAAGAAAAGAAATAAATGATGGTATTACAATTTCAAAACTGAAGGAAACAATAAAAAATCAAAAAAGCCAGAATGTATAATATATAAAGAAGCAAGAATTTTTCAAAAAATATCTCTCGTAGTTATCTAGCCATGTAGAGTATGGGAAAAATGTTTACTGATTTATCCCTGCATTTTTTAAATGCGTTTCTCTGAAGGCCAGAGTCCTGTTATTATGTGGAAAGCCCTTGTCAATGAGCAGAATATGTAAGGCTAATAATTGACAATATGCCTGTCAACATGGGCCGTGTGACATTTTTGCTAAACCAGAAACCATAGCAACACCTGATAAGTGAAATTTGAAGAAATATGTTGTAATTTTGCATTTGTTAGAGCTGCTGGCCTGTAACAGATATGTATTAATTGGAAGTATATGTGACAGCTTGCAGCAGTTACCAAGATAGCTAACAAACCATCAGCACCTGTCAAGACAAGGGCTGAGAGATGAATCAACTTCTGTGATGTGTGACTTCAAACATGCTTTCACTCTTGTGTACTCATCATTTGTGAAATGTGTGGGGGAGTGTGGGATTTTGTTAATATATAAATATTTTCAACAATGTCTTAAGGATATGTAAAAGAATCATCACTTGTCAAGTTAAAAAGGGAAAATTATGAATTCAAAAGAACCCATAAGGTTGACAGCTCTAATCATGTGGTATCTCTGTGATTTTACACAGCAAGATGCATGCATGCATGAAAGATATTCCTAATACTGATTGCCATAGTAGTGCATTGAACAACACTGCCTTTCCTGTTGGGTTAAACATGATTAGACAAATTTAGATTAAAAAAATAAACACCATATGAAATGAAAATCATATATTTTTCACTGTCCATCATAGGCAGGAAACTGATTTTATCAATTGAGACATAGTTTCAAACCTCTTAAAAATAATATGATGTAGCAATTCTTTTGTAATGAATTTTCCACAAAGGTTTTTCATTTTTCCTAGTGTTCAGGTTGGATATTTAAACCCTCTTGTTAATTTACTTTGTGAGGATGACTAGACATCTTAGAAAAATTGTGACTTAACTGATATTTTATCCCTGAAAACATTCTGTTACTCAAAAGTTTAAACATATAATACAAATAAATAAAAAACAACATATAAATACTATCCTCTTTTTGGCTTAGCATCATTGATGAACAAATTCCTCCAAAATTTCTAGACACATAGTACAAAGAACTACATATTGTCTTTTATAATTATTCAAATATTTCCTGTGATAAAGTTGCTATAATTTGCCTTTTTTTTTTTTTTTTTTTTGGTTTTTCGAGACAGGGTTTCTCTGTGTAGCTTTGCACCTTTCCTTGATCTCGCTCTGTAGACCAGGCTGGCCTTGAACTCACAAAGATCCGCCTGCCTCTGCCTCCCGAGTGCTGGGATTAAAGGTGTGCACCACCATTGCACGGCCAATTTGCCATTCTTGTATTATAATTTTCACAAGATTTTATAGCAAGGAAAATGCACCATCTTGCAAACAATAATTTCACATTTAGAAATTATCTTTTTCTAAAAGGCTGCATATACTTTCTTATATATAGTAGATCAATTTTAGGTTATAGTATAGTATAAGTAAAACATTGCTCTATTACCTTATTTTTTATTCCATTTTCACAATAAGGATTGTGCCATATGTTGATAGAAGAATCAATAAAGGTATTTTATGTATCTATATGTAATTATTATCTTTCATTGTACTTTCTTTGGAAATGTGGTCTATAATGACGTGTCCTGTAATCTCTCTACCAGAAAAAAATACACTAAAATTAAATTTTATTTTCAATTATAATCAAAAGGAGTTTGAAGGAGTGACTTTATTCTTTGTTAGTTAAGAGTCAGGTTGTTGTTGTTGTTGTTGTTGTTGTTTGTGTGTGTGTGTGTATGTGTGGTTATGTTAGAAGAATTTTAATATAGCTGTAATAGTGAATAAGATATATTGATATGAAATGAGAAATAGGTGGGAAAAAGTCAATGTTTGCTATTATTTGTTAACCAATTTTTTTAATACCAGAAATAGGTGGAATAGGATTGAACAAAACAGAATATAACACTCATATTTTTTAAAATATTTTTATTTTATAATTAATTTAATTTTACATATCAGCCACAGATTCCCCTGTCCTCCCTCTTCCCACCCCCCATTCCCACCTTCTCCAGGGCAAGGTCTCCCCTGGGGATTCAGCCTAGCCTGGTAGATTCAGTTGAGGCAGGTCCAGTCTCCTCCTCCCTGCACCAACGCTGAGCAAAGTGTCTCAGTATAGGCCCTAGGTTCCAAAAAGCCAGCTCATACACCAAGGACAGGTCCGGGTCCCACTGCCTGAGGACCTTCCAAATAGTTCAATCTCATCAACTGTCTCACTTATCCAGAGGACCTGGTCCAGTTTCATGGTGGCTCCTCAGCTACTGGTCCACAGTTCATGTGTTTCCACTAGTTTGGCTATTTGTCCCTGTGCTTTTTCCAATCATAGTCTTGATATCTCTTGCTCATATAATATCTCCTCTCTCTCGCCAATTGGGCTCCTGGACTCCACCTGGGGTTTGGCCATGGATCTCTGCATCTGCTTCGACCAGTCACTGGATGAGAGTTCTATCATGGCTTTTAGGGTTTTAGGCCATCTGATTACCAGAGTAGGTCAGCTCAGCCACTCTCTCAACCATTGCCAGTAGTCTATAGTGGAGGTATGTTTGTGGATTTCTGGGGATCTCTCTAACATTCTGCTTCTTCCTATTCCCATTACTATTTCACCAAGAAAATTGCATACATTACTTTGAGAATTTGCAACTACTTTACATGTATTTTAAAATTATTATATAATTCTGTTTTTCTCTCATTTGCTCAGATGCTTCTCCTTTCCTTATTGATTATATTTAAATCTGGACCAATTGGCAGCTGTATCGATACATGGTGTGTACAGTTCATTTTGTGGTCATGTAGTATTCTTCAAATTACTCATGCTGAAATATCAGTGGCTTAGCAATCTGCCGACAGAGAGATATACACACAGTTCTTAGGACATCAGATATGATATAGAACTAATATATATGATAAAGTGAACCAAAACATCACTGTCAGCCTCTGTACCATTTTTCTTAACAATATTAAGATATTCCAAAAATAGTAAGAAAACAAAATAGCTACCAGTTCCAGGATTGGAACTTTTAAGAGATGTTTTGAGTGAAAGATAACCGTGTGAATAATGGAATAAAAATACATTATTAAAATGTATTCTTAAACTTAAAGTTACACAGGCATGTAAATGTGTCTGTCTAACAATAAGAAATGATGTGTCAAGTGGTTTTGTAAAAGTAGTTCATAATCACACTGGTGTAGAGTCTCAAAAGGTTGCCCTCAGAAGTCTAGAGGAAAACACTGCCACCCCTGCAGCACTTGGGTGAGATGGCCCCCACCCCTCACCACCAGGGGATGGAGACTGATCCTGATGGCATGGGCATAGGGGTGGTGGCAAACCATGCCCCTCTACCTGAAGCAGGTAGGCACAGTGTCCTAGACTGACCAGCTCAGCTACCATTCAGGCCCACATCCAGGCCTTGGGTTGTCCCACCCTAACATTTATCCCCATCTAGGGCCTGCTGGAGCTCATGAAAGGACTAGTGTTGATATGCACAGGATCTCCATGACTAGGAGTGCCTGTAGGATCTCCATGACTCAGAGCAACCGTGGGATATTTCAGAGGAGTTTTGGTGAGGATCCAGTGATGATCGTTTATCAGAAATCAGAGACCATGAACCAGACCAATGACTCATTGCAATGAGCACTTGCTAGTAAAGATGATTGGACAAAAGGGTACACAATGTGACACATCTCTTCTAATGCCACCAGGACAAATGACGAAGTGTTGAAAAGTCAGGAAAGATGAAGGAGCAAAGAGGTTACTTACTTACTATTTATTTATTTATTTATTTATGTAGCTTTTGTTTGTTTGTGTATCAAATATCACAGAATAATTGATAAATATTCTTTTTTCTCCTTTCCCCCTCCTCACTTGATCCTCTCATTCTGGCCATCCCACTTTTTATTTATATATTATTTCTCTTTCCTAATGAATTTTATCTGTTATTCCAAGTCTTTATACCTAATGTTTGTGTTTCTATTGATTGGAATTTGGTTATCATTGACTTAACAAATACTATCCACATATAAATGAATGCATAGCATATTTGTTTTTCTGGGTCTAGAATACTTCACATATTATCATTTTTCTCTATACATTTACCTGAAATTTTATGAGTTAATTAATTAAATTAAAGACATCTCTTTAATGCCTCAGTAACACACCATTGTGTAACTGTACTACATTTTCTTTATCTATTGTTCTGTTGATGGATATCTAGGTTGTTTCTAATCCTGACTATTGTGGATAGATCAGCATTTAACATGAGTCCCTTGTAGGATGAAATAGCCTTTGAGTAATATATATATAAGTGTTCCTCTTATTGCACATCCTTAACAGCATGACCTGTCATTTTACTGATCTTAGTCATTCTGACGTGTGTAAGATGAAATATCAAAAAAGACTTGATCCACGTTTCCCTGATTTGCATTTTAAATTGCTAAGAATATTGAACATTTCTTAAATATTCTCAGCCATTGAGTTTCTTCTTTTGAGAGTTGTCTGTTTATGTCTATTCACTTTTTAATTATGTTATTTGTTTTCTTGATATCTAGTGTTTAAAGTTCTTTATATGTTTTAGATATTATTCCCATTCTGCATGCTCCTGGTTTGTCCAGTGATGTTGTTCTTTGTCCTGCAAAAGCTTTTCAGTTTCATGAGGTGCCAATTATTAATTATTTACCTTACTCTTTTTCCTAATGGTGTTCTGATCAGAAACTGTTTTCCTATGCCAAATGAGTTCAAGGCTATTCCCCACTTTCTCTTCAGTTTCATTGTATCTGGTTTTATGCTTAGGTCTTTGATCCATGTGGAGTTGAGTTTTGGCCAGGGTGGTAAGTGTGGATCTGTATTTGTTTCTTCTATATGCAACAATCTAATTTGACCAATATTATTTCTTGAAGATGCTGTCTTTTTTTCTGCTGTTTATTTCTGGTTTCTTTATTTAAAAAATCAGGTATTCATGCATGTGTTGATTTATATCTGGTTACTCAATTCAATTCCAATTGACCAGAATGTCTGTTTTTTTTTTTTTTTTTTTTTTTTTTTTTGCCAATACCATGCTGTTTTTATTATGGTAGCTCTGTAGTACAACTTGAAACGGGATAGTGATAGATCCTGCAGTTTATTTATTATTCAGGATTATTTTCATTAGCCTGAGTTCTTGTGTGTATGTGTTTCCATATGAAGCTGAAAATTGTCTTTTCATGATTTGTAAAGAACTGTTTTGGAATTTTGATGAAGATTGTATTTGAATTGGTAGATTGCTTTTGGTAGGATCACCATTTTTACTACGTGCTGGATAATATTTTTAATAACTTTAAAATACCAGCAGGTTTATAGTCTTCTATATTTTTATGCTTATGTTGAGGCAGACAAGGTAAAACCTACCTTGATAAAACTAATTATTTCTGTGGAATAACTCTTTTGATTATTATTTTTGTGTCATGGTCTCATAGCCCAACATGAACTATGGATATCAGGCCTCTACTCCCTGTGTGCTAGAATTATGATTGTTTACCACATTTTTTGTCTCTTTTAATAAAAATTTCAGGTTATTTTTAATCTTCTTATTATTTTATGCTTTGCCTCTGTCAATGGACTTAGGTGAAAACTGTGGGGTTTTTTTTAAATGTATTGATTTACTTAAGGTTAACTTCAATATGCTTCTGCTTATGTTAGGAGTTTTAAGTATGTTTCCTTCACTCCTTTGTAAGATTATTTATAAAAGTCTTAGTTGTGTAAGTAAGGAAATAATGGAAGGTACATATAATTAGTCATTTCACCATTTTAACATGGCCAGTATATTTATTTCTCTTTCAATAAACTTACAGCATTGATAGAAAATTTCAATACTGAGCCTGAAGCATCTTGACACCTGGTTTCATTCATTACCTTTTGCTTTATGAGATTTTCTAAGCAATGATAGGTTTGCACAGTCTGTTCATCTATATTACTTTTAACTATGATTTGTAGTTTGAGAAGTTCAGTTCTCTCAGGGTATGAGTCAGCCAATTGTTGTACTCTTTTGATCCTTTGACATTATTGAGAGGACTTAATTTTATAATGGCCCTTTTGAAAAAATAGATGGAGACATAAAGAAGCTTTGGATTTTTCTGGTCAGTCATTGGGGGGAACCTTTATATGGGCAAGGTGAAGGAAGAGTAACACAGATGGAGGAAGAGGAATGAAACATGAATAGCACTAAGGATGTATGCACAAACCATAGGAAATCTTTTTTCACTGTATTCAATTGACTTTATTCAGCATTATTAAAACCATCATCCTCAAGCCAGTTACCTAGAAACTTTTTGTTTGTTTGTTTTTAAAAGAAAGAATTTCTCTCTTACAGAGTTAAGATTCTCCAACAGAATACAGGAAATGGAAAGAAAATCTCAGACATTGAAGATAGAAGGAATGGATACACCACTCAAAGAAAATGTTAAATCTAAAAAAATTCCTAACACTAAATATCCAGGAAATATGGGACAATTTTTAAAAAAAAAAATGACTCTAAGAATAAGAGAAATAGAGCAAAGGGAAGATCCCAGCTGCAAGACTCAGAACATATTTTCACCAAAATTAAAGAAGAAAATTATTTTCCTAACCTAAAGTAGGAGACACGTATAAAGACATAATAAGCAATACCAACTAGATAGGACTAGAAATGAAAGTCCCTTCACCACATAATAATAAAATAATAAATCTATAGAACAAAGAAAGATTATGAAAATCTTCATGAGTAAAAGGCCAAATAGCATAAAGGCAGATGTATTAGGATTGCACCTGACTTCTCAATGGAGACCCTAAATGACAGAAGGGCCTACACAGAAATGCTGTAGACTCTAAGTGACCATAAATGCCAGCCCAGACTACTATACCCAGGAAAATTTTAAAACACTATAGATGAAAAAAAGTTAGATATTCCATGATAAATTCAAATTTAAACAGTATATATACAAAATTCCAGTTATACAAAAGGTTGTAGAAAAAAAAAAAACACTTGAATCCAAGAATGTAAACTACACCCATGAAAACACAGAAAAAAATAATCTTACAAGAGTAAAACCAAAGCACACACACACACACACACACACACACACACACACACACACACACAGGGCAGCAGCAGCAGCACCACCACCACTAACAACAAAAACAATACCAAAATAACAGAAATCAGCAATCATTGGTCATTGATATCTCTCAATCTCAATGTTCTCAATTCCCCAATAAAAAGACACAGACAAAATTGATCCAAAAACAGGACCTATCCTCCGAATGAATCCATGAAACATACAAAGATATCAACAGTAAGGATATATCTTACCTCAGAGAAAAAGTTTGGAAAAATATATTTCAAGCAAATAGAACTGAGAAGCAACCTGCTGTAGCCATTTGAATAGCCAATAAATTAAACCTCAAAACAAAACCAATCAAAATAGATAGGAGAGGACACTACATTCTCATCAAAGTAAAAATTCACCAAGATGACATTTCAATTTTTAACATCTATTCTTCAAACACAATGATACCCACATTTGTAAAAGAAATACTGCTACATCTTAAATCATATAATGACTCTCAGACACTGATATTCGGAGACTTTGATACCCCAATATCACCAATGGACTAGTCATGCAGACAAAATTGAAACATAGACATACTGTAGCTAACAGCTATTCTAAACCAAATGAACCAAGCAGTATTTATAGAATATCTCACTCAAATACAAAAGAATAGAGCCTCTTTTTGACAGCTTATAGAACTTTCTAAAAAAAAATGACTGCATACTTGGATACAAACAAATCTCAACAGCTAAAAGAAAATTGAAATAATTTACTACACCTTATCTTACCATGTAGGAATAAAGTTGGATATCAACAATACAGAAAAACTACAAACTAATGAAACTGAAAAACTCTCTACTGAATGAAAAGTGGGTCAAGACAGAAATAAGAAAAAATGCTTTCTATAATTCAATGAAAATGAATACATATCATACCCAGACTTATTCATAGCATCCATGCCTACATTAAAACAAGAGTTAGAGATATCTCACATTAGCAACTTAATAGCACACTTGAAAGATCTAAAACAAAATGAAGCAAACACACCCAAGATGAGTAGACTATAAGAAATAATCAAATTGAAGAATGAAGTCAATAAAATAGAAACAAAGAAGATAATACAAAAAATAAGTGAAACAAAGAATTGGTTCTTTGAGAAAATTTACAAGATAGACAGACTCTTATTCAAACAAACTAATAGACAGAAATAATTTGCAGATTAAAAAAATCAGAAATAAAATAACAACTATAACCAAGGAAATCCAGAGAATCATAAAGACACATTTAAAAACCCATACTGAAACAAACTGGAAAATCTAACTGAAATGGATAATTTCTTCAATAGGTACCCCTTATCAATGTGAACTTAAGATCAGATAAACAATTTAAATAGACATATTCTGTAGTGAAAGAAAAGCAGTCATTAAAAGTCTCCAAGAAAACAAAACAAAAAACCCAGTCAGAGAGTTTTAGCACAAAATTCTACTGTACTTTCAAAGAAGTGTTAGCAGCAATACTTCTCAAACTATTCCATGAAATAGAAATAGAAAGCCCAATTCATTTTATGAGACCACAGGTATTCTGATACACAAACCACATAAAGCCTAAATAAAAAAGAAGAATTAGAGACCAATTTCCCTTATGAACATTGATATAAAAATACTCAATAAAATACATGCAAACCCAGTGTAAGAAGACATCAAAAAGGCCTACACCATAATCAAAGAGGTTTCATTTCAGAGATACAGGGATGGAACAATATACAAAAATCAATATCTGTAATCCACCACATCAACAAATTGAAAGACAAAAATGATATGATCATCTTATTAGATACAGAAAAAGACTTTGACAATGCAACACTCCTACATGATGAAAGTCCTGGAGAGGTTAAGGCTGTAAGAGACATACATAAATATAATAATGTCAATTTACAGCAAGCCTATAGATAACATCAAATTAAATGCAGGGAAACACAATGCAATTCCACTAAAATCAGTAATAAGACAAGCCTGTTCACTCTCTCCATATTTATTCAGCATATTATGTAAAGTTTTAGTTAGAACAATAAGACAATGGAAAGATATCAAAGGGATATAATTTGGAAAGGAAGAAATCAAAGTCTTGTTATTTGCAGATGATAAGTATAAATAAGTAACCCTAAAAATTCCACTGGGCATCTCCTAGTGCTGCTAAATACTTTCAGCAAAATGGCTGGATACAAAATTAACTTAAAAACATTAATTTACCTCCTATATAAAAATGACAAATGTACTGAAAAATAAATCAGGGGAAAACAGCTTTCATAATCAAATAATCAAATATCTAAATAAAATAATCAAATAATGTAAAATATCTTGCTCTATCCAAGCAAGTGAAATACTTTCATCACAAAAATTTCAAGTCTTTGCAGAAAGAAATTGAAGAAGTTATCAGAAGTTGGAAATATCTCACATTTTCATGAATCATTATTAACATAGTAAATATGGGCATCCTATCAAAACATTCTGCAGATTAAATGCAATCACCACCAAAATTCCAACATAATTTGTTACAGACCTAGAAGTAACAGTTCTCAACTTCATATGGAAAATCAAAAACAAACAAACAGACAAAAAACAAACAAGATATTTAAAACAGTCCTGGAAAATAAAAGAACTTCTAGAGAGAATACCATCCCCATGTTCAAGTTGAACTACAAAGCTATAATAATAATAACTGTGTGATGTCAGCATAAAAACAGACAAACTAATCAATGAAATAGAATTCAAGTTCCTTATATAAATCCGAACACCTTATCAAAAATATGGACACCTTATTTTTTATAAAGAAGCAAAAATACACACTGCATAAAGGATGGCATCTTTAAAATTGGTGCTGGGCAAACAAGATATCTGCACATAGATTCATCATTAATACCTGAAATACAACTAAATGCCAAGTGTATCTAAGACCTCAACATGAACCAGACCTATTTAACTAGATAGAAGATAAAGTGTGGCATAATCTTGAATTCATTGACACAGAAGACAACTTTCAGAACAGAATACCAATAGATTAGGGATGAAGATCAGTAATTAATATAAGGCACCTTATGAAACTGAGAAGCTTGTGTTTGGCAAAGGGCACTATATATGAATTTCTAAATGGTCTTATTAAATAAAAAACATGGAGCCAAATATAGGGTTTAAAGCCTGAGAGAGATCAGAGAAATAGGGAAAGCCACAGCTAACCTTACCTCACCAACTTTGCAGCTTCCTGTCTTACTTACTGTCTATCCACGCCTGCCTACATGCTTTGCTGCTCTGCCATCTGAACATTTTCTCTCTCTGTTTAGCTACATCACTTCCTCTTCCTGCCCAGCTCTGTCACTTCCTGTCTATCTGTACAGACCTCCAAACCTCTATGATTAACTAGTGTTGGAATTTAAGTTATATACTACCATACCTGGTTGTTTTTAGTGTGGCATTGAACTCACAAAGATCCAGACAGATCCCTGCCTGAAAAGTGATAGGATTAAAGGCATGTGCTAACATTGCATGACATTTGTGTTTACATATAATGGCTTGGTTTTCCCTCTGGTCACCAGGCAAGCTTTATTTGTTAAAGCACAAATAAGATATAACCACATTTCAGCACAAATAAAATATCACCATAGGGCACTGTCGACTGGACAAAGCAGCAGTCTATAGAATTGGAAAGTATTTCTACCAAATCCGTAGCTGATAGAGGACTAATATCCAAAATATATACAGAATTCATACTAGCTATCAAAAAGCAAAACAATCCAATTAAAGTGGGCTTACAGATAAAAACAGAGAGTTCTCAATAGAAGAATATAAAATGGCTCAGAAACACATAAAGAGAGAAATATTCAACATCCTTAGCCATCAGGGAAATGCAAATCAAAACAATTCTGAGATTTCATTGTACACCCATCAGAATGGCTAAGATCAACAGCTCAAGTGGCAGTTCATGCTAGTGAGTATGTGGAGCAAGGGGAACACTCCTCTATTGCTAGTGGAAGTACAAAATTATGTAGCCACTTTGGAAGTCATTGTGCCAGTTTCTCAGAAAATTGGGAACCAATCTACCCCAAGACCCAAGGATAGCAGTATTGGCATATACCCAAAGAACACTCCATCTTACCACAATATCAATTGTTTAATTATATTAATAGTGGCTCTTTTCATAAAAGCCAGAAACTAGATGCAAAATATATGATTTTAAATCTCTGAATGGGTAAAGTAATTGTTGTACATTTACACAATGTAGCATTACTCAGTGGTTAAACATGGCACCAGGAAATTTGTAGTCAAATGGATGAAACTAAAAAAGTTCATCCTGAATGAGGTAAATTAGACTCAGGAAGATAAATATGATACATATTCACTTATAAGTGGACAATTAGCCAATAAATGAATGATAATCAAGCTAAAATCATTAGACCCACTGTGGTGGTTTGAAAGAAGCCAATGTGTTCCTTTTTGGAGAGGGAGTGGTCTAGTTGGAGGAAGTATGTCTCTGTGGGGGTGAGCTTTGAGGTCTCTAATGCTCAAGGTATGCCCAGTGTCACAGTTCACTTCATGTTGCCTCATGATCAAGATGTAGAATTCTCAGCTCCTTCTTCAGCACCATGACTGCCAGTATGTTGCCATGTTCTGCCACGATAGGAATGGACTAAATCTTTGTAACTACACCCTAGTCCCACTTAATGTTTTTGTTTGTAGGAGGTGCCATGGTCATGGTATCTCTTCACATTAATAAAAACCCTAAGTAAGACACCCAGAGAGGATCTGTAATGCAGAGGCTTCTAAGGATACATATGGATTTCCTTGGGAAAGAGAAATTGAACAGAGTTTACAAGTTGACTGGTTGCATGTGGGGAATGGAGCAGCAGGAATGTGGGAGTGAGATGGGATGGAATGAGATTGTGAGTGGAGAGATAGCTTAAACTGGGTTTGGGGGTATTTGGGAGATGATATAGAAACCTAGTGTAATAGAAATTTATTGGAATCTATGAGGGTTACCAGAGTGAGGACTCCTAGTAAGGAGAATGCAGAGTCTGATGAAGCCTTCTCTTGTAGCCTGGCACTGCTCGCAGTGCCAGGACTGGGTTGTGTTAGAATGACTCGTTGGTTGAGAAGTCCTGTGTAGATCCCCCAAATAGCCCAGGCTAATCCTAAAACAGAGGATTGCTATCCACAGAGTGAGAGTGAGGCCTCATTGCTAAAGACAGCATTCACATAGCGCATTGAATGTGGAGAGATTAAGCCAGTGCCTGCATGAAACTTTTACCTGAGTGTTTTAATCTCCTTGATGCCATAAGTTACTCTGCAGGCTACCCATAGAGTAACATGGACACCAACCCCGTCACAAAACCTTTGACTAACCATTTATACTGCCTGTAAGATAGAGTGTGGCAATGATTTCCCAGAGCTCATGGATCAGCCCATCTTTAGACAAAGAGGCTCAGTACACACTATGAGAAAAATAGGCTTGGGTATAAAATTGGGTGGTGCCTTGCTTAAACAGATAGTGTCTTAGTGAGCCAAAGTACCTCATGATGATTCAGCAATAAAATAAACATTAAAACCCTACATACTGACAGACAGCCTTCTTTGGTGACTAATACCAAAAGGGATCCAATTTAGCACACTAAATCATAATCATATCTGTAATGTGTATTTTAAGCTGGAAATAAGAAAAATTGAAGACATATTATACTTATCTAAAATTCTGTTGTGATTCAAATGCTTAATAAAGCATTTTTTGAAAATTTTTGAAATATCACAGCTCTAGAAAAGCAAAAGATTCATATATAAAACTCCAAAATGAAAATGTGATTTTATGTTCTCCACTGTAACTTTCTCTTTTTAAAATTTTATTATAATTTGCCTTCATGTTGGTAGTTTTGGAAAACAAATAGTTTGCCTAAGAAGATCCAAAATTTCACAGTTTAGCAGTGAAAATAAGTAAGTAAAGGAAAAGAAGTAGTGACTATTGGAGGATCATCACAACTTACAGTTTACTAAACCAGCATAAACCATGACTAGATTTTAAACATTTGCCCTTATACAGAGAGATAAGTGAAGTCTTCATGCCTCATCAAGAAAGCTTCTCTTTGAAACATATATAGACCACTACAGAAAACAATAACTAATCAAAAGAGTTATGTAGCTAAGTCACAATGGATACATCTACAAAACAATACTGTACCTAAGACTCAGGAACATTATATAAGGAGGGCATAGAAAAACTGTAAGATACCAAAGATCTTAGAATTTCCTGTGATCTTGTGTCTCCCAGTAACACATAAGCTACACCCATTATGTATAACTAAAATGAATGCTCAAACAAGAGCTAACAAAGAAGATACCAATGGAATATGCCAAATTTGATTGAGAAAAGCTCACAAGGTCTCAAACCTACACAAAGGATTGCAGACAACCGAAGGAAGCTGGGAATGAGCATACCAATTGGGTTTCCAGAGTCAAAGAGTCAGCCTGGAAAACATACATACAGGTAACATTATATGGACTGAACACTGAACAGGTTATATTTAGGAATGTATATATATATATACATATATAAATATATGTATATATTTATATACATATGTTTATATTTATAGTGTGCATGTGTGCTTGTCTAGTCCTACATTCTATGCAAAAACAATTAGTGATCTAAGAGACCATGAATGTGAAAGACCAAGGAGAAATGTAAGAGGATTTGGAGGGAGGAGGGGAAAGGGAGCAATGTACTTATAGTATCAACAAATGAAATTACTAAATAAAATTCTAAGAAAAAAAGTTTCAAATATCAATAGAGTTAAAAGTTTGAAATTCAAGATTATCTGGTATATTTGAAGATTAGTCATGGAATATAATTTTATAGAGATCTTTTTCTAAATTACCTTCGTAGCTTTACAAAATGACAGTTCTCATTATTTACTACATTCACAAATCCAAGTATTCAAAATTGTCATTTTGATTAAAAAAATTAATTCTACATAATTTTTAATATGTGGATTTCTGATTTTAAGAAAAAATATCTTTTTTCAGAGGGATAAGTTCCCATTAATGACTCTCTCTTAGCAGTAATTATGCTTGAGTGTTATCTTTTTGCTTTTTGTATACTTATTAATTATTGTGGGGGTGCTGTGTGTGTAGATCTTGTATCTGTGTGCCTTTGTCTCTATTTTGTGTCTGTGTGTCTGTGTGGGTGTATCCAAGGGCACATACATTTGAATGTCAGGAATGTGGAAGTCAGAAGACAACTTGTAGGCATCAGATCTCTTCTTCCACTCTGTGTGTCTCTAGGAATCCAAAACAGGTCCTTAGGCTTGGTAATGATTACCTTTACCTGATGATCGGGCTACTTGGTCTGAAGATTAACTTAAATGAAGCCAGTAAAACAGATACAGAAGAAAAACATGTAGAGAGTTTGGGACATGATGAGAGACTTTTGCTATCCCAGAACTAAGGGGACCACTAGAAGCAGAAGTTCAACTGTGCATATGCTGCTGAATTGCACACAAAATAGATAGCTTAGTTGCACAGCTAGGCTTAATGACACAGTATGTTTAGCTGTTTATATTGAGATCATTGAAAGGTAGGATAAACTTGTTAAATAAATCCCTTGTCTTTTTATGTGAAGTTTAATCAATTCCTAAAAAGAGGTTGGAAGTGACTTCAGTAAGGAAAATCATGCATAATAAAATAGTTCAGAATATTATGTATATGTAACTGACAAACAAACAGCATACACCCAAAGAAGGTTAACCACAATGACCAGAGCTTGCACTTTGCCTTTTTTTCTCATATTGGAAAATTAACCAACGTTTGTATCTAATTGTATTTCAAGGATCATGTATAAAAAAAATAGTAATACAAGCTTCTAATGAAGCCAATTTCAGGTTTGAAACATGAAAGAGTCCTTTCATTAGTCTAGGTAAACAATTTGGGATATATTATCTTTTCTGTTATCCCTGGAGCATTACTTCAGCAGATTCTCCACTAACCAAATGGATACTATTATTGCATAATTGTCTTACAAGCAGAAGAGGCTTTCCTGTTTGCTCCAGATTGCTATTTATTCTCTAATGATATTTTACAGAATCACATTAGTTTGAAAGGAATGCTCAAGAGATCATCAGTAAGATCTAAAAGGTTCATATTATTGTCTTCCTTTTTAATTTGCATACTTAAAACACAAACATTTAATGAAATTATCTTATTAGTCATTATTATCTGGCATAAACAAAAAAGTGTGCATAGGAAATTTGGCCCTTGCCATCTCTTACTATACTTTCAACAAAAAATATTTTGAATTATCTTTGTTACTGTTCACAATAAACAAAAGGCTATTTCTTCATAAGCACATAGTTAATATGTCATTATTCTCTTATAGTAGTTCTAGTATAATTATGATAAATTATTTCTCTCAGAGATGCTGAAGGCAAAGTTGATTCCAAAATTAACAATTATCAAGACCAGAGATGCCATAATCTTTTACACTACATAAACAACAATTTATGCATTGTTCATCAAAATATAGAAGTGGATCTCACAACATCACTTCTAATTAATGTTCTTTCTCCAAACGTTACATAATTATTTCTATTTTTGTAATTTGTTTCATTTGGGGGAAATTCTTCCATAATACCTCAGTTACTTAGTTATTCTTTCAACTCCATTCTAACTAATGCATACTTTTTAATGCTTCTGTGTGACCCAATTCTTAGCAGCAGTCCTTGTCAGGCAAATGCTTTGTATATCACTAATTATTGTGTGATACATGATTCATTACTTAAAGTTAGAAACACAAGGAAAAATAGACCAGTCCAGTTCATATGTAATAGATAGAATATCTAGATGAGTGACAGGTAGACAAGCAGAGAAGAATTCTTCGTATTTTTACTCTTAATTTTCTTAGTCTTTTCTATATTTATCCTTTATGGAAAAAAGTAGCATCTTATCTTTCTTGTAAGTCTATGATTCTTTTACTCCAACTTTCTTAATTTGGCTGTAAATGTCTCAGCACATCTAATTCTGCTTATAACAAGTTTTATCCTATAATTTGTAAAGGTATAATAGAATGAAAATAGGGCAGAAATTTGACTTCCGCCGGGTGGTGGTGGCGCACGCCTTTAATCCCAGCACTCGGGAGGCAGAGCCAGGCGGATCTCTGTGAGTTCGAGGCCAGCCTGGACTACCAAGTGAGTTCCAGGAAAGGCGCAAAGCTACACAGAGAAACCCTGTCTCGAAAAATGAAAAAAAAAAAAAAAAGAAATTTGACTTCCAGAAACCTTTCTGACATTGTCATAATATGAGAAAGTCTATTTCTATAGCCAAATTTTCCACATTAACAACAGAAACTAATAGCATCATTTGATAATGTTGCTTCAATAGAGTGAATAGAAAATACCCGTAGTTACTATGTTTCACTATTATAGTGATTCTTGTTTTATATTGCTTGACCTTGAATAATGGCACAAAAGTTTTTATTAATTATAAAAAGCTTGACCTTAGCTTAGACTTGGCCCACATAGCTCTTAAAACTTAAATTAACCCATTTATATTAATCTATATTCTGCCACATGGCTTGTTACCTCTCTTCAGTACCATGCATCTGACTTCCTCTGTGTCTAGCTGGCAAATCTCTTGTGACTCTGATTCTTTCCCATAGTTCCTCTCTGTCCCCAGAAGTCTGGCTTAACTCCTCCTGCCTAGCTATTGGCCATTCAGCTCTAATTAAACCAATCAGAAGATGTCTTAGGAAGGTGAGGTTAAACAGAGACACAACTTCACAGAGTGTACCAAAAGATTATACCAACACATTATTGTTTTAAAATCACTCATGTCACATGACATCAGTACCATTTTTATATCTATTACATAACACAGTTCTAATTATAGTAACAAACAAAAAAATGTTGCTTGTATAATTTAGTCAATCTAATTGAACACAATTAAACTCTTCTAATTTATTTCAAACCCACAATAATTAATGAAGATTTTATTTCTATATTTATGTTTAGAAGATATTAAATGAGCAGTTTGCCTGTTTCACTTTTCTGAGATTGTTATCATTCAGTTGATGGCTCCCATTGCTGCATAATACTTAAATGTAAAGATAGTTGGCTTGGAAATGGGAGAATGCAACTTCTGCTCTGGTCATGTGCATTCTCTATATGCTAGCTACATTTATGCAGCTTTATCTTCAAAATACAACACAACTACTTAAACGTCGAAATTTTAATTCACTCAGATTTTAGAGGGTTTAGCCCATAATCAGTTGGGTTGTGAATCATGACTGTGAAAGTAACTAGTTTAGGAGGCTCTTTCTGGTAGGGCCTCAAGAAGTAAAAAGTGGAGAATGCATGAGAAATCAGATATAAATTTCTAAAGGATGACACTATTTAGTATGCTTCATAAATTTTTTTTTGAGACAGGGTTTCTTTGTGCAACTTTGGAGCCTGTCCTGGATTTCACTTTGTAGGCCAGGCTGGCCTCAAATTCACAGAGATTTGCCTGGCTCTGGCTCATGAGTGCTGGGATTAAAGGTGCACACCACCACAGCCTGGCAAAAGAAAAAATAGTTTTAATTTTATCGCAATTTTTTTGTTTGTTTGCCTGTAATTTTGCTTTCAAAAGACAGAAGGAAAGCATGTATTTGGATCTCTTGAGAAATATGGAGGATCTCTTGTGGGAGCCCGTTCTCGGGTTCCTCATGGCTTTACCCAGCAGGTCCGCATAGAGGATGATTAGACCACGGGCCTAAGTGCAGGTGTCTGGGATGGTCTGCACTTGGCTGTGCTGGGGGAGGAGGTCCTTTGTTCCACCCCTTCGCGTCTCTATAAAAACCCTGGTGCAGAGACAGTCGGGGCCCGTTGGAATAGGTTCCAGGCCCTCTTGAGGCTATCCTTTATTTTCTATCTGTTTATCTCTGCAATAAATCCTTCTATCTAATATTTCCTGCTGCTCGCACTCAAGAAAACTCTGGGGAACTGTGGGGGTGGTTGGGTAAACGCCCCACAGAATGGCGCCATGAACAGGGACTAAAGACAAAGTAATAGGGACTAAAGATAAAGGAAAATAATAGTTTTATTACAGAGTCTTTGGCGAAAGTGCTGAGTTCAGCCCTGCCAGTGGATAAGGCATGCCGGTGTTATGGAAAATATATATTTTTTTATATATATTGAGAGGCAGGGATTTTATCCTGGAGAGAAAAGGAAAGTGGACTGGAAGGATGTCCAATGCTGCAGCGAAATTCTCTTCTGTCAAAATTTTCTATCTTCTATCCCTTTCTCAATTTCTATCTCTGAAAAATAAGTATAAGGCATAGGGTAGTAATATAGTGTAGGAAAAACTTAGAAGTGTAAGATTGTGTAGAAAAAAATAAGGCAATTAGACAGGAAAAACTCTACAATTTTCTAACTTTGGGGGCTATGAATGCAAACTGGGAAAAAAATCTTTCTTTGGGCTTTACGGGTAGTAAAAAAGCTCTTCTCTGAGCTTATGGGGAAGAAAAAGTTTCCTATGGAAGCTTTTGACCTGGGGACAGCTGAAATGCTAAGTCCAAGCAGCAGGAGAAAGTGATTTCTCCCTGAGGCAAAAATGGGGGTGTAAAAAGCCAAAGTTTAAAGTTGGGAAGTTTTGGGAAAAGTTGGTCTTTCTCCTGGGGAAAAAAATCTTTCTCTTAAACTATAAAGCTTTTCTTGAAAAATTTGGGGAAAAAAATCTCTAAAAAGCCTTCATGTTTCTCAAAAGTTCTCTTAAACTTAAAAACTAAAGCCTTTAACTTTCTCAGAAGGACAAAAATTAGAATCACCTGAAGATATTAGTATGGGGACCACCTGTGATTAGCTCAAAGGGAAAACAACCAACCTCTTAAGACAGCAAAACCTCTCTAAGTTCTCTTTCAAGCCTTAAAAATTCTCCCTGCAACGCAGGAGGCAGGGACAAGTTCCTAAAAACCTCTTCTAAGCTCTGTCTCTTCAAGCAAGTATAAGACTTGTACCCTGAGGGAAATGCTTGGGAGAGTGTGGGTAAAGAGCTACAGAGAGCCCAAAAGGGCAGGAAACTATACTGGGTAAAGCAAAAAAGCCAAGCTTTTCAGTTACAGCCAGCCCAGCTGAGACATCAAGGGTTTTGTTTGAGTGAGCGTCTTTGAAAAGGTGCTCCTAATCTTCCTAACGCAAAGATCCCCTGAAGCAATGCAAACTGTTAGCATTGTATCCTCGCTTCTGACCAACAACCCAGAGGCGACTGGCCAGCAACTCTGAGTTGGAGTGCATTTTGGGGATACTAGGGTTCCTGCAGTTGTAAACTTCCTGGAGCACAGAGCTGAGGCAGGAAGGTGCAGGACCCAGGGTAAGATTGCTAATGAACAACCAAAAGTAAAGCCAGTAGGAACAGCACAGTTGTCCCCTTTCCTACAAGTCCTGGGTTGATAGGTCCACAGCTGCAAAAAGAAATCTGAGAAAAAGCTTTCCTATCAGAGAAAGGACCTTTCTGGGAAAGGAGTAAAGCTGAACTGTGTGTGAAGCAGTTGTGCTGCTGAGTCAGAACGCTGTCTGGGGAAAGAGCCCAGCCAGGGCAGAACAGAACTATCCAGGAGTAAAGCTTTCTTTTCTGTCAGAAAGCACCTCTTAGAGAAAAGCTTTGTTTCAACTGACTCCGTGAGATGAGGGAGTGTGGCCCTAAGGGGTGATTGCCTCTGGTATAAGCTCTGTCCTTGAGCACCCAGACAAACAAATGCAACCCACTGGGGGACTGGGCTAGGTGAAGGCCTGATGAGGCAAAACACCTGTCCTAATGGGAGTTTAGAAATGGCAAAAACCTCCCTTGTTAGATTTTCAGTCTGTACACAAACCACACAGACCCGGAAAACAGACAAAAAGCCCTACCTTCAGTAGCAGGGAAAGCCACCACTGTAGTGTTGGAAACTGTTTCTGGGGTAGAGGGGATAAATTGAGACCAAACTGGGAAGTGTCTAAGAGAAAGACTCTGAAGAAACAGAAAAGGGATATAATCCTCCCCAGAAAAATATGACCTGAAAAAGCTGCTAGAATTTGAGGCAGAGTCGGGGGGAGAAAAAAAAAAAAGCCCCTACCTCCAAAAGCAGCTAGCAGAGGTACAGAGCCGCAGACAGATACCTGAAGCTCTGCATCTAGGGAAGGAAGGAACAAGGAAAATGAGATAGATCAGTGGGAGAAAATCTCTCCGGAAGAGCTATGGAAAAGCTGTTGTACATGATCTTGTTTTTCACTGACTGGCTAAGACAAACACAAGCCCCGAGGAAAGTTGCTATCAGAAATTGCCCACCTCAATGCGGGCTAATGAGGCAGGTGCAGTTCTGATTTGGGAGCCAGTGTCAAATGAAGGAGAGACACCTGCTAAAGCCAGTTGAGGAGAGAATAGGAATCTCCCAATGTCCCATAATTGAAAATGTAAAATACCTGTTCAAATCTCCCATTGCAAAAGCAAAAAACTTGGTTCAAACCTCCCGGGCAAAAGTTTGTAAGCAAGTCTGGTAAAGAAGAACTTAGAAGTTGACTCTCAGACCCAAAAAGAACAATGGGAAATGACTGATATAAGGGAAATGATATTATTATGGACTGATATAAGGGAAATGCATTCTGGGAAAGGTAGTTTTTCTGCTAAAGATGGCGACATTGCCCTGAAACACGTTTGTCAGCTCGAAAATACATTCATGGTAAACTTAAAATACAGCTTTTAAAAGAATAAGGAGGAAAATTGTCTAAGAGTTTAAGTGTCAGTTCCAATGAAACATTGAAAGGATACGGAACTAGGCACTTCGCCGTTTGGGGGGTTGGTAAAATGCCTTATTTACCCTAATAGCTGTGCAAAATTTTTATGGTAGTTGGATGACCAAAAAGCTACCTTTAAGAGCAAACAAGCCACTTTAAAATCCTTAAAACAAGAGAGAGCAGTTTATATACTGAACGTTGTCTTAGATATGAAGAAACTTATGTTGAAATAAAAAAAGTTCTTTGCCTTTTGAACAAACTGCCTGCAATGAGTAATTCCTTCGCAAATCTAATAAGGAGACAAGGAAACAGACATTCAAAAAGAAATGACTGCTTTATAGATGGGAAACTTCAGAAAATCTAGCTGTCTTACAAAAATAGTTGCTTCACCTGAAAGTTCCTTATAAGAAATCAATGCTAAATATCACAGATGCTAATAACATCAGTAGTTAAAGCTAATAAAATGAAAATGCTAAATCCTGAAAATGCTTTTTCTTAGAGTAAGCTAATGAAGGATATGTTTCATGAAAGAACATCTATGTTCTTAACTCCTTTGAATAGTAACAGTTTTGGTAAAAATACTGGAACTAACAACAATCCAGTCAAAATGTTTCAACAAATCCAAGATGCTATTCCACAAAAGAAAGCTGCCATGCTTTGTGGGCCATATTAGAGCTCACTCCAATCTCCCTGGTCCTTTAGCTGAGGGTAATGAGAAATGGAAAGATCCCTGCTTGGGATTATGGAAGGATCCCGATCCTGTGTTAATATGGGGTCGAGGACATGTTTGTGTTTTTTCACAAGAGGAGAATGAAGCTCGGTGGTTACCGGAGCGTTTCCTAAGGAGCGTGGAAGTAAGGAAGGGTCAGCTCCAATGACGTTCCTACAAAGAAACCAGAATGAAAGTGGCTCGATCAGTGTTTCTGAGGTTTTGTCACTGGTTAATGCAAACGGTGAGGAAATAGAGTTCGGAGCTGTGCTGCTTTTGGCTTTATTAGCTTCTTTAGAAAAATACTTTATATCACCTAATAGCTGTGTAGTATTTGGTGAAGAGCTTACAGCAGCTAAATACGGTAATTTCACCATCAGCGTGAAGGGAAGTTTTTTGGTAGAGCAAACCAAATGTACTGCTGTAATAGAAATGTTTGTCTGAACTGAAGCACTTAGGGGAACTATTATGAATTTGGGTGAAGGGACAGCCTCTACTTAAAAACCGTTTACCGCTGACAGTGCATCTCTGCCGGTTCTGGAACGGCTGAGAGAACTGGCGACTTTGGAGTGTGGCTTCGTCCTGGGAATGTTACAGTCCCCTAGCAACAACTATCACAATTCCATAACAACAACACTCACTAAATCCCAGTGCTTTATAACAAAGCTGACTATAAACTCTAAACTTTAGCAATGATGTACGTACTTCCTGTCTAGTTAAGAAAATCTTTCTAATAGAGATAGTGATAATAATTAAGAGTAAGAAGTAGAAAAAGATGAGAATAAGATATGTGAGTTTGTAAAAATTCTATCTTGTTAAATCTGTGTTAAGAAATTTTTAGGTGTTTGCTAAGTTAAATATATGCTAATGGTAGCCCTATATAAGTTTGGAAAATATATCTATAAAGTTCCTTTAAGAATATAAGCTTGCAAGAAATATCTAAGGTAGTCTTAAGACATGTAGTAATAAGCTTGTGAGAAGTAAAGATACTAGTTGTAAATGTAAGTTTAAATAAGAAATAAGATAAGAAGTATATAAGAAGTAATAAGAAATATATTTGCTAAAGTAGTTCTATAGTTTCCTTAAGGAGTATAAATAGATGTTAATATGTTATATGTGAGTTTGTAAAAACATGTAAATGTTGAATGTGAGTCTAAATGCTTTCCAAAAAATATTATATGTGAGTTTATAAAAAAGTGTAAATGTTAAGTGTGAATCTATGCTTAATGTATATGATGAAAAAACCTGAGATATAGAAGTTAGTGTCCTAGGAGACTGCAAAGCAGGCAGTCTGAGCGGTTTTCAAAAGTTCCAGAAGCCGCTAAGAAGCTAATGGCGGATGCCAGAACCAGCACAACAAGGCATCCGCAGCTGAGATCTGTGGAAAATCTTCGCAACACAGAAAAACCTGAGCTAACATCAAAAACGGTGCGGTTCGGAATACTACTGTACCTAAAAAAGAATAAGTTCAGAGATGCTTATTTGAACAAAAATTGTTAACTGTAAAAAGTTTTGGTTGAAAAACTTCTCTTCATATTTTGAAGTGAAAGCCTAATACCAGAATTTATTTGTTTGAACTTTTTGAACTTAAAATGAGATAAAACTGCAAAAAGATTTTGGTTATGGATTTCTTCATATTTGGAAGGCTCGTACCAGAATTTATCATTTGAATTTTGGGACTTAAAAAATGAAATGAACAGTAGAGATTTCATTGCAATGGGACAATTTTGAGTTTATTCATAGTAATGACCTAGGAACTGGTCATTATGGAATTCCAATGCTGGAATTGGGTTAAGAATGGAACTGTTTAAATGAAGAAATTTATTTCTACCTAGAATCAAGATGCAGTTTTGTGTATGCATATATGCTTTATTAATTGAGGATTCATGAATTATTGAACTGTTTATGTAAAAATGAAATTACTTACAGAAATGGTTTTGTGTTATAAATGGAACTGTTTAAATGGAAAAGTTTGGGTTTTCTAACTAGGCTTGAGATTTTGCTTAAATTATAAAGAAAAGGGGGAGAGTTAATATTCCTTAGTCTAATTTCAAAAGTTGTTTGAGTGGATTAATGTCATGTTTTGTTAGTAAGAAATGCAAATGGGGTATTAAGAGACTACTTTTAAAGTGTAAAGAATTTTATTAAGAAAGTGCTTTTGGATGTTTTGCTAAAAGTTTTCAAAGTGTTCATGGTTAGATTGAAAATATTGCTTTTCAATATGGGTTTGTAGGAATTGTATAAGTTTGGGTTCCTCTAACTAGGTTTGAGATTTTGTTTAAAAAATTATAAAGAAAAGGAGGAGTTATGAGATTGAATTATGTTTGCAGAAACCTATTGATATTAATGCACCCTGGTTTTGTGGAGTTAAGGAAATATTTAAGTTTGATGTGAATACATCGAAGTTTTTCCTACGTTCTCTTAGCAAGAAAATTCAAATTGAGTTAAAGTTGTAAGACGGAGAAAATTGTTAACTATATATAGCACCATATATGCTAATTCAAATGGTTCTGCTAAGAGTTTGCTTTGAGTTGTAAGACTGAGAGAATTGTGGCTATGTATAGCAATGTTTATGTTAACCTGTTAATGGTAATGATGAAGCTAAGGGATTCTTTAAGTTTGTAGTCGCCTTAAGAGTTTTTGGCTTAGAAAGGGCTTGAGGCAGCTAAGACTGCTGTAGTCACCTTGGACCTAATTCAAAAGAGAAATGCCATCTTTATCATCCTCTACTCCCATATTGGGAGGTATAACAGCTATGGAGATTGCTGTAAGCCATTAATAGTTATTTTTTTATATATTAAGAAAGGGGGACCTGTGGGAGCCCGTTCTCGGGTTCCTCATGGCTTTACCCAGCAGGTCTGCATAGAGGATGATTAGACCACGGGCCTAAGTGCAGGTGTCTGGGATGGTCTGCACTTGGCTGTGCTGGGGGAGGAGGTCTTTTGCTCCACCCCTTCGCGTCTCTATAAAAACCCTGGCGCAGAGACAGTCGGGGCCCGTTGGAATAGGTTCCAGGCCCTCTTGAGGCTATCCTTTATTTTCTATCTGTTTATCTCCGCGATACTCTCCACAATAAATCCTTCTATCTAATATTTCCTGCTGCTCGCACTCAAGAAAACTCTGGGGAACTGTGGGGGTGGTTGGGTAAACGCCCCACAATCTCTTTCACTCTGTGTGTGTGTGTGTGTGTGTGTGTGTGTGTGTGTGTGTGTGCATGTGTGTATATACAGGCTAATAGCAGTTCTTCACTTCTCCTTCTAATTCTAAAAATCAAATCCCCCAGTCTCATCCGTACCTCTGTAACACATCTGCTGTAGCCTCCCTTAACGTCTCTCCCCCACCCCCACCCCCGCTCCAGTGGATCCCAAAGATCTTCCCCTTCTAACTCCCCCAAATCATGGTTTCATCCCAATATTGTCTCAAGCAGGGACTCTTTTGGATGCCATGGACTGGACCAACATAAGAAGGGAAGCAGGTAGGCTAATTATAAATCTTTACCTCTCTCTCTGTTCCTTCAAATCAATCCCAAGACTCATACTCAGCTTTGCAGCAGAAAACTTACATCAGCCTCCATTCTTCCTTTCCATCTGTCTCTAATAGATCATAGAAATCTGCCCCTCCAAATTTCCTTGTGACCAGTCACTGTTTTGTCTCAGGCCCCATCAGACACTCTCTGTGAACTCACAACAGGAAAGTAAGTAGGTTAACTGCAGATCTTCAGCTCTCTATCATGACTCCAAGTCCAACCTCTAGTGTCATCTCCAGCTCTCTAGCAGACCTTCTCTGGTAGCTTTCCTCTCAAAACTCTCTGCCTCCACTCCTAGGGGAAATATCTAAGCAGATCCTGGTAGAACACCTCACTTTCTTCTCCAGCACATTTCCATTCAGAAATTTCATGTCCAAAAACTTAGAAACACATTCATTCCTGATTCCCACACAAATCAGGACTCAGAAGATTTTCTTACAGTCAACATAAAGCTGTATCACTGTCCTAAGAATCAGAGAGAAAATAAAAACAAATGAACAAAATACACACCCAATAAAGACAGGGTCATATATCAGTACCTAGAATTACAATCTTCCTAGTCTCAGATGCCTATAAACCAGAATAAAACACAATCAATAACAAGAATGATGTCTCCACTAGGGCAAGCAATCCTACTACAGTAGGCTCTGAGTAATACAACAGGACTGAAGAACAAGAAAAGGACCTTAAAGCAGGCTTTAAGGAATATGATAGAGCTATTTAAGGGGATATAAATAAATCCCTTAAGGAAATTTATGAAAACAAAAAGAAATAAGGACAAAAATGTATTGGTGGAAGTATTAAGGCAACTCCACGTAGTTAAAAGGGAGGTTTATTTTGTGGGGTAAGTTACAAGTGAAGGGATAGGTTACAGGATCTGGGAAGGTGAAGTGCAGTCTAGTGGTGTTCTCTGGAGAACTCTGCTCTGTCTACCTCCAGCATCCAGGATCCAGGAACCAAGAAAGCTGGCACATCCAAATCTCAGGTCTTAAGGGCTCCTTCTCAGCTGCATCTCGTAGGCATGACAGTTACTGGAAGCCTCAGTGGGGGTAATACTTCCAGGTCAAAGCTGGAACAGCTACCCACTACATCTCCCCCTTTTGTCTAAATAAGAAGGTTCTAACCTAGTACAAAACTATGTACAATAACAATGATTATCAAATATTGTCCATGAGGAATAAGGGATAATGACCTAGACAAATGGTGCCCAGTGGCTGAGTTTGCACCTAAGTTCCGGCTTCATGTCTCATATGGGTGACGAGACACTGAAGGCTTCAGCTACTCTATGGTGGGTTCATGGCATGTGGGCTTGACCTACGCCACTTTACACAGAGGCGTCTGCAAGCTGCCCAGCATGGTGTGTGGTGTATATAGCTTTTGCTACTAAAAAGAAAAAGAGATTTCTAGGCTAAACACTGCTTTGATAGAAGCATAGACCCACTGCTTCTGAGAGTTAATGGTCCATATGGCTTCCAGATCCAGAATTTGAGGTAGAGAATGCTGCAGTTTTAAGCAATAGATTCACAATAAGACAGATTCAGATGGGATGAGCCTCTAAATGGTTTACAAAATGTATAAAAATGTACGTAGGCTTGGAAGAGAGAAAAAAGTAATATATGCAGTTATGTAAAGAAATAGGTAGTTAAAAAAATAAAGTCTTTAAAGAGAAAGTAAATATGATATAAAAATAAGCCACACAAAGATGGATATCACACAGATAATCTGGATTGTGTTGTATTTGGGATTTTTAACTGCAGAAAGACATTTGATTGTAAAGGATGCTCAGTTAAACCAATATGTAAATTTAAAGGTACATTGACTTCAAAATTTGGATCTAAGGATATGTTGCTTTGGAAAGGAGGCTCTGCTTTTGTTTCCACAGAAAGCTAGAGGCTATGAATTTGTTTCATCAGGTTTGACCAGCCAAGGCCCCCTCAAAAGTCTCCAATGACACCATTGCCCAAATGATCCAAAATCCAGAATGGTTTCAAGGAAACTGGCTCAGACAATACAGCCTCATGGACTACTCCATAATCCTAAAATTTTCTTTGTGTTACCATAAGAATATAGCGCCCTCATCCAGCAAAAAGTAGTATGGAAAGCTATGCCCAAATTTCCAAATATACCAAGCTGGCTTTGGAGGTGGAATTGGCTCACTCCTCTAAACCCAAGCATATTGCTAAAAGAAAAGGTTGAGAGATTCTTCTGTCCCATATCAGAAGAGCCCTCTGGTGTGGGACAGATGAAAATCAATATTTTTATTTAAAGAAGGTTGATTATAAATGTGATCTCTTTCTAAAGAAGAAAATGGGAGAGTATTGATATAATAGGATGAAAGTTTAAATTAATGAACCTACTTTTAAAGAGCAATAACTGCTTAGAAATGTTTTACATTGCTATGGATTTTAGTTTATTGATACAAGTTTAAACTTAATTTTGTTATACTGTATATATATTTCTAATCTCATTTGAAGTATTATGTTTATGTACCTCATTTAGATTGTAATGGATAACTAAAAATACAAATTTTTATTTAGTCTTCTGTGATAGTTAAACTTATAGTCATGTTAAGTTTTCTAGGTATACATAGATAGAGTTCAATTAGATAGATAATCTTCAAACATTTCAAAGACCTACAGAATATGGCATTTAAAATGTTTTAAAAACCTAGACTTTCTGGACAATGAGACACATCTGCTCCTGGCAGCACTGATTTACTTCAGAGAGGAGGATGGGCATTGAAGACATGCCATATGGAGTTTATCTTCTTCTTGGCAAAAGAATGCCATTTGGTCAAGAAACTGTTCTTGCCTCAACTGCTTGACAAAATGTTGTATCAACTGGACCCATTGGAAGGTGACCACTGAACTTTGCTTGGTGAAATGGACCTTTAGGTTCCTGCTTTGCAGAGGAAACTGTCAGACATTCTACAGGACAGAGAGAAGTCACTGAGAGACTCTAGGCCTGTGGGCTGAAGACAGATGTCCCAATTTTACAGAGGAACTTTGGATGACTGTCCAGGCTTCCAGCTGTCTCTGTCTACTCTCACAAGACTCCCAAAAGGTGCTTGTGTCCTTCTACTGCTTTTCAGATAATATTATATCCTTCTGAGGCCTTTGATGTAGTTGAAGACTAGATAGTTATAATTTCCTTAGTTATGATAAAAGATAAGTTAGATATGAAACCTTACACTCACAAATATAGGATAGATAGGATTTCTCCTTTAATTTTGCCAAAAACAAATAGACTAGATATTATAACTATAATTCTTGCTTGATAATTGTTTTGTTATATGTAATTTTATTATGTTAAAGTTAAAACCTTCCTTTTTGAAAAAACAGAAAAGGGGCAGTGCTGGGGATGTCTTTCTGTGTGCTCTGAATGTGTGTTGCTCTGAATTGGTTGATAAATAAAATGCTGATTGGTCAGTAGCCAGGCAGGAATTATAGTATAGGCGGGATAAGCAGAGAGGAGAATTCTGGGAACAGGAAGGCTGAGTCAGGAGTCACTAGCCAGACACAAAGGAAGCAAGATGTAAAGTACTGGTAAGCCACAAGCCACACAGCAATTTACAGATTAATAGAAATGGGTTAATTTAAGATATAAGAACTAGATACCAAAAAGCCTGCCACTACCATATAGTTTATAAGTAATATAAGTCTCTATGTGTTCATTTGGGTCTCAGCAGTGTGGGCCTGGGAGGGACTAGAGAAAACTTCAGCTACAAAAATGATTTAAACATTCAAGATCTGAAAATGAAAATATAATCAAATAGAATATAAAAACTGATGGAAAATATAAAAATGAAAACAAAAGAATTTCAAACAGAAAACAAAAAGGCAAGCTTCACAAAAGGAAAAGCAAGACATGAGAAAGAGAATCTTAAGCTTTGAAGACAAAATAGATGAAATTAATGTATCAGCCAAAGAAAATGTTAAATCTAAAAAACTACTGACACAAAACATACATGAAATTTGAGGCATTATGCAAAGGACAAATCTAAAAGTAATAGAAATACAAGAAGGAGAAACATAGCTCAAAGAACCAGAAAATATTTCAACAAAATAATAGAAGAAAAATGTCATAACCTAAAGAAGGAAATGCTTATCAACATACAAGAAGCATACAGAACACCACATAGACAGAACCAGAAAAATAAAGGCCCATCAGCACATGATAATAAAAATAATAAACATACAGAACAAAGAAAGAATATTAAAAGCTGCAAGGGAAAAAGACTAAGAAACATATAAAAGCAGACCTGTTGGAATTACACCTGACATTTCAATGGAAAAGGTCCTGGATGATGTACTACAGGCAATATTAGACCACAAATGACAGCCAGCAAAATTTTCAATTACAATGTATGGAGAAATTAAGATGTTCCATGATTTAAAACCAAATTTAACCAAAATCTACCTATAAACCCAGCCCTTCAGAAGATGTTAGAAGGAAAACTCCAACTTAAAGAATAACTATAAGCATGAAATACAAATCTCACAGATGAAAGAAATTTGAAATAACTCCTTTCATTCTATCTGATCACCACAGATGAAATCTGATGTCAAGAAACAGCAGAAACAACCAAAAGCTCAGAAGATCATGAAAATTGAAAAAATCTCTACTGAATAAAAAGAGGTCAAGATAGAAATTAATGAAATAAAAAACCTACAAGAATTAAATGAAATTTTAAACACAGCATACCAAAATTTATAGGACATGATGAAAACAGTGCTAAGAGGCAAGTTCATAGAAGTACATCAAAAACATCAGAGACATTTCATACTAGCAAATTAATAGCTCTAGAACAGAAATAAGAAATCACACCCCAAAAGATTAGAGAGCAGAAAATTGTCAGAA
The DNA here is from genome assembly GCF_949786415.1 of Peromyscus eremicus. Lineage (NCBI taxonomy): Eukaryota > Metazoa > Chordata > Mammalia > Rodentia > Cricetidae > Peromyscus > Peromyscus eremicus. The sequence goes on along the minus strand of NC_081424.1, from coordinate 3,299,371 downwards.
TTGGCTGGAAATAGTACAATTGAAAGAAAACAAAATAAAACAATAAAAAGCCATATTAAAAAATCAATAAGACAAAGAATTGGTTCTTTGTGAAATTAACAAGACTGACAAAACTTTATCCAAATTTAGAAAAAAAGTCAGAGAGAGAATATAAATATTACTAAAATCAGAAAAAAATGGATACACAAAAACAACACCAAGGCAATGCAGGGAATTATAAGGTCATATTTTAAAAATATATATTGGAACAAATTGAAATATCTTAAAGAAAAGGGAAGTTTTCTTGATAGTAGTCATATAACAAAGTTAAATCAAGATCACAGAAGCAATTTAAAGAGACATATAAAACCTAGTTAAATAAAAGTAGTCATTAAAATTTTCCCAACCAACAGAAGTGCAGGGCCAGATAGTTTTTAACACAGAATTTTATAACATCTTCAAAGAAGAGTTAATTCCTAATACTCCACAAACTGTTTCACAAATTAGAAACTGAAGAGACAGTCAAATTCATTTTATGAGGATGCCATTATCCTCATATTCAAACCACATGAAGACTCAAAAAAGAAAGAGAATTATAGACCAATTTGCTTATGAGCATAGGTACAAAAATACTCAGTAATATACTTGCAAACCAAATACAAGAACACATCAAAAAGATCATCCACCATTAGGATCAAGAAGGCTTCCAGACAGAGATGCAAGGATAGTCTAATATATATGAAACAATATATGTAATCCATCATACATACAAACTAAAAGACAATAAACATACTACAATCTCATTAAATGCAGACAGTCCTTTGAGAAAATCCAATATTGCTTCATGATAAAAGTCTGAGAGAGATTATAAAAACAAGGGACTTATCTAAGCATTACCATAGCAAACATCCACCTAAACGGAGAGAAACTCAAAGCAATTATACTAAAATGGAGAACAAGAAAATGTTGTCCATTCTTTTCACATCTATTAAATATAGTACCTGAAATCTTAGCTACAACAGTACAATACAGCAACTAGAGGAGAAATAAATTGGAAAGGAAGGTGTAAAGTATATATCTTTGTGGATGATATGTTAGTATTAAAAAGTGACCTGATTAATTCTACTGGGGAATTCCTATAGCTGATGAACACTTTTAGAAACATAATTTGATAAAAAAAATTAATTCAAAAAAATCAATAGCCTTCTTATATACAAATGAGAGTCTGAGGAAGAAATCAGAAACAATATCTTTCAGAATAGTTTCAAATAACATAAATAATCTTGGATATATCTAACCAAGCAAATGAAAAATTTGCATAATAAAAACTCTTCAAATTAGTGAAGAAAGAAATTGAGAAAGATATCTGAAGATGGAAAGATGCCCCATGATCATGGGTTAGTCGAATTAGTAAGTATGGCCATTCAACCAAAATCAATCTACAAATTCAAAGCAATTCCCATAAAAATTTCAACCCAATTCTCCACAGATCTTAAAAGGATAATTTTTAGCTTCAGGTGCAAGCACAGACACACATAGACACACAGACATATGCAGACACACAGGTACCACACATATACATATACACACACAAGATAACTAAGGCAATCATTAATAAAAGAACTGCTGGAGGTATCACTATCCCTAATCACAAGTTGAACTACAAAGCTATAGTAATAGCAAATATTGACATAAAAACAGACAAGTTGAACAGTGGAATAGAATTGAAGACTCAAACATAAATCCACATACCTACAAACACATAATTCTTTACAAAGAGGCCAGAAATAGAACTGGAGAAAAGACATCATCTTCGACAAATGGTACTGGTTACACTAAATGTCTGCATGTAGAAGAATACAACGTAGAACTGTACTTATCACCCTGAACAAAACTCAACTTGAAATGGATCAAAGACATCAACATAAAACCAGGTACTGTGCATCTAATATAAGAGAAAGTGGGGCATATTCTGGAACTTCTTGGCACAGGAGGACTTGGAATAGAATACCATTAGCACTGGAAATAATATCAACAATTAATAAATGGAATTTCATGAAACTTAGAAGTTTCTAAATGGAAAAGGGCACTGTCAATTGAAGAAAGTGACAGCCTACAGAATGGGTAAAGATTTTTACCAAGTGCACATCTGAGAGGCAGCTAATATCCAACATATTTAAAGAACTAAAGAAAGTACACATCAAGCAATCAAAGAAGCCAATTGAAAAGTGGCATACAGGTCAAAACAGAGAAATCTCTATAGAGGAAAATCAAATGGCTGAGAAAAGAAAAAAGGAATGTTCAACATCCTTAGCCAGTAGGGAAATGCAAATCAAATCTACTTCGCAATCTCATCTTATACAACTCAGAATTGCTAAGATCAATAACTCAGGTGACAACTCATCCTGACAAGAATATACATACACTTACCTATTCATGTAGGGAGTACAAATTTGTGAAGCCACTATGGAAATCAATATGACAGTTCCTCAGGAAGATGGGAATCAATCTACCAAAATATCTAACCATACCACTCTTGGGCATATACCCAATTGTTGCTTTACCCTAACAAAGAGACACTTGCTTAACCATATTCATTGCTATTCTACTCATAATAGTCTGAAATTGGAAAACAAAACAAAACAAAACAAACAACAACAAAAGAACAACAGATGTCCCTCCACGTAAGAATGGATAAAGAAAATGTAGTACATTTATGCAATGGAATACTATTCAGTTATTAAAAATACTAACATCATAAAATTTTCAGACAAATGAATGGAACTAGAAAAAAGAGACCCAAATGAGTTAAATTAAACTCAGAAAGACAAATATGATACATATTTGCTTACATGTGGATAATAGCTCTGAAGAAAATGATAACAAAGTTATAATCCATAGAATCACAGATGGTATGTATAGAGCAAGGGACTAGAGGAAAAAAACAGATCTTAGGAAACAAAAATAGAATAGATTGGTATGGGTGAAAGTGATGAATGGCTGGAATATGAGGACCTAGTGTGGAGGGAGAGTGGAGAGGGGTTTGTTGGAGGGAATACATGAAGAGATAATTCAAATTAAGCACTATTTTTGTGGTAGTATGGAAACTTAATACAGTATAAAAGTTCCATATACATAAACACACATAAATATATGAAGATGATGTAAAGGAAATTGCCAAATAATGGTGACACAGTGTAATAAGAGGACATGTCTTATAACCATAGAAGTTTTCAGTCCTATGATTAGGTTATAGCCTGCAGACAAATTTCTAAATGGTATTAATAAATAAAAAACATGGAGCCAAATATAGGGGTGAAAGCCTTAGAGATCAGGAAAATTGGAATAGCCACCAGCCAACCTTACCTCACCAGTTCTGCAGCTTCCAAATGTGAGCTACTTCCTGTCTTACCCATGCCTTTATTGCCTTGCTGTTCTACCCTCTCACTGGCTATCTTAGCCCAGCTACCTCACTTCCTTGTCACTGCCTGTCTGTACAGACCTCCAGGTCTCTATCGTTGGTACTGGGATTAAAGGCCTGTGTCATCACACTTGGCTTTGTTCCCTAGTATGACCTTGAACACAGAGACTCTGTCTGCTAAGTGATCACATTAAGGGCATGTGCTGCCACTGCCTGACTTCTATGTTTACTTAAAATGGTTTGTCATTTCCTCTGATCTCCAGGCAAACTTTATTAAAGCAAAAATAAAATATCACCATATTTCAGCAGAAATAAAATATCATGACACTTCCCCGTTTTTGTCTAATAAAAATTTTAAAAAATTAAGAAAATATTAGAAAAATTATATACAATTAGTACAATAATTGTATACAAGCAACAAATACATCAACAATGTCTAGTTCATTTGTATTGACAAATTCACAGAAAATATTCCATTATCTATCCTATTTTGGTGAGTTCAAAATGTACTTATTCACTTTCTATCCTATCTTGTATTGCCAATAGAAAACTATCTTATGATGTCTTTCAAACTTATACACGTAACACCCTTTATTGAGTTTCTTTTCTGAATTTCTTTTTTTTTTTTCCCTTTGGTTTTTCGAGACAGGGTTTCTCTGTATAGCTTTGCGCCTTTCCTGGATCTCGTTCTGTAGACCAGGCTGGCCTTGAACTCATAGAGATCCACCTGCCTCTGCCTCCCAAGTGCTGGAATTAAAGGCGTGCGCCGCCACCGCCTGGCTCTGAATTTCTTAACGAGGAAAATAGTTACTACAACTACGTAATATTCAACTCCCTCAGAGACCCAAGAAGGAAATAATATTACCTAGTAAAACAGGAAGTGCAAACAAGTGACTTCCAAAAAATGTGAGTTGACAGAAACAGCTAGCTGCCTGGATGGTCACCCGAGGTTCCTCTGCACATTGGGGCATCATTTTCGGCCTACAGGCTTAGTGTATCTGACAGACTCACTTGTGAAATAGGATGTACACAAGGCCTACAGCTCGACCTCACATTCAGTGCCAGTATTCCATGTACCAGATAAACCTGAATTCCACCAGTGTTCTGTCCTGATTTAGGATTTTAAATTCTAGAAATTGCTGGTATTGTGAGAATTCAGCTGCCCATTCTTTTAGGTTTGTGGATAGCTTCATCTCAGCATCCCATTCTTCTCCACATCCCATTCTTCTCAGCTTGTGGGTGGTTTCTCCTCCTTTATTAAACACCAGTCTACCATGAGAGGTTAGATTTGTCAGCTTAGTTACTCTTTGAAGAATAACTGTTTCAGCTACTGTTCCACTGCACAACAGAAGCCATTGGTCCACTGCCTGCTCATCGGCCTTCAAAGGAAGGAGCACTGTACCTTTTCTAGATTGCAAAGGCCACTTCAGGGATGGTGCCACATTGTCTTGGCCTCAGAGGATACCTGCTGCCAAAGTTACAACCACACTTGTGTTGGCAAGGATTGGTAATCCTTTGTTTTGTGTCCTGTTTGTCCATTTTGGATAGCATACTGTCAGCAGCTGATGCAAGGCACTTTGTTGACCAGTGGCTAACTTTTGACACAGTGAAAGTTAACTCCATATGCTGTTTCTTCAATGCCCATATCTTCTCTGAAGTATATTAGTGCTGCCAGGACCCAACACGTCTCATTGTCATAAAAAAAAAAAGAAAAAAACAACTATGGTACTAAAACATTTTAAATGCCATATTCTGTAGCTCTCTGAAGGGTTTGAAGATGACTTGTCTATATAAAATATATCTGCTTGACCTTGAAAACATACGTAATATGACTACAAGTTCGATTATAATGTCGAGTTACTAACTTTTATTTCTTTCTATCCTAATAGTTGGTAATAACATTCAAGGATTAGCAAATTACATTACATTGTTAAATGAACTGTATAGGTACAATATCCTGAACAAGATTAGAATTATACATATAGCATTTTCTAACAATATCAATCTCGATATATATAATTTATATACAATATATAAAAATCCAATCCAACGTAATGTATTTAAAATTAGTAGTTGTCTTTTAAAAGTAGATTCAGTAATCTACATTTTTATCTATATCATATCTATATCCTCTCTTTTTTCTTTTCAGAGTAGATTCTGTAATCTATCCTTTATTCTTTTATTTCTATATCTCTTTTTTCAGAGTAGATTCAATAAACTACCTCTTATCTATATCCTCTTTTTTCTTTTCTTTTTTTTTCAAACAAGAACCTTAGAGCTAATCTCCTTTGTTTCTCCCTTTCCCTGACCATTAACAACAACAACTTGTAAACAACCCTCCTAAACAATGACAACTATCCCAAACCCAAAACCCATTGAAAGACAAAAAGCCACCCACCCCTCCTTTTGGGAATATGAACACTGTGTTCTTAAAATTACTTCCAGCTGTTTGTGGGCCAAGGCATCTTTAGGGGATGCTGAAAAGGATTTTTTTTGGGTAACTGTCTACTGGGAGAAGTACCTGTATCATTTGCTGTCCAGTCTCTGCATAATGCAAAAGTGCAGGGTGCATCTCAGGTACTCACTCAAATAGTTTGTGGAGCTGGATCATCTCAGCTAGCCATCTCAAAATTGTCCTGGGCAGTTTGTAGTCTAAAGCTGATCATTAGGAGATGTTTGTCTGCTTAGTGGTATTATTGTCCACATGGAATCATCTTTGTGGGGCCCCATCATCTTTCTGGAAACTCCAAATTTGCTGATAGGCCTGGTCATGATTCCCTGCAGAAAACTGATAAAGACTCCAACACACAAACATGTATAGGCAGCTAAATGAAGCCTTTTTCTAGAATTAGTTAGTACTCTATATGACCATTAATATCATCATAGAAGTTATATATATATATATATATATATATATAAATCTTATAAATTTTGATATAAAATTCATACCTTAAGAAAAATTTAAAGAATCAAAATAGAACCAAAGAATTGAGATTAATGGTAATAGAACAGTCCCTTAATTTTTGGGGTTCACTTCTATCCCATATCAAAAGATAGCTCTTACTTCTGACATGATACAGAGATTTTGCATTTTCCTTTTAACAACATGCTTGGGTTTAGAGAATGAGAGAGCCATTCTCCAACTCCAAAGCCAGCTTTAATTTTCAATTGAACTTGGACTACAAAAAAAAAAATTTGTGTTAAGTGTCTGTAGAGAAGAGCAGAAACAAACACTAGGAAGACCTATGAAATTTTATATGTGATATATCAATAGGCCAATTTATTCTTTTTCTTGGAACATTTTTTTTCTAGATGATTTGTCCTTTTTCTTCAAATGTCTCATTTTTCCAGTGTTCTTCAGATTCCTTAGCCTTCATTCTCCTGAAAGACAAAAACAAAACCATTCCCCAAGCCTAAATTCAAGATGGTTCCCTTTTGGCAAGATATATCTGTTTAAAAGAGAAGCATTTGTTAGTGGTATAAATTAGTTTACATTGGATGGTCATGCTGGTTGATGAACTATCACCTCTTCTAATTAAGAGGTGTCTCTTCTTCAAATCAAACCTTTATCAATTTTGATGGTATCCATAGCATATCTTCTCTTGTAGAAACAAAAGCAAAACCTTATCCCCAACATAACACATATCCTGGTTTCCATTCTGAGGTCAGAACAACTTTAAAGCATAAAGGCTGATGTAATTCTGTAATTTTCTCTATTATTTAATGTCTCTCTGCAGCTGTTGTACCCTATTGTCAAAGTTAATAGAGCATTACATAATTTATTTTGGGGGCAGGTTTGCTACCCCTTTCTATTTATTTAACATTTCCTTTAGAGTTCTATTTGATCTCTCTATGACTGCTTGGCCTGTAAGATTTTATGGTATACCTGTAATATGCTTTATATTGTAATAAGCAAAAAAAAGTTTAATTTTACCAGAGACATATGATGGAGCACTGTCAGTTTTAATTTGTTCAGGTATACCCATGATGGACATAAATTCTAGAAAATGAATCAGCTTTTTCAGAATTCAGGGCAGTTGCCCATTGAAGTCCTGAATAAGTATCAATGGTGTGGTGTACATATTTCAACTTTCCAAATTCTGCAAAATAATCCACATCATTTTCTGGCAGATTTCATTCCTCTGAGTACCCTTTGGGTTACATTCTGCTGGTAGCAGAGTCTGATTGTAAAAGAACAAGGAGGGCATTTCATTACAATTTCCTTGGCTTGTTGCCAGGTTTACTTTACTATTGACATGATGGTTTTATTAAATTCTGAGGCCTCCAGCATATTTTCTATCAACAGTTTATCAATCTCATCATTATCTTTTGCTGGAGGGCTTGGCAGACCTGTGTAGGATAGAATATGAGTTATATATAAAGGATGCTTCCTATTCCTGATTATATCTTGTAACTGAATAAATAACAAAGTTAATTATGACTCATCAGGGATAAATTCTGCAGTCTCAGTATGTAAGATATGCTTTCAGTATACTGAGAGTCAGTACCTATGTTGAGATGTTCTGAAAAACCCATTAATACCAACAGAATAGCATACAATTCTGATTTTTGAACTGAATTGTAAGGACTTTGAGACAGTTTACTTAAATTTTCTGACTTGTAACCTGTCTTTCCTTGTTTGTTTGCATCTGTACAAAACATATGAGCTCCAGATATGGGTATTGCTCACACAATGTGAGGCAAAATCCAATCAGCTCTCTTTATAAGTTCAATTCTATTGCTTTAGGGATATTTGCTGTTAATCTTTCCCCCAAAATTACTGCAAGTTCTTTGTCAAGGTTCATTTTCTGCCCATAATAAGTCAGTATCATCCTTAGTTAAAGGTATGACAATTTCTGCTGGCTCTATTCCTCCTAATTGACAAAGTCTCAATTTTCCTATTAAAATCAAGTCAGAGATTTTTTTTCCACATAAGTTTTTAATATTTTACTCTGTTTATTTGGTAGAAATATCCATCTCAATATAATATCTCCCCTCTGCATTAAAATTTCTATAGGAGAATGCTTAGAAGATAATATAGCCAAAATGCCATCAAGCTTTAGATCCACATGTCCTTCCTGTAATTTCTTTTCCACCAAGGCCAATTCTGTCTCAGCTTCAGCTGACAATTCTCTTGGACTATTTAATTCCTTGTCACCTTCTAAGGTTTTGAACAAGTAACTCAGTTCATCATTTTTTACCACAACAACAGCTTTTAGATGGGAAATATTTCTGAATAATCTTTGAAAGTCATTAAGAATCCATGAACAATCTCCCCTAGTTTGTAATTTTTTGGGGTCTAATTTTTTGTAGACCTATTTTATATCCTAAATAATTAATAAAATCTCCTTTTTGTATCTTTTCAGGAGTAATTTGTACTCCCTAACAAGGCAAAATTTTCTTTACTTCTTCAAACATTCTTTCTAAAGTACTTGCATTTGAATCAGCTAGTAAATATCTTCCATGTAATAAAAAAATAGATTTAGGAAATTGTTTACGTATTAATTCTAATGGCTGTTGTTCAAAATATTGGCACAGGGTTGGGCTATTCAACATTCCCTGTGGGAGAAACTTCCATTGATATATGTTAACCAGTTGAGAATTATTATAAGCAGGCACCCTGAAGGCAAATCTTTATCTGTCTTTTTCTTGTAAGGGTACTGAAAAGAAACAGTCTTTTAAATCAATAAGTATAAGAAGCTATCCTTTAGGTAATAAAGTAAGCAAAAGAAGTCCAGATTGTAGAGAGCCTATTGGCTGAATTACTTTTTTAATTGTTCTTAGGTCTGTTACCATTCTCCACTTACCTGATTTCTTTTTAATGACAAATACAGGAGAATTCCAAGGACTGGTTGATTCTTCAATATGCTGAGTATTTAACTGCTCTTGTGCCATCTCTTCTAAAGCCTGCAGTTTCTCTGTTGTTAAAGGTCATTGCTGAACCCATACAGGCTTGTCTGTTAACCATTTTAAAGGTGAGCTGTTGATGTCTTTGGAAGATCAGCAGCTGTTTGTTCCCTGTTCTTGTACAATTTGGATGGCCGGTGAATGCTCTTTTAGAATAATACCTCCTAATATTTCTCTCAGAAACATGTGCTAGTTTATGATTTGTTTTTGAGGATGGAAGAATGTTATTCTGAGTATTCAATTGTTGTAATAGATTATGGCCCCATAAGTTCATAGCTATATCAGCCACATATGGCTTTAATTTTCCTCTCTGAACTTCTGAACCTATACATTCCAGACATCTTCTACTGTTTCACTTGAGATAATGTTCCAACCCCTAACAACTGAACATTTACCTCTAAATAGGCCAATTTGGATGCCAAAATTCTGGTGCAATTATTGTAGCATCTGCACCTATGTCTAATAAACCTTCCAAGAGAATGTCATTTATTTGTATTTTTAATTTTGGTCTTTATTTATAGAAGTTTTCCCAAAAATTCACTTTATGCTTTGTCCTGAAATTCCTGTTCTCTCTGCTGCAGCTGTTCTATCATCCTGAGCAGTCTGGTTTATTCCAATAGGCATTTGGTTATTTAATTGCTCTGAGAAGGGCTTTCTTGTATGATGGCAGGAAAGGACTGAACTGAATTTGCTGTAGGGACTCGCATAAGGCCCTTCTGGGAGTTTACTGAGGACAGAGGCAAAGGATTCTTGTTGATCTACGTTCATTATTCCAATGTTTACCCTTACCACACCTTCTGCACAATCCAGAAGGGATGGGCACTCTGTTGCTGTTGTTCCTTGAATTAACTTTCTTACTAGGAACACCCTGTTTACACTCCCTTTTCAAATGACCTTTTTTACCACAACCAAGGCATCTGACATTATTTTTCCTTAAAGCTTTTGATATAACCTCTCCTATCCACATCTCATCATGGTCATGAGACTCAATATTAATTGTGTCTCTTATTAAATCCTCCAAGGATGCTCATCTTGCCTGATTATTCTTTTGTATGCTGCATTTTTGTTCTCAAAAGCCAAAGATTCAATTATTATCTGTCTAGCTTCTGAATTTGGTATCATTCTACTTACTGCTGAAGATAACCTTTGTAAGAAATCCATGAAGGATTCTCTGTGGCCTTGTATAACTTTTGTGAATGATTCATTTTTTCTGCTTCCTCAATTCTGTCCCATGCATTCATGGCTGCCCTGTGGCATAGAATTAAGGTTTGGTTATCACATAAATATTATGTATGTATATCAGCATATTTGCCTTCTTCAAGCAGCTGATCCTGGGAAATTTCCACATCACTAGTTTTGCATTGTTGTTCATTGTTTTAGCCTCCTCCTTACACAATGTTCTTTACTGTAATTGTGCCCCAGCCTCCAGCACAGCTGTTACCACTTCTATCCTATTCTGAGAAATAGTCCTATTGCAAGTTGACCATGAGTTTAACATTTGCTTCACAAATGGAGAATGCATGTCATATGTACTATAGCTTTCTTAAGTTTCCTTCAATCTAACATTTCATTAGAGTCCAATTAGCTTATACTCGCCCTTGAACATGTAGTTCCTGTAAAGTTACTGGATAGATTAAGTTTGGTTGTTTGAAAACAAGCTGTTTCTCTGTAATGTATAATTCAATCCTGAAATAATTTCACCTTTACATTCTTCTGTCTGGGTCTGAATTTCTCTATTAGTCATTTTAACAGGTTTTTCTAAAGCTTTTACCTTGGCACTTAAATTGACCAACCTTTTTAATACTAAAATAAGCATGATTAAACAAATAAGATTAATAATTAATGTTACCTACGCCCCATCAACATTAATTATCCTCTCATTTAATTGTTCCTTTTTTAGATTGCTTAATGTGTTATCAAACAAAGACCAATATCTTTCCACTGTAAAAATGTTTCCCATTTTTTCATATGTGAAAAAAATCTCTTTTAACTAGTTTCCCCCTTTAAGATATCTTCATTGACTTACCAAGTCTGTGAAGAACAGTAGAAGTCCAAGGGAATTTCAAAGCAGCTACCAAGTGTGGTGGTAGTCTGAGATGGAAATGCAGAGAGAGGGACAGAGAGAGAGAGAGAGAGAGAGAGAGAGAGAGAGAGAGAGAGAGCCCACCACCTATCAGGAGAGAGAATGCCAAAGAGGTTCCAGTAACATGCACAGGCAGTCTGGCTGTGTGTAGTTCCAACCACTTTCAGTGTTCAGCTCCAGCAAAGCTGGGGCCTGCAAAGCCACAGGCAAGTGGCTTCTTTTGTGAATTCCTGCTCCATGCTGGGTACCAAATGTAAACGAATTTCTAAATGTTCTTGTTAAATAAAAACCACGGAGGCAAATATAGGGGTGAAAGCCTTAGAGATCAGAGAAATTGGAATAGCCACCAGCCAACCTTACCTCACCAATTCTGCAGCTTCCAAATGTGAGCTACTTCCTGTCTTACCCACACATTTATTGCCTTGTTGTTCTACCATCACATTGGCTATCTTAGCCCAGCAACATCACTTCCTTGTCACTGCCTGTCTGTACAGACCTCCAGGTCTCTATGGTTGGTACTGGGATTGAAGGCCTGTGTCACCACACTTAGTTCTGTTCCCTAGTATGACCTTGAACACACAGAGACCCTGTCTGCTAAGTGATTGCATTAAGGGCAGGAGTTACCACTGCCTGACTTCTATGTTTACTTAAAATGGTTTGCCATTTCCTCTGATCTCCAGGCAAACTTTATTAAAGCAAAAATGAAATATCACCACATATCAGCACAAATAAAATATCACAGCACCCATTTGAGTTGTTGGCTAAAAGGGCTCCTGGGAATCTCCAAACAACTCAGGCTATTGCCAAGGCTAAAGGTTGCTTACCACAAACTGACAGCAAGGCCCTGTTGCTGAAGACAACACCTACATAACTCACATGGGGATGTCAACCTGGTGCCTACAAGGAGCCTTTACCCTTATGTTCTAGCATCTTTAATACAGGAAGGTACTTTTCACTCTACAAAAGAGAAATGTAAACACCAAGCCAGAGACAAACCCTTTGGTATTCAATGGTATACCTCTTTCAAGATACACTAGTGCAATGGTGGCATAAAGCTTGTGGGAATAAGCAATCAATAACTGATTTGATGTGTGATAGAACACAGTCCTGATATAGTTCGGTTACCAAGAACCAGAGAATAGATCATTCAAGAACCTAGGATAAGACCAAATAACACTGGTATAAAAAAAGAAAAGGAAAGAAAACAAAACAAAACAAAAATTCAGGGATAAAATGTCTCTTAATGACATTCTTCTATATTCCTAGATCAGTGCCTTGTTGCCTTCATCAGAGAAGCTTCTTCCTACAGCAAATGGGAAGAAATACAAAAATTAACAGCCAGACATTACAAGGAAAGTGAGAGACTTTTTGGAACACTCAGCCCTAAATGGGGTGTTGCCATCAAATCCCTCCACTGAGAGCTTAGGAAACTTTGGGGAAGAAGAGGTGGATAGAGGATAAGAGTCAGAGGAGATGGAGGAAACCAGGAAAACAATACCTTCTAAATTAACATGGGCAAAGCTCATATGTACTAACAGAGACTGAAGCAGTACACACAGGGTTTCATGAGTCTGCATCAGGTCCTTAGGGTAATTATTATGGCTTCTAGCTTAGCATTTTTCTGAAATTCCCAAGTATGTTAATGATTTTTGTGCCTTCTCTTGAGAGATTTTTCTTCTGTTTGTTTGTAGTATATAACTTCAATGTTTTTGTTTTATGTCAATATATATATACATATATATATAATATATTATATTTTAATATTATCTCTTAGAAGCAGAAAGGGAATGGATGCCATGGGAGGGGAAGTGGGGAAGAACTGGGAAGAGTAGAGGGAGGGGAAATTATGATCAGGATACATTTTATGAGAAAACAGTCTCTTGTCAATAAAGAGGAAGAAAATTAAGAATAATAGTTCATACAGATGAATTAAAACAAAAGCAAAATAAACTTTTGATCTTTATTCTTTCTTGAGATACAATATTAAAAAACTATCTAACTGCCCAGTCTTGCCGTCCACTCATTCTAGAAATTGTCTCTAATATATTTTTTAATATCTGTCTTCTCAGGTTCTAACTTACCCTGGATCCATGAATATACACAAAATTATCTGAATGTTTTGCTTACCTGAATGACTCAGTTTCATGAGATGAAATTCTATGTCTCCTTCATCTGTCTCTTATCTGAACATGTTACAGGGAATGAAAAGTAAATAAAGAAATTAAAAGAAAGTTAAAAAACACTTTTGTGTTTTTTTCCAAAAACAATCACTAAAATAATTAACTTAATTGGTATCATAAAAAAAAACAAAAACAAACAAATAAAAACAAACCACTTTGGCTCTTTCTATTAGACTTCAAATGTTTTGCATGAAAAAGCCTCTATACCTTCTAAAATACAACTAGTAATGATGAACCAAACATTCAACACATGAGCGCATAAGAGACATTTCATATTCAAACAATAAAAATAGCCATTGACATGTCACACTGGCAACGGCAACATGATTGGATGTTAGTATTAAGTCACATAGTTCTTTTTTTGTCATATTTGAAAGGAGAAGATGCCTTATCAGAGTGGTATTTGTGAAAATCTTCAATAGCGTGTAATTTTATAGTATTTCGTAGATTTCTGAATGTACTTCATTTGTGTAATGTCATTTACTTATCATTTATCTAAATTTATGGATTAATTTTAAAATTTCCTGAATTGCAACAGTTCTAGACTAGACTTATTGAAACCCCTTCAGAATTTTAGTATGAGAGGCAGACCCTGTAATATTTGCTGTCATTACTTTCTTTAAACTAATTTTAAAACTTGAAAAACAGTTTCATAATTTGTTTGTTTCACTTTTTGCTACTTTTACTATTTACTAAAAAATACTTTGTTTTAAAAATATGTGAAATATGCTTCTAAGAAACTATTAAATTTACCATAGGATAGCCATGATAATCTCATTATTTTGTACATTGTAATCAGGATTTAGTTGAATTTCATGCTATTTAACAGCCTGCAAACTACCACTTTTGAGTGGTAGCACAGCTGGAATCATTTTTCAGGATGAAAGATTACCCTCAATAAACTTGCATTGCTGGTTGGGCTGAAAAATGTTCAAATATAAGCTCTAAATTGTCTGCAAGCGTAGATATTCCTTGGCATACCCTGTGTGGTACATTGAACAAAATGAAACATTTAATTTTAATTAGAATATTGAATTAGATCCTATGTCAAAAAGAGGGCAGAGTTGCAAAAGGAACTGGGTTATTGTAGTTAAAAGGGTTAAAATGCATGTACCAAGCATCAAACAGATCATTTATAGAATTTTGAAGATAAAGCTATGATGAAGAATGATTGAATAGAGATGTTAGAAATTGCCCCATGGGCAGAAAAATATGAAGGATTATAATGCTTGAAAAAGAATATAAATAGTTATGTGCACACTGATTTTCATATATATTCAATAATAAAACAAGTTTCAACTTTAATATTAAAAGCTTTCTCCTACTGACCTAAACGATATGCACTATATTATGCAAATATTTTGATTAACTATGTTCCCCTCAGGAAGCACAAATACCCGCTGATTGTGTTAAACATATTCTGAAATTACTTTTTATTTAATCCAAGTGTTTAAAGAAATGGAACACTAGAGCCAAAGCTGTGGTCAACCACCATAAAAGCTTTTGAGTTTATTTTTTTATTTTTGCTTATGATTTTTTATATACTAATGAAATTTTGAAATATTTATCCAATAATTTCTACTTCTATTTTGTGCAAGCCTAGCTCTTAGTTAAAATTTTGAAAGATTCCAAGGTGACCTGAGAAAAATGTAGAATACTACTAATCATAATATTGTTTTATCCTAGAATGTCTGTGCATAAAAGAGTCTGGGAAATGGTATATTCCATGTTTTAATGTTTTCTAAATTTTAGATTTAACCAGTTTATCTCCAAAAACTTAAAGATTTTTCCTGTGCATGAAAATAATATCAAAATTATAAAATCATCATATTAAAATTGCTTGTTTTTAATGAAATCACTATAAAAATATTTGTAAATTTGAATATCTAGTAAAGCATTATGGTAATGTGACTGTGCTTTAAAATAAGTTATTTTCTTGACAGAAAAAGTTGGTTGTGAAACAGGAACAATTTCAGGAATCTATTTTTAATATCAGAGACCCATTTCTTGGTTAAATAGTATCTGTTTTCTAAGGTTGTCTAGATTTTTATGCTTGTGGTCAAGGCTGAGGATCTTCCTAAGTTCATCATTCAGAATTAATTGGAATAGAATTTTGGAGGATACCTTTATTAATGGTTAAATTCTTATAAAGGAAACTGATGAACTGTCCACCAGGAGAACTTTATTAGAAGAGTTACAGGCTCACAGCCATAGAGTGCTGTCACATGACCCTGAAGTAAGTGAGCTTTAGGAGAGAATCATAGCCATAGGCACCTGTGGTGGGGTCTTAAAGGGACAAAGACTTTGCGGTTTATCAGTTCCCCACTGAGCTCCCAGAATATCTGGAGAATTATACCATCATAGCATATGCTGCATGAGGGATCTTGTGGGGAGAGAGAATGCTAAATTCCATAGAATAAGGGCAGTTTCTGATTCTTAGAGGTCTTCAGTGACGGGCTAGGATAGCTCCACTGATGACTTAGCCTACCTTCTGGAAGTAATTAATGCACTGTTAAAGACTAAATGTGGTTTTGTTCTGGGCAGTAAGCAGTGGAGCAGGCCTTCAGTTAAGGGAGAGTGAGACTTCAAGTCTACCTTACAAATTATCAGCTCTCTGCCTCAAAGATTGTCAGAGTTGGTTTCTCAGAGAGAGAGAGAGAGAGAGAGAGAGAGAGAGAGAGAGAGAGAGAGAGAGAGAGAAGAGAGAGAGAGAGAGAAAGAGAGAGGTGATCTCACAGGTACATGTTTGTGGTGATGTGACTATTGAGGCTACTACAAAATCTATTGTTTTAATTTCTACACAAATTCCACATGGAGGTGATTAATTTATTATAAGAATGCAAAGAGAAGTTAAGGTGAAATATTGTCATCAAATGACATTGTAAGATGGCTAGGCTATGTTTACCACCTCATATCATATATACATAGATATAGATAGATAGTCACATAAATATATGTATATATGTATGTAACAAGAATAATACAATTAAAAGGCTGTCACAAAAGAACCAGGTGGTGGTGGCGCATGCCTTTAATCCCAGCACTCGGCAGGCAGAGGCAGACAAATCTCTGTGAGTTTAAGGCCAGCCTGGACTACAGAGTGAGTTCCAGAAAAGGCCCCAAAGCTACACAGAGCAATCCTGTCTTGAAAAACTTTATTTATTAACATACAAATA
Organism: Peromyscus eremicus; assembly: GCF_949786415.1. Taxonomy (NCBI): domain Eukaryota; kingdom Metazoa; phylum Chordata; class Mammalia; order Rodentia; family Cricetidae; genus Peromyscus; species Peromyscus eremicus. The sequence continues at coordinate 3,282,625 of NC_081424.1, read as the reverse complement.
AAATATCATCACATTTCAGCACAAATAAAATATCACCACAGCTATCAACTTAAGAGGAGAGGACATGGTTGAGGTTGCATGAGGGTAGCTGGGAGAGGATAGAGTGAGGAAATGGAAGGGGAAAGTGACTTAAGCCTATTTCTATTAAACACATACTAAAAATGGATTGCAAAGTTATGATATAATCGTTTACTATAATCTAATGAAGGATGTTGGAACTGCATTGACAGCAAAGACATGGATTCAAACCATATTTAATACTAACTATATAATAATGGCTATTGTCATAATCACCCAAGAATGATGCAACACTCAATGATCATCCTAGGAACTAAGTAAGTCTATATATTTTCTGTATCAGATTTCACAAACTTAAGGAAATTCTAGATGAAATAAAGCATAAATATCGATATAACAATGTTCAAATTCATAGGAGAAATCTAAAGAAAGGGTGTGGTTGGATGTAAATGTAAATTTTAGAACTGTAACTGAACAAAAATAAAAACATTTAAAATTAAAATCCAACAATTTCAATTATTCTTGTAAAAAATGGGAACTTCAGATGTTGGAAAAGCCTCATTACAACTTCTTCATTGTAATAGATGGGGACAGTTTTCTGACCCTGCTTATAAGTCAAACCTACTCATTTCTGTTGTAAATAGATGATATCTCATAAATGATCCTGTGATTAACCTGTAATCCTGTATTCTGTAATTAATACAAGAAAACTGATTGGTTCACGAAGCCAGACTCTGATGATACTCATTCATTGTTTTCCTTTCTAGTGTGAGGAGATATTTGTTCATATCTTTCCAGGGACAGCGTCACACAACACAAACAGATGAGATTTCTTGAGCAGCGCTATGCAATAAGAGTTTTATACAACCCAAATTCTCTCAATTGAAGCTAGCCAAGCCTAAAAAATAATGCATCCAGAAAACAGTCCCTCAGACAAATATCACTGTCACTCAAACACTTGTTAGAAAATGTTAATTCCTTTCAATAAGTAATATCAAAATATAGACAAAGATAATGCAGACCACATTAGAATGTCCTGTAAAATACACTAATTTATTTAAAGGAAGAGAGTTACAGATTATATTAATATTCTAGAATGTATGCTGCAGTGAAAGTCATAGCTCATATTATATATGTAAACAAGTATATAAATAATCTATTAGGATTAAATGCTACATACTACTTTTACTCTAGGAAAATAAAATTATTGAAGATTATCTTTAAATATATATACATATGTTAATGCATGTATTTGCAAATAAAAGAAATTTATAAAACTATATAATACTATTGGAATCTATGTTTCAAATTAAGAAATTGTTCACAAACTTCATAAGTCTATTTTTATGTATATTAATAATTTTAAATAAAATATACATATGTACACTAGAATTATGAGTGTAAAGCTAAGAATGACAAAAAATCATACAGGAATTTAATTTATTGAGATGACTAAGTGTATATCTTGAAGACGACATTTTCTTTATTCCAGAAAAGTGTGGAAATTTGTGAATGCAGAATAAAGATGTAATTGGTTGTCCAAGATAATCAGAGAAAGTCAGAGATAAAATTTGCAAAACAACAACAAAGACAACAACAGTGAAATGAAAACGAAAAAGAAATACCCACAAACCCTAGGGAAAGAATGTGGCAACAGCAGGCTGACTGCATGAGAGCAGAGGCCAAATTTTCAAATGTGAAGCATTTTAAACACTGACATGACAGAACAGCTCATCAGCCATCTGCTGTTTCCTGATCCATCTGTTGTCAACACAGTCATTCAGCACTCTTCGGTCTTAGAAACATCATCATTTACATTTTTTTAATTGGAAAATAATAGTGATGATTTAAAGAGGCAGTTTTTGATTACACTAAACTAGAAAATGTCCGGTTTTTACCCTCATTATTGTTACCATTACTCATAATCAAGATAATATATCATCATATCAATGCCTATACATAAAAATGTGTTTACATAGAAATATTAAATATAGATTAACAAAGGAATTCTACTAAAATTCATTAATTTTTGAGTATATAAATATTAGCATGATATGTGCAATTTTCTAGATTTTGGAAAATCTAATTATTTAAAGATCACAATAAAAATCTTTCACTTATGAATCTCAACAAACTTTATATTTATGAAATTCCATTCACTCAGAATTGCTACAATGTCTGCACTGAGGCCAATGGATTACCTCTTTATGTAATAACCTTTGTACACAGGGGATGTTTGGTTCATGTTGCCACAGGTTTATGATTCTCTTAATTCAGAAGAATAACAAATCCACTTATTTCCTAATAATGCTTTCAATGTACAGGGTTTTTTTTTTTTGAGACAGATTTTCTCTGTGCAACAGCTCTTGCTGTCCTGAAAATTTCTTTGCAAACCAAGCTGGCTTTGAACTCCCAGAGATCAGCTTGCCTCTGCCTCCTGAGTGCTGGAATTTAAGTTTTGTGGCACCATGCCTGGCTCAATGAATATGTTTATTATTAATGCATTTTCAAAGAAAATGATGTGTGTCATTTTCTTTGATAATATTCATATAGTCCTATTGGTTCTCATTTGCTAGGCTCTGAAACTCCAATTTTTCTTCTCAAAATTCCCAGTTCTTTGTCAATGTTCTATGTATTTTTTTTAGATCTAGATTCTGTATATTACAGAAAAAATTTCATATTTGTCTTTGTGCATTTGTTTTTTTTTCAAATTGCATGATGCTTTCTACTTTTACCCATTTAACTGAAAATTAGGATATACAAGTAACATTGTGTTTTGCTGATTTAAGTACCTTCAGTTACAAACTGTGAAGTGATATATTCTTTGTTTTTGTTGATTTCCCTAGAAGATTAGCTAATTTATTCTCCCATAATTTTGTACACACAGTCTCCTTTATCAAGGTAAGAAACTGTTACAGCTGAATTAACATGTATTCATTGTAAGAAATGGTGAATTAAATGAAGATAAATAGCTAACAAATACATCATGTACTTATAGGATATCTACTCTTCATTCCACCCACTATAACCAACCTCCCCTTGAATCAATTACATTTATTTTCTCAGACTTTGTCACTTTGTCTTTCTTATCCTTTGTGTATAAATAAAATTATATATCTCTATAAAATCTATTATCCATAGATTATAGAAAATAAATATATTTCTAACTGTTGTCATATTTCATTTAATATTATGATTTCCAGTTGTAAACATTTACCTATGCATGACATAATTTTGTCTTTTAAGGTTAAATAGAACTATTTAATATATATATATATATATATATATATATATATATATATATATATATATATATGTACTTCAGTTTTATTAAGAAATTTTCTTTGATAGATAACTTCCTTGACTCCATAATTATTTGACCATTGTGACTAATGCTACAATAATTATACATACATACATACATACACACACAAATATATATATATATATATGCATACACACACACACACACACACACATATATATGTATATGTATATTGCAGAATAGGAAACCTCTAGGTATAACTCAAGAATTGTATAGGTGGGCTATATTAATTCTACTTTTAGTATTTTAAGTACTAATTTCAATAACAGCTGCACAGCTTTACTTTTTAGTTGCTGTAATAACACTATACCTAAAATCATCTTAAGGACAAATGAGTTTATTTTGGCATATGATTCCAGAGCAGTAAGATTCCATGTTGGTCAGGAGGAATGGCAGCAAGCAGTAGGAATTGTGGCTTCAGAAGGACTTTGAGAATTCACATCTGAACCATAAATACTAAGTCAAGAGAAAAATGGAACTATGGTGAGACTATAAATTCTTAAAGCCCTCCCAAGTTATGCATTTCCTCCAGAAAGGCTAGAACTCTCTGTAGACTCTCTATACAGCACTCTCAACTGGGGGCTAGGTGTTTAAGTAGTCAATTGGGGTACATTTTTTTTATCTAAACCATAACAAATGTAGAATGATTCTCTTTTACACAGTATTTGTTCCTAATTATTTTCGATATAGTCTTTACAACTATTATATTAAGATGTATGCATTCAATTGTTAGCATATTCCAGTATTTCATCATGAAAGCATCTTAGATTTTGTCATAGGGTTTTCTGCATCTATTGAGTTGAACATATCATGTAATGTGTGACATGTACTGATTTCGATCATGTTGATTCATTCTTACATCACTAGAATGAAGGTAACTGACATGTTGCTGAAGTATTTGTTTTTTAAGACAGCTATTCTTACTTAACTGAGACGAAATCTTAATGTAGCTTCAATTTTAACACCTTTGTTGTTTAAATAGTTTTGTTTATAGGTAATTCATACTGGCTAAATGAATGCTAATATCAGTAATTGCAATTTCATATTGATCCATAATATGATAGTTATGGCAGAACAATGCTTTGATAGGAAAAAAGAATGACTCAGTAAGTTACAGAAATTATATTCTGATTATGTTTCAGCATTATGAAGCAGTAAAAATAAAATTTAAGAAAGATAAACTAAAATGCACTGTTCTCTAAGCTCACCACTTTTCATATTTATATTTCAAATATCAAGTAACCACTCTCACATTTTTATTACCATTTCTCCATAGAAAAATTCAATTATCTTTTCTCCATGGCATCATTCAATACAGGTGCTGTCATAGTTATACTTTCCTCCAAACCAGAACAATTATATTTGGAAATGAATCCTTTCCCTCCAAATTAACATTGCCATTTGACAACAGTAAATATTTCAATAATTGCCTTGTACCAATAAATATATATATATATATAATTTACTTTAATTAATAATTTAATTTTCATTGCCAACCAGGTGCTAAATAACTGAAATCTACTCACTCCCCTTATCCTTACACTTGACATATCTCATATTTTTTAACATCTTTTAAATAGACTACAGATGGGTTGAATGTATAGGATGTGTAGCTATATTCTTAGGATTAATACAAAGGGAAGTGAAGAGAATAAAGCATGGATTCCAAAGAAAGAAGTTGATTGAAATAGCAAAGCACAGCAGAATCTTGTCTGACTCTTCGGGAAGGTCTAGACTTTAGTGAACTTCTTTGTTGTGAATTCCTTTGTCTATTATTTTCAAATATAGGCTATTCTAGGAAGGAATAGAATCATACATAAAGTAGATCTTGTTAGCAATGAAAAATTTTAAAATTTTTTTCAGTAAGCAGCTTGTGGCAGCTGTCAGTTTGTCAGTTTGTCCTTGACAAAGAGTGAAGAGCTCACAATGCTTACTATATGACAAAAAAAGGTCTATGCAGATTGTACAACAGATTTCCAAGTCAATAGAAACACAAATTACATATGTGAGTCTTGCTTTAAGATAAAGACAAGGAAATAAACCCAATATTTCAACCAATAAAGATCTAGAAAGTTTCCATAATCTAGAACACAAATGAACTGTAGCTGAAGTTTTCCTGTGTCCTGCCTGGCCCACAGTCAGGACAAATCTCTCTCCCACAGTCCCACAGCCTTTTATAAGATAATCACACAGAGGATTACATTAATTAAAACTGCTCAGCCATTAGCTCAGGCCTTCCACTGACTAGCTCTTACACTTAAAACTCAGCCCATTTCTGTTAATCTATTGTATATCACCACATTTTCCATGGCTTTACCTGTGTGCCATTACATGCTACTCCATGGATGGCAGGCTGGAGTCTCTTGACTCAGCCTTCCTCTTCCCTGAATTCTTCTCATCTGCTTATCCCACCTATACATCCTGCCTCACTACTGGCCAATCAGTGTTTTATTAAACCAGTGTATAAAAGCATTATTCCACAGCATTTGGATTGCTTCTAGGCTCATATGGTTTGATCAAAGAAGACCCCCTGAGAGGTCTCCAGATGCTCTAACATTGAGATCAGTTTCAAGGCAACTGGCTCAGACAATGCAGCCTCACAGACTACTCCATTCAGGACTTGACCATAATTCTTAATTTTCTCATGTTCCCTATTAGATTGTCAGGGCCCTCATCCAGCAGGAAGTAGTATGAGAAGCTACGCCAAATTCCCAAAATATTGTTTATGAATGTTTATTTTTATTTAAAGCAGATTGGTTATAAATGAAATGTCTTTCTAAAGAAGAAAAGGTGATATTATAGATATGATAGGATGAAAGGGTAGATTATTGAATCTACTTTTTTTTTTTTTTTTTGGTTTTTTTTTCGAGACAGGGTTTCTCTGTGTAGCTTTGCGCCTTTCCTGGAACTCACTTGGTAGTCCAGGCTGGCCTCGAACTCACAGAGATCCGCCTGGCTCTGCCTCCCGAGTGCTGGGATTAAAGGCGTGCGGCGCCACCACCGCCCAGCCCTTGAATCTACTTTTAAAGAGCAACTTGTTTAAAATGTTTTACATGGACTTTAGTTCACTGATACAAATTTAAATTTAATCTTCTTATACTGTGTGCATATTTCTATGGTTGTTTAAGCTATTTTGTTTGTTCATTCATTTGAAATTGTAGTGTATAGTTGAGAAATACATATTAATAATTAGTCATCTATGATAATCAAACTTACAGTCATATTAGTTAAGTTTTCTAGGTATACATAGATATATTTCAATTAGGTAGGTAATCTTCAAACACCTCAAAGACCTACAGAATATGGCATGTAAAATGTTTTAAAATCTTAGATTTTTCTGGACAGTGAGACACGTCTGCTTCTGGCAGCAACAATTTACTTCATAGAGAAAGATGGACATCAAAGACACTCCATATGTCATTTATCTTCTTCGTGGGTAAAATAGTCATTTGGGCAAGAAACTGTTCTTGCCTGGACTGCTTGACAAAATCTTGTATCGACTGGACATGCAGGACCCATCATAGGAAGGTGACCGCTGAACTTTGCAAGGTGAAAGTGATCCTTCAGGTTCCTGCTTTGCAGAAGAAACTGTCAGACATTCTGGAGAAAAACAGAGAAAAGGGACTGAGAGACTCTAGGCCTGTGGGCTGAAGATGGATGGATGCCCCAATATTACAGGGGAACTTTGGATGACTACCCAGGTAGATAGCTGTCTCTGTCATTCTAGATTTTTGGGAGTTGCTTACAATGCTCTTTCTGTTTACCTAGGCAATATTATATCCTGCTGGGGTGTTTGATGTAGTTAAAGACTAAATAGTTATAATTATGCTTTTCCTTGGTTTTGATAGGAGATAAGGTAGATATGAAATCTTGGATTCACAAATATAGGATAGTGCTGTGGGATGGTCTGTATGTCAAGTGTGTTGCTGATTGGTCAATAAATAAATCACTGATTGGTCAGTGGCCAGGCAGGAAGTATAGGCGGGACAAGGAGGAGAATAAAGCTGGGAAGTGGAAGACTGAGTCAGAGAGACACTGTCAGCCGCTATGATGACAAACAGCATGTGAAGATGCCGGTAAGCCATAAGCCATGTGGCAAGGTATAGATTTATAGAAATGGATTAATTTAAGCTGTAAGAACAGTTAGCAAGAAGCCTGCCGTGGCCATACAGTTTGTAACCAATATAAGTCTCTGTGTTTACTTGGTCGGGTCTGAGTAGCTGTGGGACTGGTAGGTGAGAGAGATTTGCCCTGACCATGGGCCAGTCGGGAAAACTCTAGCTACAGGTAGGATATCTTCTTTGATTTTTGCCAAACAAAAATAGACTAAATATTTTAACTGTAATTCTTGCTAGATAACTGTTTTGTTATATGTAATTTTACTATGTTAAAGTTAAAAACCTTCCTTTTTAATTAAACAGAAAAGGGGAAATGCTGTGGGATAATGCTTTTGTACACTGGTTTAATAAAACACTGATTGGCCAGTAGCCAGGCAGGACATATAAGTGGGATAAGCAGACAAGGAGAATTCTGGGAAAAGGAAGGCTGAGTCAGGAGACTTCAGTATGCCATCCAGGGAGCAGCATGTCATGGCACACAGGTAAAGCCACAGGAAATGTGGTGACATATAGATTTACAGAAATGGGCTGAGTTTTAAGTGTAAGAGCTAGTCAGTGGAAGGCCTGAGCTAATGGGTGAGCAGTTTTAATTAATATTAGTCTCTCTGTGTTTTTTTGGAACCAAGCAGCTGCAGGACCAGCGAGTGAGAGACATTTTTCCTGACCACAGGCCTGACAGGACACAGGAAAACTTTAGCTACAATGAACACACTTAATTACTTTAAAAAATGGTATTGAGAATGTTTTCACTAAAATAAAAATAACAATAAACTAAAACACTCCAATTACAGTGATGGACACTGAGCAATTGGATCTAAAAATTATTACATATGTGATATGGTATAACTGCTATAACAAAACATTTAAACAATTCATTTAAAACCAAAGTGCCCACTGCAGTTATCTTTTGTCAATTAATTTGACTTTTTAAAAAACTCTTCTGCAAATTTTCCTCTCTCTAGGTTTCTCCTTTACCCCAAAATGTCTCCTGCTATCAAGATATAGTGGTGAGCATGCCTGAACTTGCCTACCTTGGTAATCAGATTGGGGAATACCCTAACTGTCATCATAGAGCCTTCATCTGGTAACTGATAGAAACAGATGCAGAGATCCACAGCCAAGAACCAGGCCAAAATCCAGGGGCCCAGATGAAGAGAAGGAAAAAGGATTATATGTGCAAGGGGAGTCAAAATCATGATGGGGAAATCTACAGAGACAACTGAACCAAGCTCAAAGGAACTCACAAACTTTAGACCAACAGCTATGGAACCTGCATGGGACTGGACTAGATCCTCTCCATACAGGAGACAGTTGTGTAGCTGGGTCTGTTTGAGGGCCCCATGGCAGTGTGATCAGAATCTATCCTTGATGCATGAGCTGGCTTTCTGGATCCCATTACCTATGGTTGGACACCTTGCTCAGCCTTGATACAGCAGGGAGGAGCTTGGTACTGCCTCAACTGAATGTACCAGACTTAGCAGTTCCAACATTGGAGAAGTTACCCTGTTGGAGGAGGAGATGAAAGGTGGGTTGGGGGAAAGGGGAAGGCAGGGGAGGAGGGATGAGAGGGGAGTCTGTGGTTGGTATATAAAATGAATTAAAAAATTTAAAAAATAGAAAAATGAATAAAAAATTTCCAAAAAAGACTAATTGAATATTTATAATTGGCTAATTCTTAACATTCAAGAACTGTGAAAGATCAAAGAATGTATACACTAGTAAATGTCTACATAAAGTCCAATGTATTAAACAATTGATTATTATTCACTTAAAATGGAGGCAAATTTGGAGACATACAGATACATGAATTTTAATAGCATTTTGCTCAATGGCAAAGCACATACAGACATTTAAAAGTTATAGCATTTCACTCGTGTTAAATTTAAAATTAGTCAAGACTACTCTATGTGAATGGATATTAGGTAAGAAGTTGACAATTATGATGCTAATGATAGTACAAAAAGTGATAGTACAAAATCATTGGAAGGGTCATATAAGAATTTTCTTTTAATTATGCACAAATGTCATTAAATCTCATTGATATACTAAACTTTAAGGTTTACTTATATGTTATTTAAAGAAATAAAGTCAGAAGTGCCTCCAAATGATGAAGGGTTTTATTCCAAGGTCTCACCAGCAATGTATCAAGGTTCCTTCCATATGTACTTCTGGAATAACAGATAGCTTCTACTGCTAGATCGGATGAAATTTTGATAAATCATAACAATTTTAAAAGTTTATTTCACAATTTTAAAGATCAGCTTTGTGGAATTTTAATGTTTTTGATATCTCTATCATATATTTATCATATCTATCTATCTCTCTCTATCTAGATAGAGAGATAGAGAGAGAGAGAGAGATAGATAGATAGATAGATAGATAGATAGATAGATAGATAGATAGATACATCATCTATCTATCCATTTATTTGTATGGGTAGTTTGCAGGTATGTATGTCTATGAACTATATGTGTTCAGTGCCCATAGAGGTGAACAAAATGTGACCTAAAACTTGATTTACAGATAGTTAGCTTCCAGGTACTGGGAAATTGAATCTGTTTCCTCTGAAAAAGCATTCAGTATTTTTAACCACTAAACTATATCATTATCCCTTATATAAACTTTATTTGATAGAAATAAATATATGACATATAAATAATGGTAAGTTGTAAATGTAGGTATCTTTGTAAGTAGAGTTAGACATATATGTGTATGTATACACACACACACACACACACACACATATGTATACCAAAGTGGGTGTATACAGATTTAATATAGGTGTAAGCATAAATATATAACTATAGAAATGTCCGTGGACTTATAGACACAGGTAAAATTGAGATATATTTGGTAGTCATATGTTACCATGTGTGTATGTATTTATAGATATATACATAAATGAATGAGAAAGAGCTTAATTAAACAACAAAATAATACAATTTGAAACTTTTCTATATCTCCAGGAAAGACAAAAGAGAAAAATGATAACAAATTCTTTTGTATGAAAGATATATCATACCTTTTAAATTCAAATAGAGAGCAATAAAGCTGATGTGTATCCTTTTCCAAACTGGGAAAATATTTTATGCATATTTACATTGAGAACCAAATATTTTGATAAGTGTAATAGAGGAAAATAAACAAGCCTTAAGCCCTCATTTACGAAGAATTGGCAAGGAAAGTGATATTTCAAGTGAATTCACATCAATTAAAAATACAGTATATGAACTAAAAAAATAGTACAACTCAAATGTTCCCATCATTATGTGTCTGTGGGTGGTCTTTCAAATTATAAATTAAATGCTAAGTTAGAAACAGATGATAGCAGCTGTTCTTTGCCTATCATGGATGGGCATCTTTTCCTCATCTTAGACTCTGAATATCACACTGTTACTCTGACACTACTTCTTTGTAAAAGAGCATTCAACTTGGAGTGCTGGCTATCAAGAACATGAGAGTACAGCACATCTGTCCTTATGGTACTCACGCACACAGGGTCTCTCTGCATTCAGGACACAAAAGTAAGGGTCTGTCCCCCTGAGTCTAAAGCTCATAGAACTGTTCCAGACATCAAATGCCTGGGTCATGTTTGTATATTGTTTCCTTCTCTGTCTTTCACTTTAAGAACATATGCACTTACCTCTCAGCCTTCTTCATCACTTGTAAATCAATCTTGCAAATAAACTGTCAACTTTATAACTGATGTTAGTGGAGAATCATTCAGACAACATTCCATCAAACTAATATCATCACTGTCATAATCAAAAGATTACAACATATAGAAGACAATATGAAAGATAAAATTAAACTGTATCTAAACAGAATGTATTGTCAGTCATATGACTTCAGGGATGTTGTTAGTTCCAGTGTAGAAAGTAACCTTAAAGCACTATTCAGCTGTATGACAAATGTGTATTTCATAAATGATATTTACAATATGCATTCACACAAGGGCAAATTTAACTCATTAAATATTGTATTTATAATTCACTTTAGAAATTCCAAATTCAAGGTGGAATGAGGGAGGACAGGGGAATGATATGTAAAATGAATAGAAAATCTCTTAATAAAAAAAGAAATTCCAAATTCATTTACTACTTCATTGTAATAAGTATTGTATTTGTTGATCCAGGGACAAGATTCTTCACAACAATTAAAATTAATATTCTGGTAGAAATAATGTGAGGAACCCTTTTAACTTATACTTTAATATGTAAGAATACATATGTATTCTCATAATTATGAGGCACATAGCAAATTATTTTTGATGATAGCTAATCAAAATGCCAGACAGTGTACTTTTAATAAGCTAGACAAATTAAAGTTGATTCAATGTTCTGCTGTTGCTTTTAATTATTAGTACATTTTAAGTGATCAATGCACAAAGACACAAATGGTAGAAATATGAAAACTTAATAACTGTTTTCTGGAGCTGGGATCAAACAGACCCTATATTTTCTATGCAAGACCTCTGCCACTGAAATCAACATGAAGCCCTCTCAAAACAGAAAAGTAAATGTACAGTACAAGCCTTGTATAGCATCCCTTGGCATACATCCCTAAAAAACCACTCAATAACTTTTGTACATACAATAATTCAACATAAATATTTACCTTTGTTTTAAGTTATTATTAGGTATTTTTATTAATAAATATATTTAACCATTTTTGTCTTTTTGAATTGTATTTCTTTTTTGGTGAATTTCACAAATGTATATGGTAAAATATTATCATATATAATCATATTTCTTCCCATGCTCCAATAAATGACCCAGACTATGAATATACCAATAGCACTAAACAGACTTTATAGGTTACTTTTTCTGTTCTTGATAAACTTCACAATGTTATCTATATTGTCTCTTGTAAAGGTGAATAAATTAAGAGGTCTATTATTGTATGAGTAGTGCCTTCCTTTTCAATTAATATTTTTATGTTTTTGAAATTAAAATATAGCTATATCACTTTTGTTGTTCCCTTTCCTCTGTCAAAACCCACTAGTAATCCCTTTGTTTTCATTCAGTTTTATGCATTTTCTGCTTAGTTTTTGTTATATATGTTTATAATTACAATATATTTATATATATACACATATACATATATTCATATACAGATATATTTATCCCTGCTTTCAAAATTTCTTAATTGCTTGTAATATTTTATCTAAGGTTGTGGATCTGAAATTCTCCCCTTCCACATTACTATGTCTACTAGTGTTATGCATTTCCAGATCTTATTTAGGCAAATATTTTATTGAGAATTCATGGAAATAGCTTCTATGACATGTCAAGGAAATGCAATCCCATGTAAATTCCGGATCTTATTATTTTTCATCTACTATTCCATGATGGGTGATGTCACTCTGTATGCTGTGAATATGTTGCTCTGATTGGTTGATAAATAAAATGCTTATTGGCTAGTAGCCAGGCAGGAAGTATAGGCAGGCTAAGCAGACAAGGAGAATTCTGGGAAGAAGAAGAAGACTGAGTCAGGAGTTGCCAGCCAGACACAGAGGAAGCAATATGACAAGGCAGAACTGAGAAAAGGTACCAAGCCACGTGGCTAAACATAAATAAGAATTATCGGTTAATTTATGTGTAAGAGCTAGTCAATAGTTAGCCTGAGCTAACAGCCATACAGTTTGTAAATAATATAAGCCTCTATGTGCTTACTTGGGTCCAAGTGGCTGTGGGACCAGTGGGTGAGAGAGATTTTTTTCTGACAGTGGGCCAGGCAGGACACAGGAGAAAACTTTCAGCTACAATTCCATAATCCTTCCTGAGCCCTAGCTAAGGAGTTTTGTTGTAAATGCATCTATTGAAACATGGCACCACACAAACTCCTGTTCTCTACATTTTGAATGGTTGTGGTTTTCTTTAGTGGTCTCCATCTGTTGAGGGAAATAATATAAGAGGTGATACTTATATTTAACTGTATATAAAATAAATATTTAAAAAACAGCTCAGAATTGTGATGGTTTATTAAAGTGGAAGATGTAATTTATCCTTTCTGCTATTTTGTGTCTTCTCTATCTTTCTTTGGGTTCCTTGGGCCAAGAGTCTCCTGATTTATTTTCTTAAAGAATTTCTTATCATCTACTAAATTTTAGGATTAATTTGTTCATGTTTTTCAAATTCTTAAGTTGCATCATTTAGTTATTTATTTGACCTCTTTCTGTTTTTTAAATGCAGGCACTTAAACCTGTAAAATTCCCTTTTATGGGATAACTTTAATCTATCACATATGTTTTGTTGTTCTGTGTTTTTATTTTCATTTAGTTTTGGAAAAAGTATTTCTTTTTGATTTCTTCTTTGACCAATTCTTCATCAATAATGAGTAGTTTAACTCTACATGAGTTTTTGTACTTATTATCTAACAATTTGTTTTTTGACAATTTTCAGTTTCACTTAATTATGTCCTCATAAGATACATAAAGTTATAGCAATCTCTCATAATTCCTCAAGCTTTTTTGTGTTACAGGAGAATTTTTTTTTGAGAATCATCCATGTGCTGCTATGTAGAATGCATATGCTTTAGTTTGAGGATGGAATATTCTGTATATATTTGCTATGAGCATTTGATATATGATATCATTTAATGCTGATGCTTCTCTGCCAGGTATTTTTTGACTAAATAGCCTATTGGAGTAAGTAAGGCACTGAAATCACCTACTATTAATGGGTTGGTGTTAATCTTTGTATTTCATGATGGCAGTAGTTTCTTCACGAAATTTTTTTTACCTTAATTTGGTGCATTTATATTTAAGATAACAATATATTCTCGGTTTCTTATTTCCTTAAGTGGAATGGAGTATATGACTTTAGCTCTTCTAATCTTATTTAAATTGAGGTCTGTTCCATTAGCTATCAGGATAATGGCACCTTCTTTTTTCCTGGTTTCAATATATTGAAAGCACTTTTGCCCTAAGGTGATGCCTATCCTAAAGGCTGAATGTATTGCACACAACAGAGAGACATTTTTAAAAAAATTTATCCATTCATCCAACCACTGTCTTTGGTTGCAGAATATTTAAAGTTATTATTTAAAATTTAATATTGATTGCAGTCATTTTGTTGCTTTTTTTTTAAATGTGTTCTCATTGTTACCTTTTGTCCTATAATTATATTATTGTTTGTTTTCCTTTAATGGCCTCTTAACTATGCCTATTTCTCACCTAAGCATGAATTCTTTTCACTATTTTTTTAAGGTTTGACTAATGGTATAAATTTTGTTTATTCTTTGTATCATGGAAAGTTTGTTTTTCTCTTTTAACTATGGCAGTTAGTATTTATCAGCTTGATTTATTCAGGTTTAGCATTCCAGAGGGATAGAAGTCTACCACTATCATGTTAGTATTTATGGCAGGTATGGTGCTGAAATAGCTTCTGAAAGTTCTCATTCTGATCCACAAATTGGAAGCAAAGAGACACAATGGGAATGACACTTGTCTTTCAAAACATCAAAGCCTGCCCTCAATGGCATACCTCCACCAATAAGGTCATCTATTTTTTTTTCTTTTGGTTTTTTGAGACAGGGTTTCTCTGTGTAGCTTTGTGCCTTTCCTGGGACTCACTTGGTAGCTCAGGCTGGCCTTGAACTCACAGAGATCCGCCTGGCTCTGCCTCTCGAGTGCTGGGATTAAAGGTGTGCGCCCAGGGGCCATCTATTTCTTAATCCTACCCTAAATAGTCCCACCAATTGGAAACCAATAATTCAACCACATAAGTTTGTGTGTATCATTTTCATTCAAACTACCATAGCAATCTTGCTTGTCCTGGTGATATTTTAGGGAAAAAATGCACTTATCCAGGCTTATATAATTTTCAAAGTTTTGATTGAACAATCAACTGTTTTTCTGAGGGATTTTCCTTTATATATGATGTGGTTTTTTTTTCTCTCTTTCCTGAAGCTTTCAATGCATTATCTTTGCTCTGTTTAGTTAGTATTTCATCTATGGTATTCTGTGGGGATTTTGTTTTCTAGACATGTATATTTGGTGTTCTGTATGCTCTTATATTTATGTGGATATCTCTTTTCTTGGTTTGTGGATATTTTCTTCTATGCTATATTGATTCTATATTGTATGCCATTTACCTAGGCTATTTCTTCCTCATCTCTTCCTATGGTTCAAACTTTTGTGATTTTTATGGTATGCTACACTTCCACAATGTTCCTTTTCTTTGGTTTAAAAAAAAAAATCATGGCCGGGTGGTGGTGGCACACGCTTTTAATCCCAGCACTCGGGAGGCAGAGGCAGGTGGATCTCTGTGAGTTCGAGGCCAGCCTGGGCTACTAAGTGAGTTCCAGGAAAGGCACAAAGCTACACAGAGAAACCCTGTCTCGAAAAACCAAAAAAAAAAAAAAAAAAAAAAAATCATGTTCTGAGCTTGTTTGGTTTAGTTCCTCTACTTTATCTTTTAATCCTGATATTCAATATCCTATTTGATTCATTCTACTGGTAAGAATTTACTGGAAGCTTTCTTTGGGTTGTTAAATTTTTTATTTCTGTCTTAATTTCAGAATGAGATCTCTTTTAATTTTCTATCTTTTCATTGAATTCAGTATTCAAATCTTATGTTGACTTTCTTATTTCCATAAGCTTTTTGTTTGTGTTTTCTTGGAAATCTTCCAACCACTTACTGACTTTTAAGTTCACTAAGGTGGTTCATTGTGTCTTATTTAAGCTCTTTAATTCCTTGATATTTTGTATTGTTTGTATTCTTCCAAAGTAATCTGTCTATTATGACTAATTTTTTAGTTTTATGCCTTTAGGGATACAGGAGACATAAATAGAGCAAAGGCTGAACAGGACATGTTGGGTCTAAAGTTTTATTATGGATTAAGTAGAATGGTGTCAGCTTGACTCAGAAGGGTGATCTGACACAGAGGATGTACATCCCAGCCCAAGCTTATCATATGATGTCAGAAAGGGATTTGTATGAGGAAAATTTTGAGTGCTTCTGAGAATATTCAAAGAAATCAGGACAAGTCTTATGATCTGTTTCTTTAAGACACAGGATTGTTCTTGGAATGCCTTTTCATGTTACTCCCAGGTGTAACAGAAAGGAGTGGGTTTGCTTTCGATTTTCCACTGCTGCTTGCTGTTGTTATTCAGAATGTTTACAGTTTAAATTCATGTGAATTTTACTCATATGACATTTCTTAATTCTAAAGCCTTAAATTGCCTGATTCTCTAAATGAAGTTGGCTATTGCATGAGGCTTTAGTCCACTTCATTCATTGGCACCATTCTACCAGTTCCCACTGCTTTTGCAGCAGTGACAGTATGAGTGCATATATGAAAGTTGGGAAAAGTGTCTGGAGGGGGAAGATCGGATTTTCTGAGTAGTGTAGACTCTGGCAAGACATGGCTGGACTTAACAGTTGGATATGATGTGTGAGTGAGGGCTCTTTGTTGTGGGCAAGTGCTGGAGTCCTTGTCAGAACCCACCAGTTGAGGGCAGTAAAAGCAGAAGTGGACAGAGTAGGCCAGGGTGGACTAGAGACCGAAACTATATCTGGGAGTTGGGTGGCAAAGTATAGGTGAGTGTGACTGAAGCAAGATTCCTCCACCTTATTTCAGCTAGAGCCGATTTTGTTTTAAGTTGAAGCTGATCCCTCCTTTTCCTAACATTACAGTTAAAAGTCCCATGGGAAAGCACCCAACTCTTATCTAATACTAATAGCTGAAATATCCTAGCAAACTCCATGTTTGAGCTTGTATTAAATTCATTGCTTGCTTTATTAACCCATTTCTATGAATCTATACCTTGTCACGTGGCTCTTGGCTTACCTGTATCTTACATGTTTCTTCTCATGGTGGTGGCTGGCAGTGTCTCCTCCCTCAGCCTTCCACTTTCCAGAATTCTCCTCTCTCTTTGTCCTGCCAACATTCCTGCCTGGCTATTGGCCAATCAGCATTTTATTTATTAACCAATCAGAGCAACACATTCACAGCATAGAGAACATCCTAGAGCACACTACCATGTGAAAAACTGAGGTTGCAGAGCCAGCAGCCAAAGTTGCCATTTCAGTCCTAGTAATGCAGCACTTTAAAGCAATAGATTCACAATAAGGCAGATTCAGGCGGAACAAGACTTCAAATGGTTTACAGTGAGTGTAAAAATGTACATAGGCTTGGAAGAAAGAAGAAAATGAATATACACAGTTATATAAAGAAATAGTTTTAAAAAATAAAGTCTTTAAAGAGACAGTAAAAGTTATATAAAAAGTTTGCCATGTAAAGATGGCTATTACACAGAGAACCTGGATTGTGTTGTCTTTGGGATTTTTAACAACAGAAAGACTTTACAGATTGTAAAAGCTGCTGAGTTAAATCAATACATATATTTTAAAGATATCTTGATTTCCAAATCTATGTCTAAGGATACATTGCTTTTGAAAAGAGGTTCTGCTTTTGTTTCCACAGAAGATGAGAACCTGTGGATTGCTTTCAGCCTAATATGGATTGACCAGCCAAAACACCCTAAAAGGTCTCCTATGACACCATGGCCCAGATGATCCAACATTCAGAATGGTTTAAAGGCAACTGGCTCAGACAATGCAGCCTCACAGACTATTTCAATCAGTACTTGACCATAATCCTAAAATTTTCTTTGTGTCCCCATAAGATTAGCAGCACCCTCTATCAGCAGAAAGTAGCCTAGAAAACTATGCCCACATTCCCACAAAATGGATTATAGATGTTTGTCTTTGTATAGATTGTTGGTTACAATTGTTATTGGTCATAGTTGATATCTTTCTAAAAGAAGAAAGGGGGATATGATACGGAAATATAGGATGTAGTTATGATAGGACAAAAGGGTGGATTGTCAAACCTACTTTTAAAAAGCAACTTGTTTAAAATGTTTTACAATGGTATAGACTTTAGTTTATTGATACAAATTTAAAGTTAATTTTGATATACTGTATGTATATTTCTACTCTTGTTCAAGGTATTATGTTTGTGCAGCTCATTTAAATTGTAATGGATAATTAAGAAATACAAATTAACAATTAGTCTTCTATAATAGTCAAACTTATAGTCATGTTAAGTTTTCTAGGTATACATAGATATAATTCAATTAGGTAGATAATCTTCAAACAATTGAAAGACCTACAGAATATGGCACTTAAGATGTTTTAAAAACTTAGACTTTTCTGGACATTGAGATAGTCTGCTCCCCGCAGCACCAATTTACTTCAAAGAGAAAGATGGGTATGGAGTGCACTCTATGTAGAGTTTATCTTCTTCTTGGCAAAAATAGCCATTTTGGCAAGACACTGTTCTTGCCTGGACTGCTTGACAAAATGTCATATAAACTGGACATGCAGGACCCATAGGAAGGTGATCACTGAACTTTGCAAGGTGAGATGGTCCTTCAGGTTCCTGCTTTACAGAAGAAACTATCAGACATTCTACAGGACACAGAGAAAAAAAAATGACTGAGAGACTAGTTCTGTGGGCTGAAGATGGATGCCCCAACATTACAGAAGAACTTTGGATGACTGTCCAGGAAGGCATCTCTTTCTGTAATTCAAGATTTTTGGAAGTTGCTTACAATGCACTTTCTCTTTACTTAGGTAATATTGTATCCTTCTGAGGGCTTTGATTTTATATGTTAGATAGTTATATTTATGGTTTTCCTTGGTTATGATAAGGAAAAGATAGTTATAAAACTTTAGACTGACAAATATAAGATAGATGATAAAATATTTCTTTAATTTTGCCAAATCAAATAGACTAAATATTATAACTTTAATTCTTGCTTGATAACTGTTTTGTTGTATGTAATTTTACTATGTTGAAGTTAAAACCTCCCTTTTAAGTAGAAAGAAATAGAAAGAGGAAATGAATAAATAGAAAGAAAAGGGAAAATGATGGGTGATGTAGCTCTGTATGTTGTGAATGTGTTGCTCTGATTGGTTGATAAGTAAAATGCTAATTGGCCAGTAGCCAAGCAGGAAGTATAGGGATGAGAAGCAGACAAGGAGAATTCTGGGAACAGGAAGGCTGAGTCAGGAGACACCAGCCCGCCGTCCAGGGAGCAGGATGTAATAGCACACAGATAAAGCCACAGAACTTGTGGTGATGTATAAATTAACTGAAATGGGCTGAGTTTAAGTGTAAGAGCTAGTCAGTAGGAAACCTGATCTAATGGCTGAGCTGTTTTAATTAATATAAGCCTGTGTATGTTTACTTGGGTCTGAGTGGCTGCAGACAGGGTGGGACACAGGAAAACCTCCAACTATAAATCTTCTTGGGAATATTATAAACTATACAAAAGGAGGCATCCAGTGTATTTATTGGAATGACTTACAGGCTGTGGTCCAGCTCATCCAACAAAGGCTGTCTACCAACAGATGGTATAAGAATTTGTCAGAGGGCTAATTTCAAAATATGTAAAGAACTCAAGAAACTAGAAATCAACAAACCCATTAATCCAATTTAAAAAGGAGTACAGATCTAAACAGATAATTCTGAACAGAAGAATTGCAAATGGCTGAGAAAGATTTAAGGAGATTATCAAAAACCTTAGCCATCACAGAAATGCAAATCAAAATGACTCTGAGATTCTATCTTTCATCTGTATGAATGGCTAAGATAAAAAAAAATAAAACAAAACAAAACAAACAAACAAACAAAAACTCCACAAGCAATAGCTCATGATGGAAAGAATGTGGAGCAAGGGGAACATCCTCCAGTGCTTGTGAGAATTCACAAGTGTACAGCCATTTTGAAAGTGAGTAAGGTGATTTCTCAGAAAACTGGGACTCAATCTAACACAAGACCCATCTATATCACTCTTGAGCATAAATCCGAAGGATGATTAATCATACTACAAGGTCACTTGCTTAAATTTGTTCATAGCAGCTTTATTTGTAATAGCCAGAAACTGGAAACAAGCTAGATGTCCCTCAAACGAGGAACAGATAAAGAAAATATGGTATACTTACATAATAGTTTATCACTCAGCTGTTAAAAACAAGGACACCAAGAAATTTGAAAGCAAATGGGTTGAACTAGAAAAAAAATTATCCTGAGTGAGGTTACCCAGAAAGATAAACATGGTATGTACACACTCAAAAGTGGATAGTAGCTATAAAGTAAAGGATAGCTATGCTGTAGTCTATAGACCTAGAGATATTATGTAACAAGGAGAGTTCAATGGGAGATGCCAGGTTCTCTGTGGGAAGGGCAAATAGAAGAGATTTCATGAATGGACTGAGAGTAGATGGGGATGAGAATATGAGCAATCAATTTGGGGCTGTGGGGGGGAAATTACTGGAAAGTGGGGCATTTCAGGGTCATTTAAAATTTTGCACAAGGGAATTTCCCAGAAATCTACAAGGACGACCCCAGCTAAGTCTACTAGCAATAGCAGATATGTAGCTTGAACTGGCCATCTCCTGTGCTTGTTTGGTGCCTAATCCAGGTGTCATTAGAGAGGTTTCATCCAGTAACTGATGGAAACAAATACAGATCTACAGCCAAACATTAGGTGGAGTTCAGAGAGTCCTGCAGAAGAAGGGGAGGAAGGATTATAGGAGCCAGAGAGGTCAAGGACACCACAATAAAATTCACAAAATTAGCCGGATGGCAGTGGTGAATGCCTTTAATCCCAGTACTTGGGAGGCAGAACTAGGCTGATCTCTTGTGAGTTTGAGGTCAGCCTGATCTATAGAGCAAGATAAAAAAACAAAACAAAACACTCACACAATCAACTAACTTTGAGTCGTAGGGGCTCACAGAGACTGAACTCACA
This sequence comes from Peromyscus eremicus, assembly GCF_949786415.1. Lineage (NCBI taxonomy): Eukaryota > Metazoa > Chordata > Mammalia > Rodentia > Cricetidae > Peromyscus > Peromyscus eremicus. Next base: position 3,261,396 of record NC_081424.1, on the reverse strand, counting down.
ACCAGAGTCTGCATGGGACTGACCTAGGCACTCTACATATACGTTATAGTCGGATAGCTTGGTCCTCTTGTGGTATTCCTAACAATGTGAACAGGGGCTTCCTCTGACACTTTTATTAGCTTTTGGGACCCTACTACTCACTCATACTGAGTCACCTTACCCAGCATTAATACAACATCAATGGGGAGGTGCTTAGTCTTAATGCAACTCCATGTGCCATGTTTGGTTGATTCTCTTGGGAGACCTGCCCTTTCCTAAACAGAAATGTAGGACAAGTAAATTGGGGGAATGGAAATTAAGAAAGGGTGCGGGGAGGGACTGAGAGGAGAGGATAGAGGAGAAACTTTGGCCAGGATGTAACATAAATAAGAAAATAATAAATTTATTTTTTTAAAGAATTCAATAGCTATTCAGTCCACCACGTCCGATGCCTCAACTAGTCTTCAGTATCCGTCATAATCCTAGGTAATTAGGCTCTAATGGCAATGAAAGAATGGAATTGTTAGGAAGAACAAAAATGTGACCTACATAAAAGGTAGATCTTCCCACCTCAAAGATCTAGAATAGAAGTTTGTCTTCTCACTTCAAATAATTTCATTAAAAAAATTCTACCAGAGGTATGCCCAGGCATTTTGGTTTAGGGAATTCCAGATGTAGTCAAGCTGACAACCCAGAAGAGCCATAACACTACCACTTGAAAATTATAATTTAAGAAGATATTTTAAGTACTCATGAAACATTTACAATTCTAGGACTATGGCAATACTACAGATCAGATTTTGAAAATGATCAGGATGAGTTTTGGGTAGTATGCTTTTGTGGCTTTTTTGTTTGTTTGTTTGTTTTGTTTAAAGAAGCAATAGAATGCATTGATGCTGAAAGACATATCACTCCCTGGCCCTCATCATCCTTACTGCATTTGATTCCTACACTTAAATAAAAGGGATCTTTTTACCTATAAAACTAAAATTTTCTACTGCATTCATATCAAATGATCTTTATGAAAAGCTTGTCCAGCTTTGTCCATTCTGGTTTATATCTCTCATCACTAATGACTGCTTTGGAAAGTTGAGGCCAATGTAAGCATCATGCCCTTGTAGATAATTTCATCACTGGCCTGCCTTCCCAAAGAAACAAGACAAGGTGTCCACTCCCTCCATACCTGTTCAATATAGTACTTGAAGTCTTATCTAGAGCAACAAGACAAGTGAAGGAGGTCAAGGGTATACAAATTACAAAGGAAAAAATCAAAGAATCATTATTTGAAGATGATATGATAGTATGCATAAGTGACTCAAAAAATTCAACCAGGAAACTTCTAGAACTGATAAATACTTTAGCACAGTGTCTGGATACAAGATTAACTCAAAAATCAGTATCTCTTTTATATTCAAATGACAAATGGGCAGTTTTGAAATAAATCAGAGGAACAACACTCTTCACAATACCTGCACACATTATAAAGTATCTTGGGGTAACCCTAACCAAGCAAGTGAAGAACTTGCATGACAAAACTTCAGGTCTTTAAAGAAAGAAACTGAAGAAGACATCAGAAGATGAGAAGTTCTCCCATGCTCATGGATGGGTAGCATTAACTTAGTAAACATGGCCATCCTACAAAAAGCAATCTATAGATTCAATACAATCTTCAACAAATTTTTAACACTATTTTTTGCAGACCTTGAATAGAGAATTCTCAACTATATATGGAAAAATAAAAACTCAGGATATCTAAAAACAATCTGGAACAATAACAGAACTTCTAAAGATCTCACAGTGCCCAATTTCAAGTTGTACTCTAGAGCTATAGTAAGAAAAACAGACAAACTGATGAATGAAATCCAATGAAGAACTAGAAATAAACCCAAACATCCTTGAAATAAACCCTTGAATTTTGATTTTTAAAAAATACCAGAAATATATCCAAAAAAAGACAGCATCTTTAACAAATGATGCTGCTCAAACTGGATACTGGAGAATATAAATAGATTCTGTTACATCTACCTCTTGCCATACACAAGCTTACATCCAACTGAATCAAATACCTCTACATAAAACCAGATATGCTGAAGCTGATAGAAGAGAAAGTGAGAATAAGCATTGAATGCATTGACACAGGAGATAGCAATCTGAAGAGAACACAGCACAGGAATTAAAATCAACAACAAAATAAATGGGAACTCTTGAAACTGAAAAGATTCTGTATGGTAAAAGACACCATCAATAGGACAAAGCAGAACCCCACAGAATGGGAAAAGATTTTTCAACAACTCCACATCTGACAGAATATTTAAAATATTTTAAAGAACCTAAAGAACTCAAAAAAAAAAATAGACAAGTTAAATAATCCAATTAAAAAATGGTGCCCAGACCTAAAAAGAGAATTCTCAGTAGAGAAAACGCTAATTTCTGAGGAACACTTAAATAAATGTTCAACATTCTTAGCTATTGATGAAATACAAATCAAAACTACTTTGAGATTCCATCTTACACCTTTCAGAATGGCTAAGATCAATAACACAAGTAACCGTTCATACTGTTGGGGGTGTGATGCATGAGAAAAACTCCTCCATGGTTGGTGGGAGTGCAAACTTGTACAGCCACTATGGACATTAACATGGAAGTTCCTCAGAAAGTTGGGAATCATTCTACTTCAAGATCTAGTCATAACATTTCTGGGAATATACTCAAAGGATGCTCCATCATACCACAGGGACCCATGCTCAACCATGTTCATTCAAGCTGTATTCATAATATCCAGAAACTGGAAACAATCTAAATATCTCAGCAGATGAATGGATAAAGAAAGTGTGGTATATTTACACAATGAAGTACCACCCAGTTCTTAAAAAAATGACATCATAAATTGTAGGCAAATGGATAGAACTAGAAAAAAATTATCCTGGGGGAGGTAACCCATACTGAGAGAGATAATTATGGCATGTATTTGCTTATATAAGTGGATACAAGCCTTTAAATAAATGATAATCAAGCAGCAATCTGTAAACCCAGAGAGGTTAAATCAAGAGCGGGGGGTCTGTGGGATATATATGGGCCTCCCTGTGGAGGGAAATAGAGTAGATTTTATATAGTGTAACAGGAACTGGAGGGGGAAGCTAGAGGTCAGGTATGGGGCTAGTTGAAGTGGAAGTAGAGAATGTAGGCAGAGATGACTGGAAATGACAGGCTTTGAGGGGTGGTGTGAGAACCTAGCACAGAGAAAATTCTTTAAAATCCATGAGAGTGATCCTCATGAGGACTTCTAGTAATTGGCTATAAGGAGTCTCAACTGACTGTCACTGTTGCTAGGAAAGTCGTCTAGCGGTGGGACTCATTTGTATCTATCAAGTTGTTGCCCAAGGCAGCCTTGTTGAGATTACCAAACAATACTAGCTGATGCTGGGATAGAGGGTTGCTCTCTGCAAACTGACAGTCAGGTCCCATTGCCAAGGGCAGCACCCACACAAATCATTTAACATGGAGAAGTCTAGCTGGTGCCTGCATGCAGCTTTTACTCCTAGGTCTAGAGTCCTTGGTGCAGGACATGGACATTAAACCAGCCATAAATCCTTTGACATACAGTCCTTCTTGCCTATAACTATGCTAGGGCAACAGTATCACAAAACTTGTGCGAGTAGCCCACCAATGTCCAATTTGACCTAAAGCCTACACCGCAAGAAGGGACCCATACCAAGTTTCTCATGGTAATCAAGAACCAAAGACTAGATAACCAAGAAAGCTGTGGTTAAAACTAAACTACAAGTAAAAAAAAAAAGTATCAATAAAATGGATCCTAATGATATTTTGGTGTACTTGTAGATCAGTGCCTTATCCAGTCATCATCAAAGAAGCTTCTTCCAGCAGCAGATGGGGAAAGATGCAAAGACACACAACAAGACATTATGCAGAAAGAGTATCTAAATGAGAGGTGTTTAAAAGAAAATTAATAGAACAAAATATTGTTTAAAGCAAAATAGTTCTTAATACACCAGAGTCAGGAGAGATTTGCATTCTTCCAAAGAAACCTAAACATTTATATTTTAACACATACCTTTCCAAAGATAAATGACTCATTAGAATTAAGAATAAAAAATTTTGATTCTTTCAGTGATCAGAAATTCAAAATTTCAGTGAATTTCTGATCACTGATGTTAAAGCAATAAATAAAGCAAACTCTAAATTGTAATTAATTATAAATACTTCAAACAAAATCATCATCTTCTTTCAATGTCTAACAGGTTGGGAAAATCAATGACTATATTTATAGTTAAAAAGATTGACTGATACAAAAAAGAAGTTACATAACCATTTTTAGTATGGAGCTCATGCTGATAACTTTTTAATTCATAGATCGTTGTTATGTATAAAACAGGAAAAGAAAACATTAAATACCTACTTAAATGACAAATATGAACTACATCATACCAAGAATATTAATGTTAATCAATGTGTATAAAGAAGACAGATAAAAAGAGAAAGCGGCAAAATGTGAATTTTTTTCTTAGTCAGTGTTATGAGATGTGTCTATTTTGGAAAAGGCACCAAATTGTTAGATAAACTACCAATCTGTGACTGAATGCTGCCCAATAAAAATATCATAAAAATATTTTTGAGGAAAGAAAGATATGAGAATCTTTAGTTTATACAAATTAGCTTTAGTTTTGTTATGTATAGAAATGACATTTTTTAAATAGAATTTTTTTTATTTTCATGAACATTTTTCATGAGCCAAAATATTCTGCTCTTCGTCATTTACATTTTTATATTTCAACAAAGAATTATGAGTTAAAATTATTTTGCATGAAGTATCACCAACATGACTGCCCAATGTGAGCAGAACCAGATGATAACAATGGACATGCCAAACTGGATAAAGAAAGCCCACAAGGTCCCAACCCTACACCAATAACTTCAGGCAACTGAGAAAAGATGAGATCTGCAAAGACCTTCATGGGGAGAACACAACAATTGCCTGTTCAATGGCAAGTGGTCAGCCCTGAAAGCTCATATACAGCTAGCATTATATGAACTGAATAGTTATATTTAGAAATAGATAGATAGATAGATAGATAGATAGATAGATAGATAGATAGATAGATAGATAGATTTATATATGCATGAAACAATTAAAAATAGAGGTCATAAATTGGCTGAAATTGAAGAAAAAGGAGGCATATGTGGGAGGATTTTGAGAGAGGAAAGGGAAGGGGAAAATCTAATCATTTATATTTCAACACATACACTTACCTTTCCAAAGATAAATGACTCATTAGAATTAAGAATAAAAAATTTTGATTTTTGAATTTCTGATCACTGATGTTAAAGCAATAAATAAAGCAAACTCTAATTTGTAATTTTTTAATCTGAAAATTTAAAAAAAAAATGAGAAGATATTTTCCAGAAAATGTTTCCATATTTTCTTGGATTTTGAATTTATTGAGCTAATTTGTCAGTTAAATTCTAATGTTCATCACTGCTTTGTTTTACTTTTAGTACGTAAAACTTTGAGAACTCTATTAAACTTATTAGTCATTCAAATGATTTATTACGATTATCATTATCTTTATTTTCTGTTTTATTTAAAACTCACTTTTTTAATTTCCCAATTTTAACTTTTTGAGTCTTCCTGTTTTTATTTTCCAATTACTTTGGGTGTGTTTTAACACACATTTTTATTATTGTGTTTCTGAAAAGTGATAGTTGACTTGATACAAGTCAGCCTAGGCTGTATCCCAAGTCCTACCTGCGCTTCTTCAGGAAACCTTCGATTTCATGCCAGATCTGAATATACACTAGCAATATCTCATCATCTAACAGTCGTGGCTTTTAGACTGTCAAGATAGACATTGGTTTGGACTTCAAAATTCTATGACAAGCAAAATAGGTAAAGTCTTTGCAATTTTTTTTATTATTATTCACATAGTAAATTTATACAGTGTCTTGTTCCAGTACAGCAGTGGGGACAGATGGTGGGTTTTTTTTTTCTATATTTCCCCAGTCCTAACAAGACAGAACTTGAGGTCTCTAGATAAAGTGTTAGGTTCTTTAAAATAGACTATTTCACTCTCTGTAAAATACAAATTAGCCTTGTTGAAAAAGTAGTTTTAAAATGTGTGTTCCACACAAAAGGTTGTAAAAAATGAAAAATAAGTCATCCTTAAATACAAAAGCATTTATATTATAGCTTTTATTTGTTTCTAGCTTGAATGAATCCATTTTTGGTTTGATAATGAAAGTAAAGGTGTAAGAAGGATAAATCAAGTAAAATTACAATTAAGTGTCATTATGGTAAGTACCTTCATTGCTTAAATAAAAACCTTTCACGGTTAATAAAGAGTGCTTGAAACCTTGACATTAATTTGAAACTAAATGCAAAACTCTGTTTACATGGAGAGACTGGATACAGAAAAAAGGTGAATGTTTACATCACCAGTGGCAATTTTCAGTTGTGCAGGTTTCCCAAACTTAATCATCATGCTTGAATTTTCATTTACTGAGTAAAACTCATAACGAACTTTGGCACTTCTTTTGTGGTGAAAGTCATGTATGTAAAGATGATATCACTAATTATAAATATGTATATTTTATTATAAATTTCATTCTGTCATTTTCTTTATCATTGTCAAATAGAAGAATCATCAGCAATGTCATTAAAAAGATATGTATTTTAGATTTATGGATAACAGAAATTATTTTATATTCATAAAATTATACATTTGTGAATCTTTAAAAACATAAAGTATATCACAAGAGTAAAAATATAATCCCAAGATGACTGTAATTATCATATTCATAACAGCTGTTATATAGTAAATATATCAAGCATTTTAAAGCAAATACAGTAATTAAATAATATACTGTGACTTGCAAAACAGAATTGCTAGATATTAATTCTGTTATTATAACATAAATGATTTCATAACTCATATCATTCCAGCAGGAACTTGTTAGGAAATAATATAACTCTAAGTATACCTTGTAATCTGACTGACTTAGAATGTTTCTAAATTGGCTAGTAATCAGCAAGTATACAAAAATGTTTGTTTGGACAGTCATTAATGGGCAAGTTAAAAAATTGAAGATAAATTAGGTGGTAACAAGAGAAAGATGATAAACAGAAAGATAACAGACAAAAAAAAATACAAAATCCTTGTATAGCTTTTATCTCTACTGTATGATAACTATGGATTACAGGAATATCAACTATATCTACATTGCTGATTCATGGGAGTACAAGAAGTTTGTTGTTTCTCCAAGGTTTGTGCTTATAGTCTTTGAATGATGAAAACTCAATAGCTGTCTCACAGCAGTACCTCAACTAACCAATTGTCTGACAGTATTACAATGTTAAGAATCCCAATATAGAAAGGAACTACTGGATGAGACCAACACCTATGGAACCTCCACAGAAATGGACTAGGCCCTCTGCATAAGCGAGGCAGTTGTGTAGCTTGATCTGCTTGGGGGGCCCCCAGGTAGTGGGATCAGGATCTATCCCTTGTGCATGAGTTGGCTTTTTGGATCCCACTACCTACGGTGGACACTTTGCAAAGCCTTGAGGTGGGGGAGGGTCTTGACCCTGCCTCTACTAAATTTACGAGCCTCTGCTGACTCCCCATTGGAGGGCTTCCTTCTTGTAGGAGGGAATCAGGGGTTGGGTTGAGGGGGGAGGGTAGAGGGGTAGGAGGATGGAAGAGGAGGATCTGTGATTGGTATGTAAAATGAATAAAAAATGTCTTAATTTTTAAAAAAAAGGAAGTGCTGATGGGGCCACCCAAGTGAGCAGCTGTAAAACAACAGTGGCCCATGGGCAGTACTGTTACTTGCTTTTAGACTATATGTGCATACTTAATATGAAATGCCCTTGGGAGTATGGTCAGTTGAAATAATTTGCGTTTGAGAAGGAAGAGGTTATATAGCTCCTTCATTCTCCATTTATGAATTATATGTGCTTGTTTCTTTACAGTCCTCTGTCTTGCCTCAACATAATATTAGCTACCAAATGATGAGCTGATTTTTCCCCCATGGAGAACTAAAATTCATGCTTTAAGTTAGACACTGTCTTACTGTGGTTGGTCAATAAAGCTGCTTTTAGAATGAGCTCAGTCAATGTTTTTACAATCTCAAAAAAGTATCATGGCTTTAATAAGGAAACTTAGTTGATCATAGAAAGAGATGCGCTATTGTTTCACTTACATTCCATAAGAAAAAAAGAGATAAGGAATTTCAGTTTTTTGATGTTTGTTTTTATGTTAAAGTAAATCTTTTATCTTGAATAAATAAATGATAATTACATTTTTACTTCACTTTTAGAAAAAATATTGAAATTGCTTTGAGAAAATGCAACTACATTACATTTTCTACCACCAGATTCATATATGCCAAAGTTCTCATTTTTAGAAGACATTTCAAAAATTTATTTTCAATGTTTCTTTCAAGGCTTCATTCCTAAACAGCATGTTTGTGATAGAAAAGGAGAAACTTAACTAATTTTTAAAAATAGTGAAACATTATTTATACAATCTATTTTGTTGAATAAGTACTAACAACCTACTTTGCTACATTTGTAGCACCACACATGTCTTTTCATGGGCCTTAAATCCAAGCAGAATACAAATAGTTACAATACTAACATTCACACCACTATTACACCAAAGGCTTATCTTGCTGTGCAGATTTCATAGAAAAACAGTCATACATATAAAGAAAAATAAACAAAATTTAAAAATATATTTATAAAAATATAAAACAAATGAAGTTTAGAAACATATTTTGAAATATAGTCCTCCACATGTTCAATATTGAATCAGTCTATAAACTATTTGGGCACAACAGACTGATTTAAGTGTTTTTCTGAATGCCTGAGACAAACTTTTCTGAACAAGTTTTCCAGGTAATTATTGTTTGTACTTCAATCTTTCAGCTACCACTGATTTCTCCAAAAAAGATCTTTATCTATATATCTATATCATATACCTATATAATATATAGATAGATAGATATCTATATACTGCTGAAAAAGACAGTCCATAAAATGTTTTAGTTTTTTATTTAATACAACATAATTTGAAAATATTTTTATATAATATATAAGACAAGTATACTAGAAGATTAGGGCTGTAAAATTAGATTTAAGGAGTTATCAGAATCTATTCAAATTATATGTGTCCAATATTGTAGTTGGAAGTTTTCCTGTGTCCTGATCTGCCAGCAGTCAGGAAAAATCTTTCCCACTCATGTCTCCCAAGTAAACACACAGAGGATTATATTAATTATAACTTCTTGGCCATTAGCTCAGGCTTATTACTGACTAGCTCTTATACTTAATTTAACCCATAATTCTTATCTATATTAAGCCATGTGGCTTGGTACCTTTTCTCAGTTCTACCTTGTCACCTTGCTTTCTCTGTGTCTGGCTGGTGACTCCATCCACCTCAGCTTTTCAACATGGCGGTGGGACATTTACCACCAGCTCTGGTCTGGGAACCATGCATACCACCAACTCTTAGAAGCAGTGGGTCTATGCCTCCATTAAAGCAACGTGTAGCCCAACCCCCTCTTTTTTTGTCTGTACTAGCAAAAACTATATCCACCATGCACCATGCTGTGCGACTTGCAGATGTCTCTGTATACTGTGGAGAGAATCTGTATCCATGCTGCTTAGCTCATGGTGTCACGTGACCAGCTCCATCTTGTAGGCAGCTGTCGGGAGATGAATCTGCACTGCTGCTGGCATGAGACAGTGAGACCAGGAAGCCTAGTGTGTCTTCATTTCTGTGCATTCAGAATCTTTAAGCTTTCTTAGGTCTATGTGGATCAATGTCTGTCACTGGGTGCCAACTGTAGATGAATTTCTAAATGGTCTTATTAAATAAAAAACATGGAGCCAAATATAAGGGTGAAAGCCTTAGAGAGATCAGGGAAATAGGGAAAGCCACCAGCAACTTTACCTTACCAACTCTGCAGCTTCCAAATGTGAGTTACTTCCTGTCTACCCACGTCTATATGCCTGTGTTCTGCCATCTGATTTGCTTACTCTGTTCAGCTACATCACTTTCTCTTTCTACACAACTCTGCCACTTCTTGTCTTTCTCTACAGACCTCCAGACATCCGTGGTTAACTAGTTTTGGAATTTAAGCCATGTGCCACCACACCTGGCTCTGTTTCTAGTGTGGTCTTGAACACACTGAGATCCTGCCTTCCAAGTAATAGGGTTAAGGGTATGTGCTACCATTGCCTGACTTCTTGGTTTACTTAAAATGGCTTGCTATTTCCTTTGATTTCCAGGCAAGCTTTATTTATTAAAGCACAAATAAAATATCACCACATTTCAGCACGAATAAAATATCACCACACAATATAGTTTGGATCATTACTTAAGAGTACAAAGTGATTGTAATCCAAACAGCATGGTAATAAAATAAGAAATAAAATGTAGACTAATAGAAGAGAAAAGAAATTCAGAACTCTATTTACTAGCTATCAATAATTTACAGTAAACAAAAGGTGTAAGTTTCAATAAATGGTTCATGGAAAATTGTATATAAATATGGAGCATCCTTCTAAATTCCTTTCTCTGTTCCACTCAGAAATAATTATAAACCCTAAGAATAAAATTATTGTAAGGAGACTAGAGAAACAATGTAAGACAGTGATATAGGTAGATTTTTTTTAATTGAACTTCATGGTTTTAGGAAAGAAAAATGAGAGCTATTTTCACTGTCATGGAGCCCTTCAATAGACAGTACAGCCTGGCCTGTGAGTTACAGGGTCCTGTCTGATTCCACCTTCCTAGAGATGAAATATCAAGTTTGCATTACCATGCCTGGCTTTTTTCACATGGGTTTGGAGTATCAAGGTCATGTCTTCATACTTGTGAGGAAAGGACTTTACTGACAGAGTTATCTTCCCAGTCCTTAAAAACACACAAGTTAACATTTTAGTTAGAAAAGTAACTACTTGCCCAAGAGAAGCTTGAATACTTGTACCAGTCACAAAGCTAAAGAATAATTTGATGATAGTGAATGTAATTAGTGTTATTCCCTGTATTAAAATTCCATAACTGAAAAGAGAACTTCACAGTCAAAGATGTGGTTAGTTGTTGTGACTATAACAATACTCCCTGACTTTTGGGCCACATTGTCAGCCAGAAACTAATTAAAATCTCAAATAAGGAATGAAAGGCCTAGGTCAGTTCCATGTGGGACATCCTAGTGGTGGTAGCAGGGCCTCTCCCTAACCATGTGGCTGGCTTTTAGGAACCTATTCCTCGTATTGGGTTGCCTTGCTCAGTCTTAATACAAGGAGAGGAGCTTGGTACTACCTCATCATGGTATACTATGCTTTTTTGACCCCCATGGGAGGTCTTCCCGTTTCTTAACAGAAAGAGGAGGACTGGATTGGGAGGGGGCATGGAAGAGGTTGGGGTAGGGAATAGGAGGAGAGAAGATAGTAGAATCTTTGGTCAGAATAAAATAAATGAATAAATTTAGTTAATAATAATATTTAATTAAAAAATGAAGGGATGTCTGTATCTAGTTCTTTATGGTCTGAGGATATGGAGCTCAGGTTTCACCCCGAGGCTCATGATATTCTGGCCAAAATACGTCTGCTGTTCTCACCTTAATGTAAGTTTAGCAGACTGTATGTACCTGTTTCTACGTCCTCTCCATTATTTCCACCTTGACCCCCAAGATAAATGGTCCATTCTACCTTGTAAAAACATACTTAACATTTCTTTTTGTCTCATTTGATTCACTGAGTAAATATCCTGGAAGAAATATTTTTAATCTTAGCTTACCTGACTCAGGGACTGAGATAAATTTCTATTCTACATCCTGAATATAATATAGACTTTTCTACATTATCCTGCTGAGTGAAGTATTTACCTTAGAGCTTTGTTTATTCCCCTGGGGAGAATGCTTCTGCCTGCTCAAGAATGCTATGCAGGCAGGATGTTTCCTTCCTCTAGCTTACTTCATTCAAAGACTTTATGTAAGCAGCCTTCATTTGGCCATGAGACTTTCTGCCCCCCTGAGTACATCTGGTGAAAGTGATGAGCACATCTGGTGAAAGTTTATCATTGCGTCTCTGAACCTGCTTTGAACCCTGAGCTATTTTGAATAAAAGCATTAGAGAGACCCCATAGAGGTCTCTACAGCAATAATTGCCTGGGGTTGCCTGGTTCTGTTGAATCTCTAATTTTACTTCAGTTCCTTGGACTAGCAATTAGTGGTTGGTGATACATGTCTCCAAAAGCAGTGTATTCAAAATAAAAAATATTAAAACTTATCAAGCCATCCAAAGACATGGAGGAAATAATAATGCCTTATCTAAAGTCTAAGAAACAAAGTATATTCTAAAAACAAAGCAATCTGTAAAAGAAGAAAAACATGGTGAAGAAAATTAATGTCATTTTATAGGTGCTAGAAAAAAGAAAGGGATAAATAAGGAGCTGCAGAATGTAGGAAATATATTCTGCTTAACATCACTGTATGCCATCTCCTATCTGTCTATACTCATAAAGTGAATAGTTAAGTTACTTTCTTGTCAAAGTGATTCAAACTTGGATCATCTGGAAGGATGGGACCTAAACTGAGAACATAATTTCATAGTATTATCCTGTAGGCAAGTCTGATGGAAAGTATTAATAATTAATAATTGATGTGTGTGGGCACAGCCCATTGTTGATATATCTACCCTGGGCAGTTGGTGCTGGGTTACATAAGAATGCAGGGTGAGCAAACTATGAGGAGCAACACTCCTATGGTCTCTTCCTCAGTTTCTGCCTCTTGGTTCTCGTTAGGAGTTCCTGTCCTAACTTCCCTTCAAGACGGACTGTGAACTATAAGTAGAAATAAACTATCCTCCCCAGGTGGTTTTTGTTTGTGGTGTTTTAACACAGCAATAGAAACCTCACTAGAACAGAATCTGACCCAGAGTATAACATTAGTCAATTATAGACTTCCCAGGATACTGGTCTACCAATAAAATTTCATTCATTGCTAATAAATCTACCACCTTGTTGGTGAAATATTGAAAGTGAGAGAACTGTCCACTGGGCCAAGAGGATTATGAAATTTTCCTGCAATTTCTATTCTATTTACATGTGAAATTGAGACTGCTCTAATGCTGCCTTCCTGCCATGTCTTTGCTCAAATATCATGAACTCTAACTTTGTAAAACATTGAGCCCAAACAAATTTTTTCCTCTAGAAATTGCATTGGTCATAGTGTTTTGTAACAGCAATCATAAGTGTAACTAATATACACTTTAACCCAAATGTATGTTCTAAGAAATACTGTTTTAACTCATAAATTTGGGAAGAACAACAACAACAAAAAACCACAAATAGGTAAACTGAGAAGTTTCTAGTCTCTTTTTTCAGATACTTAGAAAAAAGAATTCATGGGCTCTTAGGGGCAAAATAAATTTCTACCACTATTATAGAGATAAAACTAAAATTCCATTAAATTAGCTGTTATAAATTTTCTGGATCTCAGGGATGTCCCTCCTGGATTTGTATATTATTAGAATGCTCACAATAGAGTTAAGATTGTTACTTCTATACAATTTGAGTTTGTGAAACAAAAATACATATTCTGTTACTATCCAAGTAAAGTATGTCTGAACATGGTTTAAAATAATGGAATTTTATATTTCTCTAAAACATCTGGTTGGTACATACATCCAACAATAATAATACTTAAAAAAAATAAAAGCTTTTAGGAAATGTTGAACATCCTTAGCAATCTGGGAAATGCAAAGCAAACCTATTTTGAGATTCCATTTTACACATATCAGAATGATTAACAATAGTAATAGAAGTGACAGTTCATCCTGTCAAGAATGTGGAGAAAGGGAACACTGCTCCATTGCTGGTGGGAATGCAAACCTGTGCAGTCACTATGGAAATCAGTCACTGTGGAGGTTCCTCAGGAAGTTGGGAGTGAATCTGCGTCAATATCCAGCTGTACCACTCTTTGGCATTTCCCAAAGGATGCTTCATCGTATTGTAAGACTACTTCCTCAATCATGTTCATTGCTGCTCTATTCATAATAATAACCAGAAGTTGGAAACAGCCTAGATGTCCTTTAACAGAAGAATGGATAAAGAAGTTGTAATATGTTTACCCAATAAAGTATTATGCAGCTCTTAAATAAAATGGCATCATGAAATTTGCAGGCAAATTTATGGAACTAGATTAAAAATCATCCTGTGAGAGGTAACCCAGACCCAGGAATATATACATGGTATGTATTCACTTGTATCTTAGTATTAGCCATTAAATATGATACCCAGGCTACAATTCATATACCCAGAAAAGTTAGACCCACAGACAGGGACTAGGGGTGGGAGAATATTGATCACTGTGGGAGGTGGAAAGGAGAAATAGAATAGATTTATGGACAGACTAGAGTCAAGGAAGGGAGACAAGAACAAGAGGACCAAATAGGAAAAATGTGTGGAGATGGAATTGAGGGAAGGAAATAAAGGAGAGATAGTTGGAAATGAAGGGCATTTGAGGAGTGGTATGGAACCTTAATGCAGTGAAAACTTCCCAAAATACATGAAGATGATCCTAATGAAATCTCCAAAAAATGAGGGAGATGGCACCCCAACTCACCATTTCTTGTCACCAAAAGAACTTTCTAGTACCAATGCTGGCTTTCATCCCATTGAGTTAATCTGAAAGAGTCCCATGAAAATCTTCAAACAGCCCAGGCTATTGCCAGGATGACAAGTTACTCTCTAAAAACTGACTACAATGCTCCATTACTGAAGGTAATACCCATAAAACTCTTTGAACATGGAGAGGTGTTGCCCACATAGAAACTTCACTTCTATGTTCTGGTGTCTTTGACATGGAAAGGTACTCTGCAGGCTGCTGAAAGAGAAATGTAAACACAAACCCCATCACAAAAATTTTGATCTACACTCTGTCGTGTATGCAAAGTTTGGTAAGGCAATGGTGGCACAAACCTTGTGGTAGAAACCAACTGATGATGGTTATAATGATATTCATGAACTCACAGAGACTGAAGAAGCAATCATAGGCCTAATTGGTCTGCACCAAGTCCTCTAAGTATGGACTATAGCTTTCAGATTAGTAATTTCAGGATTCCTGAATATACAAATGAATGTGGGTCTCTGAGTCTTCATGCCTTCTCTTGGGAATTTTTTATTTTTCTGTTGGCTTGAATTGTTCAAATTTGATATGATGTTTCTATCTTCTTATATTTTATTTGATTTCCTTTTTTTTTAATCTTTGAAGTCTGTTCTTTTCTTTTTTTATTTTGTTTTCTTTTTGAGACAGAGTTTCTCTGTTTAGCTTTGGGGCCTGTCCTGGATCTCACTTTGTCAACTAGGCTGCCCTCAAGAGATTCACTTGCCTCTGCCTCCCAAGTGCTGCAATTAAAAGCATGTACCACCACAGCTGGCTGCCTGTTTTTTTCTAATAAGTGACAGAAAGGGAGTAGATCTGGATGGGAGAGGAGTTGAGGAGGGATTGGGAGGAGTAGAGGGAGGGTAAACTGTATTCAGAATATATTGTAAGAGTAAAGAATCTATGATTAATCATAAGGAAAAAGAATCACTGAAATAATGTAAAGTTTCTAGAAAAATAGTAAAATAAGATTTACAAATGATTCATATAGATTCTTTACTGCTTTGTAAATTATACCCAGAAGCATTAATAAATATAGTGATCTATTTTTAAATAGCATGTACATATCTAATCTCATATGAAAACAATATAAAGTTTGTATTGTTAAGAAATACAGTAAAAATTGGTTAAAGGGCAGATGCAGGAATTTAATTCACATATAGTGAACTCATAAAAGTCAATGTTTATATCAAGTATCTTCTATTTATATTTTAATATAAACTGTGTTCTTTTTAAGTAATACAATGAACAATGTGTAGTAAATTAAGAATTAGCTTGAGTGTGATACAAGATATTTTATACTTTGCTATTAAGTGTTTAAGTATATGTGGACATAAAAGACAACTTACAGGAGTCATTTTACGAAAGGAGGGCTGAAACTCAGGCTTGGCAGTAGGTGTCTTTACTCTTGAGTAATCTTGCTGATGTCTGGCATCCTATACCTGATAGCCTATATTAACGGAGGTACTTATTGCTGTGGGATGTTCTGTATGTTAAATGTGCTGCTCTGATTGGTTAATAAATAAAACACTGATTGGCCAGTAGCCAGGCGGGAAGTATAGGTGGGACAAGCAGAGAAGAGAATTCTGGGAGGTGGAAGGCTGAGGCGGAGAGACATTGCCAGCTGCCATGACAAGTGAGATGTAAGGTACCGGTAAGCCATGAGCCACATGGCAAAGTATAGACTAATAGGAATGGGTTAATTTAAGATGGAAGAGCTAGATAACAAGAAGCCTGCCACGGCCATACAGTTTGTAAGCAATACAAGTCTCTACGTGTTTACTTGGTTGGGTCTGAACAGCTGCGGGACTGGTGGGTGAGAGGGATTTGTCCTGACCATGGGCCAGGCACAACCAGAAAACTCCAGCTACAACTTATAATGTAGGTTTTTATGTTACTTACACATTTAATTAGTAAATGTCTTACTTATGTAAATGAGTCTTGATGTTTATTTTCGAGAAGCAATAGAAAATAAACTCAAATGAATATTCAGAGTTACATAAATTGAATAAAAAAATTTTTGTCATGACTTGTGATTCTCTTTGAGGAATAATAGTTCAGACAATAAAATAAACATTTAATTTATTGTGTCACATAGTCAATGTACATGAATAGTTACATCTTTTAAATTCATGCTGTCCTTATGACTTTCCAAATGCAGAGTGTTTCACATTTAAAATATTTTTTCCAGCCATTGCAAAAATAAAGTGGATCAACACACCAGTAAATAAATTGTCAAAATATATTACATTACAACTTGCAAATATATAATAAGATGAATGAGCTCCCTTTATAAATAAAGAAAAATATATTTAAAATATATTTAAAGATGTATTACCTGCAAATAGAAATTTTCCTGTATGGTGACTGGATGATGAATTTACTTGGAATCTTACCCATGCTATAACTTGTTTTTACTTCTTTCTTTTTAGACAGAAATTAGCTGTTGATGCTGCTTTAGGTACAATATCTTGTGTCTTGCTTCATAGCACACACACACAAAAAGAAAAAAGTCTTCTCTACCTCCTAATTTTTCTTGATATCTCTCAAATTCAATATGTTCTTTTTTTTTCTTTTTTTTTCTTTCGTCTGTTTATCTGCTTAGTTTACCAAGACTAGTTGGTACTTGAATTACTACTCTCCACAGTATATGAAGGCTGAGGAAAAGCAAAGGAGTGTTGGGAAATATTATTTTAAGGTGTGTTACTTTTGTTTATGTTGCATTTGTTTAACTCTGTGAAGCTGTGTTACTTTGCCTGACTAAAACATCTGATGGTCTAATAAGAACTGAACAGCCAATAGCAAGGCAGGAGAAAGGACAGGCAGAGCTGTCAGGCAGAGAGAAGATATAGAAAGTGAAAGCTGGGAGGAAAGTAAAAAGGAACAAGATAAAACAAGAGGAGGACTTCAGGGGCCAGCCCCTCCCCAACTACCCAGCTACACAGCCAGACATGAAATGAGAAGGAAAGAAAAGGTATACAGGAACACAGAAAAATAAAAACCATGGGTCCCAAGATAGATGGGATAATTGAAGTTAAGAAAATCTGGCTAGAAATAAGCCAAGCTAAGGCTGGGCATTTATAATTAAGTATAAGCCTCTGTGTGTGATTTATTTTGGAGCTGGGTGATGGGCCCCCAAAGAGACAAAGAGTAACAAAACAACCAACAACAAAGCAGAGTGTTTATTGAATAAGCCAACTTTGTTCTGTACCACTCAGAAAAAGATCAAATACTTAAATAGGTGGAGACATTTATTTTCACTGTAAATAATGAATGTGTGGTATAGTTTAACAAATACTGGGAAGTGGGATGTTCTGTATGGCAAATGTGTTGCTGATTAGTCAATAAATAAAACACTGATTGGCCACTGGTCAGCCAGGAAGTGTAGGCGGGACAAGGAGGAGAATAAAGCTGGGAAGTGGAAGGCTGAGTCAGAGAGACACTGCCAGCTGCCACGATGACTAACAGCATGTGAAGATGCCGGTAAGCCACAAGCCATAAGCCATGTGGCAAGGTATAGATTAATGGAAATGGATTAATTTAAGCTGTAAGAACAGTTAGCAAGAAGCCTGCCACGGCCATACAGTTTGTAAGCAATATAAGTCTCTGTGTTTACTTGGTTGGGTCTGAGCAGCTGTGGGACTGGCAGGTGAGAGAGATTTGTCCTGACTGTGGGCCAGGCAGGAAAACTCCAGCTACAGAACAATATACCATCAACAGCTGCATACTCTTAGGAAAATCATGCCTCTGCATTAAAACTACAATTGATCTCTATCAGTAGATAAAACAGTGTTGGAAAGAGGAGATTTTTAAATTACTTTAAGGGAGAATTGTATATAGAAGTCTTCTAGAATGAATTGAGAGACTTAAGTTTTATAAAAAACTATTTCAGTAAAAATATTAAATGGAATAATTTGCATTGCAGTAAAATAATTCTCAAAGACTTTGAAGTATAAATTTAAAAAATGCCACAAAAATGTTAGTGAGAAATCATGATAGACCATCCAAAGTAGTGATAATATGCTACAGAACATGAATAATGAACAATAAAGATATAAGTAAAGAAAAGACATATGTAAACTTGTATTAGATCAATATAGAATGTACCTATATTGATGTTAGTGACAGTTAAGTAATTTATAAATTAGAAATTGCAAAAGAGGAATAGAAACTCTAAATAAAAAAAAATCTATATAGTTTTAAGTATTCTTGAACATCCAGATGTAGATTTGCAAATATTAATTAGGCAAGACATATTGTCTGTCAAATAAAAACAATAGCTGAAGATAAGTTTGCAAATGAAATTTTCCACAGATTTTATACAGAATAATGATAATATCATAGGAAAATTGTCTATATTCAGCATATCATAAATAAGGAGGAGCCGGCAAATAAGACAGAAATCATAGCTTCCATAGATCACTTTAGTAATACCAGAAAATCCAAAGTGATGAAAATAGAATTGATGAGTATCCAAACAAGACAAGTAATATGCAGAAATTAATTATCATGGAAAAATTTATTTTAAAAAGAGTGTTAAAATAAAATAGGTTAGGGGAAGTATAATGAGTGATATTTTGCTGGGGAATTGATAGAAAAATTGAAATGGTTTTTGAGAAAAAGGTGCAAACAAAAAAATGAAATATAACTTTAGAGCTTGCTTTCCAAAACACAATATGGAGCATTCAAGAACTATAAAAATGAGTCAATCCATTTCTTTATACTGACTTACTGGAATGTGTGCATTTTCCACAGAAACAACTGTATTTAATTTCCAGTGTTTGAAAGCAAATATCATAAATCATTCACATTCAGCAACTTTCATTTCACCAATTGAAATCATTCCCAAAGACTATATACTAGAAGAATAGGTCAACAAAAATATACTAATAGCATACATCCAATGTTATGGTTCTATTCAATATTTACTATATTCTAGAATTTTACTGCATTTGAATCTCACTTTACATCAGCAATTGCATTCAAATTTAAGCAAATTGCTAGCAGCTGTGGAAATGTAAACTAATAAAGTTCAATTGGAAGAATCTATGCTATTTCTGAGGCTGGAATGTACAGATAAGATAATTCTATACTTTGAGTAATGCTTGGATATTTTTGTTAAAAATATTTAAATTATGTTGTTACTTTAATATAATAGATAAAATTAGGTGACATGATGCTTTAGCATTTTACCAAGCTCTCTCTCTCTCTTTCTCTCTCTCTCTCTCTCTCTCTCTCTCTCTCTCTCTCTCTCTCTCTCTCTCACACACACACACACACACACACACACACCACATGATAATGTATTTGAATAATGGACACATGCCTATATATTGACCTATAAATAATACATATATGTGTGCATAAAACAATCTAAAAGCACTTAGATTAAAATTTCCTAAACTAGCATAATTCTATCTATGTCTTAAATACCTTAAATAAATTGCCATTATGTACACAAATAAGTGTAGCTTTCACCCCTTATGAAAGAAGTTTCTTTTCCAAGTTCATGGAGATCATATCAGAAAGGTAAGATTGATCAAATTACATAGGTCAAATATCTGTCAGATGCCTGCCCCCAATTAATATATTTACAATATAACATTTGTACTTAAGTCTCAGGGAACATCTTGAAAGAGGGGTTGTAGTGGGTAGCTGTTCTCACATGCCCTGAAACACCTACCCTAGTGAGGCAACAGGTAACTGTTATACCTGTCTATGACCTTGAAGTACATGCCCTTGGGACATGACTGCTCAGGACCCTTAAATCCTAGGATGCGCATATGTTGCATTCTCTTCACTACCTCATAGTTTTGGATCCTGGGACAGACTAAGGCAGATGTCACCAGAGAACAGCAATGGACTATTCCTCACCCTTTCAGGATTCTGTGACAAATTCTTCTATATTGTCTTGTGAGTCTCCTTTCTCAAATAAATTTCTTTTGCCCATTAAGCAGACTCAATGGATTGCTAGCAATCTGATTCCATAGGAGAGAGGTTGCTCAGCAGTTAAGAGCACTGACTGATGTTTCAGAGTAACCGGGTTCAATTCCCAGGTTGTCTGGACTTCAATCACACCAGGTTAAAAGATAAATAAATAAATATAAAGGAAAAAGGAACACATGACCCTTCTCCCTTTCATGTGTGGCTAGCTCAGTTGGTAGAGCATGAAACTCTTAATCTCAGGGTAGTGGGTTCATGCCCCATGTTGGGTGCCAGATAATGAGATTATATCATTAGAAATCCATGGAGTCTACTTAATGGGCAAAGAAATTTATTTGGGAAAAAAAAAACTCAGAAGAAAAAAGAGAGAGATTTGTCACAGGATCCTGGAAGGGTGAAGCATGGACCAACACTGTTCTCTGGTGATATCTGCCTTGGTCTGTCCCAGCATCCAAAACCACAAGGTAGTGAAGAGAGCGCTGTACATGTGCATCCCAGGTCTTAAGGGTCCTGAAGGGCCATTCCCCAGAGGTATGTACTTCAAGGTCATAGGCAGGTGTAACAGTTACCTGCTATCTCACTAGGAGTGGTGCTTCTGGGCATGGCGAAAACAGCTATCCAGTACAAGGAGGTGGAAAAAAGAACTAGGGGTAGGAAGAGGGAATGAATATGATCACAATATATTAAATGAATTTTACAAAGAATTAACATGAATATTATATTATTTTAAAAATCATTCATGTTAGTATTAGGAGACAGACATTTAAAGCTTTTAAACTAATCATGCAATTGAGGATAATAAATGTGATTCATATTATGGAATTTTATACCATATTTGAATTCTGCCTCAAGAGTTATCTATATTTTTGTTGTTCAATGCATAAATTTAGAATGGGATGATGGTATAATGATAAGCATATCTGCATTCCAATATAAAACTTTATTTATATACACATGTTTAAAAAATCAAAACCCTTTATTATTTGCAGCTTTTTGAAGTATCGGTTACCTGTTTTCAATTACAGTCTCAAAAAAGTAAATTGAATACTTCAGGAATAATGCATGCATGTGCATAGTTAGCCATGCCAAGTACCATGATGCCATCTTCTGCTATCCAGCTTGCTACCTTAGAACATGAAATCAATTGTGTATTATCCAGCAACTTCACACTTAGTACCTCATCTCACCCACTTATTGGTCAAGTAATAACCATCTCAGTTATGAAATGAGCCCTGATGGATCACAGTGCTAAAGTTCAAATGAATTTAGTTTACTTAGCAAAGGTAAAATCAATAACTTTTTTGAGAAAGATCACATTAGCAATCTTTTTAATAATAAACTATGATGGTTATAATTTTTTTCCTTTACTACTCATTACTACTGATAATCTCTTGCTCAGTTTATTTATAAACTAAACTTTAGCAGAAGTATGTATGTGTGGGTGAAAATATAATGTGAGAAAGTCTCTGCAATTTCATGAAATCACCTATGATCTCAAAGGCTGTCCGGCAGGGATAGGGACTCCCTATCTGTGGACTACATTACCCTTTCTGTCTCTAGAATATTACCTGTAAAACAATGTGAAAGCAACAGTTTCCAAAAGAATAAACTGTGAATGTAAATTAATATTGATAAAAAGTAGTAACTTTTTCTTTTTAAGCATTTATCTTAATGACTCAAAATTAGTAATGTACATAGTTACTAACAAGCTTCAAATTGTTTAATTATTAATCTGCAAAATACAGTACTCCTAATGCATAATATTGCCATGGTAATATAATCAAGAGTGTAGACAGACATAAACTATGAAAAGTTGGGTTCTGATATATTGTAAGGTGATTAAAGTATAGACAAAAAGCATAATTTTTATTTTTAATTTTTCATGTGTATAGATTTTTCGGGGAATGTGTTACTCCGTACCACTTGTATGCCTTGTGTTCTTGGAGGTCATGAGAGAGTCTATCATACTCCTTGGACATGTGTCCTCCATGCTGTGGTTTCAAACAGTTGTGAATGAGAAGAAAATTAAGTGCTAGTGATTGAACTGTGGTCCTCTGTGGGCACAAAAGTGCCTCCCTGAATACACAAGAGCAGGCAGGTACACTCAGCTCTGGGAACAGTAGCAGGAAAGAAAAACACCTCGCAATACCAGTTCAGGGAGAACAAACATTTCCCAGTCTCCCAATCTCCCGTGGTGAAAAAGCAAAAGGCTTTGTTCAAACCTTCTGTGTTGAAAGCAGAAATTTGACAAACCGTGTAGGCAAAAATGGAAGTGGCCAACCATAGAGGCATTGGAAAGATAGATTGTTGTAGCATGCCAATATAGAGAAAAACAGCTTGGGAAATGAAGTCTGAAACATAGTGATGTTATAGAGAAAGGCACACTAGGAAATGTAGTGCATAGAAGCAAGACAGCATAAGCAAGCTGGTATGGAGAAAAGGCAGATAAACTGGAACAAAAACTTTTAAACTCAGCTTAAAACATTGCTTTCTTCCAAACACTGCTAAAAAGCTTGGCTTTACCTCCAAAAAAAAAAAAAAAAAAAAAAACAAACAAGTGATCAAAAGCTTGTCTCTCAGGAGATATTTAAAATACTAATACAGTTTGTCAACAAGCCACTTTAAAATCCTTAAAATAGCACAAGAAAGCAGTTCATAAACTGAAAATTGCTTTAGATATGAAAAAACTTATGGACAAATAAAAAAGTTCTTTGCCTCTTAAACAAACAGCCTGCAATGAATGATTCCTGTGCAAATCTAGTAGGAAGACAAGGAAACAGACATTCAAAAAGAAATGACTGCTTTATAGATGGGGATCAAACTCTAAAAAATCTAGCTATATCACAAAATAGTCACTTCACTTGAATGTTCTCTATGAGAAAACAATGCCAAATCAGAATGCTTGCTTAGTGAAAACACTGATGTTTGTGAAGAATAGGAAAATGTACCAAATACGAAAGGTTAAAAAGCTACAACTACAATCTGAGCCAAATAACTCATGGTCAGAGTATATCAGAGCTGCTAATAACAATAACATCAGGGGTTGAGAAGCCAATAAATGAGGTGAAAGCACTAAATCATGAAAATGTTCTTCCTCAGAGGAAGCTATTGAAGGATGTGTTTTATGAAACAGCATCTATATTCTTGACGCCTTTCAACAGTAGCACTTATGGTGAACAAATAACATTGCCAGAACTACTGAGCTATTAAAAATCTATCAGAAACATCAGCATTAACAAAAGAACTCACAACAAATAAAGCTTTAAAAAAATTAATAAGGGGGAAAATTGTCTGAGAGTTTGGGGATGAGTGTGAAACAGAGGAATGCCAGCTCCAATGACACTCCTCTAGAGGAACTGGAGTTAGAGGCAGCTAAACCAATTTTCCCAATATTGAGGTTCCATCCTGCAGTCTTGGGTTAGTAGGAGAGTAAGGAGGCCTCCAGACTGCTGAGAAGTTTGGGATGAAGTTTCAGCCATCTTTTTGGTACACAGGGGAACCTGCTGAAAGCTGCAGGTCTGAAACCCCACTCCAGCTTAGACAATTATCTTGTCCTGATGGGAACCTGACTGTTGTGGAGTTGCCAGCTAAGCAATTCAGAAACAGAATTTTCCTTAGGAGTTTTTTCTTATCTCTTTTCTTCCTGTTTGAGTTTGCTGTAAACTGAGATAACTCTTTTTTTTAAATTATTTTAATTTTATTTTACAATACAATTCAGTTCTACATATCAGCCAGGGATTCCTTTGTTCTCCCCCCTCCCGCCCCCCCTCCCCTTCCCCCCCAGTCCACCCCCATTTCCACTTCCTCCAGGGCAAAGCCTCCTCTGAGGACTGAGATCAACCTGGTAGACTCAGTCCAGGCAGGTCCAGTCTCCACCTCCCAGGCCGAGCCAAGCGACCCTGTATAAGCCCCAGGTTTCAAACAGCCAACTCATGCAATGAGCACAGGACCCGGTCCCACTGCCTGGATGCCTCCCAAACAGATCAAGCCAAAAGACTATCTCACCCATTCAGAGGGCCTGATCCAGTTGGGGGCCCCTCAGCCATTGGTTCATAGTTCATGTGTTTCCATTCGTTTGACTATTTGTCCCTGTGCTTTATCCAACCTTGATCTCAACAATTCTTGCTCATATAAACCCTCCTCTTTCTCGCTAATTGGACTCCAGGAGCTCCACCCAGGATCTAGCTGTGGATCTCTGCATCCAGTTCCCTCAGTCATTGGATGGGGTTTCTAGCATGACAATTAGGGTGTTTGGCCATCCCATCACTAGAGTAGGTCAGTTCGGGCTTTCTCTCGACCATTGCCAGCAGTCTACTGTGAGAGTATCTTTGCGGATTTCTGTGAGCCTCTCTAGCACTTTGCTTCTTCCTATTCCCATGTGGCAGGTAGGGATCTGTCTGGATCTCTGTGAGTTCAAGGCCACACTGGGAACAGAGCCAGATCTGGCGACACACACCTTAAATTCCAACACTAGTTAACCATGGAGGTCTGGAGGTCTGTACAAACAGACAGGAAGTGACAGAGCTGGGCAAAAAGAGGAAGTTATGTAGCTGGACAGAGAGAGCAAATAAAATGGCAGAATAGAAAGGCATATAGGCATGAGTAGACAGGAAGTAGCTGGCTTTTGGAAGCTGTGGAGTTGCTGAGGTAAAGTTAGCAGTGGCTTTCCCTATTTCCCTGATCTCTCAGGTTTTCACCCCTATATCTGTCTCCATGTATTTATTTAATAAGAGCATTTGGAAATTTGCCTACAAGCCAGAATTTGGTAAAAAAAAAAAAAAAAAAAAAAAAAAAAAAAAAAAAAAAAAAAAAAAAAGCTAAGGGAATCTTTAAGTTGGATGTAATTTATTGGATGCAGTTTGAATCAAGAATTCAAGGACCTGTGTGAGCCCGCAAAGTTTTCCTATTTAGATCTGAACTTGCTTTACACAGCAGGGCAGCTATAGAGGATGGCTTGACCATGTGCATGGTCACCAGGTGTCTGAGATGGTCTGCACTTGGCTGTGCTTGGGAGAGGTCTTTTGCTCCACCGCTTGGCATTCCTTTAAAAGCCCTTTGGCCAAGACAATCAGGGCCCAATGGATTAGGATGTAGGCCCTCCTGAGGCTGTCCCGTGTTTTCTGTCTGTCTCTCTCTAGATATACTTCTATTTAATATTTCCTACTGCTCCTGCTCAAGAGTACCCTGGAGAAAAGCAGGGGTGGGATGGCCCCCCACAGTCCTCACAAAAAGTATTAAGTACTCTTACCTACTGAGGCATTTCTCCAGTCTACAAATGATGTGAATTTTAGTAGCCTAGAAGCCTTTAACAATATTCCACTTAAGGCAAAACCTTTGATAGCATCAATTATGTTACTTTTTTTTAGGTTTTTTTTTTTTGAATTCTAGTTTATATTTTTCAGTTTTTTACACTCAAATGTGTTTCCCCTCAGTTATAATGCAAAATATTTGGCTAGGATCAAGTCACCCAACATTCCAACGTGAAGGGTAAAGGAGCTCACAGACTGCCACCCAAGGTGTGGAGCTTTTGAGGGTTGATGGCTACTGGGGGAATGATAGTAAGTCATCTTCAGGAGTGTTATCCTTGGTAGGTTTCCCTTACCATGGCAGAAAGCCCTACATCCATTTGTAAAGAGACAATACAAATTAAAAGAAATAAGTTTTTAAAACAGAAAGAATGTCATGACATTTACATAGGAAAAATTGAAACAGACAGGAGGAAGTGGGAGGAATTTGTAGTAAGCATATAAAAATTCATTGCATAAGTGCATAAAATAATCTACAAATTGAAAATGTATTCTATAAAAATTAACAAGAATATATGGTGCTGGAATGATGGCTCCGTAATTACGAGTATTGGCTGATCTTCCAAAGGATCCAGGTTCAGTTCCTGCATACACTTGGTGGCTAACAACCATCTCTAACTCCAATTCCAGGAAATATAAGGCCCTTCATAGGTACCAGACACACATGTGTTTCACACATACATGCAGGCAAAAACTCACATACATAGAACATTAAAAAATAAAAATATTTATGAAGAAGCTAAAAAATAAAATAAAAAATATTCATACAGTAGACTTTAAAGGGACAATACATTACCAAGGTATAGCTGCTTTTCCAATTGTTGAATTTGACACAATTGTTATTTGTAGATATGAGGGGAATTTTTCATCTTTGGTCTGCCAGGGCACCAATGTTGATATATTTTTTTTGGCCTCATTTTTCATTATTTATTCTGAGGTTTTGAAAACCTATCTGGAGAGAAAAGAGGATAATGTGATAAAAAGGATTAAATGGGATAGGGGATAGGAATTAAGCATATAAGAAGCAATGGAGGAAGAGTTAAATAACAATACAAGTATTTAGAAAAATTCCTGTGTGTGTGCATGTGTTTGTGTGTGTGTGTGTGTGTGTGTAAACAGAGATTAAAGTGAGTTATCAGATGATAAGGAAGGACAATGCCTCAATAAGACACTACATACTAGAAATGAAAATCTTTGTAAAGTGATTGGACTATGTGGGTTTTTTTTTTTGAGTTGTTGGCCGTGGGATCCCATTAACCCAAAAATATTAATATCTATTGCCACTTTTCTTGTTTACTCTCCAAAGCTTTATAGTAATACTCTATTTCTGAACATACCTGAATAATAAACCATCAAGAAATCAAGCAGGCACTGACCTAAAATCTTCATCCCTGATAGTTAGATTTTAATGCTGGGAGGTGCAGTGCATGCTACTGGTCTAGAAGGGTACTCATCAACCTAACACAACTGTGAACCTTGAATAATAGACTATTGACTAGCCTGAAAATATAATGCTCACTTGTGTAACAGTGGAATGAATATTATGGAAATAGCCAATCATTTTTTTTTATTAGATCCAAGCTCACTTCATAATAGGAACCCATGCCTGTTACTCAGGGCAAGAGCCTATGACAAGAAAATCCATAACCCCTAGGAGACAACTTTAAACTATTATTTTGCTAAATGGATATAATATTAAAAAGACTCCTAAAAACTTAGTGCTCTATCTACAGGTCAGTGCATCTTTCAAAGAACATCAGAGAAGCTAATTCTTGTTGTAGATGGTAATTAATACAGAATCTCGTAGCTGGTCAAATGAAAAGAATGACTGTGAAGTGCTCAGTCCCAAATAGGATGCCTGTATCACACTCTCCTGACAAGGCTCAGAATTTTTTTGCAGAAGTGTGAACAGAAAGATTTTAAGAGCCAGAAGTAGCAGATGACTTCAAGGAATAAATGATTACCGGACATAACAATGTCAATGCACACACAGAATAACTCAATAACTTTAACATTTAAAGCATAGAAGAGATGCATAGGGAACAGTTAGCTATTAAAGCATAAAATAATGTCATATTACATATATGGCAAATATCATATTTCTTGAGATATTTTGGCACATGATACATGTGTAGAAACAGATTATCTAATTATCATAACTCTAGTCTCATAAATTGTACACAATAAATTAAAATTTAACCATAAGTATGAGACTAATTTCTATACTTCACACGTTTAGAACTCTACAAAATGATGTGAAACAACACTAAGTAGATTCTTGACTCTTTAAAAGATGTATTTCTTTATTTTATTCATTTGTGTATGGGGATGTGTGCATATGTGTGTATGCATGTATCTGTGTTTGTGGATGTGTCTCGTGTGTGTGTGTGTGTGTGTGTGTGTGTGTGTGTGTGTGTGTGTGTGTATCTATGTATGTCTGTGCCTGTTTAAGCCAGAAAATAGTATTGGATCCCTGGATCTCAAGTTATATGCAATTGTATGCTTATAGATGTGAGGGCTGGGATTCTAATTCAGGTTCTCCAAAGAGGAGTGAGCACTCTTAACTGTTGACCCATCTTCGGCTGCTAGTGGATTTATTTTTATAATTTATTTTCCTCTTCACATGAAAATATTTGATCTTTTTACTAAAGTAGATATCTCATATTCATTATTTTAAAAAGGAGTCAAGCTCCAGAAGGCCTGTCAAAGAGAGGGTGGAGGGATTATACTAGCCAGATGGGTCAAGGTCATGGTGGGGTAATCAGTAAAGATAGCTGACCTGATCTCACGGGAGCTCACAGACTCTAGGGAGCCTGTATGGGACCAATGTAGGCCCTTGGAATGTGTGTGACAGTTGTGTAGCTTGGCCTCTTTGTGGGGCTCCTAACAGTGGGATCAGGACCTCTCTCAGGTGCTTGAGCTGGCTTTTGAGACTCTATACCCCATGCTGGGTTGCCTTACCTAGGCTTGATGCAGGGGATGGAGCTTCATTCTGCCTCAGCTTGATGGGCCATGCTTTGTTAACTCCCAAGTGAGGCCTTCCCCTTTCTGAATGAAGATGGAGGAGGAATGGAATGGGGGGATTAGATGGAGTTAGGGGGAGGGAATGGGAGGAGTAGAGGGAGGGGAAACTAGTGGGAATGTAAAATAAAAGAAAAAATTTAATAAAAAAATCAGTGAAATAAGCAAAATAAAATTCCCCTTTATTTGTTTGCTTCTCTGTTGCTGTAATAAAGCAGAGATCAAAATCAATTTGGAGAGGAAAGCATTTATTTAAGCTTATAGGTTACTGTCTATCATGGAGGGAATTCAAGGCAAGGATTCAAGCAGGAACATGAAGGCATGAAGGCAAAAATGGAAGTAGAAGACATGAGGGACTATGGCTTACTGGCTTGCTGCCACTGAGTTTCTTATATAACCTCAGCCCTAAATCACCTGAAAATTTATTATCCATAGTGGGCTAGGCTCACATGTCAATTAGCATTCTAGAAAAAGCCCCAAGGTGTGCCTAAAGGTCAATCTGATGAAGGTATTAACTGAAGCCTGAGTAGAAAATACCTTGTTTATGAGACATTAATAAAACTTCTACATACAAAAAGTAAAATACATATATATAAATGTTCATATGATTTGAAAAGTTAATGTCAAGCTTTATGTCATGATAAATTTGAGGACTATTATCTTTTCATATGGTTTTAGCTAAGTATAAGAAATTTAAATATTTTCATCACTCTTTTCCTTAATAATTCAATTTTATGTTACTAATAGGTTTTCTGCCCCCAATAATAAGTTCCTCCACCAATGCAGTAAGCCAGATCAAGCTGAATTTAAAACATATAGCAATAGGTTTATTGAGCAAAGCAACCCTGGGCAGTTTTACTGGTCTCAGCATTTGAGGCCAGAAGTCATTTGCCCAGGCTAAGACAAGGTGGTCTTATAGA
Source organism: Peromyscus eremicus (assembly GCF_949786415.1). Classification (NCBI taxonomy): domain Eukaryota; kingdom Metazoa; phylum Chordata; class Mammalia; order Rodentia; family Cricetidae; genus Peromyscus; species Peromyscus eremicus. The sequence goes on along the minus strand of NC_081424.1, from coordinate 3,231,539 downwards.
TTGTAGGCAAGGAGTAATGATGTGTCCACCACAGGCTACAATTGTAACCAAGTATCATCAAAAGCTGAGTGATTAGGTGCAAATTGGGAGGCTGGCAACATCAGAGGAGGAAGCTACAATAGCCATTAAAATGCAGAATTGGACTTTTGTGTCTTATCCTTTGTTCTGAGACACTGAGTGGATGGTGTTTGGAAAGAGAAAGAAAGTGGGGGGATTGGGCTTCCTGGACTGTGCAGGGAAGATCCCAAGACTCCAACTTACCAGATATGAGATCAAATTATATCAGAATTTTTTGTCACTGTTTTCCTGTTTTAAAAATATATAGATGCATTTTGCTTTAGTGGCTTGTTCAACAAGAATTCCATACAGCTATAGTTTCTGATGTCTTTGTTACTTATCTAAGTATGTTGGCAAACTATAGAACCCCAAGTATATAGGGCAATGCTGTGGGAAGGGTTTTCTGTGTGCTACAAATATGTGTTGCTCTCATTGTTTGATAAATAAAGCTGTTTTGGCCAATAGCCTGGTAGAATAAAGTTAGGGAGTACAATCAAACTGAAAACAGAGATAAAGAAGGGTAGATCAGGGCAAATGCTAACTGAGAACTTAGAAGAAAATACATAAGAATACTAATTTGTAGCAATGAAGGAAGGAAAAGACTCCTTCTAACTAAGGCTGGTAATCTGTAGTGCAACAGATCCCTGATACTATTAGTAAGCAAATTCCTTGGCCATTAACACAAAAAACAAAGTAACGGAACTCAGAAATTTTGTTTGTTTTTCCTTTACACCAACATTAGTTAAAAGTTATCCGCTCAGTTGCAAGCATGTATTTGTTGATTTAGATTTATATAAGAACAACTAACAAGTAGCCAAAGAGGTGAAAGAGTAACCTAGAAGAATTCAGGATGACAAGAAGGGATTATTATTCAGGAAGGAAGATAAAGTTACTGTTAGCTAGAATAAATCTAAGATTTTAAAATTCTAATAATAATAATTCACTGTAGAAAAAAATGAGTGGATTGTTGTATTTTGTTTGTGCTCTCATAAATAAAGCTTGCTTGAAGACCAGAGTGTGGAGCTACCCACTAGAGGGTAGCACTTGGGAAGAGGACACAGCAAGTGATGTGGCTGCGTGCAGAGTGTCAGTGATAAGGTGAGGTGGAGAGAGGAACTTGGCCCCTTTCAGCCTGAGAAATCCTAGAGGTAAGAAGTCTTTCTTGTGGCTGGATATTCTACTTCACTGATCTTTTAGCTTTCACCTATCTGACTCATGGTTTGTATTATTAAGAGCAATTAGAATTCCTACTACACCTGTCACCCCAACTTTAGGGTAGGAATTCATGAAAAGGCCACTTGCTTTTGGCTTTGCAGCCACCAGCACAAGCTGGGGCTACAAACAGCTAGATTCCCTACCCCACCAGCTAAGTTTCTGTTGCAGCCAATCTGCAGCAAACTCCATAAGCTTTTGGGATCCCAAACCCACAAGAATTAGCTGGTTTACCACATTCCCCCATGCAGACAGCTGGCTCTTCAGCTTTTTCTCTCCTGATGGCTTGTGGGCTCTGTCTGGACCCCCTCCTTGGGCTGCTACCATACTAGGTAGCTGCCTTGGAACCAACTCGGGCTTGTACTGTTCTACACAGAAGCAAACAGCTTCATATCTTCATCTTCATCATCAGCAGATATGGTGAGAAAATTGGGAATTCTTAAAGGGAGGAATTAATTAAAAGAGTTTTTTTTTCCCACATTAAAAAATGGGAAGCACTATTACAATGGACAGAGTTAGGTCTCTGTATGATAATAGGTGGGATAGTTTGAAAATGGAGCAAAAATGAGAGGATAATTAATTTAGATGGGATTTATATAATGTCAATTATAAATATCTCTTTGATCATTTTTGTTGTATTATTTTAAAAGTTTGTTAATATGAGTGCCAAAATAAAAGCTTTAGAAAAACTTATTAAAACAGATCATAGAGATATTCAGATCCAGAAAAAGGAACTTAAAGGAGAACCAATCTCAACATTGCATTATAAGGTTAGAGAGGAACAGCCTAAGTCTTTCAAACAGCCAAGCTTAATTTATCCAGTAACGTTACTGGAACTGCCTAATGATAGATACCTAAAGCTGTGTAAGAGCTGAATGGACTCCTATGCAAAGGTTAGATTTGAGGAAATTTAAGGAGGCAATGGTCTCATATGGCACGTATTCACCTTTTGTGAAGGAGATGTTAAACTCATGGTCAACTTTCCATAGAATTATTCCATGAGACTGGAGAGATTTGGTTTCAGCAGACATAGAAGCTAGCCCTCAATTACAATGGTGAACCTGGCAGAAAGATGAGACTAAGACCATTGAACAATGAAGTAGGGCTAGAGGTGGGGAAATCTACCATGACTAACTTCTTAGAGAGGGAGATTATGCTAATGTAGAAAAGTAATCTTTATATGATGACCACATACTGGCTTTATGCTGTGCAGCAGCCTGGGATGTTGAGGACAGAATTGAAGACATAGGAAAGAAAACTGAGTAATTTACTAAAGTTATTCAGGATCCAAAAGAAACCATTACTGATTTATTATAAACATTGACTTCAGTAATAAATAGAATAATACCAAATTCAGAAGCCATAATAATAATAATAATAATAATAATAATAATAATAATAATAATTGAATGTCTGGCTGTGGAAAATTACCACACAATGCAACATAGTAATTAGGCCACTAAAGGCAACACTAACATCCTTAGAAGAATGGATCTGAGACACAATCAATCCTGAATTTCTTAACCTTGATGATGCTTGGATAGGAGAGGTGATTTCCAGAGGGTTGAAGAAAAACAGTAATGTCAAATGTTTCAGTTGTGGTAAACAAGGTTACCTAAAAAGGGGCTGTAAACAGGGCATTCCAAGAAATAATGTTTTTTTCTAAGAATAATACCAAGAGAATGTCCCAAAGGCAGAATTTGGACTAATGAATGTAGATCAACAAGGGACTGTCAAGGTAAACCTTTGCCATCAGGAAATGCATTGATGGGACTCTCTGAGGCCTCCATGTCAAATTCAGTTCAGTCATTTCCTATCACCTTAGAGAAAATAACCTTCCCAGAGCAATTAAACAGCCTAATGTCTATTATAAGAAACCACAGTACTCTGGATGATAGAACAGCTATAGAAGAGAGAACAAAAAATTCAGGAGAAACCATAAAGCAAATATTTTAGCAAATTTCTATAAATGAAAAAGACCAAAATTAAAAAATATGAATAAATGACATTATCATTGAAGGTCTTGTAGACACAGGTGCAGATAATTGTACCAGAATCAAGTCATCCAAATTGGCCTCTTCAGGAGGTAAATGTTCAGCTTTCAGGGATTGGAACATTATTTCAAGTTAAACTGCATAAGATGGGTTGAATATATAGGGCTAGAAGAACAGAGAGGAAAATTAAAGCCATATGTGGCTAACATAGAAATGCATTTATGGGGACATGGTTTATTCTAGCAATGGAATACTCAGATTAACATCCTTCCAATCTGAGAAACAAACCATAAATTAATGTATGTTTCAGAGAAGTATATGAGAAGGTATTATAAAGAACAGTCACCAACAATTTAGGTTGTACAAAAAAAGAGCCTAAGAGCTGCTGATCTTTCAAAGGCACCAACAGCACTATCTTTAAAATGGTTGACAGACAAACCGGTATGGGTTGGGCAATGGCCTTTAACATCAGAGAAACTGTAGATCTTAGAACAGCTAGGACAGGAGCAGCTAAATATTCAGAATATTGAAGAATCAACCACCCCTTGGAATTATCCTGTATTTGTTATTTAAAAGAAATATCAAAAATGGAGAAAAATGACAGATGTAACAGCTGTTTACAAGGTGATTCAGCCAACGGACTCTCTACAGTCTAGAATTCTTTTGCCTTCTCTGTAACCTAAAGAATAGCCTCTTAGAGTATTCAAGTTAAAATATTGTTTCTTCACTATTATTTTACAAAAAAAAGACAGAAAAAAAATTTACCTTTATGTTGCCTACTTAGAATAATTCTCAGCCTGTTAAGAGATATCAGTGGAAGTTTCTCCCACAGGAAATGTTAAATGGCCTGACCTTGTGCCAATATTTTGTAATTCAGCCATTGGAAATGATATGTAAGCAATTTCCTCAATCTATACCACTACATCAATGTCATCTTACTAGCTCATTCAAATGTAGATACTTTAAAAAGAATGTTTGAGAAGTAAAGAAAATTTTGCCTTGTTAGGGATTATGAATTGCTCCTGAAAAAATACAAAGAGGAGATCTTATTAGTTATTTAGGATACAAAATAAGTCTACAAAATATTAGACTCCAAAAGGTGCATATTAGGAGATATCAATTGTGGACTCTTAATGACTTTCAAAGATTACTAGAAGACATTTCCCATCTATGGCCCACTATTGGAGTAGACAATTAAGAACTGATTAATTTGTTCAAAACCTTGAATTGTGACAAGGACTTAAATAGTCCAAGAGACCTATCAGCTGAAGCTGAAAGAGAATTGGATCTGGTGGAAAAGAAATTATAGGATGCACATGTGGATCAATTGGATCCAGAGCTTGATTACATTCTGGTTATCTTACCCTCTGTTCATTCTGCTATAGAAATATTACTTAAGAGGGAAAGTATTATCTTAGAATGGATCTTTCATCACATAAACAGAGTAAAATGTTAAAAATCAAATTTGTAGTCATATTAGGCATGCTTTCAAGTTCAAACAGATGTATTTTAGATAGACAGGTCATCTTCAAACACTTCAGAGATCTATAGAACATGGCATTTTCAGATGTTCTAATAACATAGGTTCTTTTTTAGGACAATGAGACATGTTTGTTCCTGGCAGCACCAATCTATTTGAGAGAAGATCATGGGCATCAAAGAAGCTCCATATCAAGTTTACTTTCTCTGTGGCAAATTAGCTACTGGGCAAGAAAATGCCCTTGCCTCCACTGCTGACAGTACGCTGTCAAAATAGAACTAGCAGGACACAGAAGAAAGGACTGCCAAAATTTGCCAAAACAAGGTAGGACAGCCTTTCGGAAAATCCTGCTTCACAGATAAGCCTGTCAGAATTCTAAGCCTGAAGGCTAAATATAGATGCCCCAGCGCTGCAAAGGAACCTTGGGTGACTGTCCAGAAGCAGCTGTTTATGTCATTTCTCACATTTGTGGAAGTCACTTGTATGTACTTCCTGCTTACTCAGGTAATATTTGCTTCTGGGTCTCTAATGGAGTTGAAGACCTTGTAGTTATAGTTTTCATTGTTACCAGACTCAGAAAAAAATTCACTAAAGAGGTGTAAAGTGGGTAAGGTTGAAAGATATTAAAAGATAGATTGGTAATGCAAGTTAGGATACAAAGTGAATTAGGTACAACATATTGGACTCACCAAAATAGGCTAGATATTGTTCTTATTGTATAGAGTTTTTCTTATATTAATTATTAAGTTCTTTTTTTTTAGACAAAAAGGGTGAATGTGGTGATATTTTGTTTGTGCTTTAACAAAGAAAACTTGCCTGAAGATCAGAGAGTGAAGGCAGTCATTAGATAACCATAGAGACCAGGCAGTGGTGTCATACACCCTTAATCCCAGCACTTGGAATGAGGAAGCAGGAAGATCAGGAGTTCAAGTCCACCCTGGGCTACACAAGATTGATCCAGTACAAAGGAGAAATAGAGTCAGGAAGTGATGGCACATACTTTAGATCCCAGCACTTGGAATCTCATTCTTCCCAGCACTAGGGAGGTAGAGACATGAAGTAATATGACTGGGTGGAGAGAGGAATATAAGTGTGAAGAGATAGGAGCTCAGACCCTTTTGGCTGAGGATTTTGTAGAGGTAAGATCTAGTGGCTGATCCAGCTGAGATCTCCCGCTCCCTCAAGCTCTCTTTTCCTCAAACCTTGCCCTTCATTACCCCCACTCATGTCAAGAACAGAGTGGGAGAACAAGAGATAAGAGATCATGGTAAATAGAGACCACATGAGAATAGGAAGAAGTACGGTGCTAGAGAGGTCCACAGAAATCCACAAGGATACCTCCACAATAGACTACTGGCAATGGTCAAGAGACAGCCCAAACTGACCTACTCTGGTGATAGGATAGCCAAACACATTAATTGTCATACTAGAAACCTCATCCAATGACTGAGGGAACCGGATGCAGAGATCCACGGCCAGGCCCCAGGTAGAGCTCTGGGAGTCCAATTGGCGAGAAAGAGGAGGGTTTGTATGAGCGAGAATTGTTGAGACCAAGGTTGGAAAAAGCACAAGGACAAATAGCCAAACGAATGGAAACACATGAACTATGAACCAATGGCTGAGGAGCCCCCAACTGGATCAGGCCCTCTGGATAAGTGAGACAGTTGATTAGCTTGATCTGTTTTGGAGGCATCCAGGCAGTGGGACGGGGACCTATCCTCAGTGCATGAGCTGGCTGTTTGGAAGCTGGGGCTTATACAGGGATGCTTAGCTCAGCCTGGGAGGAGGGGACTTGACCTGCCTGGACTTAAGCTACCAAGTTGAACTCAATCTTCAGGGGAGTCTTTGCCATGGAGGAGATGGGAATGGGGGATGGGCTGAGGGGAAGGAGGGGGGCGGGAGGGGGGAGAACAAGGGAATCTGTGGCTGATATGTAAAATTAAACTAAATTATAAAATAAAATTTAAAAAAAAATCTAGTGGCTAGCTGCTCTGTTTCTCTGATCTTTCAGCTTTCACCATGATATCTGACTCTTTTTATTAATAAGACCAATTAAAATTTGTGCTACATCTATGTGAATATATACAACCATTGTTAGGGGGATTTCTCAGAGGGACAGAGAGAGAGAGGGAGACCTTTCATATAAACCTGCTATTTCTTTCTTAAACATGCACCTCAAATCTCCACCCTAACATAGAAATATATGAATCCTATATGTTTATGGCTACTATGGTCAATAGAGCAAGGAATTTGAATCAACTAATTCATCAAAAGATAAATGGATAATGAGATTTGTCATGTATTTAATATGGCATAATATTCAGCCCTAAAGCAAAATGTGATCACAAAGTTTGCAGGAAAGTAGATGTGCTTTTAATGTATAAAAAGCATTGTCACAATCTCAGAAAGAAAAAAAAATCTCTTCCATATATGAAATTTAGAACATAATATATGTGTATATGTAAATAATTGAACATGTGGATACAATAAAAATGAAGGAAAGTAATAAGTAATGAGGAAAATAAGTATAAATTGTGAGGAAGTTCTGAACGAGGGCAATGCACTGGAGTTATGAAAGATGATATAAAATTAGTTGTTTTGCTAGTTGTATCTCAATCATGGTTGCTGTTGTTTTCTAATGGATAAATGCATAAAATATATTTGATAGGGAAAGTGTAAAATTTAATGTTAAGCTTCAAGGCTTCAGTATGGCTACTTTATACTTAATTTCTTGGTGTTCTATAGACACTGAGTCTTTTATTTTCGGCATATAGTGTTTTATAATTGGATACTTTTATAATAATATCTTAAAAAGAAAACTCTTGCTTTCCTAGACACAAAATAACATCTTATTTAAACATTATCCAATAACTTCCTAGAGCTTATCAGATTATGGAGGAAAAAGGCATCTGGCTACTTTATTTACAATATGTTAAATATCACTCTACATTTCCTAAAAATAAAATAGGGATGGTAGGGGAGTGAAATCACTTGTAAGTTTCTTACAATTTTAATGCCTTTGGTTTCTCAGAATCTCCCCTCTCCCCTATTCTTTGCTACCAAGTTGCAGGCTTTACAGCTGTTCTTGGGATGGTATGATGATAAAAAGATGAATAATATTTGTAGTTTGAAATTCCCTGTAAGACTGATCTCTCTTAAGCTCCAGACTTCGGCGTTTTGCTCAGATATCCATCTTCTTAGGAAGGTATTTTTTCTTGAAAAGTGAAGTGCTTGTTTTGGTTCAGTAGTTGTCACAAACACATAGTCAAATTTTATGAAATCGCATTAATAATAGAATATAATTGTTGAACATAAAGCCCTTAGCAAAATTCATTTACATAGTGCTCAATAACCATGTCTACATAATAGTATATTGTAGATGTAACCAACCTTCTTATTAAATAAGAAACACAGAACCAATGCAAAGAAGAAAGCCAAGAGGTCAGAGCTAAGAGCTAAAACCTTACCCTTCCTCCTGCAGTGGTCCTACCTCTCTGAACTAACTACCCCTGTGTTAAAGTCTTTATATAGTGTTCCTGTTCTGCCTTCTCATTGGTTGTAAACCCAACCGCATGACCGCCTCGTCACGGCTTGTCTGTATAGGTCTCCAGGTTTTCCTTGCTTGGTATTGAGATTAAAGGCATGTGTGTCCAATAACGGCTGTATCCCTGAACACACAGAGACTTACCCAGCTCTGCCTACCAAGTGCTGGGATTACAAGTGTACGCCACCACTGCCCTGCTTTCCTATGGCTTGCTAATAGCTCTGACCCCCCGGGCAACTTTATTTATTAACATACAAATAACATTTTAATACAAATAAAATATCACCATATTTCCCCTTTTCTATTTTAATAAAAAGGAAAAAAGAAAAAGCTTATAACTAACATAAGAAAAACTATATACAAAAGTACAATAACTATATACAATATATACAAGTAATAAATACCTAAACAATGTCTAGTTCATTTGTATTTGACAAATTCAGAGAAAATAATTCCATTATCTATTCTATTGTATCTAATTCACTTTCTATCCTAATTAATCGTCAGCTATAACTAACTAATCTTCAACTCCCTCAGAGACCCAAGAAGGAAATAGTATTAGCTAACAAAAAGAAATAAAAACAAGAAGTATATGCAAGCAACTTCCAAAAAATTGTGAGTTGACAGAAACAGCCAGCTGCCTGGACAATCATCTGAGGTTTCTCCACCGTGTTGGGGCATCATCTTCAGCCTATAGGCTTAGCGTATCTGACAGACTCATTTGTGAAGTAGAATGTACACAAGGTCAACAGTTCAACCTCACATTGGGTGAGAGCAGTCTATATACCAGAAATACCTGAATTCCACTAGTGTCATGTCATGATTCAGGATTTTAAATTCTGGAAATTGTTGATGTTTTTTTAATTCAGCTGTCCATTCTTCTTGGCTATGTGTGTATGTGGCTTCATTTCAGCATCCCGTTCTTCTCCACATCCCTCTATTAAATGCCATTCTTCTGTTGATAGGTGTGAGTTTAATTACTCTTCAAGAATAACTGTTTCAGCTACCTCCCTATTGCATATCAGAAGCCATCGGCCCACTGCCTGTTCAGCTGCCTTCGAAGAAAAGGGCACTGTACCTTTCCCGGATTGCGAAGGCCACTTCAGGGATGGTGCTATATTGTCCTGGCTTCAGAAGATGCCTTTTGATAAAGCCATAACCACATTTGTTTTGACAAGAATCAGTAGTCCTTTGTTTCATGTCCTGTCTGTCCTGTTTGTCAGCAGTTGATTCGAGGATACTTTGTTGTCCAGTGGCTAACTTTTGCTACAATGAAAGTTAACTCCACTTGCAGTTTTTTCAATGCCCATATTTTCTCTGAAGTAGATTGGTACTGTCAGGAGCCGACATGTCTCATAGTCATAACAAAAAAGAAAAATTTTCTAAGTTATTAAAACATTTTAAATGCCATATTCTGTAGATCTCTGAATGGTTTGAAGATAACCTGTCTATCTAAAATATATCTACTCAATCTTGAAAACATACCTAATATAACTACAAGTTCTATTATAATGTCTAACTACTAACTTTCATTTCTTTATATCCTAATAGTTGGTAATAACAGTATTCAAGGATTAGAAAATTGCATTACATTGTTAAATGAACGGTACAATTAGAAATATACATATAGCATTTTCTAACAATATCAATTTCAATATATATAATTTGTATAAAATATAAAACAATCCAATCCAATGTAAAGTATTTACATTTTTCTTTTCTTTCTTTCTTTTTTTTTTAAATAAGAACCTTAAATCTAATCTCCTTTGCTTAGCCCTTTTCCTCACCCTTGACGACAATTTGTAACCAACCCCCCTAATCAATGAAAATTATCCCAGACCCAAAACCCATTAAAAGACCTAAAAGACCAAAAAACCCAACGGCCCCACACCACCTCTTTAGGAATGTGGACGTCGTATTCTTGAAATTGCTTCCTGCTGGGTATGGGCGAAGTTATCTTTATCCTGAAAGAAAAATTTTAGGTTAATTGTCAAATTCTAGGAAAGATAACTATATCCTTCATTTTCCAGTCTGTGTATAATGCCAAAGTTCAGGGTTTATCTCAAATCCTTATTCAAGTAGTCTTTGAGACTGGATCATCTCAGCTAGCTCTCTCAAAATTGCTCTGAGCACTTTGTAGTTCAAAGCTGATCTGTAGATGATGTTTGTCAGCTTAGTGATGTTATTATTGTCCACGTGGAATTGTTGTTGTTGTGGGGCCCCATCTTCTTCCTGGAGACTTCAGTTGATGTTAGGCCTGACCGTGATTTCCTGCAAAAAACTGATAAGAGACTCAAACACAAAGACTATATATGTGGCTTTTTAGAATTAGTTAGTATTCTATATGACCATTTATATCTTAACAAAGTTTAAAATGTATATATATATATCTATATGTATTAATCTTGTAAATTTTGATATAAATTTCATACTTTAAGAAAAGTTTAAAGAATCAGAATAGAATCAAAGAGTTGAGATTAGTAATAGAATAGTCTCTTAATTAATTTGGCTTTTCTCCTGCCCCATAGCAGAAGATGGCTCATTTCCTCTGGCATGATACAGGGAGTCTGCATTTTCCTTTTAACAACATGCTTGAGTTTAAAGAAGGAGAGAGCCATTCTCCAACTCCAAAGTCAGCTTTAAATTTTAATTGAACTGGGACTATTAGAACTTAAATAGTGTTAAATCTTTAAAGAAAAGCAGAAACAAACATTTAGAAAGACATACAATTTTTTAGATAACATACCCATTTGCCATTTCACTCTGTTTCTTAGGATAGATGATTTGTCCCTTTTCTTCAGTTGTCTCATTTGTCCAGTGTTCTTCAAATTCCTTAACCTTCATTCTCCTAAAAGACAAAAACAAAAACCTTTCCCCAAGGTTTTTTGGGGATGTTCCTTTTTTGGCAAGTTATTATCTGATTAAATGAAAAGGCATATGTTACTGGTGTAAGTTAGTTTAAATTGGATGTTCATGATAGTTGATGAACTATCACCTCCTCTAATTAAGAGGTCTCTCTTGTTCAAATCGAACCTTTATCAATTTTGATGGTACCCACAGCTTATCTTCTCCTGTAGAAATAAAAGCAAAACCTCATCCCCAATGTAATACATATCCTGGTTTCCATTCTGAAGTCAGCACATCCCTAAAGTATATAGGTTGATTTAATTCTGTAGTTTTTTCTATTATCCAATGTCTCTCTGCAGCTGTTGTTCCTTTCTCATTGGCATTGAGAAAATTCAAAGTTAATAGAGCATTATGTAGTCTATTTCTGGGGGTTTTTGTTACTCCTTTGTGTTTATTTAGCATATCCTTTAGAGTTCTGTTTGATCTTTCTATAACTGCTTGACCTGTAGGATTATGTGGTATACCTGTAATATGGTTTATATTATAATAAGCAAAAAACTGTTTCATTTTAACAGAGACATATGATGGAGCATTATCAGTTTTGATTTGTGCAGGTATATCCATAATGGCCATAACTTCTAGCAAATGAGTGAATCAGCTTTTTCAGAACTCAAAGCAGTTGCCCATTGAAATCCTGAATAAGTATCAATAGTGTGGCGAAAATATTTCAATTTTCCAAATTCTGCAAAGTGAAACATATCCATCTGCCAGATTTCATTCCTCTGAGTACCCTTTGGGTTACATCCTGCTGGTAATGGCGTTTGATTGTAGAAGGAACAAGTGGGACATTTCTTTACTATTTCTTTGGCTTGTTGCCAGGTTATGGAAAAATCCTTTTTTAAACCTTTACTATTTACTATTTACTATTTATTTTTAGATAACATACCCATTTGCCATTTCACTCTGTTTCTTAGGATAGATGATTTGTCCCTTTTCTTCAGTTGTCTCATTTGTCCAGTGTTCTTCAAATTCCTTAACCTTCATTCTCCTAAAAGACAAAAACAAAAACCTTTCCCCAAGGTTTTTTGGGGATGTTTTTTACTATTTACATTTTACTATTTACTTTACTATTTACATGATGTTTTTTATGAAATTCTGAGGCCTCCAGCACATTTCCTATCAATAATTTATCAATCTCATCATTGCCTTGTGCTAGAGGGCCTGGCAGACCAGTATGGGATCAGATGTGAGTTATATATAAAGGATGACTCCTTTTTCTGATTGTATCTTGTAATTGAATAAATAATGAAGTTAATTCTGAAGCATAGTGGATAAATTCTGCAGTCTCAATATGTAATACTACTCTTTCAGCATACTGAGAGTCAGTTACTACATTGAGAGGTTCTGAAAAATCCATTAATACCAACAGAATAGCATACAATTCTGATTTTTGAACTGAATTATAAGAACTTTGAACCACTTTACTTAAATTTTCTGATTTGTAACCTGCCTTTCCTTGTTTGTTGGCATCTGTATAAAATGTACAAACTCCAGATATGGGTTTTTTCCTCACAATTCGAGGCAAGATCCAATCAGCTCTCTTTATAAGATCAATTCTATTGCTTTTGGGATATTTGCTGTTAATTTATCCCAAAAAATTACTACAAGCTTTTTGCCAAGCTTCATTTTCTATCCATAATTTTTCAATGTCCTCCTTAGTTAAAGGTACAACAATTTCTGCTGGGTCTATTCCTGCTAATTGATGAAGTCTCAATTTTCCTTTCCAAATCAAGTCAGAGATTTTTTCCACATAAGTTTTTAATTTTTTATTTGGTTTATTTGGTAAAAATATCCATTCTAATATAATATCTTCCCTTTGCATTAATATTCCTGTTGGAGAATGTCTAGAAGGTAAAATAACCAAAATGCAATCCAGCTTTGGATCAATACGATCTACGTGCCCTTCATGTACTTTCTTTTCTTCCAAGGCCAATTCTTTCTCAGCTTCAGGTGATAACTCTCTTGGACTGTTCAAGTCCTTATCACCTTCTAAGGTTTTAAACAAATTATTCAGTTCATCATTTTTTACCCCAACAATAGTTCTTAGATGAGAAATGTCTCCAAATAATCTTTGAAAGTCATTAAGAGTCTATAGTCTATCTCTCCTAATTTGCACCTTTTGAGGTCTAATTTTTTGAAGTTCTATTTTATATCCTAAATAATTAATAAAATCTCCTCTTTGTATCTTTTCAGGAGCAATTTGTAATCCCCAGCAAGGCAAAATTTTCTTTACTTCTTCAAACATTCTTTCTAAAGTATCTGCATTTGAGTCAGCTAATAAAATATCATCCATATAATGATAAATTATAGATTTAGGAAATTTTTTACGTACCACTTCTAATGGCTGTTTTACAAAATATTGGCACAAAGTTGGGCTATTCAACATTCCCTGTGGGAGAACCCTCCATTGAAATCTTTTAACCGGTTGAGAATTATTATAAGTAGGCACTGTGAAAGCAAATCTTTGTCTTTTTCTTGTAACTGTATTGAAAAGAAACAGTCTTTTAAATCAATAACTATGAGAGGCCATCCTTTTGGTAACAGAGTAGGCAAAGGAATTCCAGATTGTAAAGAGCCCATTGGCTGAATTACTTTGTTAATTGCTCTAAGGTCTGTTACCATTCTCCATTTACCAGATTTCTTTTTAATAACAAATACAGGAGAATTCCAAGGGCTGGTTGATTCTTCAATATGATGAGCATTTAACTGTTCTTCCACCAGCTTTTGTAAAGCCTGGAGTTTTTCTGTTGTTAAAGGCCATTGCTGAACCCATACAGGCTTATCTGTTGACCATTTTAAAGGTAGAGCTGTTGGTGTTTTTGGAAAATTATCAGTTGTGCCCTGTTCTTGTATGACATGGATGGCTGGTGAGCACCCATTAGAATAATATCTTTTAATATTTCTCTCAGAAACATGTACTAATTTATGATTTGTTTCTGAGATTGGAGGGATATTAATCTGAATATTCCATTGTTGTAACAAATCTCGACCCCACAGGTTCATAGCTATGTTAGCCATATATGGTTTTAATTTTCCTTTCTGTCCTTCTGGACCTATACATTTAAGCCATCTTGCACTTTGTTTCACTCGAGATAATGTCCCAATTCCTAACAGTTGAACATTCACCTCCTGAAGAGGCCAAGTTGGATGCCAAAATTCTGGTGCAATTATGGTAATGTCAGCACCTGTGTCTACCAGACCAGACAACAAAACACCATTTATTTTTATTGTTAGTTTTGGTCTTTGTTCATTAATAGAAGTTTGCCAAAAAATTTTCTTTATGTTTTTTCCTGAATTCCCTATTTTCTCTGTTTCATCATCTTGACTAACATGATTTATTCCAATAGACATTTGGTTATTTAGTTGCTTTGAGTAGGGGTTTCCTCTACAACTGCAGGAAAGGTTTGAACTAGATTTACTGTGGGGGCCTGCCTGAGGTCCCTCTGGGAGTTTCCCGAAGCTTGAGGCAGAGGATTACCCTGTCTGTCCCTTGTTGATCTACATTCGTTGGTCCAGTGTTTTCTCTTACCACATCTTCTGCATACTCCAGAAGGAAGGGGCATTCTGTTGCCAGTGTTCCTTGAAGAAACATTATTTCTAGCAATGACCTGTTTACAATCCCTTTTCAAATGTCCTTGCTTTCCACATCCAAAACATCTAACATTGCTCAAACCTTTTGAAATTGCTTTTTCTACGCACATATCATCATGGTCATAAGCCTCAACATTAACCGTATCTCTAATCCAATCTTCCAAAGGTGCAGATCTTTCCTTTAACGGCCTGATTATTCTTTTGCATACTGCATTTGCATTCTCAAAGGCCAAAGATTCAATTATTATCTGACTAGCCTCTGAATTCTGGACCATTTTCTCTACTGCTGAAGTCAATCTTTGTAAGAAATCTGTGAAAGATTCTTTTGGGCCCTGTATAACCTTTGTAAATGACTCAGTTTTTTTTCCTGGTTCTTCAACTCTGTCCCACGCATTCAAAGCTGCTGTTCGACATAGAACTAGGGTTTGGACATCATATAAACATTGTGTTGAACCACATTTTCCACTGGAGATGTTGTCCGGGTTCAAGAACAGCCTGTGCCAATTCCCGCCAGTCCTTTGGTATAATCCTATTACAAGTTGACCAGTTGTTTAACATTTGCTTTACATATGGGGAGTGCATGCCATAAGATGCTATTGCCTCCTTAAATCTTCGTAAGTCTAACATTTTAACTGGAGTCCAAGAATTTTGTTCATTCTCCTCATCAGGTAGCTGCTGTACTGCTACCGGATAAATTAAGGGTGATTGTGTGAAAACTGGCTTTCTTTCTGTAACCTTATGATCCAATTTTGAAACAACTTCACTGTTTATTTCTTCTGTCTGAATTTGAATTTCTCTATAATTCATTTTTACTGGTTTAACAAGTTTTTCTAAGACTGTTATCCTGGCACTTAAATTGACTATCTTTTTAAATAGTAAAATGAGGATAAGAAAAGTAATAAACTGAATAATTCGATCAATATTAACCTTTTCGTATAGTTGTTCCATTGTCAGAGTGCCTAAAATTTCAAACAAAGTCCAATTTTCTTCCAATGTACACATAAAGCCCATTTTTTTTAATGTAGAAAAAAATTCTCTTTCAAATAGATATTTTAATTGACTTACCGAGTCTGGGTAGAACAGTAGAATCCCAGGGAATTTCAAAACAGCCACCTGGTGTTCGAGGTGTGAATCCAAAGAGAGAGAGAGAGAGAGAGAGAGAGAGAGAGAGAGAGAGAGAGAGAAAGAGAGAGAGAGAGAGAGAAAGCGTAGCCGCTCAAGCCTTGGCTTTACAGGCAGGGGCCCTATTTGGCAGGGCAGGCCTGAGTTGTTTGTAGCAGTTGCAAGTAGCTCCAGCTGCGGGTCAGTCAGGCCTGGGCCCGAGCTAGGCAGCCGGGCTGCCCAGGCCGGAAACCGGACCTGCCGCCAAGCCAAGCCAAGTGGTTTCTAATGGATTCTTGTCACATTGGGCACCAAATGTAGATGTAACCAACCTTCTTATTAAATAAGAAACACAGAACCAATGCAAAGAAGAAAGCCAAGAGGTCAGAGCTAAGAGCTAAAACCTTACCCTTCCTCCTGCAGTTGTCCTACCTCTCCGAACTAACTACCCCTGTGTTAAAGTCTTTATATAGTGTTCCTGTTCTGCCTTCTCATTGGTTGTAAACCCAACCATATGACCGCCTCATCACGGCCTGTCTGTATAGGCCTCCACGTTATCCTTGCTTCGTATTGAGATTAAAGGCATGTGTGTCCAATACTGTCTGTATCCCTGAACACACAGAGACTTACCCAGCTCTGCCTACCAAGTGCTGGGATTACAAGTGTACGCCACCACTGCCCTGCTTTCCTATGGCTTGCTAATAGCTCTGACCCCCAGGCAACTTTATTTATTAACATACAAATAACATTTTAATACAAATAAAATATCACCATAGTACATTATTATAAAATTAGTGAAACTTTGCTGTTGTATTTTAACCAGAAAATGCATAAAAATGCTAATGCCAATCTGAAATATGAAGACAGTTCTGTGGTTTCAGAATATTAGAACACAATTTCAGAATCCAAAATAATTGAAGGGGTAATATCTATACTTGACAAAGTAAGGGATCCTTTGGATTCACTAGAATCTAATCAAAGTTGCAATGGATTTATATTGAAGAGTTTATATGATGACTTCCTACTTTAATTTCTAATACTATTATTGGCATTTCATACCAATAAGCATTATTTTTGCAATGTGTCTCAGCTGAATTACCCATAGAGCCACACAGATTCAGTCATTGAATACACTCTATAGCTCACAGGAGAATATATAATTTACCAACAACACTGGAGAAATGTTCTAACCTTCATAACCCAAGACAACAGAAGTAACAGTTACTTTTCCCTTTGATAAACCTGAAATTACTGTTATCATCTCCAAACTAAGTTGAGAGAGTAATATAAAAAGTCAGTAAAAATTAATAACAAGGTTGGAGAGAAACCTCTGGAAGTATCCACAGTATTCCTAGAAGGATGTTGTATATTTTTTCATGTATGCAATTGATTAACTGCCTGGACAACTTTATAGAGCTGGCTAAGTATAAGAAAGAATAGTAAATTATTTCTATACCTGAAGATGGGAAAGGTGTCCTATGCTCCAAAATTATGTAGTTGACCCTTAAGTTTAAACCAGTAAGAATGAATTCCTCACAGTCAGAATATAGATTTTTAAAATGTTTCTGAATTCAAATGATGTATAAAAATAAAATAATCACTTAATATTCCTTTTTCTATACTGTGGCATTAATTTACAAATTGGAACATATTTGAGGCAAAGTATGATGTCAGTTTGGTATTTATTGCCTCCTCTAGGTTGTCAATATAAATTAATGGATAATACTTGAATATAAAATGAGAATACTGATTCTTTAAAATGAATAAATATTTGACAGAAACATGAATAAACCATTGAATAAAAGATTCAGTTTTTAACAATCTCTATGTCTAACAGTCATTTCTGAAAGTACATTCATTAAACTTGACACCATGTGCACTATAATGGTTTTTTTGTTATTGTGACAAAGCACTGACCAGTAATTGTTGGATAATAAAATAGTTTATTTAGCTTACACACACTTATAACAGTCCACCACTGAGGGAAAACCATGCATAAACTCAAATCAAGAATATGGAAGCAGGAACTGAAGCCAAGCCCGTGGAGGAATGCTGGTTACTGGCCTGCTTCATGGCTTTTCCAGATTCATATAACCACATGTCAGGGTACACGCATACAGACTTGACTAGAGGACAATATTATGGATACGTTTTCTCATTTGATATTCTTTCTCTCCAACTGAATGCAGCTTATGTCAAGTTGGCAAAAACCTAACGAGAACACTGTGGGCTTCTCTGTTCAGTCAGCTTGGCATGTGACGAGACCTTTTATCATTTCATTTCTCTGTCCCACAGGATGTACAGATTTACTTTCCATGTCCTCCTCATCAGGAATAACTTTGAAAATAGTAGGAGTTACCATGGCTCTTGGTCATATTGAAAGTGACTAATTTTAAGTTCACTGCCAGTTCACGGAGATATAAGAGAAAAGAGGCAGTGAGGCTGCCTTACTCAAGGCCTGGTCATCTGTGTGCTCATGAGTTAAATGGAGGAAAACCTCCCTCTTGTCCTCTTGTTTTATCCTTTTTCTCAGAAGGTCATCCTATGACGTTTCCAAGATTAAGGAGTCTTTACAATTTTTAAAAATTGTAAGAGCAAAGAAAATATCAACTAAACCATGGGAGCCTACAGACCCATGCTGTACTAATTTTACTTTCTCTCCATAAAGCAGTTAAGATTCCCTCATGTGTCCAATTATCAGTCATTTCAACATTATGCCAATAAGGCATAATAAAATCACTTTTGACTCAATTTACAAACTAAAGAGCAGTAGAAAGGTGAAGAAACTAGATTAAGTTCAGACTAAGAGAGATAATTAATCAGTGTTAAGTGTGGTCAAACTGTGAAATTTTAATAAGTTTTATCACTTTTAAAGTATTTGATATTTGGAAGCCTAAATACATTCTGTGCTGTCTACTTGAATTTTTTAAATATGTTGGACAACATTTTACAAACATTTTTTTCCTTGATGAATTTGCTACACAAAACACAGAGAAATAAGGTCATTAGACATGTTTAAGACACTTATTTCTTTTTCTGTACTTAATCCATACTGAAAATTCTTGGTTGAAATATTTTACACATATTTGAAAAACCAACATAACTTATCTGAAATGTTCAATGACTGTAAGTTGGTAGGGAAGATATGTTTCCATGACTTTAACAAAACAGGCTTTTTAGAAGTATTGTTCTTAGTAACCTCATTCCCCATGTAGATCAAAACACTTGAAATCAAATTTTTAAGACTTTCGCTAGCTTCCTTTCTCCCATTACTATGCATGCCACTGTCAACTTTCACCCTTTAGCTTTTCAGTTATTTCAAACTTTTCAAACATTTGTATATTCTTTTCATATGACAGAATCTTGCTTATCTTATTGAAATATATTCTATTTACTTCATCTCTCTGTTCATATACATAGTTTAAGTTGGTCATTTTGGCCCAATACTCTCTTAAGAAGTGTCTGAGCATTATATATTGGCAGTTGCTGCCCTAAGTAAACGGAGTCTCTGGGTCTTATAACAAGAAGTAAGCGACAGTAAGTAGAAAATAAAACATAAACATGTATACATAATTTTATAAACCTCCTCTGATATATAATATACTTTTTTTTACTACATAGCCTATTACAGTGAATATATGTTTAACAACACTAAGAATGGATGATTGTGGTATATCTGTGCCAGTGTTTATCCATATATTACTTTTTCACCAAATGACTCATATTTGACATCCTGTAAATGAATACCCCATCTTCATCTTTTTGTGGGTTAGTGTTTCATAGGATAGAAGTAACCTCGAGCATATGTTCCTTCATATGATATTGGATGTTATTCTCTCAACCTAAACTTATATTCTCTAATCTCAATTATTTCCCCTATTCTCTATCAAATCTACAAAGAAATCTTGTGGACACAAACATCTGACATTCTCTACATATTTTTTGAAAACTTCAGTTTGCAGAACTGGAATTGTCCCTTCCCTGGAGACAGATATTCATAGTTGTGTACTAAAGTACCATCAAATGACTTTATCACAGATACTGATGCTCAAGCTAGAATACAGAATCTCCTCCAGGTCTACACTCTCTCAATATTCCGGTTTATATTCATTTTATTCTGTCTTCTCTTTAACTGTGCTCTCATTTTACCTCAATTATACACTGTCTGATGGGATCATTGCATAATTTTGGACATGGTAGCACAGCTCATGGAGTGATCATAAAGTGTATTTTTTTCTACTTAGACACACAGCCAAACAATATTTGCCATTCTCCCTTAAAGTCAACAAGTACCATGTCCCTGAATGCTGGCCAAGAAGACTTGAAGTAATTTCTGTTTTTGGTCCCTAAGATATCCCTAGTCTTTTATATTTTCTCTCAATATGAAAGATAATATAGAAGAGTAGGAGGCTCTGAATATGAAACAGTCACATGAATAAAAGCTTCTAGTCCATGGAAAGACAGTTTGGTAGAGGACATGTAAATTGCGTAAAACTGAGGTCCTACTTTATCAAAATACTGAAGTTCAGGGTTTGGTTCTACAGCAATACATCTTACTAAACTAAAATGCAGCTAACTTTTTATCTTCTAAGTTCTCTGTGTTTCTAATATTTTGCTGACATTCTCAGTCATTTTAATGAAGCGTTGATTTGTTAATGGCCTTTGAAAAACCAAAATGGCATAACATATGTTCCCAAGTATTCAGAGGAAAGATAATGCAAGTCTTTTTGGAATACAGTAATGTCTGTAAGCATGATGCTTTATTATCCCTCAGCAAGCCTAATGGACAAATTATTTAATGAAAAGCCTGAGTATTTTGAGTGGTCAATATGATTCAGTATTTTTTAGACTAAGATCTAAGCAGTATACACTGGCAATTAGTTGGTACCCCAAATAAATGAGAACTCTGGCCCTGATGACAAAGAGAAAGGAACAATTAACAGATAAGAAAATCTAACCACAATGAATGATGATCACTAGGAAATAAAAAAGCAAAAAAAAAAAATTGAACTAACAAATATGAAACAATCTGGCAAATTATAAAATTACTGACATATAAAACAATGAAAAATTTTCTCTTTCTTCTTCAATAATACAATTTTTGTAATTTATCAATCAATACCTTAATGTACATAGTTATTAAAAATAGATATATTTCTCTTCCATGGATATCTTGAGAGCTATGTGACATCATCCACATTGCTGACTCACTGGCCAAAGGAAGTTCTGTTATTTCTTAAAATATAAAATAAATTACAATAGACAATTTCTCTTTGTTGTTCAGGTTTTTTCATTCACTTTCATTTGTACATATTTTTAAGATGTTCTTTATCATTGAAACCAATAGATTAATTAATCAACCTATTCTGTCTAGAATGGTAAGCATATTCCAGAACTTCAACTATTAAAAATTTGTATAAAATTGTGACCCTCTCAAGACTTATACAATTTACAGATTTCAACATCTCTCAATAAGCACGTAAATGAAATAGTTGTTCACCAATGAAATTTTCCTAAAATTAAATATACACGCTTCATTTAAAATTGTTTTAATAGGAAAGATCAAGAATACACACATTATACCATTGTTATTTTGTAAAACTAAGAAAATAATGTACCGATTTATATAGTTTCAGGAAGTCCAGCTCTACTTTTGTAAGACACTAATTACTTTACAGTTAGTATGATTATATGTAGTTATGTAAATTCTGCAAAAGTCTGCAAAGGAAATGAGCTTAAATAAAGAAACTTATTTCATCCATTAAGTATGCTAACAAATTTTAAAAAGCAAGTTTAATTGTATATATTTGAATGGAATTTTGCTTCATAATAATGTATTATTAGATTTTTTAATGATGTATTTTCTTAAATTTTCCTCAAATACAACAAAGGTATTTCAAAAAGCAGTAGTTGGAATTATGATAAAACATGGAACAATTTATTTGAAAAATAGATAATTGTTGTACTTCTAGGGGCCTCTAATATGTCCCAAAGTAAGCTGGAAACCAGAAGCAATCATTCAAATAATTTAAAAATTTAAAATGTAAGAAACTAACAGGAAAAAGAAAGAAGAAGGGAAGGAGTATGGAGGATTTCCTCAATATGTCATGTGTATCTGTGAGAACATTCTCATATGTGATATACAACAATATAAAATTGATACATACTAATGGAAGAGGAAATGGAGACAATTTTCAAGCTGGTAGGTTAGAGAATTGTGAGATGCTGAGGACAGTGGAAGTTTAAAAAAAAATTTTAAATCATTCATGAGGAGGACTGAATTAGATAGCAAAAGAATTTTCACACTATTACTTTATCCAATCTATGAATAAGGACAAGATGATTCATTTGTAAAGAAAAATTTTAAATCATTCATGAGGAGGACTGAATTAGATAGCAAAAGAATTTTCACACTATTACTTTTTCCAATCTATGAATAAGGGCAAGATGATTCATCTGTATCTTATCTACTTTATTTCAATATGTTTTGTAGATTTCATTATAAACATACCTTGTTATTTTTCTTTTTTTATTATTTTTTTTTACTTCAGTGACTGATATTTTTTGCAAAATTTTCTCTTGATAACTCTCACACTCCAGAAACACAATGAGCTTTTGAATGTTTGTTTTTATTATTGTTTGTTGTTTGTTTTAAACATATTGTCTATATTGATTCTTTGAGAATTTCACATCATGCTCCCTGAATATGCTCTTTTCCCAATCCTTCCATATCTGCCTTTCAACCTTGTAGCAGCACTCCCCCCAAAAAAGAAAAAAAAAGCAAAGCAAACAAATAACAACAACAACAAAACCCACTTTGCTCCTCCATCTTTCCAGCTTCTCCAACACATCTTTATTCATCTTACAGGCATTGGGAGTCACAGTGTGTCATGCAGTGTACTGTTTTATCCTATCAGCTTTACTTGCAAAATTTCATTGCAATGAGTCATTGATCTGTTTCAAGGCCTCTGGTTTCTGTTACACCATCATCACTGGACCTGAATCACAGAGATCATGGAGATATCATTCTGTACGAACAGTCTCTTCACATGTTCTGGTAGGTCATAGATGGGATAGATGTTACAGTGGGCTAAGCCAAGGCCATGGATGTAGGCCTGGGTTGTAGTTGAGTTGGTCTGACCCAGCCACTGGAGCTACCACCCACAGGAGCTAGGTAGAGCCATCTTGCCTATGAATAGGCTATCAGTGCCAGCTCTCCCATGCCCAAGGTGTAGGTTGGTGCCAGCTCTCCTGAAAGCAGGGGGTCAGCTCTCCCATGAAGATCCAGGCCAGCTCTCTTGCTGCAAGTGTTCAGTGAGGAGTAGAGTCAGCTTTCCCAGGGCCAGCAAAGGGCAGGGCAGAATCAGACTTGCCATTGAATTTCATCATGCACCATTCTTATGGTCCCCTGTACTAACACAGGCCACAGACATTAACATAGACCTCAACTGCAGTAGGACAACAGACCCAGATGTGGCCCTCAGCAGCAGCTCAGGCCATGATGTCACCATAGTCCCTGTGGCAGCACAGGTCATCCAGATCAGTATGGCTCTGGCAGCAGCATGGCTCTTGGACACCAACATGTTCTCAAGTGGCTGACCAGATCCCTGGAATCTGCATGGAACTTGGTGGTAATAGGAGCCACAGACAACAACTCAGACCCTGGCTACTGTAGGGATATGGACCCAGACATGGCCCTTGGCAGCAGCTCAGGCCTGGACAATGCCATGGTCCCATGTTGCAGCGCAGGCCACTCACATCAGCATGACTCCAGGGACAGCATGGCCATTAGGTATCACCAAGAAGGTGACAAGTTGCAGCCTAGACCCCAGGAATCTGTGTGGCCTTTGGTGGCAGCATGAGCCATGGACTTCAACAAAAACCCCAACTACTGTAGAACCACAGACCCAGATGTGGTCCTCAGCAGTACCTGGGCCTGGACATCACCACAGCCTCAGGTGGAAGCACAAGCCACTCAGATCAATACGGCCCTAGTGGCAGCCATGGCCCTCTGTGGTAGACCAGCTGCCACTTTTATGACCCAGAGTACTCTTGAATAAGAAGTAAGAAATATTAGCTAGAAAGAGATACCTAGAGGATGAGAGGAAAGACAGAAAACACAGGAGAGCCTCGGGAGGGCCTGGGTCTGAACCGACCAGCCCAGAACTTTATTCCAAAGGGCTTTTTATCACAATGCCAAGGGGAGGAGCAAAAGACCTCCCCCTTGCTGAATACAGCCAAGTGTAGACCTTCCAAACACCTGATACTCAGGCTTGTGGTCCAATCTTCCTCTTTATGCAGACCTGCTGGGTGAAGCCTCCAGGAAACCCAGAGGGGCTCTAACAGCCCTCAGATACCAACATGGCCCTATGTGACAGCCCAGAACCCAAACATCCATATGGCCTTCAATGGAAACAGAAGCCACTGACATCAATACAGACCCTGGCTGCTATGTAACATCATTGGCCCAAATATGGCCTCAGCTGCAGCTCAGGTCCAGATGTACCAGGGCCTGGGGTGGCAGCACAAGCCACACAGATTAGCATGGCCCCAGCAGCACCATGGCCCTCAGACATGAATTTGGCCAGAGGTGGTGGCCCATAACCTGGCATCCTTGCGGCCTTTGATGGCAAAGCGGGCTGTGGATGTTAACACAGACCGACCCTGGCTGTAACAGTACCATGGACTCAGAAATGGCCGTTGGCAGCAGCCTGCACTTGCATGTCACCATGGCCTCAGGTGACAAACAGGCTACTCCCTCATCCTGCTCCTCACAGCCTTCACTTCATCTCTTCTACCTCTTTCCACAGTACATGAACCATTTCACTTCTCTTTCTCTCCCATTTATCCACAACACAATTGCTCATTATATGGGCACACTCTGGTGTCAGTTGGGCCAGTGAATGTCTTCATCTAGCCCAGACCTTGAGGACCCAGGCTGGCCTGTGGGTGGCTTCCACCCACCTGAGCAGAGTGGCATCAGGAAGGTATTTTGGTGGCTCATATATTCTAATAGTTTTTATGTTTTTTCTCTCTGTGTCTATCTGTCTCTCTGTATTTCTCTGCCTCTGTGTCTCTGTGTCTCTGTGTCTCTGTGTCTGTTTCTCTCTCTCTCTCTCTCTCTCTCTCTCTCTCTCCTCTCTCTCTCTCTTTCTCTGTCTTCCCTTTCTTCCCTCTCTCTCCAAGACAGTGAGATCTTTAGAAGACTTTCAGTTAAAACAAGAGATAATTTTACTGTTTTGGACTTGCTGGTTTTTTTTTTCCTTCTCTAATTGCTTCTGGATGGTTCCTAGGATTTTGTGGTATAAAAATGTGTGGTGAAAGATACCACTATTATTTAAACATTAAGATATTGACATAAAGACCCATAATATAATCGATGGAAAGCAATAAAATGTAGCCACATAAACTTAGTTATAGTCAAGCAATTGTCAGTGAAGGTATCAAGAATATAAATGGAAATAAAAAACTTCTTCAAAAAATCTTGGAAAAACTTGATACCCATATACAAAAGAATGAAGTTGAAACTCACATTTCATGTTGTACAGGTACAAACAACAAATGCATGCAAACATGAGGAACTGGGTTGACTACTCAGAATAAATGTAAAAACAAAAACACAAACAAGAAACTATTCAGTGTAGTAGTTCAAGCATGTAATCCCAATGCTGGGAAGAGAGAAGTGTGGCTATATGAAGCTCTGAATTTCAAGTGTCTGCAAAACATATTTTATTGTAACATTAGCCTTGCCTATTTGGTCAACCTCAGGTCAGTTCTAGACCTTGTATTAATGATCAAAACAGATAGCAACTGAAGAACAACAATAAGCGTTGACCTTGGCCTCTGCCAAAATGCACTATTGCGCACATTAACCAACACAAAATAATGACAGTAAAGGGATTATGAAGTATCAAATCTTTCTTTTCATGCATTTTCCATTTATAGAATTGTATGATAGTTGATTAGCGATTCCCACAATGATGGAAACTTGGGCTTATTCTAGTTGGGACTATTATACATAAAGCTGTTATGGTCATTTGTGTTAAAATATAAATCAAAGATTTAAAGTAAATACTTGAATCTCAAAAACCCTCCTTTATAAAAGAATAAAAAAGACAGTTGACAAAAATAAACAGATACTTGAGAGACTATTAACAAAATAGCACAGGAAACAGCAATATAAGAATTATATAATAGTAGCTAGTCTCTTCTTGGTTTAAATTTGATGGTTTGAATTAATATAAATCTTTAAGATTTTCTCAGGTAAGGAAGTATACATTTTAACATATTACTTTACAGGAGTTTGAGTTTCATTGGTGAATATGGCAATATCATAAATGGTCATTTATGATTCTGTTCATTTTAATTGTCCTTTTCTGCTTTAGGTTAATTGGACCAAGTGTCTGTTGATCTTGTTATCTTCTCAAATTACCATCTCTTAGATTCCTTGATTCATTGTGTTGTTTTCTTTGGTTTTTTTTTTTTGCAATTTATTCTGTAATTTATTCCAGTACTTTACTTGTTTTGGGTTTAGTTTGTTACTATTTTTCCAATTATTGATTTGAATAATCAAGTTGTTTAATTGTGCTCTTTCTAATTTTTTTAAAAAACTGTTATAAATCTTAAGACTATAAATTTCCCTCATAGAACTGATTTTAATGTGTGTTATATTTTCAGTTAGTTCTAGGAATGGTTTTTATGCATTTTTGGGAAATTTATCATTGTGCTAATAATTTCTGATGGTCTGAGTACCTATTGGGGATTCATTAGCTTTAGACTTTAAGTATTATTGCATTATGTTGAGATAGAACACAAAGTGTTGTCTCAATGTTTCTGAATTTATTTATATTTGTTTTGTATTCCAATTGTAGTCTTTCAGTGATGCATCCATATTCTGCTGCATAGTATGTATCATCTTTGGAATTTGGGTAGACATTTGATAGATTAATTCATTGAATTCTCAGGTTTTGCTATTTTACTTATTTATTTTTTTTTACCACATAAAATTTTCTTGAATAATAGGAAAACTGAAAACCCACTGGTATTGTTTTGGAGTTAACCTGTGTTTTTGTAGACATTTGATGGATTATAATATTGAATTTTCCCAATATGCTGTATTTTTTTTAACCAGGTAATGTTCTATATTGAAGAAGATGACCACTGAAATCACTCACTAGTATTGACTCGGAATTAATCTGTGTTTTTTATTTTAAAATTCATTGCACTCTCTATCAAAATTCCTTCAAAACTCTTCATAGATATAACAAAACAATCCTTAATTAAAAGAGTAATGCTAGAGAGATAATCATTCTACATTTTATAATATATTACAGAGCTATAGTAAGAAAAACAATATGGTACTAGAACAAAACAGACATGCAGATCAATGGATCAAAATAAAAGACACAAAAACATATACATATTTCATAGTCATCTAATATTTTAGACAAATATGATAAAAAAAAACATATACCATTAAAAAGATAGCATCTTTAAGAATGTTATTGGAAAATCTAGATATTCACATGCAGAAGAATGAAATTACACCTGTGTCTACTATGGACTGAAAAAAATTATAAACAAATAAATTTAAAAACTGTAATGTGAAGCCTAAAACACTGAAATATCTAGAATAATATATAGGCAGCATTATATAGGTATAGAAAAAGAATATCTGAATAATATTCAATTTACCTAGAAATTAAGGTCAAAAGTTTATTAAAGAAAGTTCATAAAACTAAATTTTTTCTTTACAACTAAAGAAATAGTCAACTGAATAAGAAGAAGTCCTCATACTGGGGGAGAATCTTTGCCAGATATATATATTACAGGAGATTATTATCCAGAATGTATATAAGGAACTCAAATAACAGTCAAGAAAACAGAGCGTTATTAATCTAAACAGAGATTTTTTTAAAAACAAGGAAATAAAAAAGAAATAGAAAAATGTCTAAGAAATTTCTCAAAAATTGTCTATTATACTTAAAAATTAGGCAAACAAAAAATTAAAATAACTTTGAAATTTCATTTGTACCAAGTAACAATGGCTAAGAACAACGAAATAACAGTGAACAAATACTGGCAAGGATGTGGGAAAACAAAAATAACTGTTCATATTTGGTAGGACTGAAAATTAATGTAGATGCTCTGGAAAACAGTGTGGAGAATCCTCAAAAAAGCTAAAAATAAATCTACCATATTGATCCAGCTATAGCACTCCTTGGCATATGCCCCAAAGACACTATACCTCACTCCACAAAGAACTATTACCTTGTTCTCTAATAATCTATTCACAATGTCTGGGGAATAGACGCAATTTAAATACCCTTTAACTGATGACTGGATAATGAAGATGTGATGCATATACATAATGGAATATTATTCAGCTATAAAGATTACCAAAATCATGAAATGTTCAGGGAAAAGATGGAACAGAAAATATTATTCAATTACTCATAAAACAGACCCAGAAAAACACATGCTTCATGTTCTTTCTCGTCTGTGGTTTCTAGCTTCAAATTTTTAGATTTGCCTGAAAAACTTGAATTAACTGTAGAATACATGAAAGCAAAATGGAACCAAGGAAGGGTAAAAACTCTATAGAAGGAAAAAAAGAAGGTCAGTAAGAGAGAGGGAAGAATAGTATGTAAGAATATTTGATAAGATTCATACTATTTTATATTTACCTTAATTAAGATAATTCAATTAATACAT
The DNA here is from genome assembly GCF_949786415.1 of Peromyscus eremicus. Lineage (NCBI taxonomy): Eukaryota > Metazoa > Chordata > Mammalia > Rodentia > Cricetidae > Peromyscus > Peromyscus eremicus. The sequence goes on along the minus strand of NC_081424.1, from coordinate 3,202,939 downwards.
ATAAGTATATATTTATATATATATGTTAAATTAATTTATGCCTCTTGGGGTATATTGATTGGTCCTTACAAAATTGATAAATGAATAAAAGTCCAACAACATACAAGAGAAATTTCATTTTGACTTATTGGTAAGGGGAATCCAAGACTTCCAAACAATATTGAGTATAGCTATTTTCCCCAATTGCCTTTCAGAAGTTGAAAGTAAGTTCTTATTATTGAAGACACATTTTTTTCACTGAAGACTCCAAGGAATCAAACTGAATCTTACACAATGCTTTCCTCCTTCATAACCAGATTTCACAGTACTTTTAAATTGCTATAAAATCTGCCAAGTGGGAAAGCAATCAATACTCCTTTCTAACCATGATGCTTATGGACCAACCTGATAACTATCATTGGAAGATATCTCTAAAGATGCAATAATAGTACTTTCTTCATGGAAGTAACCAACAGCTATCTAATTGAACTTAAGAATAGCATAATAGGAGGCAAATCAGAACTGGTGAAATAAACCCAAACAACTACCTACAACCACTGAAGTTAAAGATTTTATGGTTGAATCTACTACTGTCACTTTACTAACACACTATGATTATAAACTTCATTCTACATACTTATCTTTATATTTATAGACAAGTGTAGCTCTCATGCCTCATCAAAAACACTCCTTTTAACAGCAAATGGAACCACTTAGAGAAAGTCAAACTAAAACAGCAAAGAACAAATTATCACAGGATGTCAAGCCCTAATTTACACATTTAAAAAACAACTCATATACCTAAGACTCAGAGAACTCAGAAGAAGAGTAGGAAGATTATCAAAGCCAAAGGACCAGGAAATAGCTACATCATTGTATCCTCTACATCTGACAGAGAACCCACATTGTTGAAGTCTTATCAATATGACTTCTTATACAAGGAAGGCCTCAATAATTTCCCTACACATTGTCATGCCAACATAGATGCAGGAAAATGTTGTGAGATATTTGATCACACTGTGAACCCTGAGTTTGCATTTACATTAATTAAATAAAATCAACCTTGGGTCAGGAGGCAGGAGCAGCAACTAGTTGACAGAATGTAATTGTACAGAGTCTAGAAGACAGATAGACAGAAGCACAGGAAGTAGTATGGAGGGCCTTTGAGTGTAGCAGTCACTTTTGGTTTGGTGGAGCAAAAACCAAAAAGGATGTTCTCTTTCTGAGACATTAGAGAAGAGAGATGGTCAGCTAGTTGCTTTAAACCTCTCTGAGCTATTGAGTTTTCACCTCAGCCTCTAACTCTGAGCCTTATTAATAAATAGAATGATAATTATTAAGTTAATAATGGTACTTGGTGGCAGTGGCAGGATGTAAGTCCAGTGGGACATAAAAGTCCTGCCAAGCTGATGCCTGAGAAGTGGGCCAGTAATAGTGGATGCACAAGCACTAGCTGAAAGAGCAATAGAACCAGATGCAAACCCTGTGCCCACAGGAAAAAAAATTGATGACAGAATGCATTGGCACAACCACCCAGCTGCTGCAACTGCCACTTCCACTGCTAAAATTCGGAGTTTTGGACTGAGCTTGCCTACAATGCTTCTGCTGCAATCTGAGAAGTCAGCAGATTTGGTGAGAAACCTGGGAAGTTCAATAGGAGAGAGTTAAATAATATTAAAAAATAAGAAATTTCCCACGTGAAAAATGGGAAATATCACAATGAAGGGAATTTGGCCTCCATATAGTGCTACCATGAATTGCTTGAAAATAGAAAAAATAAATGAGAGGATAAATGACTTAGCTGAGATTGACATAATATTGACTACAATTGCTATCAGTTTGATAATTCATATTTTATCTTTAAAAAGTGGTTTGATAACTGTGCCAAATATCTAAATTTGACTGGTAAGACACAAGCCTTAGAAGGATTTAATATTGATAAGAAACAAGCTTTACAAAGATTTACTACTGATAAGATACAAGCCTTAGAAAGACATACTAATGAAATGAGAAAAATATTTAAACAGGAATTTAAAAAAGAGCTTAATACAGCAACGCACCATGAAACTGAAGAGGAGCAGACCAAGGTAATTATAAAACAATTTTAGTTTTTCCAGTTATACAAGAATGACTAGTAGATGATAGGCATCCCTAAGGTTTTGCAGAAGTTAAATGGGATCCTATAAAAATATTAAATTTGAAGAGATTTAAGGAAGCAGTCATTTCATATGTTATGGACTCACTCTATATGAAGCAGATGGTAAACTGATAGGAATCTCAGAATAGAATTTTCCTCCAGAACTGAAAATATAGCTATAGTAATATTAGAAGCTAGTGCTCAGTTACAATGTGAAACAGAGAAGAGAGGAAGCTAGGGTCATAGGATAAGGAAACTGGGCTACAGGCAATATTATTTACCAAGATCAACTCCTAGGTCAATATACTGAGTTACAAAGACAGTTTGAATTTGATGATCACACCTTGGCCATATATCACTTAGCAGCCTTAAATGCTTGGAACAAAGTTGACAAATCATGAAACAGGTCTGAGTCATTTATGAAAATTATACAAGGCCCAAAAGAAGCCTTTACTGATATTTACAAAGATTGACTTCAGCTGTTAATAGAATAGTATCATATCCAGAAGTCAGATGAATATTAATTCAATCTTTAGCTTTTGAAAATGCTAATTCAGAATGTAAAAGATTGATTAGGCCTTTAAAGGCAAGGTCAGCACCAACAAATGAATGGATTAAACATAAAGATGATACTGGATCTCACACTTATGATGCTGCTTTAATCGGAAAAATAATTTCTAGAAATTTTAAGGAAAACCAAAATATTAGATGTTTTAATTGTGGTAAACCAGGTCATTTCAAAAGAGATTATAGGCAAGGCATTCCTAGAATTAATGCTTTTTTCTAGACAGAAGCAAACATAATGCCCCAGACTTCTGGAATGTGCAGATGTGGCAAAGGTCAGCATTGAATTAATGAGTACAGATCAGCAAGTGCCAATCAAGGTAAGTCTTTGCTATTGTGACGTGACTTAAGGGGCCTCCCACAGGCCCCAACATCAAATTTGTTTCAGTCATTACCTGTCAGCATTGGAAAAGTCATACACATAACAATTAACAGACGTAATGCCTATTGCTAAAAATAACACTGCTCTGGATGTGATCAAGGATCAGCATCAGTAGATAAAAATTTCTGGAGAGAACAGAAAACAAGTATTTTGACAAATTACTATAAATGATGAGAATCCACGGCTAAAGATACAAATAAATTGCATTGAAATTGAATGTTTAGTAGACAGAGGAACAGATGTAACAATAATTTCACCAAAATATAAATCTTCACCTTCTAGGGATTGTAACTTTATCTTAGGTGAAAGGTATCTTAGATGAGATTGATTTAAAAGACCGCTTTTTTTACTATACCTTTGCAAAACAGGATAGAGCAAAATTGCTTTCAAAGTGCTGCTAATAATAAATGACAGCCTGATAATAGGTGCCATTGGTAAGTTCTCCCATTAGGAATGTTAAATAGCCCTACCTTGTGTCAATATTTTGTACAACAATTACTAAAAATAATTCATAAACAGTTTTCTTAATCAAAAATTTATCATTATATGGATAATATCTTACTGGCTGATTTTGAAGCAGCTATCTTATAAAAAATGTTTGATGAAGTAAAGAGAATTTTGCCTTTTGGGAATAACAAATTGCTCCTGAAAATAATACCAAGAGAAGATTCTATTAATTATTTAGGATATAAAATAGATTTACAGAAAGTTCAAATCAGGAGAGGTCAAATAAAAATTCTCAATAATTCTCAAAAATTGATGAAAGATATTAACTAGTTATGGTCCACAATTAAATTAACTGTTCATGAGCTAAGCAATTTATTTCAAATTTTATAAGGTGATAAGGACTTAAGTAATCCAAAAAAGTTATTAGCTAAGGTTGAAAGAGAATTGTCTTTGGTATAAAAAGAAATTACAGGATGTACATGCAGATCGCTTGGATCCAGAGCTCGACAGCATCCTAGTTACCCTACCATCTACTCATTCTCCTACAGGAATTCTTATACAGAGAGAAGATAATATATTAAAATGGATAATTTATTACACAGAGTAAAAAAATTTAAAGACCTGTGTAGAAAAGGTTTCTGAATTGATTCTGAATGGAAAATTGAGACTTCATCATTTCTCATGAATAGACCCAGAAGAAATTGTCATTCCTTTTACTAATGCTGAAATTGCCTCATTATGGGCAGAAGAGCAGAAGATGGCCATTGGCAAAAAGCTTGCAGTAATTTTTTGGGAGAGATTAGAAACAAATATTCCAAAAGCAAGAGACTTCAGTCTATAAAAAGCACTAATTGAATTATTCCTTATATAATAAAATGAACATCAATTTCTGGAACTGCTTTTTTGTATACTGACACCAATAAATTAGAAAAAGCAAGTTACAAGATAGAATAAGAAAAGTGGCTTCAAGTCCTTATGATTCAAATCAATAATCAAAATTATATGCTATTCTCATTGTATTATTAGAATTTTCCAGACCCTCTTAATATAGTTAATATCTCTCAATATTCAGAAAAGTTTTTTTTTTTTACATATTGAAACTGCTGAACTTATTCCAGATGGTTCAGAATTAACTTTGTTATTTATTCAATTACATCAAGAAAAGCAAAATAGAAATCATCTATTGTATATAACAAATGTCAGATCCCATATGGGTCTATCAGGCCCTCTGGCACAAGATAATAATAAAATTGATCAGCTATTGGGAAGAATGTACTAGAAGCCTCATAATTTCATATGTCAATTACAAAGGTTTAAAAAAAAATTTTTTATCACCTGTTAACATGACAAAGAAATTATAAGGAAATGTCCTACTTGTTTGTTCTGTAATCCAACTCCATTACCTGCAGGAAGTAACCCAATTCTCAAAGGAATAAAATTTGGCAAATATATGTACTTCATTTTTCAGAGTTTGGAGAACTAAAATATATGTACCAAAGCATAGACACTTGTTCAGGATTTCAATGGGCAAATGCTTTAAGTTCTATAAAAGCTGATTATGTAATTACATCTTTATTAGAAGTCATGGCCATATGAAATGGGGATGGGTTTACCAGTTATGGGGATACCAGTACAAATTTAGTCAATAGTCCAGCATATATCTAGTAAAATGAAATACTTTTTTGCATAGTACAACATAAAGCATATTACAGGTATGCCAAACAGTCATAGATAGATCTAATTACACTTTAAAAAACATGCTTAATAAAAAAGAAAGGGGTAGTAAAGACACCAGAAATACATCACACAGTTTTTTATTAAATTTAATTTTTTTAATTCCAAAACAAAAGGAGCAATGGCTGCAGAGAGACATTGGATAGTAGGAAAAAAAAAAACTGCTGAATTAAATCAGCATGTTATTTTAAAGACATGTTCACCTCAGAATGGAAACCAGGATATGTGTTACATTGGGGAAGACATTTTGCTTTTATTTCCATATGAAAAGAAAAGCTATAGATACCATCAAGACTGATAAAAATTAGATTTGAACCATTAGAGTCTTACTGATGAGGAGAGGTGATAATTCATCAAAGAGTTTGGTCATTCAATACAAACTAACTTATAAGACTAACAAATGCTTTTCATTTAATCAGATATGAAAAAAGAGGAAAAATGATATTCTTGAACGATAATTTACAAAAGGCACAATTGTGTTACTGGCATGAAAGGAAAAATGGGGCTTCTTAAACCACATATCTTATGTCCATATTATAATATTAGAATATTGGTTGACATGTGGCCCACACTACCTTGGATGGATATCAGCTTTTGAATATTTTTCTTCAATAAAAAAAAATATATTTTTGTTGTTTGGCATTAAAATCTCAGTTATGAGATTAAAATGTTTTAAATTAATTCAAGGAATTACTGTCATTCAAGCTCATTTTCTAAGTATTGAAGAGTTGGAATGATTTGTAGATGCGATATAATATTTGAGCAGGACAATGATAGCCCATGCCTTTAATCACAGCAAACAGATGAATCTCTATAAATTAGAATTTTTTATATTATAGAGTTATAGTACAAAAGGAGGTGGTAGTACCTGCCTTTAATTCCACTACCCAGAGAAGTTGCTTGCTATGTACTTCCTGTTTACTCAGGGAATATTTTATCCTTTTTAGGTCTCTGATGGGTTTGAAGACTACATAGTTATAGTCTTACAGTTTTTCTTTTTAACAAATTCAGAAAAGAAACTCACAAAGGAGATATAAAATTTATAAAGTTTGAGAGACATAAAAGCTTAAGTTGTATATCTAAGAATATGTTTTAAGATCTAAAAAGTTACTTAAAGGTAGGTAATACTAGTTATGACAGAAAGTGATTTAGCGATTTAGGACTTTTTTTTTTTAACTTTTGACTCACTAAGAAAAGATAGATAATAGAATAATTTACCCAGAGTAGCCAAGTACAAATACACTGGAGATTGATGATGTAATTCTTACCTGATACTTCTTTTTTCTTATTTTGTATAGTTTACTGTGTTAGAGTCAAAACCTATAATTTTTACCTATACAAAAAAGTGAAATGTTGCAGGATATTAAATTACACTATGAACCCAAGTGTGCATTTGCATTAATTAAATAAAATCAACTATAGGTCAGGAGGCAAAGCTAGCAACAAATTGACAGAAAATAGTCATAGAGAGTCAGAGGGAGTCTGGAAGGTGGATAGAGAGATGCCCAGGAAGTAGTAGGGAGATACTTTGGGTGTGTTGGTCTTCTGTGGTTTGGCAGAGTGGAAGGATACTCTCTTTCTGAGTGCCAATAAAGAGAGAATTTCAGCTAATTGCTCCTCATGTTCTCTGAGCCTGCAGGTTTTCACCTGAGACTCTGACTCCCAAGTCTTACTGATAAATAGAACAAGGAGGAATAGTTAAAAACTCCACTTGGTGCCGGCAGCGGGAGGCAGATCTGGCAGGACATAAAATAACACTGGGGCCCTGCCTGACAATCAGGCCGATAACAGCAGAGCCACAGTTCCTGCCTGAAATGGCATAAGATTCAGGTGCAGCTGTGGAAGACAACAAGAAACTTCATGTGGCTGCAACCCTAGATGAACATGTGCAGGCAATCCGTGACAGCTGAAAGTGGGAGAATTAATCTTGGGAGAATTAATCTTCCCCTGAGATGAGCCCTCTAGATGTCAACTCACTACTGAGAGATAAGTCTCAAATACATAGTACTTAACAGAATAAGCAATTTATTTATATATTTATATACACATATATGTAGCAATATTTAAACACATAACAATATATTCATTTATTTAATATATACAACAATAATAATAAAAGAAAAAGAGGCAATGAATTTGAAGGGAGCATGGGAAAACTGGATGGAGGAGAGGGAAGGGGAAATGATGTAATTCAATTTTAATTAAAAAGAAAGTAAGTTTTAAAAGCAGTATAATAGTGTATACAGCCATCAAACTTTGACATATTTTGCATAAGTGTATTATAATAACATTATTTTAAAAAATTTTAATATAGTGTCCTTAGAGAAGGCAGACATGAATACAATCAGCTTTATTGGATAATTACTTTTCTGTAACAAATGTATAATAATCATTACTTGAATTTATTCCCCTGGTAGAAAGCAACCATAAGAAAAGTGCATTAAAAAGAGTACATATAAGCTAGTGAGGCAATGTTTACCTATGTACATACTCATAACAATGCAGTTTAAAGTATTTTAATCTATCATGCAGGAAGACTGTTTTTTTAACAGAAATAATTTGATCAAGGTAGCCATGGAATTCCTTTAAAAGGATTTAAGGAGCCCTGCTAAGCACAGTGAGAGTTTTCATCATAAGTATCAGGCAATATGGAGAGAATTGATAAGCAAGTAAGTGGAAATAGTAAGGAATTAAGAGCACATATCTCACAAGAGCTTCACTAAGAAGATCCTGAAATGGTATGCAGTGACAATAAAAGCACTAGTGACAAGTTCTTAGTTTTCAAATAGCATTCTCTGGTACATATTCTTTTAATGAGTTTTAAAATTTTAAATATATCTGGTGTTTTTGAGCTCTGGGGAGTAGCAAACAACCTGTACACTGGCATCTTGCTCCTCCAGAAACCAAGTAGATGGTCACATGAACACATGCTAACTATGGAGCTAGCACAAAGGCCTTTCCATCTCAGATGATGTAAGTTAAGCTTTAACCTTGTCACGGATGACATTGACTCATACTTCCCAGCAACTGTGAGATGGAAGTAAAAGCGTTACACAAGTTTAAGGACTGAACCCATTTTGAATCAAAACCTGTCTCTAAATACGAAAACATAAAATAGAATCCTGCGGCTTTGGGAAAAATTACTTAATTTATTACATTTATTATGGCTAAAGTCTGGGAAATGAAAATATTAAATTTATCATAGTTCTCTCAAAAATTTTTGTGAAAGCTGTTAACATTGTTAATTCTTTATGCTCTTTCATTTCTGTCATAATGGTTGATTGTTCAGCTACAGTTTACCAGCTCCCCCTTAACGATATTTTCAGGGCAGAAACACTTAGGCCCCTGGCATTTGACATTTCTACAAGCTTTCTGTTTGCTTGCTTGCTTTGTATGCAAGAGTAGAGTGAGTGAATGGGTATCCCTTATACTTATGCACATTAACCACATTTTTATGGATTTTCTCAAAAATTTTTCCTTATGACTATATGTTTGTTCTATATATTAGTCCCCCTTACAGGACTGGGTCAAATATCTCTGTCATAAATAAATCCCATTGTGATTCTAGTATCATCACCATATGTCACTATTGAGGGAAGATATTTGGATTCATTAACAGATCATTGTTTTTAATGGAGAACAGATTGAAAACTTGTTATTTGGAAGAAATTTATGGGATCACAAGCTGCATATTTAATTTCTCAAGTGCTGCTTTGGAATGCCTGGAAATAGGAAATCTAAATATTTTAAAAGAAATGTGGACAATAGAATTTAAATGTATCTATTATTCAATATTATAGTAAATACCAAAACAGAATGTTACAGATGCAATAATGTGTAATATTTTATATGGCAGAGTACTTCACTCTGTATTATTATAGGTAAAAAAAACACCTCTAACTAGAATGGAGGGAATTGAAAACACTAAAAATAAAATAATGACAATATCTGGGAATGTTATTCACCTGAATTTGATCAACATTCTGTAATAACGTTTAAATATCTTACTGGATCTCATACATATATCACATTATGTACATCAATAACTTTGAGTAATTAAACATGTAGAAATGTTAATCAATTTGATTTGATCATTACACTGTATACGTAGCTATTAAATCACTGCAGTATAACCCATTAAAATCTTGCACTTAAAGTAATAATAAATACATTCACTGAATGTGGAAATATATTTATAAATCCACAAAGCTTTGATGCTGAAGCAGGAATGTGAGCTTAAGGCCAGCATTGATTAGATAGTAAAGTCCTGTTAACAGAAACAAACAAACATATACATGAAAGAAGTCACAATATAATAATACATTATATTTCAACATGTGTAATTAGTATATTCTACATATTATCAGCAAAAATTAACAATTTATTTTTAGTACAAATACTTTAATTTTTTTAAAGTTTTAAAGAATTTTAAATAAATAACTTAAATAAAAAGCCTATCATCTTAAATTTAATTAAAATATTTTTGAACCCAAACTTGCAGAATATTTTATTGATAATTCATGTCAAAGTATCAAATAACTATAGTGAAATATTCAGAGTTGTTATTCAAATGTTAATAAGTGTTTTGACATACCCCCAGTCAAAAAACTTTATACATCAAGTCTATATGCTAAAATGCTATTGTAACTTCCTAAAGATATATTTTAAAATAAACTAACTAGCTAACAATTTTTCCATAGGATAACCTAAGTATAAATCTATACATAAATCAAAATCTTTTCTAGTTCAACATGTTTTCAATAGATCGTCAATATGCTTAACAGCTGAAAGCATAGTATTACCTAAAATATAAACTAATTGCATGTGAGCCTCAAAGGGCTTACATAGTTACAGGTGATAACCATAAATTGTGCAAAACTAATTTATTTAAAATTGAAAATTTTATAGATTTATGAACATTAATTTTGTCAATATTTTCTTGGAATATGAAGTATAAGCACAAATTGTTTTTTATAAAAAAGATTTCTTATTACCTAATGCTTTCTGTAACAGATATGAAATAGATATCAAGTCCCTTACTCATAATTCAGAAATTGAGAACAAGCTGTGAGAAATTAAAACTTCTATACTGAAAATTGGAAGAAATCCATTCAATGTTAAAATGTAATCTTTATGAATATAAAGTGTGTGCAGTATTTTTAAATTGTTAACTTATGGCTTAAGAGAGAAAAAAAGAGGTTGGCTAAGTAAACTGCAGCAATCTCTTTCTACACACACACACACACACACACACACGCACACACACACACATACCAACGTAAACAGCCAGGGACACACCAAATTAGCAGCACAACAACTAAACCAACAGACTGAGCTACTTTAAAGCCTAGGTTTGGTCTAACACTGAAAAGTTACAGTGAAGAAGGCAGAATGGAAAGACCTTCCCGTTTCATTCATTCTCCACTCACACATGTGCAGGAGAGATAGCGCCATACAACTGAAGGAGGGAGAGAAAGTGGAGCCCAGACTTTACTCAACAGTATCAAGCTTATGCCAGTAAGATCCAGTGCTGCACAAATCCCAGTAAGCCCCATGGCAGAACAATACCAAGAGACAGAATTCTGACGGTTACAAAAGCAAGAGGGTATCCCCATTGTGCCTCCTCCAACAACGAAGTAACACAAGCATGGGGACTTCGTGTTGTTGAGGAACGGAGAATGACATCTAACACAGAGTTTGGTCTTAGAGAAGAATACTAATCTCATCATGGTAAGATTAAGCATCTTGAAAGCTCTTTTTATGAGAAACAGGTCACCTGAATTGCCAAGAGAGCTTTGGCATAAGAGTCCTGAATGCCTCTAGAGCACATTGGAGATTTAACCATATCAGTTCTAAACTTGACCTGTGGAACATCTACCCCACACTCAAGAATGTACAGGTCCCTGTACGTTCATTGGGAATGACTCAGATTAGCAACAGTCTTTGTTTATGATATACCACCTTAGCTGAGAGGCTGGGGGCAACTGATAGAGTTAATGGAGGGATAGTAAGATTTCTTCAGCAATGTCGTACTGAAAGTTTAGTCATGCTCAGTGGACGACTTTAAACCCATATATATCAGGCACTAAGAGCACTCAATGGTTTTTAAAAGAAAAGGGGAGAGTAGTAGAGGAAGAGTGGCAGAATGGCAGGGGAGAAAATAGAGGGGATGGTAGATTTGATCAAAATACATTGTATGAATGTATGGGTTTCTTAAGGCTAAACAGATAAAAACAATATACCTGTGCCCACACACAATTATTTTCCTCAAACTGTATTTAAATGGGCATTTCAAACTCCTTAGCACCAAATAAGACTGTCTGAATGAGGTAGAATAACGTATTGGACTTTATCACTTCATCACCTCTAGTGGATGCATAGGCCTTGATCTAAGAATGTGCAAGTGCTTGGGCAGTGAAATTACCAACCCAATTTAGCATCAGCCAAAATATCCAGGGGTTTACCTTAATTCATATGGTGGTGTGAATATAAATATCCCCCATAGATTTGTAGCCCCCATAGGTTCATAGATTAGAATACTTGGTCTATACAGAGTGACATTATTTGAAAGGAAAAGGAGGTGTGTCACTGGGGGTGGGTTTTGATGTTTCAAATGCCCATACCAGGCCCCATAGTCTCTAACCCAGGGAAACAGAATGTAACTTCAGCTACTTCTCTCACCTTGCCTCCCTGCATTCCACCTTGCAGATAAGGGAATATACCTCTGAAATTGTAAGCAAGCCCTACATAAATGCCTTCTTTCATAAGAGTTATAGTAATTTTATCTCTTCAAAGCAATAGAACACTGACCATTTATTACTCCATTTACTGAGTGGGGCAGAATAGTAAGCCTAAATTTTTTTTTCTGGAATTTTCCAGTACTTGGGTGAAGCCTAAAAAGGGGAGGTCTTGTGTCAACAAAAGACCTTGATCTCTAGATTTATAAGTGGATAGAGGCTCTGAAGTAACTCCAGTATCATGGTAAAATACATGCCCTCCTTGTACCATAGATATATTCTGAATAACCTCAGATGGGTAGGCTGCATGATGAAGATGGGACACAGTGTGGCAGGTTATATGGATATATGTGTGACATCAGATAATAGGACTGAACCGTGCATAATATCTCTGCCTAGGGCTATGGAGAATCCTGCAGTGAGTGGCCACTGAGCAATAATTGTGGATGATATAGCCACTGTAATCAACAACTACTATTGTCTTCATTGTGCCCTAACAAGACAGGATTAATCATCATCATAACGAGTCACCTTGAGATGAAATGTTTGCTTCTGGTAGATTCCTGAGGAAAGGGAACCATTATGTAGAGCACTGTCCCTACAGTTTCCACTGGACAATTTCATACCAGTGCTCACACAGAAGCCTAGTTAAATATCCTATTTACTGATCCATTGTTCTGAAGGGACACCATTACCAAAGCAACTCTCACAAGAGAAAGCATTTAATTTGGGACATGTTTATGAAGGATTAGTCCATTATCGTCATGGGAGATCCAATGATGGCATATATGGCACTTGATTGATGACTGAGAGCTACATCCTGGTCCTCAGATTGAGAGATACGCCAGTCCTGGCATGGTTTTCAAAATTTCTAAGCCCACCCATCAGTGACACAAAAGATCTTATGTCTCCCTCTTGTATTGCAAGGAAGACCTTCTGATGAACAAGGCCCTACCACTAATACTTTCTAAATACTGCCACTCTCTGATGACTAAGCATTCAAATATATGAGCTTATGGGGACCATTCTTTTTTTTTTAATGTTTTTATTTTATAACAAACTTAATTTCACTTATCAGCCACAGATTCCCCTATTCTCCCTCCTCCCACCCCCCAGCCCTCTCCCTCAATCCACCCCCCATTCCCACCTCCTCCAAGGCAAGGTCTCCCCTGGGGAGTCAGCCCAGCCTGGTGGATTCAGTTAAGGCAGGTCCAGTTCCCTCCTCCCTACACCAAGGCTGAGCAAAGTGTCCCAGTATAGGCTCCAGGCTCCAAAAAGCCAACCTATGAACCAAGGAAAGGTCCCGGCTCCACTGCCTGGGAGCCTCCCAAACAGTTCAAGCTAATCAACTGTCTCACTTATCCAGAGGTCCTGTTCCAGTTCCATGGGGACTCCTCCGCCATTGGTTCACAGTTCATGTGTTTCCACTAGTTTGGATATTTGTCCCTGTGCTTTTTCCAATCATGGTCTCAATATCTCTCACTCATACAATCCCTCCTCTCTCAAAACAAAAATATATGCAGTAGGATGAGAGATATTCAGGTAAAAAAAAAAAGAAAAGGACTGAAAGAATTGTTATGATCATGTGCATGAAACTAGAAATTATTCTGTTAAGTAAAATAAATCAAGTATTGAAGGACAAGAACCACATGAAGTCATTCACATGTGGAAAAGCTCTGATTACTTTTGCACAATTCTGAGAGTATGAATAATAATGTGCTGGATATTTCATAAACATAGAATCAACTGATTTGATAGGCTCTCTCTAAAATGACAAATACTTGAGATGATATATTTAACTTGACTTTAATATTAAGAATTGTATAATTATATCATAATATCTAACATTACATGGTATTCTTATAAAAGAATACAAATTTTACATTTGTGCCTAAATGAAAAAAAATAGGAAAAAAAATAATTGGATCTACTTTGATGGTGTTCCAGAATTATAACAGTATGTGCTTTATACATACTACTCCATAGATAGGGGACATAATATATATTTTATCACTTTTCTTCCTTTTAATTCAGGAAAATGTTAAAGAACTAGGCTTTACTGTGAAGTGATAATTTAGGAGGATTCAGAGTCTCCATGCTGTTCCTAACATTTCTAAATGGTGAGTAACTTGTTTCCAGAAGAACTTTTGATTGGATAACACCTGCCCCTCCATTCACCTCACCCTTCATCATGGAGATGGTTTCTGCCTCTTCACATTTACTTTTATATTATTCCCCCTTTGTTTTGTGGTGATTTTTTTGATTGTATTTATTTTCAAAATGTAACTAGATGTCTAGGACTGCATCAATTTTCTCTTTGGGTTTTATACTTGTATACAGAAAACCTTTGAAGGGAACCAGGGACTGAACTTAGATTTAGGGCTTTATACTTTATAGATCTCAACTCAAACTGTTAATAGGCTTTATAGGTATAACTCCTAATGTTGAAAAATAATGAGCTCTCATTTTCCTATCTATAGCAAGGAAAAGGTATTTTATATGTAATTTGGTTTCTTGGTATGTTGTCCTGAATTGAAAATCACAATTTGAAGGAAAATATCCCATATTATACTTTATCTGATTTTGCTCTTTTCCCTTGACTAGTTATTGGTGATTCTTCAAGGCCTTTGTGTATCTAATTCCATGGGAATGCTTTGCAAATTCCATACTTTCTATGTATATATGAGAACTGCAGGATTAATGTGTCTCACATTTCTTAAAAAAAAAAAAATAGACTTAAGTATTATTGCCTTATATGGCAGGAATTAGAGACTTTGCCCTAATCAAGCTGAAGAACACAAATTACCAATTGGGTACATTCCCAAATTTAATTTTTCTTTTAAATGTAATTTATTAAATGTTTTTATATTCCTTTGTAGTAGGACAGGCCCACAGGGTCAAGGAAATTGGCTCAAACCAGTTGCCAAGGCATGCACATACTATTCTTCCTTATGAGCCAAACTGAAGTCTGCCTGAGCACCTAACAATAGGTGCTATCATAGTTCCTGGTCTCTGTCAGAGTTCCTGATCATGCCCAGTCAATTGGAGGTGTCCACACAATGACACCAGATTGGGACAAAGACCAGCTGCTAGGAGGAGGGTATATAAGGCCTTCCCCATTACTGAATAATTGAGTTTGTTGTTTGCCTTCAACTGACTCCAGGTGTCTGTGTCCTTGACACCTTGCCTTCTCACCCCCTGCCCCAAGGGAGCCATTAGAATCCAGCAACTTTCCCCAAAGCACATGGTTATCTTTTGTTTTCTGGCAGTCTTTTATTTTTGTCTTTGTGTTGTTTTCAAAATGTAACTAACTGGATGTCTAGAATTTTATCAGTTTGCTCTTGGGGACTTATGCTTGCATCCAGAAAACCTTGCAGGCATGCAAATACTAGACTCACTGGTAGATTTAGGGATTTGCTTTCAGTAGATCCCAATTGAAAATATGAGCATGCTTTCTCGGTAGATAGCTACTGGAAAAAGTATAATCCTTCATGAATGACATAGAGAATGGGTATCTGTTATCTAAACTACAGTGAACAGAAAGCCCCATTTTGTGACCAATATGAATAACTTTCCAATGCAATCAAAATTTCTTATGCACATGTTTCTACATTTTAATTTATAATAAATGTATAATTTAAAAAGCTGTGTGTAGCTATATATATTTAGGTTTTTCATTTTAGTTATTTATTTTATCTGAATTTGTGTGTATATGTATGTTTCTATCTGAGTATATGACATGTATAGGTGAGTATTCTCAGAGGCAAGAAGACGGCATATGATTCCCTTAGAGCTCAAGTTACAGGCAGTCCTGAGCTACTCAGCGTGCCTACCAAACAAATGTAGGCATTTGTCTACTCCTTCTGTAATTCATTCTCATAGATTTCATTTTCATCTTGATTTGGGCCTCCCTTTTGTCCTCTGAGTCAAATTAATTAATACATTCAAATCCATCTGTTTTGTACTTCATTTAACCTGTTAACAAAATTGTGTTTCACATCATTAAAGATTGAATTTAGTTTTAGAGAATGAACACAGATTGCCTTGTTTTGAACCTCTTATTACATGAAAGACCCTAAACAAGTTATAAAATCTTCCATCACCCTCAGTTAATCCATATATTAAGAGATAAACCTTGGTGATAACAGTTGTAGCATGGTTGATCTGAAGAAAATATGAGAGTTTTTTTTTTTAATTTAGTTCTCAAAATTTCTGTAAAAACTTGATGTTCTGTATTGAAAAGGAAAGATACCATTATCTTTCAATATACAAAATAATTGTAAACATTTCAGAAGTTGTGTTCACTGTAGTTATCTTTTTTTCTCTAAATATGTCTTTTGTACTTGGTGTTGACATAATAACTATGTTTTAAACACATCATATATGAATATATAAGGTTATGTATAAGCTTTTCATCTAAAACAACATTAACTATATACTTTGCTTTGTGTTGTGGTCTATAATAGTTCCATGAAAAACTGGTATCTCTAGGGAAATATTCTATAATAATTTATCTCAAAACTTTTTTCTTAAATTCAACAATTTCATTCAATATGCAACTGTGAGGTAGGTCCTCCACAAATTGTGCATTTGCCTCTGTTACCAATTTTCTCCAAAGGACCTTTCATAGAGAAAATAATTTTCTCTTAAGGCATTAGGCCTACAAGTGGCAACAGATGCATTCACATGCAATGCAACACCAGGCTCCAGTTTGGCATCGTTAGTCAAGAGGTTCCTCTTATAGGAGATGTCACTTTTGCACTCCACAATCTCTCCCGCTAAATTCATCCTTCACTGGCATTTATGTCTACTTGAAACTAGCTTACCATTTCCTCAGTGTGGATCCATGACAACCTAACAGATGGACAAAGGACATGCGTGCCAGATGATCTGAATGAGGAGATTTAAATATTATTAGATACATTATTTTTTTCAAATACAAAAGTAATTATTTACACCAAATATCTCTGCATAAATACTTAAAGTGTCTACCTTTTCAGTTTTGAATGTATTTAGAAACATTTTTCAAGCATATGACAAAAAAGAGAAAATGTGATCATGTTAAAACCCATGTACATATTTCTAGAGGCCTTTCTGTATCTCTTTAAATGACAGCAAAGCCAATCTCAGTATCCTAAAAGTTCTGAGAATGATAGAAAATATTAAAATAACTTGCTTTAGAATAACTGTTGAAATAGACAGAAACAAGCTAGGCATAGTTGCACATTCATGAAATCTCAGCATTTGAGGTCTAAACACAGGATAATTAAGAGTTCAAGAGCAGCTTTGTTTATGCAGCTTTTTCAAGTCAAGTCCATCATAGTTAAGAACCTGTCTCAAAATCAAAACGCAAAAGTCAAATAAAGAAATGCTAAAATCAAAATTTCGTTTTCTTATGAAACATATTATTTTATTAATTCTTCCAATATGTTCCTCCAATGTATTTGATCTTATTTACCATCCACTTCTGAAGCTCAGATCTTCTCAGATTTATTCTATCTCCACTCTCCCACCCCTACCATATAAATATTACTGAACTCATTATTTGTTTACCATATAATCATGGATAAATGGTTATTCACAGGAGCATGGTCCATGTATCAAAGGGAATACCTTTAAAAATGTCTCTTTCTCCCAAAGGCATCAATTGTCAGTAGCTTCTCCAGCTCATCATCACCTGAGGAGCTCCTTCCTCCACCCCTGAGGGAAGATTGACTGGCTTTATGTTATGCAGATCTTGTGACTATTACTCCTGGGAATTCCTCCGGGCAGGGCAGTGCCCTATCTTCTACAGAAGACACCTTTTCATTCCAATCCTCCTTGACTTCTGGTCCTTACAGTATTTCTGCCCTTTCTTTCCAAGTGATCCTTGTCCTTTACAGTGGTGGGTATAATATACATAGATGTCTCATTTTTGCTGAGAAATCCACATGAGCTTATACTCTGCAATAACCACAGTTCATAGCACAAAGAAACTTTTTTAAAGGGGTTTTAGTGCCCAAATAACCTATAGGTGTAAAGGTAAGAATTTATAGATCCTTTTTACATGATGTCTGTTTAGCAAAATAACAATAGTGGGTTTATCTTCTCATTTCTTAATCAACATTTTCCCAAAAGAATCTAGTCTGTTTCAGACCTATTCTGTCCTATTCCTTTGGCATGGTGCAATCTAAATCCTGTACTTTGGAATGTTCATTAACTTCTGCTTTTTACTATCTATCTTTTTCTTTCCTCTGTCTCTGTTCTCTGACTTATAACTACTGTTTACTTAAATGCATAAAAAGGCTGACTTTTTAATATCATTCTCCTTGTACTCACTAAAAGTTATTGCTGCTATATGTTTTTTGCTTTTATCACATTTGGTGGTGTTAAGTTATTGTATAAACTGAAGTGTATGCTGTGCTTAGCTAGCTGCTATTACTAATGCTGTGTTTTCAATTCATTTCATCATTCACTTTCCAGGTTTTCCTATTCATAGTCTTGTTTTAAAATCATAGGTTTTCATGAATCCCATGCTTAGTAGCAACATTGTGTTTTTAAACACCCTACTCCTAGAAATAGGAAAAAGAAGAGATAGTTGTGCAATGATGAGGTTAGGGGTTAGAATAGAAAATTCAAGCAGGGATAGGGAGGGAAGAGGGGGGCAGGGGTTTAAACATGAAAACTACAATTAAGAGCAATTGGAGGGGTAATTATATATGTGATCACATATATAATTATATGTGATCACATATATAATTATATCACATATATAATTAATATATAATGCATGTATATATACAAAAATATGCACTACATCAAATCACCAATTAATAGGGGAGAAAGAAGCCCCAACTAG
The DNA here is from genome assembly GCF_949786415.1 of Peromyscus eremicus. Classification (NCBI taxonomy): domain Eukaryota; kingdom Metazoa; phylum Chordata; class Mammalia; order Rodentia; family Cricetidae; genus Peromyscus; species Peromyscus eremicus. The sequence continues at coordinate 3,184,121 of NC_081424.1, read as the reverse complement.
AAATCTCTTGTCACCAAATGAATCTTCAGTATCAGGAATGGGTTTCATCTAATTGAATTTTTGTCCAAAGGTGTCCCATGGGTACCATCAAACAACCCAGGCTATTGTCAAGGATATAGGTTGCTTTCCACAAACCGACAGCAAAGCCAAATTGCTGAAGACAACACCTACACAACTCATTGAACACAGAGGAGTGCAGGTGGTGCAAACCTAGAGCCTTTGGCCATTCAGGCCAGTGTTCTTAGTATTGGAAGATACCCTGAATGCTATAAAAAAAAAAAAAAAAGAAATGCAAACATCAAAACAACTTCAAACATTTCAATTTACATAGTATCCTGCTTGCAAGATATGCTACTGATGTGGTGGAACAAAGCATGGAGTAATCAGTCACTGTCTGATATGACTTAAGGCCCAGTCCATAAGGTGGTACCCATACCCAACATTGTTTGTGTGACCAAGAACCTGAGGCTAGATATCCCAAGGACCTAGGGTAAAATGAAATACTACTGTTCTACTAAAGGAGTAGGGCAACAAAATGACTCATGAAGGCATTCTGCTATACTCAGAGATCAGTACCTTCATCAGCCATCTCCAGAGAAGATTCCTCCAGCTGCAGATGAGAACAAATATAGAGACCCACATCCCTGACAAAATGCAGAGAGTAGAGACCTTTGAGCACTCTACTCTAAAAGGAATATCTACATTAAATCTCTCCCTTCAGGGCTTAGAAGACTTTTATTTTATCTTTGGCACAGTAGTTGTGCCTTAATCTACTGCTATTTAAGCCAGCAATTCCAAATCCACAGTTACTAGCCTGCTTCTCTGAAAGTGGCCCACCACTCAAGCTGCAGTCTGTTTGGATTTCTGTTCTAGCAGATACTGACTCTGTTGCTGCTACTAAAGGTAACTTTAACTAAACTTCTACAATTTTTTTTATAAAGAAGCCTTGAGATTCAGAGGATGGGGTGAAAATCTGCTTGCTCAAAGAGGCTGGGTAGCAACTAGCTAGCCTTCTCGCCTTGCTGGTGTTTCCCAAGAAACACCTCCTTCTCCACGAAGACAAAAAGAGGTCATTACACACAAAACCCTTCCCTATTACTTCTGGTGTATCTCTCTGTCTCTTCCAGATGCCCTCTGCTGCTATAAGATTACTTTCTGCCAACAAGTTTCTCACTCAGCCTCCAGACCCAAGGTTAATTTTATTTAATAAATGCAAATGATATCTCAGATATCAGTGTAATCAAATACCCCCTAACATTTCCCCCTTTTTATTTAAATAAAAATGAATGGTTAACTCTAATACAGTATAACTATATACAAGAAAAATGATTTTCAAGTATGGATTATATTCACACTGTCTAGTCCTTTTGTCTTAGGCAAATTCAGAGAAACTACCTTATTATCTATCTTATCTTGGTGAACCCAAAATTTGTTACCTAATTCACTTTCTATCCTAACTTGTATTACCAAGCCAAAACTGTCTTTTTAGACTTCTAAGACACTGTTTTAGATAAACAATTTAAGATTTTATGTCTCTCAACCTTATACACTGCATACTTCTTTTGTGAGATTGTTTTCTGAACTTGGTAACAAAGAAAACTGTACATATAACTAACACATCTTCAATTCCATCAGAGACCTGAGAAGGTTGGAATATTACCTTAGTAAACAGGAAGTGCAGAGCAAACATCTTCTAAAACTATAGAAATGTTAGAAGCAGTGGGCCTACTAGACAGTCACCCAAGTTTTCTCTGCAGTGTTGAGGTATTCATCTTTAGCCTAATGGCCTAGAATATCTGACAGACCTGTCTGTGAAGCAGTAATTTTGACGGACTGATCTACCTTATCTTGGCAAAGTTTAACAGTCACCTCCTTTTGTGTCCTGCTTGTCCAGTTTTGACAGCTTACTGTCAGCAGTCAAGGCAAGGGTAGTTACTTTGCCCAGAGCTAACTTTACCACAAAGAAAGCAAACTTCATATGGAGGTTATTCAATGCCCATCATTCTTCATTGATGTAGATTGGTGCTGCCAGGAGCAGATGTGTCTCACTGTCATGAAAAGCCTTATGTTATTAAAGCATCTTAAATGACATATTCTGTAGGTCCCTTACATGTTTGAAGACCATTTTTCTATTTAAAATATATCTCTGGATGACCTTGGAAACATACCTAAAATGACTACAAGTTTGATTATCATAGATAATTAATTAATGACGGTATTTCTTAATTATACACTACATTTTTAAATGAGCTGCATAGGTACAATACCTTAAACAAGAGTAGAAACACATATGCAGTGTGGTGGTTTGAATACATTTGGTCCCCACAAGCTCAAAGAGAGTGACACTATTAGGAAGTGTGGCCTTATTGGGAGAAGTGTGGTCCTGTTGGAGAAGGCTGGAAGGCAAAACTTTAGTCTGGGCCACATCTTCTGGAGGAAGTGTGTTACTCTGGGGGTGGGCTTTGAGGTTTCATATACTCAGGATACCAAGCTGTGAGTGAGTCAATTTGCCTGCAAGATTTAGGACACTCAACTATTTCTCCAGCACCATGCCTACCTGCATGCTGCCATGCTTCTCACCATGATTGACCAAACATCTGAAATGCAAGCAAGCACCCTCAAATAAATGTTTTCTTTGTAAGAGTTGCCGTGGTCATCATGGTGTCTCCTCACAGCAATAGTAAATCCTAAGACATATAGTATTATAAAAATAACCTTAAATTTGTATCAATATACAAAAATCCATGCCAATGTAAAATATTTGAGATTAGTAGTTGTTTTCAGTTTAAATTAGATTCAATAATATCTGCTTTTATTCTATCCTTTCCATACCCCCTTTTTCTTTTCAGAAAGAGATCTTTGAATCCAACCTCTCTTGCAGTTTCCTTCCTTATCATGACCAGTAACAATTTGCAACCAACCCCTCTAAATGATGACAAACATTCATATATTTATAACCTATGTAATGACCAAGAACCATGCACACCACCTCTTTGGAATGTGGGTACAGTATTCTTAAAATTACTACCTATTGTTTGAGGGTGATGGCATCTTTAGGGCACCCTGAGAAAATTGGGGTAATGGTCAAGTCCCAGGAGAGCTAGCTATATTATTTTTTATTTAATTTCTATGTGATGCCAGGTGGTGGTGGCGCACGCCTTTAATCCCAGCACTCGGGAGGCAGAGCCAGGCAGATCTCTGTGAGTTCGAGGCCAGCCTGGGCTACCAAGTGAGTTCCAGGAAAGAAACCCTGTCTCGAAAAAACAAAAAAAACAACAAAAAAAAAATTTCCATGTGATGAGAAAGTGTAAAGCTTATCTAAAGTCCTGGCTAGAGTACTCTGTGAGGCTGAACCATTTCAGCTAACCACCTTGAAGTTGTCCTGAGAAGTTTGTAGTTCAAAGTTGATCTTTGGGTGGTGTTTTTAGCTTAACTGCACTACTACAACCCAGTGCACTCCTCATTGTGAGGTCACATCATTCTTGGAGAAACTTCAAAGGTCACTGATAGGAATGACCACAATTCACTGCAGAAAATTTAAACATTTTAAGTGTCACATGCAGCAGATCTCAGAGAAGTTAAAGGACCGCTATCTATTATATCAGGTACACAAGCTTAGTTCCTAGTTAGCTGCTTCAGACTCAAGCCCAAAAATAAGTACAGGGAGCTAGATGTAGCCTTTTTCTAGAATTAGGTAGTATTCCATAAGACCATTAATATGATGGAAATATATATATATATATATAAATATATATATTTATAAATATATATAATATATATAAATATAAATATATATATAAAAATATATATATAAAATAAATTTAGTGGTAATATTTATACCTTAGGAAAAGCTTGAAACAGTCAAAATAAAACCAAAGGATTATGGGATTAGTGACAATAAAATGATCTCTTAATTTTTTTTTTTTTTTTTTTTTTTTTTGTCTCAAAGCAGGTGGCTCTTCTGACATAAGACAGAGTTTTTAAATGTTCCTTTTTCAGGTATGCTTGGGTTTAGAGAAGGCAAGAGTCACATTCCAACTCCAGAGCCATCTTTGATTTTTAATCAAATTCAGACCACAAAAAGACCATTTGCCTTTGATGTTTGTAGAAAGCAGCAAAAACAAATATTTGGGAAGATTTATGACATTTATTGGAAATGTACTATACTATTAAACCAGTTTTAGTCTATGTCTTGGGACATTTTTGTCTGAGTGATCTGTCCTTCTTCAGATGTCTCATTTGTCCAGTGTTCTTCAGATTCTTTAGTTAGATGCTTTTATTCTCCTGAAAAGACCAAAATGAAACTCTTGCCCAATCAAAGCTTTATGAGTTCCATTTTGTGAGGTTATATCTTTGGCAACAACAAAAAAATATTATCTTTTTCTTTCTTTTCTTTTTTTTTTTTGACTCAAATCTTTTTTCTTAATCATTTTTTTTACTATTTATCACTGTTTTATTTTTTTATTTTATTTTACATGCCAACCATAGTTTCCCCTCCCTCCTCTCCTCCTGTTTCTGAATTTTTTTAAATTTTGAAATTAAATATATCTGAAATTAAATATATATATATATATATATATATATATATATATATATTCCTCTTTCTCTTGTATAGCCACTTTAAAATTGTCACATTTAAAATTTGATGTGGCAGTTTTTCAGAAAATCAGGAATGAATCTACCTTGAGACCTAGCTACACCAATCTTGGGCATATACCCAAAGTATGTTCAATCATACCACAAGAACATTTAATCAACTATGTTTATAGTAGTCTTATTTGTAATAGTCAGAACCTGTAAACAACCTAGATGCTCCTCAGCTAAAGACTAGATAAAGAAATGATGAGGTATATTTACACAAAGTATATTATTCAGCTAAAAAAAAATGACATCATGAAATTTGTAGGCAAATAAATGTAACTAGAAAAAAATCATCCTGAATGAGGTAACCTAGACAAAAAAAACAAAACACAAACATAGTATGTACTCACTCACAGTGGATATTAGCTGTGAAGTAAATAATAATCATGCTACAATCCATAGCCCCAGAGATGCTAGGTGAGATAAGGAGGGCTCAAAGAGGGATGCATGAATTTCCCTGGGAAGAGGAAATAGAAGAGATTTCCTGGGTAAACTGGGGATGAAGAGGGCGATGGGAACATGAGGGATCAGGTGAGGTGTATTGGGGGTGAGACAGGGGTGGATAATGAAAGAGATGTCTTCATGGGGCATTTTGGGTCAGGGAGAAACCTGATGCCAGGGAAACTTTTTGGAATCACCAAGGATGCTCCCAGCTAAGACTCCTAGCAATAGTGGAGAAGGTACCAGAACTGGCCATCTCCTATATCAAATTAGTGACTACCCTAATTGTCATCAAAGAGTCTTCATCTAGAAACTGATGGAAACAGATGCAGAGATCTACAGCCAAGCACTGGGCCAACCTCTAGGAATCCTGTTGAAAAGAGAGAGGAAGGATTTTATGAGCCAGAAGGGTCAAAATAATGTAAGGAAACCCACTGAAACAAGTAACCTGGGCTCATAGGAGCTCACAGACTCTGGAACTAGAGCTAGGGAGACTTCATGGGACTGACCTAGGCCCTCCACATATGTGTGACAATTGTGTAGCTTTGGTCTATTTGTGAAACTTCTAGCAGTGGGACCAAGACCTGTCCCCAATGCTTGGGCTGCATTTTGGGAAACTGTTCCTCATACTGGGCTGCCTCAACCAGCCTCAATATTAAGGGTGTAGCTTAATCCTATCTCAAATTGGTATGCCATGCTGTGTTGAAACCCATGGGAGTCCTGCCCCTTTCTGAACAGAAACAGAGGAGGAATGGATGGGGGTCAGAAGGGAGGCAGGGGGAGGGAAAAGAAGAATAGAAGGGAGGGGAAACTATAGCCAGGATGTAAAATAAATTTTTTTAAAAAATTAAAAAAAGGAATGTCCAGGGGAGGGAGGGGACAAGGAGGATCTGGGAAGAGGGGAAGGAGGGGAAACTTGGATTGGAATGTAAATAGATAAAGATAGAATTATTTTTGGCAACAGAACAGGGTTTTTTTCTTTCTTTCTTTTTTTTTCTTTTTTTTTTTTTTTTTTTTAAGAAACTTCCACATTGATATCCATAGTGACTGTCTAAGTTTGCTCTCCTACCAGCAATGGAGGAGTGTTACCTTTGCTCTAACTCCTGGCCAGCAGGAGCTGTCACTAATGTGACATCTTAGCCGTTCTGACAAGCATAAGATGAAATCTCAAAGAAGTTTTGATTGTGTTTCTCTGATGACTAAAGATGTTGAATATTTTTTAAATGTGGTTTTTAGCTATTTGAGATTCCTCCATTTAGAATTCTCTGTTTAGGACTCGACTTCACTTTAAAATTTTATTATTTAGTTTATTGTGTCTACTTTCTTGAGTTCTTTATATATTTTGGATATTAGTTCTCTGTCAGATGTGTAGCTGGATAGTTTCTCTCCAGCTCCCACCAAGCCCCAGCAGTCCTGCAGCCCACTTACAAAATAAACACACAGACTCTTATATTATTTAAACTGTTTGGCCTAATGGCTCAGGCTTCTAGCTATCTAGTTTTTACATCTTAAATTAACCCATTTCTATAAATCTATACCTTGCCACATGGCTTGTGGCTTACCAGTATCTTACATGTTGGTACTCATGGTGGCAGCTGGCAGCGTCTCCTCACTCAGCCTTCCTGTTCCCAGAATTCTCTTCTCTGCTTGTCCCATCTATACTTCCTGCCTGGCTACAGGCCAATCAGGATTTTATTTATACAGAGCGATATCCACAGCAATGTGGGGTTGGAAAAAGTATTTTTTCCATGCTGTAGGCTGCCTTTTTGTCTTACTGGTGGTAACTTTTCCCTTACAGAAGTTTTTCAGATTCATGAAGTCACATTTAATAATTGTTGATCTTAGTGCCTTCACTACAGACATTCTGTCTAGGAAGTTGTCTCCTCTGCTAATGTAATTACAGCTATTCCATGCTTTCTTCTCTATCAGGTTCAGTGTTTGTGTTTTATATTGAGGTCTTTGATCCACTTGGGCTTAAGTTTTGTGAAGGGTAGTAAATAGGGATCTATTTGCATTCTTCTACCTGCAGACATCCAGTTAGACCAGTACCACTTGTTGAAGATGCTTTTTTTAAATCCCCATTGTGTTTTTATGCCTCCTTTATAAAAATAAGATATCCATAGGTGTTTCAATTTATGTCTGTGTCTTTGATTCAATTTCATTGATCAACCTGGTTGTTTTATGTCACTACCATGTAGTTTTTATTACTATAGCTTTGTAGTACAGATTAAAATCAGGGATGATGGTACCTCTTGAAATTGCACAGGATTATTTTAGCTATTTTGGGTTTTTTCATATAAAGGTAATTGTTCTTACAAGTTCTGTAAAGAATTATGTTGTAATTTTGATAAGAAATGCCATAAACTCTAGTTTGCTTTTGGAAGGATGGCCATTTTTAATTATGTTAATTCTACCAATCCATGAACATGAGAGATCTTTCCATCTTCTAATGTCTTTTAAGATTTAAAGTTTTCATCACACAAGAGTTTCAATTGCTTTGATTGAGTTATCCCAAGGTATTTTATATTGTCTGTGTCTATTGTGAAAGGTAGTGTTCTTATAACTTCTTTCTCAGTCTACTTGTCATTTATATGTAGGAGGACTGGAGGACTACTCTTTTTTTGTTTGGTTAGTTTTTGTTTTTAGTTAATCCAATATCCAGCCACTTTTCTCAAAGTGCTTATCAGCTGTATAAGTTCCCTGGTAGAATTTTTAGGGTCCTTTATGAATACCATCATATCATCTGATAAGAACAATACTTTGACTTTTCCTTTACAATTTGTATTCCCTTGGTCTCCTTCAGTTGTATTGGTGTTCTAGCTAGAAAGTCAAGTACTCTATTGAGTAGATATTTAGAAAGTCAAAATCCTGCCTTGTTTCTGATTTTAGTGGAATAGTTTTCTCTTGCTTTCCATTTAATTTAGTAATGGCTAGGGCTTGCTTTAAGTTGCCCTAATGTTTAGGCGTATCTCCTGCATTCCTAGTCTCTCCAAGACTTTTTTCATGAAGGGCTGTTGGATTTTGTCAAAGGCTTCTTTTGCATCTAATGAGATAATCATGTGGTTTTTATATTTCTGTTTTTTATTTTGGTGGACTAAATTTATTTACTTTTATATGTTGAGCTATCCCTGCATCTCTAGGATGAAGCCTATTTTATCATGGTGGAGGACGTTTTTGAAGTGTTCTTGGATTCTGTTTGCAAGTATTTTGCTATGTTTTTGTTGTTGTTGTTGTTGACATTCTTTTAAAGACTGTTTCTTTTTCACTAGGGGCTATAGGGGCTGTAGATATATTTAAATTGTTTATCAGATCTTTATTTAAGTTTAGTAAGTAGTATGTGTCAAGAAAATCATCTGTTTATTTTTAATTTTCCAAGTTAGTGCTTGCTCCTGGAAAGATGAGTCATGGCCTTATTTGTTTTTGTTAGGTGGTCATAATTCCCAAATGGGTCTTAGGAGTAATATAAATAAAATTCTTAAAAGCACAAAAGTATTTCATGTGTTTCCGTTTGTTTGGCTATTTGTCTCTGTGCTTTATCCGACCTTGGTCTCAACAATTCTCTCTCATATAAACCCTCCTCATTCTCGCTAATTGGACTCCCAGAGATCCACCTGGGGCCTAGTCATGGATCTCTGCATCCAGATCCCTCAGTAGTTGGATGAGGTTTCTAGCATGACAATTAGGGTGTTTGGCCATCCCATTACCAGAGTAGGTCAGTTCGGGCTGTCTCTCGACCATTGCCAGCAGTCTGTTGTGGGGGTATCTTTGTGGATTTCTGTGGGCCTCTCTAGCACTTTGTTTCTTCCTATTCTCATATGGTCTTCATTTACCATGGTCTCCTATTCCTTGTTCTCCCTCTCTGTTGTTGATCCAGCTGGGATCTCCCACTCACCCAATGGCTGAGGGGTCACCAACTGGATCAGGCCCTCTGACTGGGTGAGACAGTTGATTGTCCTGATCTGTTTGGGAAGCATCCAGGCAGTGGCACCGGGTCCTGTGCTCATTGCATGAGTCGGCTGTTTGAAACCTGGGGCCTATGCAGGGTCCCTTGGCTCGGCCTGGGAGGAGGGGACTGGACCCACCTGGACTGAGTCCACCAGGTTGATCTCAGTCTATGGGAAAGGCTTTGCCCTGGAGGAGATTGGAATGGGGGGCGGGCTGGGGGGAAGGTGAGGGGGGCGGGAGGGGGGAGAACAAGGGAATCTGTGCCTGTATGTAGAACTTAATTGTATTGCAAAATAAAATTAAAAAAAAAAAAAAGCACAAAAGTAATCCAACATAAAATTTCTTTTAATTGGTGCAGACTTTCTAGTCTAACGATTTAGTGCAAAACTATCTCATGTTTCCTAAAACTCAGAGTATTTTAATAAAATGAATTTTCAAAACCTAAATTCCATTTTTTCTGGATAGTTGAGAGAAGTAGGCTGATTGTTTTGTCAAATCCCTGCAACTTTTGCTCCTCTTCCCAAATCCCAAATTTGAAATCTATTCAGTTCCCTGTTTTGTTTGTTTAAAACTCTGAGTCTTGTATTACTTTTGAAATACATACAATATGGGATCATTACCATTCTTTTTATAAATTCATATATTCCTCTACATTTGCTCTAAATAGTCTCCATTCTGTGTTCTTGTATGTTATTATTAGGCCAGTCACATTTCCATGAGACACCTATAGATTTATATGTGTGTGTTTTTTTAAAACAAGCTTTCAGTTTTATGATCTTTTTCTAAGCATGAATATTCTTTAATTAACTCACTAACATTAAGCACATTCTATCTTCTTTGAAGAAGAAACCCTTTTTATCTGACTGATACTGTTGACTGGGTTTCTCTTACTCAAGAGATAAACTTGTATTCAACATTTGATATTGGGCTTGTCATTTTTATTAATTATAGGCCTGAGGGTATCATCAGTACCAGAACATGTGAATATTCTTTTCAAACTTTATCTCTCCATGATAGGCTGAACACAGCAGACATTGTTTTACCTTTTGTAATGAAGAAATTTCTATTTATGCATTTATTTCTTTATCTTAAGTGCTGTCAAGATTTTTGATGGACTAAAAGAGGACAGATATTTGGGAATTAATGTATATGACTGACTTTTTAATCTTGCTCATCTGGTCATGTGAGAGTCCATGAGGCCTCAATCCTACACAGAAGAATACAATGAAAAAGGAAAGCTGAAAATGATAAAAGTTGCCACACCTAGGGATTATAACACCAATTGGTTATTCAGTACCAAATGATCATCCCTGAAAACAAACATTAATGTAATATTATACTAACTGAGCATGTTATATTTAGGAATATATATGCATAAATGTGTACATATGTGCATGAATTAATAATTAATGAAAGTAGAGGCCATGAATTTGAAAGAGAGGAAGGCTATACGGGAGGACATGGAGGGACAAAAGGGAAGGGGGAAAGATATAACTGTAATTATATTATAAGCTCATAAATAAAAGAAATGATTTAAAGAGAAACAAAGGAGAAATACAGTTGAAGCTGAAAGTGCGGCTTCCACTCCCTGTCGTTCAGTGGGGAGGACGTCTTGTCTTAGGATCCCAAGAGTCAGAGCACTGGTCCACTTCCTTTCTTGACTACCAAGAAACAGGAAACAAATTAGAAATGTTTAAAGGTCTTTGACATTATTAAAAGGAATGTTAGCTTAAGTTAAATTCAAGAAAGAACTTTAACTTACCTGCAATATGACAAGGGTGGCACCTTTTAAATATTCTCACACTTTGTCACACCTTCTGCACCTGCGTCTCAGAGAGCATTGCAGAATGATGTGCAGAAAGATTATTAAAACCAGAATATTAAGGAAGTTTGCTGTCAAACAGTCTCTCTTAGAAAATGGTGCATAAAAGGCAGACAACAGTATGAGCAGACACCCTAAAGTGGAATTTGGGAAATTTCCCTGGGTTCCTATACAAGCACCTAATGACTGATGGGAAATGGAGAAATAACATTTTCCAGGGGTGAGAGCCTTCATTGGTTATTCAATACAAAGTTGTAAGACCTGAAACCACACACACATTAAAAAAAAAAAACAACAAAAATAAAATCAGCAGGTTGTATTTAAAAATTTGTGAATGCATATATATGTACACAACAGAATAATCAAAGAAAAAGAGGATGTCAGTTTGAGAGTGGGAGATCATGGCAGGGGGTGGCAAGAGTATGCCTAGGAGGGGTTGAAAGGAAGAAAAAAGAAGAGCAAGGTGATGTAATTCTACTGTATTTAAAATGTATTTTTATAAAGAAAGCTAGATTAGCAAAACGTTAAATAAATAAACTATACTTTGTTTTGGTTTTGATTTTTCTTTTTCTTTATTTCTGTCTGAGAATGACCTTTGTTCATTTAACTTCTTTCCAACTTAAAAGACAAAGAAAGAAAAAAGAGAGAAAATGAAAGGAGAGACAGGAGAGAGAGAGAGAGAGAGAGAAAACAAGCAATAAAAACCAATGAAGAAAGAAAACCACACATATGCTCACTGACAGTTAGTAAAAATATATTTTATAATAAACCTGTATTTATTCCAACAATGAGTTGTTGTTATTTACAAAGTCTGTTTATATAAACCAAGTAAAGTTTATATAAAATTTCAGTTACTGTCGGGCGGTGGTGGCGCACGCCTTTAATCCCAGCACTCGGGAGGCAGAGCCAGGCGGATCTCTGTGAGTTCGAGGCCAGCCTGGGCTACCAAGTGAGTTCCAGGAAAGGCACAAAGCTACACAGAGAAACCCTGTCTCGAAAAACCAAAAAAAAAAAAAAAAAAAAAATTCAGTTACTATCAGGAAACTTGTTTCTGGTTTGATAACTTCTTCAGCTTGTGCAGTTGGTGATGTTTTTTTCCCTAATAATCTCCACAATAAGGTTGTATCTACAATAATGATCCAAAAAGAAGTTATTTCTGTGATGAGTCCTTTTTTGTCCCCCTAGCCAGCTCCCCGATAATGACATGGAGACTTCTTATGAATTATGAAAGCTCAGCATATAGCTTAGGCTTGTTACTAACTAGCTCTCATAACTTAAATTATCCCATTTACATTAATCTACATTCTATCATGTGACTTTAACTCTTTTCCATCTTGTGATTCCTGTTTATTCTCTGTGTTTCTTGGCATCTCCTGTGCACCTTGATTCCTCCTCCTCTTCCTCTCTTTTCCCAGAAAACTCACCTATACCTCTGGCCCAGCTCTTGGCCTTCAGCTTTTTATTATATCAGTAACAACAATATGGTTTTTTTTTTTAAAGACAGGATTTCTCTGTGTAGCTTTGCACCTTTCCTGGCATTGAACTCACAGAGATTTGCCTGTCTTTTCCTCCCAAGTGCTGGGATTAAAGGTGTGTGCCACCAATGCCTGGCTTGCAATATATCTCTATACAGTGTACAAATATTCTACAACACCTTTCTTTGTATCAACCCTCAGTATAGCACTTAAACTAAATCTATTATTTTACAGTGTTATAATAATGTATAAATTTTATTTACACTAATTTATTGTATGTTATAGGTGGACTTTTCTTTGTCATCTGCCAGTTCCCAAATAATGACATGAAGACTTAATTATAAACTTTAAATGATTGGCCATAGCTCAGGCTTGTTACTAACCAGCTCTTACAACTTAAATTAATACATTTTTATTAAGCTAGGTATTTACTTGTGGCATTACCTATCCTCAAGCATGCCCTGCTCCCTCTACACCTCCTGGTGACCCTTCTGACTCCACCCTTCTTCCAACTGTTCTTAGTCTGGTTTCTTTACCTAACCTTATCCTGTCCAGCTATTGGCCAGTCAGCTTCTTTATTACCAATGAGAGTAACACATTTTTACAGTGTACTGAAAGATTATTCCACAGCAACATGGCCTTTACATACATATGGTACTTCTAATGCAAATATATACCACTTAGAAAGAGTTTAATAGATATTTGTTATACAAATGTCTAATATACAATAAACAAGGATGAATTCTAGGTTGTGGTAAAATAAAATAGCAAGAAAATGAATCATAAAGTTTACATACCATACATTTTTTGAGATGTACTATGTTTTATATGTTTTCATAATTGCAGGTTTCCAGTAAACATCATGTAGAAACATTGGGCATAAATTTAGAGATATGTGGCCATGTGCACACCTCTACCTCAGTCAGCCTCAGGCTACTGCCTATCTGTCTCTTGTTTTGCTACTGCTTTTGAGTATAAAACAGTAAGGGGACATAATTTGATAATAATCCTGCTCACAGTAAATGACAAACAAAAGTAGATAATATAATAAAATAAATCATGCTTAACATTTTTAAGCTTAAGGTTATGTTCCTGGCAGGTTATCACCTATGTTGAATGAGATCAGCATCTAGGTCATTCAAATAAATTCAAGAATATGTTTAGTGAATAAGGCATTTGAGACCAAAAATGTTGGTCTCATATATTGACTAGTTTTTATGTAAACATAGCACAATCTAGGGTCACCTGTGCAGAAGGAATCCTTGTTGAGAAAATAACTATACAGGAATAGCAAATATGCGGAGCATTTTCTTCATTGATTATTGAAGTGTGAGGACTATGTTCAATGTGGACAGTTTCGTCTCTGGGTAAGTTGTCTTGTGTTCTATATGAAAACAAGACAATGGAATCAAGAAGTAAGCAGACTTCTTCCACTGCCTCTATATTAGCCCTGCCTTCAGGTTTTTGTCCTGCCTTGAGTTCCTGTGCTAACTTCTTGAATCATGGATTGCAATGTGGAAATGTAAGCCAAATTAAATCCTTTCCTCCCCAAGTTGTTTCTATTCTTGCTGCTTTGTCATAGAAATAGAAAACCTAAGGCAGTATGTTTCTTTGAATTTTGGAGTAAGCTACCCAAGGGTTTATAAAAGAAAAGACAAGTGAAGAATTGAAAATATTGGAACTTGCCATAGGCTCATTAGTTTTATTTTAAAAAATGCATTCTGTGGCACAAGCTTCAGCTTCCTGTTTTCTGCACAGGGAAAAGACAATTCATAACTGATACTGAGTAGAAAGTAACACAGGAATACTTAGACCTGTGACATTTTGTTTCTCTCAGAGGGAACTTGAGGTTTTCCTTAAAATCCTAAAGAAACCTTTTTTTTAATAGTTTCATTTTGTAAACTATTGTAGTGTAACAGAAATCTATAAAAAGACAGGTATCATTATAGACACAGTAAAAAGGTAGACACAGGCAACATCTTGATGCTCTCCACAACAGAAATTGAGCATCACATGTCTCAGTTATCATCGAAAGATTATGCCTGCAGCATTATACAAAGGGATTCTGTGTCTTAAACTCTGTTGTCATCTTCATATCAGTGACTTTGGCTAATGGTCCAACTCTTCCAATCCTGGACCAGAAGAAAAAAAACAAAAGCAATGGACTGTGCTAGAGACTGGAGTATTTCCTTGGCTTTCATGATGTGGTCTATATTTTGTTTTTAAAGTATGTTAATATATATATGTGTGTGTGTATATATATATATATATAAAACATAAAATAATAATTCTAATTCTCTTAAGTGTTCAGATGATTCATACTAAGTATATTTCAGTGCAATCCATGTTCCGTAGCTGCTTTAATCTTGTGAAACTGAAACCTGTGTCCTTTAAAAAATAACCATGCTCTCGTCTCTGCCCAAATTCCCTAGTGCTCAGTAACATTGTGTTCCTATAATTTTTAGACTCCAGATAGCTTATATATGGATAATCACATCTGTTTTGTGATTTGCTTATTTCTCTTATCATAATATGCTCAAGGTTATGCTATAGTACATGCTAGAGTTATTTTCCCTAAAACGATTGACTAGCAAGTCATTGCATGTAACAATCATACTTTGCTTATTCATCCATCGTCCACCAATGGATACTTAAGTCACTTCTACATAAGCTTCCTGTGACCATGAGTATGTAACAAATGGAAGCATGTACAGAATTATACTATGACCCAGCATTCTTACTACCCTAACAGAAAAACAACCTTGGGCACAGAAACATATTAATCTAGATTACAAACATGCTTTTGAATATTAGTTGTGTTCTCTTAGAAAAGTTAAATATGATTTAAGTTTATTTCGTTTACTTTCATATGGCAATAGTAATATTTAATTAGGTTTTATATGTATAAATTTATATCTGTATTATATATATGTATATATATATCACTCATGTTTTCTTTTTCTGTGTCTAGATTGATACCCTTCTCTTTATAGATTTTAGTTGCATTAATATACATCTATGTATTACTTTCTTGTCCATCTTTGAGATAGCTCATTTTCTGATCATTTATGTTTATCTTATTCCTTTTTTCTTACAAGGGTTAAAAGAGCATAGCCCATAGGGCTGAGGGTGGTTTGCTTTATTAAGCTTAAAAATATAAAATTGCCCCAGAATCCATGTAGAGTTGCTCTAATATATCTTAGCTAATGTATATTACTCAGAGTTTCAAGGTTTTCTGATCTTTAGAAATTTCCCTAATTTACTGTATAATTTTACTGGTAATTGTTTTGTTAATATAGTGTGTATCAACAATATAATAGGTGTACATTATTTCTTCAGATATTTTCATTAAGCTAACTAAAATCAAAAGAAGAAGGAGAAGGAGTAGAGGGGGATGGAGACAGAGAAGGAGAAGGAGAAGAAGGAAAAGGAGGAGAAGGAGAAGGAGAAAGAAGAAATAAAGGAAAAGAGGGCATATGAATGGAAACTACATTGTCTTCCCAATGGTTGGCCCTAAAACCTTACAGACAGATAAGATTGGACAGATTGAGCAGGTTATGTGCAGTAATTTATATGCACACAATAATAATTAATGAAAGAAGAGACTATAAATATGAAGTGGGACAAGTGAAGGTATGTGAAAGGATTTGGAGGAAGAAAGAAATCTCAGTTTGAAGAAAAGTAAAAAAAAAATGCTCAAAAAGTTTTTATATGGTACCTGCATTACTTACATGAATTATATAATTTTTTTTATTCAAAATTAGTCCACTTAGCTCTGTGTGAATTTTAATTTTAGTTTGCCTTCAAAGGAAAATATGTTTCTTTTAGATAATCCCTGGCTTTGGAAAAAATCTGTAACTATGTTTATTAAGTCCAGCATTAAGAGATTGTGAATTTTAAAACCATAATTGCAAATTTGGGAAGTTACCTCCATGTGAGTAATTGGCATTGCTTAATTGGAAACAAAAAATATCCTGGTTTAAATTGTGTTTCTGTGTGTGTTGGTTCCTTTGCTCTTACCTGAATTGATGTGCTTTTCAGCTGTGTGTATACATTGATAATCTCTCAGTCTGCTCATTGCAATATGATGGAGCTACAACTTCCCAGTGAGAATTCATACATACCAATATATTGTCATAATCAGTGGATTATTTTACAAAATTAAGATTCATTATTCCAAGTTTGTTTTATTGATCAACTACATTTCTAATTAGTTAATGTTCTTATTATGTCATTATTTTCCAATTTGTGACAGTTCTTCCCTTGTATTTCATCTGTCATTTTTTAATGTTTGAAATGATTTGATACTGAAGCTGCTATAATCAACATTGTTGCTTATTTTTGTTACTTTTATTTTTTGGTCATTCTTGTAGTACAGTAATAATTGAATAATTTTCTCTCTTTTTAATCGAAGGATTTTTCATTCATTGTAAAATTAGAGCTCTTTAATGCATGTAGTTGGAAATCAGTGAGAGGTCAACAAGTAGTAATGTTAAGCAGAGAATTAAGTCTCAGTGGCTAGGTAAACCTCTTTAGATTGTCATAATCTGGCTACTGTAGAGAAGAACTGGAGGCTGAAAATTTACCTTCTTACTCAGAAATGAAATCTTAAAAATTACTGATGTTAGCATGCTTTGATATATTTTATTAAAAATGAGAACCAAAAACACTGAAAGCATTTTAACTAAGAAAGCCATTATTTTTCATTCTGTAATTTTCTTGCATAATTTCGTTAAAATATTGCTTTAGGTTTTGTTACTTTGGATGCCTGTGTCTCATGTATATGTGTCTGTGCATGTACACATGTTAATATTTGAACATGCAATTGTGCACAAAACGCCTTGGTTTAAAATTGATACAAATAAATGTATTTGGTCCCATCTGTACCACTCATGGGCATGTACACAGTGAATCTACCCCTAAATAGAATGCCTACAGAACCATGTTCATTGGTGCTCTACTCAAAGTATCTTTGAAATGGAAGAAGCCAACTGAGTAATGGATAATGAAAATGTGAAACACATACAAAGTTGATATTACTGAACTGTACATAAAATGGATGTGAAATTTGCAGATAGGTGGATAGAGCTGGAAACATTGGGATCTCACATGTGGATTCCTGCTAGAAAGAAAAATGAATCATTAATATTTATCTTCAAGTAAAAAATTGCACTCATAACAAAAAATTTTGAAAATAACAACATATTAATATTATATTATCATCGATACAGATTCTGTACTTTAAAAAAAGAATTGCTAGTATCATTTTAGCTTAATTTGGGATCAATTCATTTTTATAACTACTTAATATCTTCTTAACCGGGTCCAAGTTACTTCATTAAATTATCAAGAAAAAAATCTACATTTATAATGGCTATACTATACAAAATTGAAATGAAAGGATATTGAGTCTTTTTTAAAAAAATTATTTATTATGTATACAGTGTTCTGCCTGCATGTATGCCTGCAGGCAAGAAGAGGGCACCAGATCTCATTACAGAAGGTTGTGAACCACCATGTGGTTGCTGGGAATTGAACTCAGGTCCTTTAGAAGAGCAGCCAGTGCTCTTAAATGCTGAGGCATCTCTCCAGCCGAGGATATTGAGTCTTTATTGCAAGCTTGCTAAGAGGAAGAATGCACTAAAAAGTAGCATTTCTTCAGTGTCTTTGATATATGTATTTTGTTTGGTGTGGTGTGGTTTGGTTTGGTTTGATTTTGGAGACAGGGTCTCACCATGTAATATGGCTGTCCTAAAACTCACTTTGCAGAGCAAAGTGGCCTCCAACCCACAAAGATTCACCTGTCTCTGCCTCCCAAGTTCTCAGTTTATAGAAGAGTATAGCCATGAAGGCTGCAGATATATTTTATAAATTTGCTATAACTCTGTCAAATCTTGAAAGATTATGTTCTTTAAAGTTTCCTCTAAGAATGCAACTTTTCTCAGCTTTTCATACACAAAAGAATATGTTTTCTGAAAAAAAACTAGCAGTAAGACTGTGATTTTTATATCAGCATTTTATCATGAAATATTTACCCCTACATTTGTTTGCCCTAAAACTTATATATTTTCAAGATTTCTCCCTAGTTATTTATTTTGAATAATAATTTATTTGAAGCTCTGACCCAAGGAAGTATCTCTAAAATGTGGTTTTGATGAAATTAGACTCTTGTGATGTTGTCACTCATGTCAAAAATTATTTAATTCCAAATCCACTTTTTCAGGAGATACTTGTTATCCCCAACAGGTTAAATTTTTCTGTACTGTATTAATCATTTTTTCTAAGGTAGCTGTATCAGAAGCAGACAGTAAAATATCATCCATATAATGAATGATAGATAACAGACTAAGGAAATTGTTTACATACCACTTCTAGTGGCTGATTTACAAAATATTGATATAAAGTTAGGTTATGGACAGTGGCCCCTACTCTAAATTTCAATAGCCAAATTCTGTCCTATCTTGTCTTTGTACAACCCGAATAGCCTGTGTCCTTCCCTTATAATTTTTTCCAAGGCCTCTTTCAGGAATATATCCCAATTTAAATATCAATTTACAAGCTGTTTTTGATATTGTAGGAATATTAATTTGAGCTCATCATTGTTGTAACAAATATCCTATCTATTCTTTAGGCTCTATACGTTTCATCTATTTTATATTTTGGTTTATTTTAGATAAGATTCCAATGTCAACACGTTGAGTGGAAACTTCTTGTAAAGGCCAGTAGGGATCCCAGTATTCTTGTGAAATTATAGATACATCCAGCATCAGAATCCAATAATTCTTTAATTTCATTTCATTTTATTTTAATTTATGCCGTTCATCATTGATAACTGTTTGTTAAAAAAACATTTTTTTTCTGTACTTCCAAAGCCTCCAGTTCTACATATAGGCACCGTTCTGCATTTAAGATATGGAAGTAATAATAATTGAGCAATTCTATCACCAGCTTCTAATTTTATGGTCCTTTTTACATATGCCATTTATAAAAGCATTAAATACAATCTCTATAGTATTTTAAGAGGTAACTTTAGGCAATATGCTGGAGTATTTTTATAAAATCTTAAAAAATGGCTCCTTTTTTATAGATCACAAGTAACACATTATCGCAACTTGCAAATTATTAACAATGTGGACCAAACAATTTACTAGTATTTTGTTTACTGGAAAAAAATTTTGTAACCTCTTTTTAAGTAACAGATTATTTTCTATGAGTTTTTTATCCTAGCAATCACATTATTTAATAAGCTAACAACCCAATTTTGTTTCAGGTGTTACATTTCTATAGAACTTAACCAAGAATTTTTAGAAAGCAACTTAAAGAGCAGAGCCAAATTCTCATTAATGTACCACAGATAAGAGCATACCCAACATGTAGTTTAAAATTATGAATCCTGTTACTTTAGTTTATCTACCATGGAAATCAAACATTCATCCAAACATTTATTAGATAATCAAAAGAAGAGCATATCTTCTTTACAATGAATGATTAGTATCTCTGGAAATTCAAACCGCATCGACTTAGCATTCCATGTCCTGACTACAACCTTCTTCACCAAGAAGTTGGGCCCATTTAAACTTCATCCTTCTCCTATGAAGGGACTACTAATAATGAGTTATTCCCATCATTAGGGAAAAACAGAAAACATTTCCTACAAAGGAATCTTTAATATTGAGTTATTCCTGCTCTGAGGGAAAAATAAAAAAAAAAAAACATTTAAACCAAGGTTAAGCAAACAGACAACAAAATTCTAAGCTCTGGGCTTGCTTGCTTGTTCACCCAGGAGCAGTGAGGCCCGCCTGTTGATTCTTTGTAATTCAGATGTCACTGCTCTGTGCTGGCAGGCAGAAAGAGCTCAGGGTATTATCCTGAAATTTCTTAGAATAGAGCTTCCTCTATTTTTATTGGGGAGAGGCTTTTTTCTTTCCTTTATTTTTCTTTTACAGGGCCTTATAATCTTTAGGCCTAGTTTTAATATTTTTCCCCTTTTTACTGGGAAAATCCTTTTTTCTTAATTAAAAATGTCTCCCTTTTCTATCAGGAAATTTCTTTTTATCTCCTTTCCTTCACTCTTCTTTATTGGGAAGATTTCCTTTTTTTATTTTCTTGTTCTTTCCTTTTCTCTATTGAAAAAGGTCTTTTTTCCTTTATTTACTTCTTGTCTCAGAAGCCATTGTATTTCTATCTTTAAAAATTGTGCAGTTACCATTTTTTATTTTGACAAGCATTTTAGCAACTGTACACTTTGTTGCTCCTGAGATGGGGAGTTTAAATTTCCCATGACCCCTCTGATCCTGGAGTCCTCTTACCCTGAGAGTCTTCCCTCAGTTCTTAAGATGACCGGTTCCTCTGTCCTTCAGTGGACCCTTTTTCTTCTTCAAGTCGTTCTTTGGGCACCAAATGTAACTGTGTGTTGTGAAACGGGTGTGTGGGTTCATGTGGGTCCATGGAATGAAGACTCAAAGGCATCTTACGAATGAATATATCTTTTCATGGCTTCAGAGGGTGTCCAGCCTTGAAGGACTAAATCCCTTTTCTCTTCACCTTGGGCATATGTATTTATTCTTTATTACAGTTTAGCTAGTTAATTTCCGTACCTTCAAAGCACCCTAAAAGGAACTCCCGGAGACCAAGTGACAAGTGCAAATTACTTGATTTATCAGGTACCTTTGTTTTCCGGGTTTCCTGGACCACGTTTTGCATAGTCCTTTAATCCTTGGAGGACTCTCTGATCCTTGACTCTCAGACAAGAGTCACATAGGGTAATAACAGAAACAAAAGATAAAAGAAACAAAAGGGGTGGTTAAACAAAGGAAGGATTAGGGCAAGGTGCTACTCTTTGGAACCAGGCCAAGGACTCAGCAGGAGTGCACTACACTAGTGAAACAGAAGTGGTAATTAACAGTCTTCCAATCAAAATAAAACAAAACAAACCACTGGACCAAATGATTTCAGTGCAGAATTCTGTTAGAATTTTAAAGAAGAGTTAATGCCAATACTTCTCAAATTGTCCCACAAGGTCACTAGTCCTGGGAGGGGAATAGAAAATGTGGTACAGTCTGGTGTCTCATAGTGCAGGGTGTTTGGAAGTCATTAAGGTAAGTCAATATATAGTGGGGTATGGGAGAAAGAAAGAGGCAGAAGGGCTCATCATGTCCTGTGTAGAAAGGCAGATCTGAAGAGCTAAAGGCAGTGAAGAATGGGCTGATGTGGGAGGCCTGCTTGCCAATTCACAACCACAGTGATGTTCAGGCCTGGGCTTCTGCCAAGCCCATTTCTGGATCGTTAGCCCTAGGCCTTACCATAGTCAGAGTCTGTTTATATCTGTTATGCTTGTTGGTATCAAGGGTAGTGCAGATGCCTGGGGGCTGGGCTATCACCTGAGGTCTTGGTGGTGTCAAAGGGCCACGCTGCAGTCTGGGTGATTCTTATCTGAGTGACTTGCACTGTTACCTGGGGACATGGTGACATCTGGGCCCCAACTGTTGCCAAGGGCTATGTCTGGGTCTATGGTCTAACCACAGCCAAGGTGTATATTGATATCCATGACCAATGTTGCCACCAAAAGCTACAAGGATGTCTGGGTTCTGGGCTGTCTCATTGGCTATATGTGAGTCAGAGGGATGTGCTGCTGAGAGGGCCATGACCATCTGAGTAACCTGTTCAGGCATCTGAGTCCAGGTTATTGTTCAAGCCTGAGCGACTTTGGAGGGCCACTTGTGGGTCTGTGGTCCTGTGGCCCTACTGCAGTCAGGATTTGTACTAATGTCCATGGTTCCTTTTCCCACCAAAGGCCGTGCAGATGCCTGGACTGGAGCTGACAACTGAGACCATGTTAGTGCCTGAAGGTCAGGCTGCTACCAGGGCCAAACAGATCTCAGTGGCCTGCAATGCCTCCAGAGACCACAGTGATGTCTGGGCTAAACTGTGACCAGGGGGCATGTCTGGGTGTGCAGCCCTACTGCAGCCAGGATCGTGTTAATGTCCATGGCTCTTATTACCGTTGAAGGCATTGCGACTGCCCAGGGTCTGGGCCACCACTTGAGGCCATGTTGGATTCCAGGGACTGCTGTGGGATGTTCTGTATGGAAAATGTGTTGCTCTGATTGGTTAGTAAATAAAAACTGATTGGCCAGTAGCCAGGCAGGAAGTATAGGCGGGACTAACAGAGAGGAGAATTGGGGGAACAGGAAGGCTGAGAAGAGAGACACTGCCAGCTGCCACCATGACAAGCAAGATATAAGGTAATGGTAAGCCACAAGCCATGTGGCAACTTATAGATTAATAGAAATGGGTTAATTTAAGATAGAAAAAGTAGGTAACAAGAAGCCTACCATGGCCATACAGTTTGTGGCAATATTAAGTCTCTGTGTGTTTACTTGGTTGGGTCTGAGCCACTGCAGGACTGGCAGGTGAGAGATTTGTCCTGACTGTGGGCCAGACAGGACCAGGAAAACTGCAGCTACAAGGGACCACACTTCTGCTAGGCTCATTCTTATCTGAAAGGCCTGCACAGCCACCTGGGACTACAGTGACAATGAGACCCAAGCTGCCTCTGTTGGCTGTCTCTAGGTCCACGGTCCTGATGTAGCTGGGGTCTGTGTTGATGTCCATTGCCCATGTTAGCACAGAGGCCTATGCAAAAACCATGTGTTGAACCATATGTTAAAGGGCTGTACTAAGCTGGTCTTGCTCCTCACTGGCCATAGGAGAGCTGGCATTCTCTCCCCAAAGAGCTGACCCTGACTCCCATGGTACCACCACGAGTAGGAAAGCTGCCCTCGCTGACTTGGGAAAGCTGGCCCTACCACTCACCATGGGCATGGGAGAATTGGCTCCACCCCTCACCTGAGGGGGCTAGTACCAAAATCCAAGACTGGTGAACTCAGATACTACCCAGGCACATATCCAGGACTGTGAATTGGCATCCCCCAACATCTACTCCATCTATGAGCTGTTGGAGTGAGAGAGAGGACTGGCCTTGTAGAACCAGAGCCACAGGATCCATGACTTGGGGCAACAGCAGGACATACAATAGGAAATTCGGTGAGGGTCTAGTATTGATGGTGTACCAGAAGCAAGAGGCTTTGAACCTAACCAAAAACACACTACACAATAAACATTTGCAAGTAAAGCTGTTTGAAAAACAATATACTGCATCATACACCACAGCCCCCAATGCCACTAAAATGAAAGGTAGGGAAGATGGAGGAATGAAGTGGGTTATTTGTTTGTTCATTTTGTTTTATTTTTTGGCTTTTGTTTTTCTTTTGTATTTTTTAATTTTATTATTTAATTTTAAGTTTTCCTTTGCTGAGTGCAGAATGCTACATGGGTGAAGGGCAGTGGGATTAGAGTGCATGACATGTAATTCCCAAAGAATCAATTAAAAATAATCTATGTTAGAAAATTATTCTCCAAAATTGAAAGAAATGGAACATTGCCCAATTTGTTTTACAAGGTCATAGTAACCCTAATTCACAAACCACATAAACACCCAACACGTAGAGATTTGGGCAGAAAAAAAATTTACAGCCCAATTTTTCTTACAAACATAGATGCAAAAATACACAATAAAATACATACAAACTGAATCCAAGTACATATCAAAAAGATCATTCACCATAATAATTAGGCTCAATCCCAGCAACACAGAAAAGGTTCAGCATAGGTATATTGACCAATATAATATACCATATGACATGATTATCACACTAAATGCCAAAAAGAATTTTTCGAAAATCCAACACCACATCATGACAAAATTCCTGGAGAGATTACTGATACAAGGTGAGTATGTCAATATGAAAATACACTTTACCACAAGCTGATAATCAGCATAAACTTAAAATGGAGAGAAATTCAAAGCACTTTCACTAAAATCATGAACAAGAAAACATTTTTCATTTTATCCATACCTATTCAATGAAGTACTTGAAATCTTACCTATCCCAACAATAGAGCTGAAGGAGATGAAAAGAATAATTATTAGAAAGAAAAATTCAAACTATCTTTATTTGCAGATAATATATGATAGTTTACATATGTGACCCAAAAAATTCCACCATGACATTCTTAAATCTTGTAGATATTCAGCTAAGTAGTTGAGTACAAATTAATTCACAAAAATCAGTAGCCTCCTTATAAACACATAATTAATGGGCTGAGAAAAAAATTAAGGAAACAATACTTTTCACAATATTCTCAAATAATATAAAATGACATGGGCTATTCCTAACTAAGCAAATGAAAAACTTACATGATAAAAATTCAGTTCAATGAATAAATAAATTGAATACAGAAGATGGAAAGATCTCCCATGTTCAATGACTAGTACAGTAAAAATGTCGATGCCACTACAAGCAAATGTAATCTTCAAAATTCCCACACAATTCTTCATAGATCTTGAAAGAATGTGTTCAGTTTTATATGGAAACAAAAATAAATGAACATACACAAAATAGAAACAGGATAGCTAAAACCATGATGGACAAGAACTTTAAGCAGGAAAGAACTGCTTAAAGTGTCATCATCCCTAATTTCAAGTTGCACTACAAAGCTATGCTAATAAAATAAAAGCATGCAGTTGGCAAAAAGAGAGATACATTGACAAATGGACTTGAATTGAATACCCAGACCTTAATCCACATAACCATGGACATACGACTTTTGATAAATAGGCCCAAAATACACACCAGAAAGAGACAGCATTTTCAAAAAGTTGTGCTACTCAGACTGGATGGCTGCATGTAGAAGAATAAAAATAGATCCATATTTATCACCTAGCACAAAAATTAACCCCAAACAGATCAAAGACCAAAAAAGATACACTGGATCTGACAGATGAGAATTAGAGAATAGTCTTAAAACCTTTGGCACAGGAAAAGATTTTCTGAACAGTATACTGTTAGCATATACTAGCCCATTGAACATACGTACATAAATCCACACATCTATAGACACCTGGTTTCTAAAAAAGAAGTCAGAAATACGCACTAGAAATAAGACAGTATCTTCAGACAATGGTTTATTCAAAGTGCACAGCTGCTTGTTGAAGAACTGAAATAGATACCAAGTTATAACTCTGGATAAATCTCAACTTCAAATGGATCAAAGACTTAAAAAAATAGATCCAGGTCCCCTCAACGTAATAGAAAAGAAAGTGATGAATATCCTTGAAATCATTGGCACAGGGAAAGACATTCTAAAGAGAACACCATTAGCACAGGCACTAAGTTAAGCAATTAATAAACATGACCTCATGAAGCTGAAAAGCTTCTGCATGGCACAGGACACTGCCATTCAGACAAATTGCAGCCTGCAGAATGGGAGAATAATTTTACTAGCTGCACATACAATAAAGGACCAATATAAAAATATATAATGAACTTAAAAAACAACACTAAATTCAAGAAAACAAACAACCCAAATTAAAAAAATGGTGAAGAAGTTAAAAAAGAATTAGGAAAAGAGCAAAATGAAATGTCTGAGAAACATCTAAAAACATTCAACCTCCTCATCCATCAATAAAATGCAAATATTCGTTACTTGGAGATTTCTTCTTACACCTGTTCAAATGGGTAAGATTTATAACACAAGTGACAGCTAATGCTGGCATGAATGTGGAGAAATGGGAACACTCATCTATTAATGGTGTCAATGAGAACTTTTATGGTTACTCCAAGTGTTACAGTTCTGGAGGGAAAGATATTTCACTGTTGAAAGTCAGGCTATACCTGCAGCTACGAAGGGAAGGTATCCTGCATACCTACACCTGTGAGAAGAAAGGTATCCTGACTTGTCTGAAAGTCAGGATGTACCTGAAGCTGGGTTCTGGTGGGGGGTGATCTCCCCACAGGATGTGACAATTCTGCTTCTCTCTAAGAGAGAGCTACTTCAGCTGAGCTCTTAAGGGAGTTTCCCAGAAAAAGTATCCATTACTTCTTTTCTCTGCTTCACTAGGAAGTTTCCCAATTGAGAGGTAAGTTTCTTCTCCACTCTGACCGACGTTGTTATTTCTGCTTCACTCTGCAAAGGGAGAAACCCTGGTAGACATGTAGCAATCTGCTATGGCTCTGGAAAAAGGTTGTTACTTCTGCTCTGCTCTCCTAAGGGAATTTCCCAGCAGAGGTATCACATGTTTCTCTGCTCCACTCCACTGGGGAGTTTCCCAGCAGAGATTCTGTTCTACTCCCGAGAAAGAAAAACTTCAACTAAAACTCTTTCAAGAGATTTATTTGGGAAGAAGGAATCCAGGAAGTAGCTGCCTCTGCCAGGGTGGAGAAGGGTAGCTGCCCCCTGGACAGACACAGGGCTTTTATAGGGCTTCTTGGGAAGGAAGTTTTTCTAGGGAGATGATTTTCAGGGTAGGAATTGGCCAAATTTCAATCCCCTTGAGTTTGGATAAACTCAGATTGGCTAGATTTTGTGCTCAGGGATTGGTTGGTTTTCCTGCTCAGGAATTGGTTGAATTCATGCTCAGTTGTTTAAGGGCAGAATTGGCTCTGGTTTCAGGACCAAAGTGTGTTTCTTTCACTGGCCCTTTTTAAACTTTGACTCTAGTTTCAGGGCCAGGATGTGTTTCTTACACTGGCTCTGGTTCCAGGACCCAAGTGTGTTTCTTTGGCTCTGGTTCCAGGACCCAAGTGTGTTTCTTTGGCTCTGGTTTTGAAAGACCCCCAGCCTCCCCGCCTAACATAGCTTAGCTCAGCTGTTTTTGAATAAAGCCTGAGAGGTACTGAGGAGTTCAGTTAACGGACATGGAATAAACAGAACATTTGTGGTTAGCCACCTGGCCCCAGAGCGAGGAACTAAAAGGTCAGAAAAACACCCTGTACCCTAGACAAAAGCTAGGCGTGGCGAGTTCGGGGAGAAACCACGAACTGTCCTGGGTTTGAACCTGGCCTCATTTGAATCATCCAATCAAAACCCTGTAACCAGGCTTCTTGCTTCTGTACCCGAGCTTCGGCTGCCCGACCCTATAAAAACCCTCTGCTCCAGCCCGTGAGCGTGCCAGTCCCTTGAGCTTCTTTAGAGACTGTGTCGCCCCGGGTACCCGTGTTACCGAATAAAGCCTCTTGCTGTTTGCATCTGATTCGTGGTCTCGGTGTGATCCTTGGGCGAGGGTCTCTCCTGAGGGAAGACTGCCTTGAGGGGGTCTTTCAGTTTCAGGGCCAAAGTGTGTTTCTTCCATTGTTTCTGGTTTCAGGGTCAGGGTAGGTTTCTTTCACAGGCTTTGTTTTTAGAGTCAGGATGGGTTCCCTTGGCTGGCCTGTTTACCCTAGAGTTACTATAATAATCTATATAAATCAGTGTTCCTCTAGAAGATGGTAATTGAACTACCTTAAGATCTGCATGTACCTCCCGTGGGATTATACCCAAAGGATGGTTAATCCTGCCACAGAGACACTCTCTCAAACTTCTTCATTGCTGCTCTGTTAATATTAGTCAGAAATTGGAAACAACCCAGTTGTCCTTCCACAGAAAAATGGATAAAGAAAATGTGGAACATTTCCACAATGGAGTACTGCTCAGCTCTTTAAAAAGTGGAATCACAGAGCCCACAAGTAAATAGATGGATGGACCTAGAAGAAAAGCATCCTAAGCAAGGTATGCCAGACCCAGAAAGAGAAATATGGTATGTTTTCACTAAAGTGTGGATATTAGCTGTTTAACCAGTGATAATTCAGCTACAATCCCTAAAACCACAAGTTAGGTACAGAAAAATGGACTGTAGGGAACAGATATGTCAATTAGGAAAAGGAAATAGAATAGATATTTATGGATGGATGGTGGGGCTGGAATGGGAGGATCAACAGTGGAGGGCGAGAGGACAAGAGGACAAGGGAGGAAATACAGGGAGAAATAGCTAAAGTTTTGGACCATTTGAGAGGTAGTATGGAAACATAATATAGTAGAAGCTTCCTAAAATATATACATATATAAAGGCAACCTAAATAATGTTGCCAACTCATGGTGGACAGAGAGTCCTAACCAGCCATCTCTTGTCATCAAATTAAGCATCCGATATCGACACTGGTCACATTTGATTGAGTGCTGGCCAAATTGTCCTCATGGGAATCCCCTAAAACCCAGGCTGTAGGCTGTTCTCCACAAACTGATGTCAAGACTCAATGCTGAAGATAATACCTACATAACTCATTAAAAATCAAGATGGCAAGTGCTCCCTAAATGGAGCCTTCGCCTCTTTTTTCCAGCATCTTTAGTACAGGAAGGGTGGTTTCCATTCCACTTCTCAGAAACCCATACCTGATGTTGATTGTGTGATCAAAATCCTGAGACTAACATTTGCAAACAAGTTGGTATCTGTTTCCTGTGCCTTTATTTGGCTTATTTCCTTCTGTTTTTTTCCCAGTTGCAATGTATTAGCCTTTGTTTTTCTTATCATATTTTGTCTTATATTTTATTATTACCCCTTAGACACTTATTTTCTAATGAAAGATTGATAGAGAATGTAATTAGATGAAAGGGTAAAAGGTGAGGAAACTATAATTGGCTATATTATAGTAGAAAAAATCTATTTTCAGTAAAAGAAAAAATATAAATTAATTTTAAAACACCAGTAGATCATCAGGTAAAATTTCAAAGTATAAATATTATTAAATATGTGCAGTAATTTTCACCTGAAAACAAAAGTATGGCCCAAATAAATAGAAGTAAAAGCATGTGCGTGCAGCTATATCCAGCTATATCCTCACCAAATAAGCCATTAATTAAATATAGAAAAAAAAAATCATCTATATATTTTTGTTTCTTTGCAAACAAAATCCCAGTTTTCTTTTGTGGAAATGTGTTCGGATTATTCAGCTATTTTTCAGGATGAAAATCACAGTTGAATCATGAAGATAGTTCTCAGAGTGTAATGAATGAATGCTATGATGAACAAGACTGTGATTAATAACAACATATCTGAAAGAATACTAATGTAAAAAGAAAACAAAGACAACCAACAACAATGAAAAACAAAGGTCACAAATATAATTAGTTGTTTTTTATTTTGACAACAGTGAAAATTTATAAAATGAAAGAAGGTAGTATTTTCAACACAATATTATTTATACAAAAAAATGTAGAAGACTGTAGTACTAGAAATTGAGAATTATTTCAGCACTTTGAGGGTAAGGAATATGTCCTTTTTCAGGAGGAATGATAAGAACATATATTTTTATTTTGGTACGAGTTTCCTGAAACACATTTCCAAACCTAAAATAATTTTGAATTTAACCATGTGCATTTTATTGCCTGTTAAGTATACTTCAGTATGACTAATAGTAAGGAAAAGCATAGTGACAATATATTTATATTGTTTTTTCAGTTTACAGTATTTTTATCATTAATTTCAAGTGTTTTATCACATATAAGAAATAAGAATAAAATAGTTACTGAGTAAATATCTCTGAGGAAATGAATTAGTGTTTATACCTTTAATCCTCACTTTTTTGGGGACTTTTTACGACAATTTTTTTAAGTCAATTATGGTATTTTGAATGCATAATCAAGTTAATTATTAGAAAAATGTTTGAGGAGGGACTTTGAATGATCCTCAATTTTTTTCTAATAACATTTGTATCTCTTTAATAGTGTAGTTGATATAACTGAATGTGACATCATTGAGTATACAAGTTGTAAATATCCTTCTAACTATAATGTGAAAATAGATGGAAAGGAGGTAGTGGGAACAATTGGTCATAGAAATATCAGCTAGGAGGCTAACACAGTACATTATACAGCAGGTAACTGAAGACTGGAGCATATTAATGGAAATAAAAACAAATGGATTTATTCTAGATATGTTTATAAAAAAACTACACTTATCTAGAGGGCCCAACTGAGCAAGAGGAAGTAGGTTTAACTTTCAAAACAAATAAAATACTAACAAATCAATTGCTGTATTTAATTTCTCTAGAATTACTAGAATATATTACCATTGCATTTGATGAACTGCTTAATTTAAAATTAACTTACAATATATTCATTAATATTTACCCTAATTCATAATTCTTAGTTAAGAAATGATAATTCAAATATATTGTTACATATATTATACTAGTGAATACAAAATTCAAAAACAATGACTATCCATGTGGTTTTCTGTAAATGAATTGCTAAACGGTCTTATTAATAAAAACCCAGAGCCAGATATTGGGGTAAAAAGCTGAGAGATCTTACCACTTGGAGATCCTCCGCCAAAGAGACCTACTTCCTGTATACCTACACCTATATGCCTTTCTGTTCTGCCTCTCACTTCCTCTCTCTGCCCAGCTACATCATTTCCTGTCTGTCTGTACAGACCTTCAGACCTTTATGGTTAGTGCTGGGTTTAAAGGCATGTATCACCATGCCTGGTTCTATTCCTCAGTGTGGCCTTGAACTCACAGAGATTCAGACAGATCCCTGCCTCCCAAGTGATAGGATTAAATGTGTGTGCTACCATTACCTGACTTCTATGTTTAATATAGTAGCATGCTTTTTCCTCTGATTCTCAGATAAACTTTATTGGGGGACACAAATAAAATATCACCATAGTGTTCAGTTATCAATTTTATATTAAAATTATCTACTGTCAGGAACTGCGATTTTTTTCAACTTTCATTTTGTTGTTATTCTTGGTTAGAGTCTTACAATGAAGGACACGGATAGAGTATTACAGAGGCAAAAAAGGAAGCCACTATTCTCCAGATACTTCTATGCACAGAGCATGCTCAAAGCAGCTCTAGTGAAGGCCATAGGAAGCTCTTTCTTTGGCTGGGAAACTGGGTGGATGCCTGATAGCAGAGCCCTCTGAGTCAGTGGTTCCATTGCCAGTACAGAACTTCTTTGTAGGCTCTTTACATACAGAGAGCTTCTGGAAAAATCTTATAAAACTTCTTGATGTTTTCAAGTAAATTCAGTTCCACTACAATGACTTCTGTCTTCCTTGATAATTTCTGCATCTGACAATTGCAATAGGTGAGCAATCCTCTCACTCGCTGTATTCCACTGTCCACTTGCAATTCAAGCAGTGTCGTCCCTTTCTACGTGTACTATTTAGTCACTGGACTATGTAAAGTTTATGGCATATCCATCAATAGGCTTTCATTGTGTTTTCCCTCTCTTCTCCATAGATTTATAAAATTTCCTATTAGTAACATATAGAGTGCCTTCTTTCAGACCCACACTTTAATTACTGAGACCTTTGTCTTTGGACCTATGGTCTACAACATGGTACAACTTCTTCCTGGCACTAGTAAATATTTAGTCTCTTACATTTTTAGAAAAATGTTTATATGTTTAAGTGAACATTTATTTACACAGGTGAAAATTATTATGCATTATGTATTTTGAAAATAATAAAAAGTTATTAAAGTAACTATGTGGACTAGCAGAATGTAGAGATGGCTTTTATGCATGTTTTTATGTTATCTTGTTTGTGTATAGTAGAAGAATCTTGAAAACCAATATTGGAGATTTAATGATGTGTGTCCATGGTTTTATTATTTTTAACGGGTCTAAAATTGAGTAACCCATAACATTTTTTGATGACTTAAAAAAGCAAGAAACTTATCACATTCACTTAAAAGGGAAATGTGAAATGAAGTCTGTGAAGGAAAAATTACCCAGGGGATATTCTGATTTTTTTCAGTTTGAAAGGCTTGCCAATTCTACTTGTATTAGCTTTGTAGACAGAACTGCAAAATTAACAAACCATGAAATTCAACACCACACCAGGCAGTACCAGATGCCTGACTTTGCAGTTGCTACAGCAAAAACCAACGACTATATTTCAAGGATTGGAAAAGAAATCATTTTGCTTCCTTTGAAATTTTATACATTTGCATGC
The DNA here is from genome assembly GCF_949786415.1 of Peromyscus eremicus. NCBI lineage: Eukaryota > Metazoa > Chordata > Mammalia > Rodentia > Cricetidae > Peromyscus > Peromyscus eremicus. The sequence continues at coordinate 3,151,957 of NC_081424.1, read as the reverse complement.
TTCATACATACTCATTTAGAAAAGATTCATTTTAAATATATGTGCTAGCTCATCCATGAACTATCAGAACAATTTGAAAATGTACTGGAGCATAGCATCACAGGTCCTACTTACAATTATACTTTGTAGACAACAGTAATAATCATAGATATCTTACTAAATGAAAATTAAATATTTTATCTTTATACATTTTACTGCAGATCTACCCATAAAATTGTAATAAAAAATGAAATATTAACATTATAACCAAAATTGTATCTTCCATTAAGACAATATAATAATTATTAAGATTTTTCATGTATTAGCAGATTTAGAAATTTTAATTTTATAGAGAATATATTCCTATGTCCTTTTAGGATGCTTACACTTTTGTATAAAATGACTGAAATTATTGAAGTTAAGGACATTTATAAAAATATTGCAGATTAAAAATGAAGTAATATTATTTAATCAACGTCCTTAGATGTTGTGCTCAAGACTGATATATATATATATATATATATATATATATATATATATATATATATATATAATTAGTTAGTTAGTTAGTTAATTTCAATTGTGAATTTGACATGCCTAGAGAAGGCATTTCTGTTGAGAAATGCCTCCTTTGTATTTGGCCTATAAACATATCTATGAGATATTTTCATGATTGTTGATTGATGTTAGAGTGGTAATCCCAAGTTGGGTAATCCCAGGCCTAGGCAGGTAGGCCTGGGTTGTATATGAAATATAGCTGACCGAGACATGGAGAGCAATCCAGTAAGCACTGTTTCTTCATGGCCTCAACTTCAGTCCATGCTTTCAGGTTCCTGCTTTGGGCCTTTATCTTGACTTTTTCCCAAGATAGGTGATGGGAAAGTAACCATTAAGATGAGTTAAATTATCACTCCTCAAGTCACTTTGGTTAGTGTTTTATCATAAAAACAGGTAGCAAATGAAGACAAATACAAAGATCTGTGTGTCAATATATAAAATGAAAGCATGGAAATAAACTATAAATTGACAGTGGAAGGTTTACTTATAATTTATTCATTCACTCTACCACACAGGATGGAAATGTTGAGTGTCTTAGGAAGATATAACTGCATTACAATTGTGAAATAAATTTCAGCAATAAATTTCCAAAGTCTGTATAGTATTATATCTTATACAAGTGCTTAAGGGAAACAAAAATATGCAGTAAAATACTCACAGTGTTTAATTTGTTTATTTAGAGAAAGTATTATCATTTGAGATATATAAACTTATGCAAGATTTTATGTTATCTTGTCATATGTATGCCTTAAAATATTTTTAACACAATCATTGCCACACTCCCTCCAATCTTCTAATAGCGCCACTCCCTATGAGCTTATGTGGGCCAAATACATTCAAACTACCACATTCTACACCCTGACCCCCTTAAGCCTTTAACAATATCATAACACAAAATGCATTTAGTCCAATTTCAAAGTCTCCATAGTCTATCATAGTCTCAACAATGTTTAAAAGTCTAAAGTTTCTTCTGAGATTCATGTAATCTCTTAACTATAACTCTTTGTAAGTCAATTCAAAAAGCAAATCACATACTTCCAACATATAATGGCATAGGATATACATTACTATTTTAAAATAAAGCGAAGGGAGCATAGTGAGGAAATACTGTGCTAAAGTGAGACAGAAACCATCTGGGCAAACTCCAAACTGAATCTCCATGTCTGATGTCAAAATGCTCTTCAGGTCTCCAATTCTGTTCAGCTTTGTTGGCTACAACTCATTTCTTTCTCTTGGTTTTGTTCCACTCTCTGTTAGCAGCTTTCCTCAGTATCTCGTGACTCAGGCATCTCTAACATCTTGGGTAATTACAAAATTCCAAACAACCACTCATGATCTTCTGGACTCCTCCAGAGGGCTTGGGTCATTTCTCCAGCTCTGTCCTCTACACTACACACAGCTCACTTTCTTGGCTCTGGTTGGATCTTCTCAACTGCCACTGCTGTTCTGGGTAGTCATACCACGGTACTGCCATCTCCAAACATGGGGGTTTTCTGTTGCAACTGGGCTGCACTTTCACCATAGGCTCTCCTCATGGTGCCAGGCCTCAAATTCTTTTCATGACCCCTTCAATCCTAGGCCTTCAACTGCCACTTGAGGCTGCATCTACACCAAAGGCCTTTCCTGGCCTCTCACAGTGTCAGGCCTCACCTGCTTTCAATGACCCGTTCATGCCTTCAAAACCAGTATCACCTGGGTGATGCTTACACATTGCTAAGTCCAGCTGCCAGAACGAGGTACAACCCTGGCCGTCTCTGGAACACAACTTCTCTGTGCTCTCAGGAACTACTTCCCAGAAGATTTCACCTCAGTGATGCTGGTCTCTTCTTAATCACCACTAATTTCCTGGTTACAGCTGTCCAGCATCAAATATACCAGAAAAGCAAAATTTTGCTTTAGTAGTTCTGTTAATCACAGCTGATTCTTCAGGTCCAGGTAACCAGAACCTATGAGATGTTAACTCCTTTCTTCTATCCTCAACTCTAAAACCTGAACTATGTGGACAAAGCTACCAAGTCTTGTTGCTTGCTGGAGATGGAACATGGCTCCCTTGTTTAATTATGTCTTCACCAGCCTTCTGTTTTTCACTGTCCAAGCTTGGCTGTCCAGAAACTTGCTCTGTATACCAGGGTGGCCTTGAACTCACAGAGATCTGCCTGCCTCTGCCTGCCTCTGCCTGCCTCTGTTTGACACTACCTGCCTCTGACCACCTCTGCCTGAAGAGTATTAGTATTAAAGGCATGTGCCACCATCGCCTGAGGCCACCACTACCTTACTCCATTTCTTAATCTATTTATTGCCTTGAACAGAGGATTTAGCTCCATTCCACTTTCTGGTGCCCTTTTTGTCCTCAAATATTTTTCCTTACTCAGCTTACTCCTTTCATTATATATCTTCATTTGAGTTACCACTAATATTCACATGAGGGAGTCTATACTAGACTGTTTTGAGATTTCTTCTGCCAACAGAATTAATCTACACTCTTCATTTTAGCATCAGTCAGACTCTTCAGACAAGGGCAAAAGGCAGCCACTTCCTTCACCAAAGTATCACAAGAATGATTTCTAGGCAACGTATTAACATCCTTCTGTGAAACCTTGTGAGCCAGCTCCCCACCGTTAAAATCATTTTAACACTGTTGTCTTCCATGGTTTTACTATTGTGCCCTACTAAGCAGTGCTTAAAGATCCCATTGCTTTCTGAACCGTAAGTACCAAGTTCATAGTACTCCAAACAAAAGCATGGTCAGGCCTTTCACAGCAATGTCCCATTCCTGGTACCAACTTCTGTCTTATTTTGTCTGTCGTTGTTGTTGTTTTTGTTTTTTCTTGCTGTGAAGAGACACCATGACCACAGCAACTCTTACAAAGACAGCATTTAACTGAGAGTGGCTAGCTTACAATTTCAGAGATTCCATCAATTTATGATCAATGATAGTGATCACGGCTGCATGCAGGCAGATGTGGTGCTAGAGCTGAGAGTCCTCAGAGGCAACATGATGTTGACTGACTATCATACCATGTCAATCTTTAAAAAAATGACCCCAAAGACCACCCTAAAGTGACACATTTCCAGCAGAAGGTGTTTCCTCCAGCCTGAAGGCCTGAATTAAAGGCATGTGCCATCCAGCCTCTTTCAACAAGACCACACTACCTCCAGCAATGCCATATCTCCTAATTCCACTCCCTATGAGTTTATAGGGGCCAAATACATGAAAACTGCCACAAGTTGAATGTGTTTACATTGAAGTATCATTGTGGTGAGTAAGTGGAGACATCAAGCAGATGATTTGATATTGATGGGTATATCGTATAAATAGATCTGGTATCTTAAGTAGGTTTCTATTGCTGTGATAATGATCATGACCAAAATCAATTTCATAAAAATAGGTATGAATTTAGAGATTACAGTTCATCATGAAGGGAGGACAAGACAGAAACTTAAGGCAAGGGCCTGGGCTCAGGAACTGGGATAGAGGCCATAGAGTAGTTTTTGTTAATGGCTTTCTCCACATAGCTTGCTGAATCTGCTTTCTTATAGAACCCAGGACCACTGGCACGTGGTAGAACTACTCACTGTGCTATGGGCACTAGCTCATCCATTTGTAATCAAGATAATGGCCTACAGTCTTGCCTAAAGGACAATCTGATAGAGATATTCTCTTAGTTGAGGTTCCATCTTCCCCACTGAAATTAGCTCTGCTACACTGACACAAAAACAAACAGACAGAAAACCCAAAACTAGTCAGCATGATTGAGCCCTTGTTAACGCGACGTGAAAATATGCTACTATTAAACCAGTAACCTTTCATATACTGTTCATCCCCAAACCAAATATTAATATTGATATCATTGTACAAATCATGTTTCCAATTCTTTTTGTAATTTGTTTTTATATTTTTGAATTTAAAAAATAATTACATTGTTTTCATCCATCATTTTCTTCTTTCCAGTAGTTCCCACTGCCTTCCTCGCTCTCTCAATTTCACTGCCTCTATTTCTTTATTTTTTATTACATATACTCATTGCAACTTTTAAATGTTCCCCAGTCTTTATGAATTCAAACACATTAAAAATTCAGTTCTTAAAAAAAGTTCAGTCCTCTTTAAAAACTCAGTGTCTTTCAAAGACCAAAGTATTTTGCCTGTGGACTCCTATACAGTCCAAAATAAGTTTCATTCTTGTTTCAAGGGAAAAGAAACAGAGCACAGTCACAATAAAAAAAATCAAAATTCAATAGTATAATAAATCTGACTTCTGAGACCCACTCACAATATGTGAGCTGCAAGGACCTGGGCAGCTCTACTTCTCTTGCTTGCCTTAGAAGCTCAGGCAAGTTCCATCCCACCACTGCTTCTGTTCTTGCAAATACTCCCATGATCCTAGTGTTTTCAATATCTTGATGTCTTTCCTATATTTTGGCTGTCCCTCTTCTGACTCTCTTTAGAGAGTCTCCTGTTCCTGTATCTTCTCCTGGTTCTCTTCAGAGACTCTGTTGTGGCCACATTGCCCCAAGCTTCAATCTCTGCCTGTGACCTCTTCAATCCTGTGGTTTCCAGAGCAAATGAGGGAGAACATCTTCACTATTGGCATCTCCTGGACTCCTACAGTGCCAGAGCTTAGCTGCTATCCATGATCCCTAAATGCTCAGATTTTATGCTACCAAAACAAGTAACAGATGAGAGATTAGACATTCATCAATTGGATGACACAGCTTAAGATACAGCTTTGGTACTATCTGAACTACAGATGGTTTGTGCTGGTACTTAGGAAATACTTCCCATAATATTTTTGCCACACTTTGGATAGTTTCTTCGTCTGAACTGGTTTTTCATCCCCAGCATACCAGCATCAAATGTCCCATTAAAGCAAAATTATGTTCTCTTGTTAATCATAGCAGATTCTTTAGCTCCCGTTGATCAGAAACCACTTATTTGTAAGTGAAAATATCACATAAATGACTCTGATGGTCTTTTCTTCCCTCTGAAGATTTGTTCCATCAGCTTCACTGCTCTCAACATTATCTTCCAGTTCCCACAAGTTCTTAAGCTCTGAACACTCAAAGGCTTTTTTCAACCCATATTTCAAAAATTCTTCACAATCTTCCCATAATATAGCCAGGTATTTTAACACATTAATCCCTCTGGGACCAATTTCTGTTTTATTATGACTTCTGTAGCTATTGCAAAGACTCTGATCAAAAGCAATTTGTGGAGGAAATGGTTTATTTGGCTTAAAGGTTACACCACCTGGATAAGCCAAGGCAGGAACCTGCCTAGAGGCAGGAACTGAAGCAGAGACCTTGAAGTAATGTGCTTAATGTTTTTTTTCCGGTGCTGTTTAATGGTTTATTGAGTCTGAATTTTTATAAAACCAAGGACCACTTGCCAAGGGCTGTTACCACCAAAGTGCATCAGGCACACCCACATCAACTATTAATTACTAAAGTGCTTTATTGCCTTGCCTACAGGCCAATCTGATGAAGGTATTTTCTTAGCTGATGTTACCTTTCCCCAGATGACCCTAGCTGTATCACAAAGAAACAAACAAACAAACACTAATCACACATCTGTCTTGGAATGCTCCCTCATCACTGGAGTTGTTAAGTAAATTCTTCTCATAAGAATTGTAATTAAAATAAAACTAAAATAAAGAAAACCTTTTAACTCTTTTTTTCAAAAATAAATATGACTGTTAAAGTATGAATACTAAGTAAAATACACAATTAACCATGTTTCTCAAATGATCTGTTTATTTCAAATACTACTATAAAAACATAATAATGATAAATAATGTCTAAGTTTGAATATGAAAATATTAATTTTCACTTTCCCAGTTATTCAACAGTATTTTTCTTTAGTTTCTCAATTTAACAGAAATATAATTATAACATTTGTCTACTCTGTTTTCTCCCTCATTTTATTTCATACCTATGTTTCCACTTCCTCCCAAATTTATGGCCTGCTCTTCTTTTTTTTTTTTTTTTTTTTTTTTTGAGACTGGGTTTCTCTGTGTAGTTTTGGTACCTGTCCCGGATCTCGCGCTGTAAACCAGGCTGGCCTCGAACTCACAGAGATCTGCCTGGCTCTGCCTCCCAAGTGCTGGCCTGCTCTTCTTTAACCATTGTTGTTGCACATAGATGGATAAACATATAAACAGACTCAGCTGAGTTCCTCCATTGTTACTTGAATGTATATGTATATGTACATGTATATGGCAACTTAGTGTTTCATAACTAATTAGAAGGCTCATCCCTCAGGAAGAAAATGCTCTGATTCTTAGCAGTTGTTAATTGCTTATAATACTTCACTTAGGTGTGCAGCATCTTGAGACTTCCCCCATCTAGGCTGGGATGTCAGTTAGTATCGGAATTGTTTGATTATTGTTTCCGTAGATATGCCGTTGAAATTTTGTTTATGTGAGGTACAACTTCCCTCTTGTAAACAGAAATATAACACTACAGCAGACATCCTACTTCTCTGGCTCTTACAATTTAGGTGCTTCTCTGCTGCTATATTCCCTGAGCCTTAACTGTAGGGGCTGTGTTGTAGATGTGTCATCTGGGGCCCCATGGTCAGATGTGCTCTGCGTTTTTGTTGGTGATGGCTTTCTCTAATGGTCTATATTTCAGGTAAGGAGGAGCTTCATTTTTTGAGGCATAAGAGCTACACTTATATGTAGGATAACTGTTAAAATTGCCATTAGAAATTATACTGGTTTTGGACATTGTAAATAGTAGGTTCTTACCTTAAGAACTATGACCTGACTAGCTACATGTAGTTGACTAGTTTTACAGTAGTATGCATGATTTCCCCCCATTGAACATGCCCTGTGTTAAATTAGACAGCACTTGGCTATCCCCAGGATCTAAGAGTCACTATTGACTTTTTGGGTATCTTGCTTTGCTTGTCCTTTTGTGGTTCATGGGTATGATAAAGAAATTGTTGAGTCCTCTCCTTCCTTTGCACCTTCAAGTACTATGGAAGGTAATCCTAGGCAAGGAAGTTTTCGGATCAGATCCAGCTCAAATCCTCTATGTGTGGTGTATTCAGGAACAGGAACTTACTTTCAAATTCTGAGTGACAACCAAAGGGAACTGGAGTAGACTATATTGTTTGAAGAGCCTTTTGAATTACCCTGACAAACAACTCAAATGGAGGTTTTTCATGCCTACTGTGAAAATTTCTGTCAGATTGCTATTGAGGGGGGAGTATTATCACCCCCAAGTTATCTAACTTCATTTAATTTTTTTTTACTTGCATTGCAGATCATTTTGGATAATATTGCTTATCAATTTTCAAAGATTCTTAGTGTTGTTTATCCTTCCTCTCTCTGACTCTTACTTTCCCCTGCTCAGTTAAAGTGCCCTGCCTGTCACATTTGCCCTTTATATTACCTGTATCTTATCATTTCCCTTTCCTAGAGCTTCTTCCCGCCCCCCCCCCAGTATGGTCCCATTTATTATCCCTGTTTCTGCATTTACTATATATCAGATCTGAAAATTAGAAGTTAGAAATCTTAGGTAGGAGGGAGCATGTGGCTTTTGTCATTCTGGGTCTGAGTTACTTAGATCAAGATAGTGTTTTCTAGTTCCATGATCTCATTTCTCTTTACAGCTGAATAATATTCCCTTGTGGATCTATAATGTGTTTTCATTGCACATTCCCTATTGTTTTGCTTCAGGTCTGCAATATTTAAATTTTGCTTTTAATTGATTTTTGTAGTGCATTCCATAGCATTCAAGTAAACACATATTGTTCTTATTTTACAATTTAATGTTATTGACTATAAAATATTTATTAAGAAAATGTTTCATTTTTGTAAAATTATTTTTTGTTTATTGTGTATTTACTTTTGGGGGTGTTTCTCTGAGATTTTCACTTCGTTTTTCTATGAAGAAAGAAATTTAGTTTGGGTTTATTTGTTTAAATTAATTTCTCCTTTAAATACTGTCTCCCTTGTTATTGATGAAAGTTGTGACATTTGTAGAATCTTGTAAAAACAGATTTAAGGACTGTGAAGTTCTGGTTTGTGAGCTGGATTTCATTTTTGCATAGCTGATTGTCACTACTACAGGCAACATGGGTACTTCTGAGTTTCTCTGAGCTTAGATGGTTTGGGAGACTGGACTCTGTGTGAATGGAGTATATAAAAAGAGTTTGGGCAGGTAGATGTCATGATTAGAGCTGCCATTGTTTTAAGTGTGTGTGTGTGTGTGTGTGTGTGTGTGTGTGTGTGTGTGTGTATACACATATATACTGTTGTAACATGAATAATAAAGTCTCCTTTTCTACAAGACAATAGCCCTAGAGAGATGCTCTCTTGGCTTTATTAGTAATAAAAATGAATGAAAAGACAGATTTATCATTGATTTAGTGGACAAGATGATAGAATGTGAAGAAGGCTGATTAAGCCGTCTATGTTCAATGTTGTGTTTAATAGGTAAGACTATAAGCTTTGAAATTCTAGAAATGCAATACTGACTGAGACATCTGAGGGCTGAGCTACAGTACAAACACATGACAGTATAACAGTGGGAAGAAAATGTGACTTTAAACTTAGAAGATGTCAACAATTGTCCTGAGCATGAAATGTTTCTCCACAAGCAGTACCTTTGCTGTACAGCAGTTTTATAGAGAAAACCCTACTGAAATAGTCAAAAGCACGACTTCTCGCATCAGATGTCTCATCAAGCATGGCCTTGTCCATTGACACTTCTACTTTGAGCTTTTACAAGTTATAAACATCTCTGTGTCTCAGTTTCTAAGTGTTATAGTTGCTTTCGTGCCACACAGTTAGTAGAATTAAACTATGGAATACTGACAAATGATAGCCTATTACTGTGTCTGCCATCACTGTGAGCCCTAGTGCTGTGACATGACTCTCACGATGTCTGTTGGTAAAAGCTAAGATTCACAGCTTTGAAGGCAATGATTGTATTTGTGAAATAATTCTAAAATGATAATTATTTACAACCTGTATATTTATAGGTTATGCCAATTCAATAAAAACAAAACAGTCAGAGGTCTATAATAATTAGAAATGTCTACATGAACTTTGGCAGTTGATATTGCTTCAAGTAAAGTGTTAGGTTTGTTCTGTTAAGGTAAATGAGCTGACACCAGTCCCCATTTATCACTGACTACTATAAAAGCCCCAGGCTAAAGCGAATTGATCTCTTAATTTGTTCATAGCTCTGTGAATAGGAAACTTGGTATAAGCCTATACTCTGGAGCTACACATATATCACATGCCTATGATTATGTTGCTTGTGAAGCTCGAGGTTTTGTACATGCTGCTTGTACTTACTAACAAGTGACTTACATGAGATAGAATTTGGGTTCACTTTTTTTTCTTCTCCACTCAGTTTTTGATCCTTCACCATGCTATACTGAACATCTCTGTATCTTGAGGTACATTCTAAGAAAATGCAAAGTAGCACCTGTACTATTTCATAAAGCCTAGGCTTACTGTAGACTTCACTTCTTACATATTTGGCAAGACAGAAAATTTCACAATTTGTAATTCAACACAACAAGAAAAAATTCAGATGTAGTGGTGTATTCCTTTAATCTCATCACTCATGGGACAGAAGCAGGTGGATCTGTGAGTTTGAGGCCATTTTGATCTGCAGAATGAGGCCTATTTCATCCTCAACTACATACTGAGTTTCTGAAGAAAAAAAAGTTGAGGTGTGTCTAATGGAATTCTTCCAAAGATAGGACAACTGTGTCTAAAATATGAATTGGACTTTGCAATGAAGATTATATGCTTGAAGTAGAGAGCAACACAGTACAAAAAATAGAGTAGGAGCCGGGCAGCAGTGATGCACACCTTTAATCCTAGCACTCGGGAGGCAGAGCCACGTGGATCTCTGTGAGTTTGACGCCAACCTCGTCTGCAGAGCAAGATCCAGGACAGGCACCAAAACTACACAGAGAAACCCTGTCTCAAAAAAACCAAAATCCAAAACAAACAAACAAACAAAAAACAAAACAAAAAAATAAAAAACAAAAACAAAGAAATAGCATAGAACAACTCAAGCAAGGTAGCCATGAGGAAAGAGCCTCTGCTGAATGCAGAGGAAGTGAGAAATGCCTGAGTGCAGCCCCAGAGAGGATGGACTGAACCTGAGCCCATGAACACAGAAAGGCTTCAGAACTGACTGAAAAGGGAAGCAAAAAGAAGCCAGTGGTCAGAAAGAACTTAGGGTACAGAGTGAGTCCATGCCATCATACAGTGGTCATAGTTGAATTTTTGGCTAAAACTAGCAGAAATACTTCTTATAAGAAAAGGGCTAGAGAAAAATTACTTCAGTGGGTATATTTTACAATAAGGAAAAGAAAATTAAAGTTTCATTGATAAAAAATAAAGAAAAGAAATCACTTTACTCTTCTGTGTGGAAAAAGGTTTTAAGGAAAAATACAAGTAACTTCTTTTTCTTTTTACTTTCGTGATTCTTTGTGGATTTCACATACTGCATTTTGATCTCACTTATCTCCCTGTTTGCTCTGGCCCTGCAACCTCCCCACAAAAGCAAAACCAAATTTAAAAGAAAAACCTAAAACAAAACAAAGAGACAAAACAAACCAAAACTAACACCAAAAAAAGAAGAAAAGAAAAGAAAGAAAGAGTGAGAAAAACCTTAAAAGAAAGAGTGAGAAAACTCTTATTGTGGAAGCTATAGTGTGGCCAGTTAAAACACAGTTTACCCTTTTATTCATTCATCTTTACTTGTATGTAATGACGTTCATTGCCATGAGTCATTGGTGTGACTCCAGGCCTCTTGTTTCTGCCACACCACTGATAATGGGCCCTCACTGGGACTCGTCTCAGATATCCTGTTGTTCTTGGTCATGGAGATCTTGCTGCTTTGGATTTGTAGATTCTTCCCTTCACATGCTCTAATAGCTCCTAGATTTGGTGGATGTTGGGGTGGGCCAACTCCTTCCTAGCCCTGGTTCTGGGCTCCATGACTACACATGCGCAGTTCAGGAGCTAAGCCAAGGGTCTTGCGTCTTATGTCATCTGTGTGTGCTGAGGATTACAGAGCTGGAGTGGTGGCAGAATCCTAAAAGTTACAACAGCGGGAGAGCTAGCCCTGACCGCTCACTAGCTACATCACATGAGAATGCAGCCTAGGCTTCCTGTCTGAGCAGCACACTAGAGCTGATGCTGCTGTCAGGGATGCAGGTGAGGCATACCTGAGGGCATAGCTCTGTAAGCCCACCTGCACATGTTCACAGGAAGCCTTAAAAAGCCAGCACAGACTCCTCCCCCCCCTCTCTGCTCTGTTCTCTCCTGCCCCCTCCCTCTCTCTGTTCTCTGAATGTGCTTCTTCCCCCGGCCCGGTTCTTTCGTCTCCCCCCCCCCCAATAAAGCTCTGATGCTGGTTTTGTCGTGGCTCATGCCTCATGACCTTTCCACACAGTAACTAGCACCGCTTATCATTTTTAAAAAATAGTAACCCCAGCACCAGCGCTATCACATGCTGCATGTGGTAATGAGGGAGGGAGGAGGGCATCTTTCCCTCACCATGAGCTCACCTGCATCTGCTTAGGATTGACTCACCTGCATCTTGACCACAGGATCAGCTCTAGTGTGCTTCCCAGGTGAGGTACACGCCAATGGTGATGGGTGGGGCCATCTTTCCCAAGTGCAAGGTACAGGGTCAGGGGTAGTAGGGGAGTGAGCTCTCCTTTGAGCAGTAGGGACAGCTTACCTGCTGCAATATCCAGCGAGGGGCAAGACCAGCCATCTCAGGACCAGTGAAGGGCAGGGCTGGTTCACCACAGCATGGTTCCAATGAGCCTTGTGGTAACATGGGCTATGGCCCTGGTGGCAGCACAGACCCCTCTGATCAGTGGGATCCCCAGAAGCAACATGGTCCCAGGCATCAACATAATCACAAGTGGCTGGCCTGAACCCAGACATCTACAGAACCCTTGGTGGCAACTGGAGCGACAGACACCACCCAAGACCCTGGCTTTTGCAAGGTCATGGATTGAAACATGACCCTAGGCAGTGGCCTGTGTCTGGACATCTCCTTGGCTCCAGTTGCCAGCACTAGCCACCCAGATTAGCATGGCCTTGTGTGTGACATGGTCCTCAGACACTGAAATGGTCCAAGACAGCTGACCAGACCCTGGTCCCACACCCTAGATTCAGTTCCCAAAGACCCCATTCCTCTACCACCCTAAACTCACTGCCTGCTCTGCTGTCAAGATCCTGCCACCAACTCCAGTGGACTTCCACTACTCAGGTACAGGTCTTGCCAGGCAGAATAGGTAGTGATCTACCTGCCCCCAAAACTGCCCCACTCCCTAGATTTAGTTCCCAAAGACTAATTCCATTGCCCACCCCCTGCCCCACCCCACCACTATCCCCTTCAGCTGCTATGCCCAGAGAGGCTAAGGGGCAAGGAAGGCTGAAGGGGAGGTGCAAGTGTCTCCCTGGGGAGGGGAAATAGTATGGAGTTGTCTGGCAGACTGAGGATGGTTATGGTTAGTAACAGGAGGGATTGGATGGTTGAGAGGGTGGGGGAAATACTAGGAGAAATGACTGGAATTGGGGGCATTTTGGGTGCTAGGTGAATACCTAGTGTAATGAAAACTCCATGGAATCTATGAGAGTAATCCTAGCAATGACTCCTAGTGATAGGGGAGAAGGAACACAACCCAGATCATCTTCTTTAAGCAGGCAAGGCCACATGTAGAGTGACTGGGACACTAACACAGCCACAAAACCTTTGACCTACAGTGTGTCCTGCCTCCAGAGTGTTGTGGAACCAGATCCTAGCAGAATCGTCATCAAAGAGACCAGAGGGACTTCATCGAGCAATTGATGGAGTGAGATACAGAGTCCCATAGCCAAAATTTGAGGGAGTTTGTAATGGTATTGTGTTCCCCAAAATATTGTGCACCCTAGTAGACTTATCTGGGGTCAGAGACAGAACAGCCACAATATTAAACATAGAGGTTAGGCAGTGGTAGCACACGCCTTTAATCCTAGCATTCCAGAGGCAGAAATCCATGTGTTCAAGGATACAGCCAAGCATGGTGACTCACGCCTTTAATCCCAGAAAGTGAGCCTTTAATCCAAGGAAGTGATGGTAGAAAGCAGAAAGGTACATAAGGTGTGAGGACCAGAAACTAGAAGCATTTTGGCTGGTTAAGCTTTCAGGATTTGAGCAGCAGTTCAGCTGAGATTCATTTTGGATGAGGACTCAGAAGCTTCCAGTCTGAGGAAACAGGATCAGCTGAGGAACTGGCAAGGTGAGGTAGCTGTGGCTTGTTCTGCTTCTCTGATCTTCCAGCATTCACCCCAATAACTGGCATCAGGTTTGATTTTATTAATAAGAACTTTTAAGATTTGTGCTACAGGAACTCTAGGAGTCCTGTGGAGGATGGGGAGGATGGAGCTTATAGGGGTCAGGGACACCACAAGATGAGAGCCCACAGAATCAACTGATGAGATTTCTTCACAGCTCACAGACATCAGAGAGCTTGTAGGGGTCGGACCGAGGTCCTCTGCATATATGTAATCTGAGTAGCTTGGTGTTCTTGTGTGATTCCTAACAGTATGAGGTGGGGGCTCTCTCTGACTCTTTTGCCTACTTCTGGGACCCCTTTCCTCCTACTGGGTTGTGTAATCCAGCCTTGATGTGATGGTATGTGCCTAGACTTATTGCAGCATGTTATTGCTTTTTTGGCCCATGTCTCTGGGAGGCCTGCTGAGGGGAGGCAGATGGGGGTGAATCGGGGGAGAGGGGAGGTAGGAGTAAGAAACTGTGGGAAAGGGAGAGAAGAGAAACTGAGGTCAAGATTTCATATATGAGAGAATAATAATAAAATAAAAATGGTGATGAGAAGAGAGTCAGTTAAGAAATGGAATCATAAATTCTATCACAGGATAAGTCAATGACAAGACACATGTAAAATTCTCCATCCATAGATTACTATGAAACTGAAAAGCCCCTTCACCTGGTGATATGGTAGATATAGAGAATTCACATGTAGTGGTAAAGTGATTAAGCCTATTATACTACTACTGTATAGCCGGAAGATTTTTCTAGTCCCACCCAGCCCCGTGATCCCGCAGTCGCTTATAAAATAATCACTCAGAGGCTTACTATTAATTAACAATTGCATGGCCTATGGCAGGCTTCTTGCTTGCTAGCTCTTATAACTTAACCCATTTCTATTAATCTATGTTTTGTCACGTGGCTGTGGCATTACTGGTTTGCTGGCATCTTGCTGCTCCTTCTGAGGCGGTAGCTGGCATCTCTCCAGACGCTGCCTTTCTCTTTCCTGTCTCTCTCTTTGTATTTCCCACCTCCCTCTAGGCTGCCTTGCCATAGGCCAAAGCAGCTTATTTATTAACCAATAGGAACAACATGTATTCACAGTGTACAGAAAGACATCCCCTAGCACTACTGACTGTGTAAAGTCTCCCACACAGAATGTGTACTGCACAGAATACTTGATACTGCTAAGAAACCACTGTTCCTACTTCATATATGTCTTATGTACTGTTTTATTTCTTTGAAGAGAAACCATGACTAAGGCAACTCTTAGAAAGCATTTCATAGGGGCTTACTTATAGTTTCAGAAGTTTATTCTATTATAATGGGGAGCATGGCAGCATGTGTGGCACTAGAGTAGTAGCTCAGAGCTTTGCCCTGTTTCTCAGGCAGAGAGAGACAGACAGACAGACAGACAGACAGATAGACTCTGGACCTGACTGGCTTTTGAAACCTTAAAGCACATCTGCAGTGACATACTTCCTCCAACAATGGCACTTTCAATCAGTTCTACTCCCTGGTGATCAAGCATTGAAATAAATAACCCCGTGGGGGCCATTCTCATTCAAACCACCACAATGCATTTAAATTATTATACATTTATTATTATCTCAGTATATACTCATTCAGTTTTAAAGTATTCTGTGAATCAGTCTCCAGAAAAAAACCCTCGTTGTTACAGAAAAGAGTGGATGGAATCCTCTTACTGCTTTGGAAGAACTTCTGTTCAGGCACACATGGGGTGTGAAGACAAAGACATTGATGAGCGTGATCCTCTGCAGGCCAATGTAAGTGTGCTGTGCTTTAGTTACTCATGGGGTGGTTTTGAAATTAAAAACTTATCAAAAATGATTAAAAATAAATCCATATAGAAAATATTTCTGTGTGAAATCATACACTGTGTTGTGTTTTAAGTAAGTGGTTACGAGCACTTGCTGATCTTTCAGGGGACCTGATTTTGGTTCCCAGAACCCACATCATGGCTCTGCCCCATCTGTAACACCAGTTTCACTGGATCCAGAACATTCTTCTGTCCTTTGTGCACACCAGGCACATATACATGTAGGCAAAACACTCACAGACATCACATAAAATTAAATAAAACTCAAAAAATATTTTAGAAAATCAAATATTCAAAACACTATCATATAAAGTAAAATTTACAAAATGCTGTAATTTACTTTTGCAGAATTATTTTGTTTGATAAATGTAGTATAGCCTGAATCTGTGGTGTTTACACAGTCTACTGCAGTGTAAAATGATGGTCTAGGCGTTCACATTCACTCATTACTCTCCACTCACTCAGAGCAAACTCCAGGCCTAAAAAATCCATTTACAGTAAACGTTTAACATTGATCCCTGTTTTGTTGGAATTTTTATTATGCCATTTCTATATCATATATATGTAGAACATATAAACATTTATATATTTAGTCAATTACTATGATAATGGACTATAGTTCTGAAAAAGTATATATATATATATATAATGTTGTAGCTGAAGTTTTTCTCCAGTCCTGCCTGGGCCCACAGCCACTCAGATCCAAGTAAACACACAGAGACTTATAATACTTATAAACTGTATGGCCATGTCTACAGAGTGTAAAATTCAGGTTTGTATAATTACAGTCTGAGTTGCTCAACAACAACAAAAAAAAAGACTAAATATCTTGAATTCATTTTTTAGAAGGTATGACTATAAGTGATAAAAAGCAGAAATTAAAAATGTGCAGAGCTTTCTATTAGGTGTAAGTATCTAATCAATACTGTATACCTTGCTTGGGCTTTTGCCTGGAAATATAGATCAGAAATAGTATACTTGCCTATTGGGAACAAGGCTTAGAGTTCAGTCCCTTGTTCTGAAAAGAAATCCTATTGATAAAATGATATTGTATATTTAAAGTATTTCCTATTTTTTGTAGAGGACATTGATATATATAATTAAGAAAGACTTAAATGCTTTTAAACAACTTTTTCTTGCATCCTTTTACACCAAAAAAATATGGATTGATAGATTGAAAGTATGGGGTTGGTAAACATCAATCATTTTACTCATAGTTTAAAAAAGTAGTAGTCCTCAACTCTTGTGTGAAACAATTGGGAAATATTTGATTTCATATTTGAATCAAATGCTGGACTCTAACTATTGTCACTGAAATCCCTATTGGCAGAATATAAACAATATATACTGACATTTCTTGAGAACCATATAACCCACAAGGGCAAAGATAAGCTGTGATACAAAGAGAAAGACTCAGAAAAATAGTGCTTTTATATACCCCTCTTCCATTTTATAAGAGGATAAGTATCATGGACAGAGATTAAGAAAAGAAAGAAAGAAATCAAAATTTGGCTCTTATCACTGGGAATTGTAGAGTAGTGATTGATCACTTGCTCATCATGCCTAAGGTCTAGTTTCAATCCTCAGAAGTGGGAAAAAAGTGGGTTGTGATCTTTTGACAACAGAACTAGACATTTGGCTGAAATTTGAATTTAAAAGAGTAGAGTCTCATCTATCCCCACTGGAATTGTTACACATAGTCTGACAATATTTCACTTCTTCAGGCACTTGTACATCTGGGTCCATGATAGGTTGTTCAGGCATTTTATATTCAGGATATGGGCAGTCCTCATAATCAATGAGACTGTTTATACTGATAAATGTTCTAAAACTCAGTTGTAAAATTTCTAATTTAGATGTTAGAAATTTAACTAGCATCTAATTACATGTATCAAATTAATACTTGGCTAAATTATAAATATTACTCTTTATACCTGACAGACATATTCCTGGCAAATTAGTCCATAAGCTATTTTTTCCTATATAACCAACTGTTTAAAATGTTTTACTTAAAATTAAATGATTAGAACTATTATTAGCACTATACGTTTGAAAGTAAAGTGTAAAAACTGTAAGTGACAGATGGTAGTATCTGTCATATTAACATAACTTGCTGAAAGTGTAAGGTGCCCAATTTAGCAGTCTGGAAAATTGAAATAAAAACAATAATTAAGGGGAAATTGTCTAAGACACTCTTCTAAAGTAATAACATATAAGTAGGTAAATTAAAGAAATTTTAAAATAGAACTACTGCATATTTAAAGATAAGTTGTTAAGGTTTGACAAATTTTTAATTGGTTTTTAAAGTACTCCATGTGCATATATTCAAATGCACATGAGAGATCTTTGGTACATCTATGTTTTAAATCTTCTGCCGTAGGCAAGATTTTCTTACTGTGCTAATGATGGAGAAGATGTTGGGGAGGTGTTAGTCTGGCTGTCATCTCTTAGAGACATGTGCTTTTCTGAAGAGGAAATAGAGTAGGAGTAGATCTGCAGGAGAGAGGAATGGGGAGCTAATGGGAGTGGAGGGAGGGAAACTGTGTTTGGAATATATTGTATGAGAGAAGAATCTACTTCAATTAATAAAAGAAAAATAATTACAGTTACATAGGGAAATAAACTCAAGAGATCTCGAAAACAGCAGCATGTCAATTACCAAGGATTATGTAGTCTATTTTGAAAAATGTGGTGTAAGTGAGTGTTGTGTTCTCACACATAATGGTGACTGTAAATTATGCTGATTTTTTAACCATTCCACAACGTGTACTATTTTGAACATTCTGTGCTATATAATTGTAAACAACTTTATGTCTGAATTTAAAAAATTGTGTAGTTTAAATTACTTCTTACTAGAATTTAGAAAATAGGCTAATTCTTAGAATTTTGGAGGTATAAGTATGTATATATTGTTTGTATGTATTATATATTATATGTATATGTATATATATATTACACACACACACACACACACATACACATACACACACACACACCACACACACGGTTTACAGTTCTAAACAAAAATGTACCAGAGGTATCCCTCAACCATTTGAATGACATAGGAATAGTACTTGTGGTCAAAAGGCAAATACACATTATTTTCTCATACTTTTGATAGTTCCTCTCTCTTCTGCTCACAAAGAGGCCCAACTACACCTGCTTCTTGACTGTTTCTGATCTTCCTTTATGCATCTGCCTTCTAACAGACGGATTAGTGCCAGTATGATAACCTAACCCTGTTTTCTCTAATAACTTGAATGGTCTAATGAGTAATAATTTTGTTTGCCTCCTCTATTCTCCAGCTGATAAAACTCATCATTCTAAAGAGATCAAGTTTTCTAGATATAGTTGAAATATTTTATGTGTAGTCATAGATATGTGGTATAGTATGTAGTGTATAGATATATAGATATTACAGGAAAGAGCTTTCTGTGCTAAAGCCCTCTCATCAATACACCTGGGAAGTTCTCTAAAGAAGGCTTTAAGGGTACATGATTGCACAACCTCACATATTCATTTATTTATTTTTCTTTCAGGCATTGAAAGTTTTATTAGTGTACATAGATTATACAAGATAATGGGTTTCACTGTGATTTTTCATGCACACATATTAAGTAATTCAGTCATTAATATAATTACCATCTCTTCCCATATTTTTTGGTTCCTATCTTCTTCTCAAATAATTCCCCTACTATCCCTTATACTTTAATGTAATATATATAATTAGATTATATATGTAATTATTGGAATGAATACATCTATTAGAATACACACACACACATATATATATTTCTCGACACATTGAAATCAGAAACTGTGTGTGATGGTACAAACTTCTAGGAGGTAGGAAGATCACACAAATTGAAGGACATCCTAATCCCAAAGAAATTTCAATGCCAGTTCAGGATATATGAGATCAAATCTCAAAAGGTAAAAAAAAAAAAGGAGACAGAAATACAGAAACAAAACACACAGCAACAGCACAACACAGGAAAACACAAATAAAGATAAAAACCAATTCTTCTTTCATTCTTAAGTAACACCCCACAGTGAGCAATAGGATCAAGGGCTGCTTAGTCTCCAAACAATTCCCTTCGTTTCCACTCGAAGTTGATAAGCAGTAGGTCTTCCTGCTCTGCCTTTCTACTCTGCATGTTCACTTGTATAGATGAACATCCTTATGGCAGATCTTGACAGTTTCTAGTCCTGAAATGAACATGTTGAGGTTTGCAACATTCCTTCTCCCAGCCTTCCTTGCTAATGCTGTCACTAAGGAAACTGACATGCTGCTCTCACATCCTAAAATTTTAGTTTATACAATTAAGTTTATACAGTAAATGTCTATAGGAAAATAACTGAACAAGATACATCTCTTGTATTCTTTGTGAATATGTAAAACTGCTTCAGATCATGTGAATTTACAATGGGCAAGTGTATTTTTCCATGTTATTTTATAAATTATTGTTTAGATGTAGCAATATTTTCAAGTAAATTCTTCTAACATAGTTGTAGTTTAGTGGACCTTCTCCAATTGACAATTTTTTTTCAGATTTTTAAACAGAAAACTATACTCTAAGTGTCCTTTTTAAAATGCGTTTAAAATACCAAATTTACATATTTCCCTACTTCTCAGTGTGTTTTTGGCAGTGAGCATAAGCTTCTATAACAGACTAAATAATGGTTTTCTAATTCAACATAAATTATGTAAACAGTAGGAAGTTTCATATTAAAGACAAACTGCTTATTATCTATAAATAAGAAAACAACTAAGTTTAAATGTTTATGACCTAACCTAACAAATACAATGTTGAATAACATCTGTAGATATTTTTCAATTGTGTACAGAAGCATATAAAACTATGTATCCCAACCAGGATACAGTTGAGGGTAAAATGAGGAGCTATTAAACATAATAGAGCAAAATGAATAGAATTCAAGTTGTTTTTAGCAAATGAGAGTATATGACCATAATATTTACATAATTTTAAGCATTACACTACTAACTAAATGGAATATTAGTTACCTTCCTTTTGCTGTGATATAATACCTTTGCAAAATCTCACAGTTCAAGGGCACGGCCCTTTAAGACAAGGGAAGGCGTACGAGCAAGAGCTGGGGCAGTGGCCACGTTGCATCCTTTGTCGGGAAACAGAGGGTAACCAATGCTTGTGTTTTCTTCTTCTCCTTTATATGCAGTCTAGGACTCCAACTCATGAGGTGCCACTGCCTGAGTTAAGATAGGTCTTCCCACATAAGTCACCCTAATTTATAAATTTCCTCACGGACAGTCCAGAAGCTAATGGAATCTAGGTAAATCCTCACCTCACACATGCCTGACATGCCCAAAAGCTGGTATACTGGGTGATTCTGTATCTTGATGAGTTGAAAATCAAGATTAACTATCATCAATGGATAAACACATTGTTTCCAAGCAAGGACTGTGGCAATTATTTTATAACCCTTTAGATTCTTTTTTGTGTCCATAACCACTTTTTTACATTACAGGAAATTCTGGATTTATAGATGAGTTTGGTTTCATTAACTTCTAAATTTATGGAATGATTTGAAGAGCTCTGATATTAGCTCTTGTGAATAGCTTAGTAGAATTTGGAAGGGAATCCATCTAGTCCTATACTTTTCTTTGTTGGGAGATGTTTTATTAATGCTACAATCGTGTTGAGATATATGGTTGTGTTCAAGAAGTATTTTTTTTTTCTTATTGACTTAATTTTGGGAAGTCTAAGGTAAAATGAGGAGTGTCTGGAAATGTATTGTTTTCTATTTTTTTGAAATATAAAATTCAAAGTACTCTGCAATAATTGCATTTCATTGAAATCTATAGGCTCATACCTTCTCCAACTCTAATTTCATTAATTTGAATCTTTTCTCATTGTTGGTTAATTTTGTTAAGGATTTATCAAAGAACAACACATTGATCACTTTTGTGTATTATTATTTTCATCTCTGTTTCATTAATTTCTGACCTGATCTTTTTATTTCCTCCTATCTTCAGCTTTAAAGTCCAAGTTGTTCTTTTTTTCTATGTTATTGAATTCTATCTTTATTTATCTGAGATCTTTTGATTTTGTAATATAATTACAGCATTTATGCATTCCTTTTTATCCCTCCAAACCCTCCAATATATTCCTTTCTGATTTCATTCAAACGCATAGCCTCTTGTCATTAACTGCTACTGCATATATGTATATACAAATGTATTCCTAAATAGAACCTACTCATTCAGTACAATGTTACTTGTATGTATCATTTCAGGACCAACTAGACAACTAATTGATGTGCTATTCCCTGGGGAAGACTGTTTCTACTTCTCCCAGATTTATTTAGTTTTCTACAGTTCTTTCAACATCATTATCATCATGGCCATCATCATGATTATATTCATCATTATTTAAAATTTTTTTTTCTAGATTTTTTTTTTAGATTTCTTTTTGTGAGACGGTGCTTCTCTGTGTAACCCCCTAGAACTCACTTTGTAGATCAGGCTGTCCTTGAACACAGAAATCCACCTGCCTCTGCCTCCTAATTGCTGGGATTAAAGAGATGTGCCACCACTACAGGCTAAAACAATTTTCAAATTCAAATATGTTCTGATCATTTTCTTTCCTTCCCAAGTGTCACTCCAGATGTTCTACCCATCTCTACACACCCAACTTTAACTTCTTTCTCAAAAAGAAACAAAAACACCTCAAAAACAAGAAAACAAAATTTAAAAAGTCTAAAATGTACCAACAACAAAAATAAAAAACAAACAAAAACAAATAAACAAGCAAGCAAAAATGAAACCCAAATAAAAACACCAGACTTTAACCAAATAAAAGCATACATGCAAAAAACTTATGGAGTTAAATCATATGTTGGTCAACCACTCTGAAATATGAGGCCTGTCCTAGAGTGATTGATATACTCAATGTCACTCTATTGGAGAAAACAGATCTTCCCTTGGCCAGGAGGTATAAGTGACAGTTCTGTTGTTAACCCTTACCCTAGTGGCTATGTTTTAATTAATTAATTACTGTGTTAAAATATATAACAAATATAAAATATTAATATATATGTTTTCAAACTATAACAGATAAGATGTAATAAGACAGAGGAAAAGACAAATCATCCAAAGGAAAAGAGCCCAAAAGAAGGCACAAGAGTCACAGAACCACTTGTTTACATGCTCAGGAATCCCATAAAAACACTAAACAGGAAGCCATAATATGTACTCAGAGAACCTAATGTAGATCGGTGCAGGCCCTGTGCATCCTAATTCAGGATGAACTCTGTGAGTTCATATGAGCTTTGCTCATGTTGATTTAGAGGACCTTGTTTCCTTGGTGTCCTCCACCTTTTCTGGCCCTTACGCTCTTTCTGCCCCTCTTCTTCAGAGTTCCTGGGCTCTAAGGGGAAGGATTTGATGGACACAACACATTTAAGGTTGATTGTCCTTAGGTCTCTACTCTCTTTATAATGTCTGGACATGGGTCTCTATATTTTTCCCATCTGCTGCAGGAGGAAGCTTCTCTGTTGATAGCTAAAAAAGGTAGTAATATAGGAGTATAGCAGAGTATGATTAGGAGTTATTTTATCACTACTTTTTTTTTTCTTTTTTTTAGACTAGTAGCATTTGGTTTTACCCTAGGTCTCCTAGCTCCCTAGTCACAGGTTCTTGGTCACCCAAGCAGTGTCAGTACAGTACAGGTTCCAACTAATGCACTGGGCCTTAGCTCACATCAGTTATTGGTTGGTTTATGGTTTACGACAATGCCACCATTGCCCTAGCATATCTTGCACGCAGTACACAATAGTAGATATGGGTTTGTGATTGGCTTGGTGTTTCTATTTCTCTTTTGAGTGCTTAGAGAGATTGTTCCCATACCGAAGATGCTAGATTGTAGGAGTGAAAGGTCTAAGTGAGGGACACCTCAACATTTCTATTTTCAATGAATTCTGGAGTGTTATCTGCACCAATGATGACATGCTGTTAGTTTGTGGAGAACCACTTATAGTCTTGACAACGGTTGGGTTTTTAGAGATTACCCTGGGACCCCTTTGGCTAACAACTGATTTATGTATGATTGAATCCTTATTATGGAAGCTTCGTTGGTGACAAAAGATGTTCATTGGCAATGTGTCTTGCTCATTATTTGGTAATTTAATTCAGATAACTTTAATATATGTGTATATTTTAGTAAGTTTCTACTGTATCAGGTTTTCATACTATGTCTCAAATGCCCCCTAATTTTAACTGTGTCTCCCTGTATTCTGTGTTGACTACCTTTCCAAACTCCCTACTCTCTTCATCTTTCCATTCCAGAAACCTCCATCTATTCATAGCTATACATTCTATTTGAACTGGTATGCAAACATTTCAAATCCTTGTCTTGTTCCTGATTTTAGCAGAATTTCTTTAAGAGTCTCCCCATTGAAGTTGATAGGCTTTCTGTAAACTATCTTTATCATGTAGAAGTATATCCTTTGTATCCTTAATATATACAAGAATTTTATTATGAAATGGTTTTGGATTTTTAAAGGTCTTTTCTGTATGTAATTAAATCATCATGTTGTTTTTATTTAGAACCATCCAAGCATCGTTAAGATGAAGCCTACTTGGTTGATCATGGTATTTGATCTTTGAGTTGTGTTCATGGATTTTATTTTCAAGTGGTGTTTTTAAAATATATTTCCATCTGTGTGTATAAGGAAAATTGGTGTGTAAATTTTTTATTGGACTTTATTTGGTTAGAGTATCAGGGTAACTGTGGCCTAGTAAAATGAATTGGGCAATATTTCTTCTGTTTCCCTTTTGTGGAATAATTTGAGGAGTGTTGGCATTGATTCTTCTTTGAACATCTGGTAGAAATCTCTGGTAAAATGATCAGATCCTTGGCTTTTTTGTTTGGGAGACTTTTAATGACTGCTTCTATTTAAAGTTCTGTTTAAACTGCTCATCTGATCTTGATTTAACTCTAATAAGTGGTACTTATTGAGAAAATTAACCCTTTGATTCTGTGGACTTCCTTCATGGCTGTTGTTATATCCAACTTTTCATTTCTGAAATGTGTTAAGTAGGTCATTCTTTCTCTGCCTTTTAGTTAATTTGGAGAAGGATTTGTCTATCTTACTGATTTTCCAAAAGAACCAACTCCTTGTTTCATCAATTCTTTGTTCTCTTTGTTTCTATTTTATCAGATTCAGCAATGAGTTTGAATATTTCTTCATTTCTTCTAATCTACTCCTTTGGGGTAGGATTTGCTGTTTTTCCAGAGCTTTCATTTGTACTGTTAAGTTGCTAGTATGAGATTGCTCCTTTTTTAAATGTAGGCTTTTAATGTTATGAAGTTGCCTCTTAAAAACTCTTTCATTGTGTCCCATAAGTCTGAGTAAGTTGTGTTTATTTTCATTCTATTCTAGAAAGTCTTTAATTTATTATTAAGATCTGTCTTGACCCATTTTTCATTCAGTAGATACTTGTGTATGAGTTTCCTTATGTTTTCAAGGTTTTTCTTGTTTCTGTTGTTGATATTCAGCTTTAATCTGTAGTGTTCTGGTAGTATGTAGCAAGTTATATCAATGTTCTTATATTTCTTGAGATATGCTATATGTCTGAGAATGTGGCACATTTTTGTAGATAGTTCCATGAGGTGCAGAGAAGAAGGTATTTTTTGTTTGTGTGAAATATTCTGTAAATATCTATTAGGTCTATTTAGTTGATATAGTCTGGTAGTTATAGCATTATTCCATTTAGTTTTGTCTTGAAAAGTTTTCCATTGCTGAATGTGGAATATTGAAGTCTCCAACTATCACTGTGTGAGGTTTAATATGTGATTTAAGCTACAGTAGTGCTTCATTTATACTTGCGGGTGGTCTTTTGTTTGGGGCAGAGATGTTAAGAATTGAAATGTCATCTTCATGGATTTTTCCTGTGATGAGTATGGAGTGTTCTTTCCTATTTCTTCACATTTTGGCATGAAGTCTATTTTACTAGATATTAAAATAGCTGTATCTGCTTTCTTCTTAGGTTCATTTGCCTAGAATATGTTGAGGTGTGTTTCTTGTATGCATTAGATGAATGATTCCTGTTTTTATATGCATTATAAAATAATAAGACACATATGTAGCCTGTGTCTTATTATTGGGGAATTGAGTCCATTGATATTGAAAGATATAAATGGCCAGTGATTATTGATTCATGTTAATTTGTTGTTCATGGTGGAGGTGGTGGTGGTGGTATGTGTATGTATGTGTTTGTGTGTGTATGTGTGTGTGTGTTTGTGTGCGTATGTGTGTGTGTGTTTGTGTGTGTGTGTGTTTGTGTGTATATGTGTGTGTGTGTTTTTGTATGTATGTGTGTGTGTATGTATATGTGTGTATGTGTGTGTGTGTATATGTGTGTGTGTATGTGTGTGTGTGTTTGTGTGTGTATGTGTGTGTTTGTGTGTGTATGTGTGTGTATGTGTATGTGTGTGTTTGTGTGTGTATGTGTGTGTGTGTTTGTGTGTGTATGTGTGTGTGTTTGTGTGTGTATGTGTGTGTTTGTGTGTGTATGTGTGTGTTTGTGTATGTGTGTGTGTGTTTGTGTGTTTGTGTGTGTGTTTGTGTGTGTACGTGTGTGTGTTTGTGTGTGTATGCTTGTGTGTGTATGTGTGTGTTTGTGTGTGTGCTTGTGTGTGTTTGTGTGTGTATGTGTGTTTGTGTGTTTGTGTGTGTGTACGTGTGTGTACGTGTGTGTGTTTGTGTGTGTGTATGTGTGTTTGTGTGTGTATGCTTGTGTGTGTATTGTGTGTTTGTGTGTGTGTGTGCTTGTGTGTGTATGTGTGTGTTTGTGTGTGTGTTTGTGTGTGTATGTGTGTATGTGTGTTTGTGTGTGTGTACGTGTGTGTACGTGTGTGTGTTTGTGTGTGTGTATGTGTGTTTGTGTGTGTATGCTTGTGTGTGTATTGTATGTTTGTGTGTGTGTGTTTGTGTGTGTATGTGTGTGTGTTTGTGTGTGTTTGTGTGTGTATGTGTATGTGCATGTGTGTTTGTTGTTGTGGTACTTCCCTTCCTTTGATTTTTGTTGAGTATGAATATTTATTCCCAGTGTTTCCTGTTTGTAGTTAACCTCATTATGCTGGATTCTTCCTTCTAGAACCTCCTGTAGGCCTGGATTTGTAGATAGATATTGCTTTAATTTGATTTTATCATGGAATATCTTATTTTCTCTATTAGTGGTGATTGAAAGTTTTACTGAGTATAGTAGTCTTGGTTGACATATTTCTTCTCTTAGAGTCTGAAGCACAAGGCCTTATGGCTTTTAGAGCCTCCATAGAAAAATTAGTGAAGCTTTCCACTGTAATTCCTAAAGTTCCCCTTTTCAGAATTCCCTCAGTTTGATTTTCATTTATATGAAATGAAAATTTCTTTTTACATTTCCAGATTTTCAGCAGTTTTATTCATTTCCTTCCACTCTTTCTTTGTGTTATCCTGGATGTCTTTAAGGCATATTTCATTTCCTCTTTAAGTATTTCTATCATATTCATACAGGCACAAGGTCTTTACTTGTATTTCACCTATGTTGTAGTATTCAGGCTTTGCTGTGATAAAGTTAATGGTCTCTAGTTGAGGCATATTGTTCTGGCTCTTATTGATTGTGTTTTTACATTGGCATCTAGGTACCAGGGATTGGGAAGATTATAATTCCTATCTTTGTTGGGTGTATATTTTGTTCCTTGGTTACTGTTTTCTCTCTGGATTTTAGGAGAGTGTTGGGGCTGTGTGCTGCCTTTTATGAAATTTTCAGTGGACCTAATAGGTGTGTGTGTTCATTCTTCCAGGTAAAATGTGTTTCTGTGTACTGTGGTTATATTTAGAGATGGGAACATGCTAGGGTGTAATGGAGTTCAGAGGAGGATGGAAAGAACAGTGTTCCACAAGCATCTCTTATTTAGTCTAACTTGGACTGGCAATGCAGGGGTCACCACAGAAGGTTTGCTATAGTGCTGGGGGTGACCCTGGAGGGATTAGATCTGGAAGAACAGAAGGAGATGAGAATATCTACTCTCAGCCTTCTTGCTTCCATAGCAAGACTGGCCTATGCCTTAGCAGAGAGTTCTTCCTGAAGCTGGAGGCTATGATAAAGTGACAAGTGGAGGGGAGCAGGGATAAGAGTGTAAAGTCTATGGGATCCACAGAAGATGTTGGCAGCATGGAGGAGGAAGATGATAGCAGGCATTCTGTTGCTGAGCTAGGGATGAGACTGAGGTATTGGATTTGTTGGAGAGGAGAAAGTGGTGAAGTTCTTTGGTTAGCTTACCCTTTTCCCTGGCTTTCTCAGTTGGTCTGTTAACAGGAAATGCCTGCTGGTGTTTGAGACTGGGATACTGGGGTGGGGGGAGCTCCGGGAAGGAAGATTGAAGGAGACCTTCATGATTTTGGGGGGATAGGGCCATAGAAAAAAAAAGAGTGACTCTAGCAGGTGTTTTGATACAGATCTGCCTTTACCCTTGTCCAAAGAGTTTGCCTGAGGCTAAAGTGAAGAGTTTTGGATGTATTCCTTTGAGAGAAGAAATTTCAAAACAGCCTAGTATAGACTCTGTCATGTGGATATTAGTGGTAACTTGTAGCAGGAATCTTAAAAGTTCTTATTTATGAAATCGAACCCAAGGCCAATTATTGGGGTGAATGCTGGATGATCAGAGAAGCAGAACCGGCTACAGCTTCCTCACCTCACCAATTCCTCAGGTGATCTTTCTTCAGACGGGATGTCTCTGAGTCCTTGTCCAGAATGAATCTCAGCTGAACTGCTGCTCAAAAGCCTGAAAGCTTAACCAGCCCAATGCTTAACCAGCCAAATGCTTCTAGTTTCTGGTCCTCATGCCTTATATACCTTTCTGCCTTCTACCACCATTCCCTGGGATTGAAGGCTGGCTTTCTGTGATGAAAGGCATGAGTCACCATGCTTGGCTGTATCCTTGAACAGATGGATTTCTGCCTCTGGAATGCTAGTGGAATGGAGCTAAATCCTGTGTTCATGGAGATAAATTAATTAAGAAATGGAATAAAGGGAGTGGTGACCTCAGAGCAAGATTACACACAGCTAAGTTTCCAACTTGTAAAAAGAAACTAAAGAAAAGCTTAGAGATGGGTATGGAGTGGAACACCTTTAATCCCAGTACTGGGAAGGCAGAGCCTGGCAGTCCTCTGAGTTTGAGTCCAGCCTGGTTTACAGAGCAAGTTTTAGGACAGTCAAGCTTAGGCAGGGAAGGACAGGAAGGTGATGACTATGTAAATAAATAAGGGGCCATGTTCCAGCCCCAGCAAGCAGCAGGATTTGGCAGCTTTGGCCACATGGTACTGACTTTAGAGTTTAGGATAGAAAAAAAACGGGTTATGGAATTTACCTGCACTCCCAAATAAGGCTGATGAGACCAGGCTTGTGTCAGGGGTATCCCTTAATGGAGACCTATCGAAGAGGCCATTGCCTTGGAGAACCAAAGATGTTAGATGTTAGAGATGCCAGAGTTGTGGATTACCTGCTGAGGAGAGCTGCTAACAGGCAGTGAAACTAGTCTAAGAGAAAGAAGTGTGTTGTAGTCAACAAAGCTGAAAGAAATTGGAGATGTGAAGAGTGTTTGAGAACAGACATGGAGATGATGTGTAGTTTGGAGTTTGCCCAGCTTATTTTCAGTATTGCTTTGGTCCAGTGTTTCCTTAATATGCTTCCTTCCCTACATTTTAGAATGGTAATGTACATCCTGTGCCATTCATTATATGTTGGAAATATGTGATTTGCTTTTTTTATTTTAGTTTTACAGGAGATTACAGTTAGGAGATTGCATGAATTTCTGAAGAAACTTTGAACTTTAGACTTTTAAATAAGTTTGAGACTGTTATAGACTATGGGAACTTTTAAAGTTGGACTAAATGCAGTTTGATTTATGGTGTTATTACCATATGAGGGTATGCGGGGCTCATGGAGGCCAGGAAGTGGAATGTGGTACCTTGAATGTAATTGAACCTCGTAGTCTCATAGGGAGTGGCACTATTAGGAGGTGTGACATTTTTGGAGTGGGTATGGTCTTGTTAGAGGAAGTCTTTCACTCTGGGGTGGGCTTTGAGGTTTTTTATGGTCAGCATACCTCCCAGTGAGTCAGTCGACTTCTTGTTGCCTGTAAACCAAGATGTAGTCAGCACCACATTTGCCTCATGCTGCCATGCCTCCCAGCATGATTATGATGGTCTGAACCTCTCAAACTGTAGGTAAGCCACCTCCATTAAATGTTTTCTTTGTAAAAGTACTCATGATTAAGATGTCTTTTCACAGCAATAAAAACTCTAACTAAAACACCAGTCAAATTTTATTCTCCCATAGGTCTTTGGGATACTGAGTCTGCTTCCTGGCCATCAAGGCAGTGTAGAGCATGAGCTCCATCTCTTGGCTTGGGCTGCAAGTTAGACCAGTCATTGGTTGACCACCATTGCTCTAACACATTTTGCAGGCAGGATAAATTTTAGGTCAAAGTTTGTGTGGCTAGTTTGGTGTCCCAGACCTGTCATTGGAAGCTCTGCCTGGTTACAGAAGATGGCTGGTTCAGGCTTCATGTCCCCAATTACCAGAAGTCTTCAATAGGGTCACCCTCTTAGATCCTCAGGAGTCTCCGCTTGACCAGCTTTCCACATCATGCCCCGAATTCTACCCAGTTCCAGTTCCCCACCTACCCCAGTCACCCATAAAATCTATTCTATTTCCCTTCCCAGGGAGACCAGTGTGTTGCCCCAAGTGCCCTACTTGTCTGTGCCCTCTTGGTCTGTGAATATAGCATGATTATATTTATTTATATTTATTTAACAGCTAACATTCAATTATAAGTGAGTACATACCACATTTGTCTTTCTGGGTATGGGCTACCTCACTCAGGATGATTTTTTTTTTCATTGTTTCATCCATTTGCCTCTACATTTCATGATACCACTTTAATTTTTTATTAAGAGCTGGGTAATAGTTGATTGTATAAAGGTACCACATTTTCTTTATCCATTGTCTTATTGATGGGCATCTAGTTTGTTTCCAGTTTCTGGCTATTATGAATGGAGGCACTGTGAACATAGTCAAGCGAGTGTCCTTGTGGTAAGATAGAGCATTCTTTGGGTATATGCACAAGAGTGCTAAAACTGGGTCTTGAGGTTGATCAATTCCCAACTTTCTGAGGAATGGCCATATTGATTTCCATAGGGGTTCTACAAGTTTGCACTACTACCAGCTGTAGAAGAATATTCCCCTTGTACCACATCCTCACCAGCATAATTCCAAGTTGTGTTGCTGATCTTATCCATTCTGACAGGTGAAAGACAGAATCTCAAAGTTATCATTTGCATTTTCCTGGTGGCAAAAAATGTTGAACATTTAACTCTTTCTCAGCCACTTGAGATTCCTCTTGAGAATTATCTGCTTACAACCATACTCTATTTTTTAATTGGATTATTTAGTTTGTTAATGTCTAGTTTCCTGAGTTCGTTATCTTTTTGTGATATTAGCCCTCTATTGGATTTGGAGTTAGTGAAAATCTTTTCCCATTCTGTAGACAGCCTTTTGACCAAATGATGCTGTTTGCTTCTATTACTTTAGGGGGTTATAGGTTTATTTACATTGTTTATCTGATCTTGATTTAACACTAGTAAGTAGCATCTAATGAGAAATTTATCTGTCTCTTTAAGATGTTCCGATTTTGTACAGTACATAGTTTTAAAGTATGACCTAATGAGTCTTTAAATTTCCTCACTGTCTGTTGTTTTGTCCTCCTTTTCACTTCTGATTTTGTTAATTTTGATATTCTCTCTCTTACTTTTAGTTATATTTGATATGAGTTTGTTTATCTTGATGATTTTCTCAGAGAACCCTCTTTATTTCATTAATTCTTGATATTATTCTCCTTGTTTCCATTTTACTAATAAAACAGAAACATCTAATCATTGTGGGTGTGTTTAATTCTTTTTATTATAGAGCTTTTCAGTGTTTTGTTAAGTTGCTAGTATGAGATACTTTCAATTTTTTGTAGGTACTTTAGTGCTATGAACTTGTTGCACAGCACTGCTTTCATTGTGCTCCATACCTTTTGGTATGTTGTGTATTCATTTTCATTAAATTCTAGAAAGTCATCAATTATTTTTTTCTTTATTTCTGTCTTGACTTCATTATCAATCAGTAAAGTTACTCAGTTTTCATGAGTTTGAAGGCGTTCTGTCTTTTCTGTTGTTACAATCCAGTTTTTAATCCATAGTATTCTGTTAGATTTCAAGAGGTTATTTGTTTTATCTTTTGAGACTTCTTTGTGATTGAGTATGTAGTAAATTTCGAATAAAGTTTCATGAGGTTCAAGAAGTATTCTTTTATATTCTTTTATATTCGGGTAAAATGTTCTGTAAATATTTTTTAGCTCCAAAATTTCCATTTCCTCTTGGTTTGGATGACCTGTTTGTGAGTGAGAGTCAAATATTGAAGTCCCACACTATCAATGTTTAAGGGTGAGTGTGTGTTACACACTTTATTAATGATGCCTCTACAAATGAGGTTTCTCTTGTGTTAGAAGCATAGATGTTAAGAATTGAAATGCCATCTTGATGAATTTTTCCTTTGTGGAGGTCCAAGAGTCCTTCCTCATCAATTTACTTAAAAATTCTTTTCTTCATCTACTCTGATATAAAGTCAATCTTTTATGTTGAGGTGAGTTTTTTGTATGCAGCAGAAGGGTGGATACTGTTTTCCCAACCACTTTGTTACTCTTTGTCTTTTCTGATGTTAAATTTTTTTTTATTTCATTTATTTATTTTTACATCATGACCACAGTTTCCCCTCCATCCTGTCTTCCTATTTTCTCTCCCATCCCAATCCATTCCTCTGTTATTTCTGTTAAGATAGGAGCAGGCCTCCTATGAGTATCACAAAGCATAGCATACCAAGTTGCAGTATGACCAAGTACTTCTCCTTGTATATATGTTTGGCAAGGCAAATCAGTATGAGTATTAGGTTCCCAATAGCCTGCCAAAGCATTAGGAGCAACCCCTGCTCCCATTGTTAGGAGTTCCACAAATATACCAAGCTACACAACTGTCACATATATTTAGAGGTATGAGGTCTGTCCCATGAAGGCTTTCTGGTTGTTGATTCAGACTCTGGGAGGTCCTATGAGCCAGATAAGTTTTATTCTGTGTGTTTTCTTGTGATGCCCTTGACCCCTCTAGCTTCTACACTCCTTCCTCCCTCTCTTTAGCATGATTCACCAAGCTCTGCCTAATATTTGGAAGTGAGTCTCTGAATCTATTTCTATCTGTTACTGGATGAAGGCTTTCTGATGACAACTGGGATAGTTACCAATCTGACCACAGAAAATGGTCAGTTCAGGCTACATATCCACTGTTGCTAGGAGTCTTACCTGGGGTCATTCTTATAGATTTTTGGGAGTTTCTAATACATCATGTTTCTACCTGACCATGAAAAGCCCCCCATTTTCAGTCATCTCTTTCAATACTTTCCCCTCCATCCCCCACCCAACCTATGCCTTAAGATCCCATTCCCATCCATCCCCAGTCAACCGAGGAAATCTCTATTTCCCCTTCCCAGGAAAATCCATGCATCCCCCCTTGAATCCTCCTTATTAACTAGTCTCTCTGGAACAATGAACTTTAGCATGGTTATGTTTTACTTTACAGTTAATATTCTCTTATGGGTAAGTACATACCATGTTTGTCTTTCTAGATCTCTGTTAGCTCACTCAGGATGATTTTTTTCTATTTCTTTCCATTTGTCTTCAAGTTTAATGATGTCAGCTGGGCAGTGGTGGTGCATGCCTTTAATCCCAGTACTTGGGAGGCAGAGCCAGGCAGATCTCTATGAGTTCAAGGCCAGCCTGGTATATAGAGTGAGATCCAGGACAGGCACCAAAACTACACAGAGAACCCCTGTCTCGAAAAATCAATCAATCAATCAATCAATCAATCAAATGATGTCATTGTTTTTAACAGTTGAGTAATACTCCAGTCTGTAAATGTGCAATACTTTCTTTATTCATTCTTAGGTTGAAAGGCATCTAGGTTGTTTCCAGGTTCTATCTATTATAAATAAAGCTTATATGAACATTGTTGAGCAAGGGCCCTTGTGGTATGATTTAGCATCCTTTGGGTATATACCCAAGAGTGGTATCGCTGGGTCTGGAAGTAGATTGATTCCTAGTTGTCTGCGAAACTGCCATATTGACTTCAAAAGTGGCTGCTGGGGATGTCTTTTTGTGTGCTGTTAATATATGTTGTTCCCATTGCTTAATAAATAAATTGCTTTGGTCTATGGCAAAGCAGCTTAGAGGCAGGTGGGAAATCTAAGGAGAGAGACAGGAAAGAGAAAGGCAGACTCTAGAGAGACACCAGCCTGGCACCCAAGTAGTGACATACCTACAGACTGGTAAAATTATGGAACACATGGCCAAACAGATTAATAGAAATGCGTTCATTTAAGATATTAAAGCTAGCTAGCAAGAGGCTTGCCATAAGCCATACAATTTGTAAATAATATTAAACCTCTGACTGGTTATTTTATAAGCAGCTGAGGGACCTTGGGGCTAGGCAGGACCAGAGAAACCTTCCAGTTACATTTGGCTGTCCAATATGTTGGCTCAAGTTTCCACCTAAAACCTGAGAAAACTTAATAAGGGATTTTAAAATGAAGCCCAAAACAGCTTCCTACTTCATATCTCATGTGGGCTCTGAGAAGCCACAACATTCAGGCTTGAGAGCAACATGGCATATTCCTGTCTTGGTCCACAGAGGTGTCTCCAAGCTACATAGAATGCTGCATGATAGATTATCCTTTACTCCTACAGACAAAAAATATTTATAGGCAGCTGCATGCTACTTGATGGCAGCATGGACCCTAGAGTTGGGTGGAAATGTGACTCTCTTGGGTACTTCCATCATGTTGGGAAGCTAAAGTTGGTGGAGTCAGCAGCCAGGGCTGCTGCTTCAATCTTAGCCATGCTGCAGTTTTCAATGATCAGAAAAGGATTATAGATACACAGAAGAGAGATTCAGATGGAATAAACTTCAAAATGGTTTACATTATATGTAAAAATACATAGGCTTGGAAGAGAGAGGAAAAGGAGGATAGACAGTTATATAAAGAAATAGATAATTTAAAAAAATAGTCTTTAAGAGACAGTAAAAGTAATATAAAAAATAAGTCACATAAAGATGGAAATCACACAAAGAGTCTGGATTATAGTGTTTTGGGGATTTTTAACTGCAGAGAGACATTCAATTGTAGGGGCTATCAAGTTAAACCAATATGTATATTTTAAAGGTATCTTGACTTCAAAATTTATGTCTAAAGATACATTGCTTCAGAAAAAAAATTTCCACTTTTATTTCCACAGAAGATGAGAACCTGTGGATTGCTTCCAGGCTAACATGGTTTGATCATCCAAGACCCCCTGAAAGGTCTCTGATGACACCATGGCACAGATGATCCAACATCCAAAATCAGCTTCAAAGTAACTGGCTGAGATGATCTATCCTCACAGACTAATACAGCCAAGATTTACCTATAATTCTTAATTTTCTCAGGATCCCCATAAGATGACCAGTGCCCCCAATCAGTGGGAAGAAGTATGAGAAGCTATACCCAAATTCCCAAAATATCATTTATAAATGTTTATTTTTATTTAAAAGGAGGTTGATCATGAATGCAATCTCTTTCTAAAGAAGAAAAAAGGATATAGATATAATAAGATAAAAGGGTAGATTATTGAATCTACTTGTAAAGAGCAGCAAATTGTTTATTTGAAATGTTTTGCATTGCTATGGATTTTAGTTTATTGATAAAAATTTAAAGTTGATTTTATAATACTGTATATATTTCTACTCCTGTTTGGGGTATTATGTTTGTGCAGCTCATTTGAAATTGTAATGTATAGTTGCAAATATAGATTAATAATTAGTCATTTATGATAATCAAACTTATACTCATATTAGTTAAGTTTTCTAGGTATACATAGATATATTTCAATTAAGTAGGTAATCTTCAAACACTTCAAAGACCTAAAGAATATGACATTTAAAATGTTTTTAAAAACTGAGACTTTTTAGACAGTGAGACATGTCTGCTCCTGGCAACACCGATTTACTTCAAAGAAGATGATGGGCATCCAAGAAACTCCATATGTAGTTTGCTTTCCTTATGGCAAAAGTAAGCCATTTGGGCGAGAAACTGCTCTTGCCTGGACTGCTTAATAAAGTGTTGTATTGACTAAAAATGCAGGACCCACGGAAAAATGACTACTAAATTTTACCAAAACAAGGTGAGATGGTCCTTTAGGTTCCTGCTTCACAGAGACTGCTAGACATTGTGCAGGACACAGGGAGAAGCAACTGAGAAACTCTAGGCCTATAGGCTGAAGATGGATGCCCCAACATTGCAGAGGAACTTTGGGTGACTGTTCAGGCAGCCAGCTGTCTCTGTCATTCCAGATTTTTGGAAGATGCTTACAATGCTCTTCCTGTTTACTTAGGTAATATTATATTCTTCTGGGGTCTTTGATGTAGTTGAAGACTAGATAATTATAATTTTTGTTGGTTATGATAAAATAAAAATTAGATATGAAATTTTAGACTAACAAATATATTTTCTTTAATTTTGCCAAATACAAATAGACTAGATATTGTAACTGTAATTTTTGCCTAATAACTATTTGTTATATATAATTTCACTATATTAAAGCTAAGATTTTCCTTTTAGATTAGATAGAAAAGGAGAAGTGCTGGGGGATGTCCTTCCGTACACTGTGAATATATGTTGTTCCCACTGATTAATAAATAAGCTGCTTTGGTCTATGGCAAGACAGCTTAGAGGCAGGTGGGAAATCCAAGGAGAGAGGCAGGAAAGAAAAATGTGGAGTCTAGAGAGATGCCAGTCTGCCATCCAAGGAGCAACATTCCAGCAGACCAGTAAAACCACAGAACACGTGGCAAAACATAGATGAATAGAAATGGGTTAATTTAAAATATAACAGCTAGCTAGCAAGAGGCCTGTCATAGGCTATATAGTTTGTAAATAATATTAAGCTTGTGAATGATTATTTTATAAGCAACTGAGGGACCTAGGGGCCAGGAAGTACTGGAGAAACCTTCTGGCTACAAGTAGCTGTACAAGTTTACACTCCCATCACAAATGGAGGAGTGTTTCTCTTGCTCTACATCCTCACCAGCATGAGCTATCACTTGTGGTTTTGATCTTAAAGTCATTCTGATTCATATAAGATTGAATCTCAGTCATTTTGATTAGTTTTTTGCTGATGGCTAAGGATGTTGAACATTTCAGTGTTTCTCTGAAATTTGAAATTATTCTGTTGAGAATTCAGTTTATGTTGGTATACCATTTTTAATTAGATTATTATTTTTTGATATCTAGTTTCTTGAGATCTTTATATATTTTGGAGATCAGCCCTAGGTCAGATGTGGGGTTGGTGAAAATATATTCCAATTACATAGGCTGCTGTGTTGTTTTATTGGCAGTGTCCTTGCCTTATATAAGCTTTTCATTTTCATGCATTCCCATTTATTAATTTTTTTATCTTAGTGTTGGTACTGCTGGTGTTCTATTCAGGAAGTTGTCTCCTATGCCAACATGTTCACGGCTATTTCCCACTTTCTTCAATCAGGTTCAGTGTAAATGAATTTATGTTAAGGTCTTTGATATCCTTGGTCTTGAGCAACTGTGCAGGGTAATAAATATGGATCAATTTGTATTGTTTTACATGCTGAAATCCAGTTTTGCCAGCACCATTTTTGAAGATACTTTCTTGTCTACATTGTACAATTTTGGCTATTTTGTCAAAAATCATGTGTCAATAAATATGTGGATTTATATCTGTGTATTCAGTTTGATTTGATTCATCAATGAGTTTGTTTTTTGAAAGGGTGTTGGATTTTGTCAAATGCTTTTTTTTTAATCATCTAATCAGTTGATCATGTTTTTTTTTTTTTTTTTTTTGGTTTTTTGAGACAGGGTTTCTCTGTGTAGCTTTGCGCCTTTCCTGGAACTCACTTGGTAGCCCAGGCTGGCCTCGAACTCACAGAGATCCGCCTGGCTCTGCCTCCCGAGTGCTGGGATTAAAGGCGTGCACCACCACCGCCCGGCTGATCATGTTTTTTTTTTTTTATTTTAGTTTGTTTATATAATAGATTACATTGACAAATTTTATATGTTGTAACATCCCTGCACCTCTGGGATGGAGTTCACATGACCATGGTAGATGGTCATTTTATTGTGTTGATGGATGCTGTTTGCCAGTATTTTATTGAGTATTTTTTCCCTCAATGTTCATGAGGGAAATTGGTCTGTAATTCTCTTTCTTTGTTGAGTCTTTGTATGGTTTGAGTATCAGGATAATTAAGAATTTTATAGTGTTCTTTCTCTTTCTAATTTGTGGAATAATTTGAGGAGTACTGGTATAAGTTCTTTCAAAGTCTGGCCAAATTCTGTGTTGAAACGATCTGATCCTGGGTTTTCTTGCTTGGGACACTTAATGATTGTTTCTATTTCCTTAGAAGTTATCTGTCTATTCAAATTGTTTATCTCATATTGGTTTAATTTTGGTATGTAGTATCTATCAAGAAAGTCATCCATTTTTGTGGAGTACAGGTTTTTTGAAGTATGATGTAATAATTGTCTGTATTTCCTCAGTGTCTGTTGTTATGTACCCCTTTTTTTTTTTCTCATTTTGTTGACTGAATATTCTCTCCCTGCCTTTAGTTAGTTTGGATAAGGATTTGTCTATCTTGTTGATTTTCTCAAAGAAACAACTTTTTGGTTTAATTTTTTTTTTGTATTGTATTTGTTTCTATTTAATTGATTTCAGCCCTCAGCTTGATTAATTCCTGTTGTCTACTCTTATTGGGTAGTTTTGCTTCTTTTTGTTCTAGAGCTTTTAGGTGTGCTGTTAAGTTACTAATATGTAATTTCTCCAAGTCCTTTATGAAGGCACTTTATGCTATGAACTCTTTGCACTGCTTTTGTTGTGTCCCATAAGTTTGGATATGTTGCTTATTCATTTTCATTGAATTCTAAGAAGTCTTTAATTTCTTTCTTTATTTCTTCCTTGAACCAATGGTAATTTGTAGCTAGAGTTTTCCTGCCTGGCCCACGGTCAGGGCAAATCTCTCTCACCCGCCAGTCCCACAGCCACTCAGACCCGATCAAGTAAACACAGAGACTTATATTAGTTACAAACTGTATGACCGTGGCAGGCTTCTTGCTAACTGTTCTTATATCTTAAATTAATCCATTTCCATTAATCTATACCTTGCCACATGGCTCGTGGCTTACCGAGATCTTCCCATGCGGCTTGTCATGGTGGTGGCTGGCAGTGTCTCTCTCTCAGGCTTCCACTTCCCAGAATTCTTCTCCTTGTTCCGCCTATACTTCCTGCCTAGCCAATGGCCAATCAGTGATTTATTTACTGACCAATCAGCAACACACTTGACATACAGACCATCCCACAGCAGTAATTCAGTTGAGAGCAATTCAGTTTCCACGAGTCTGCAGGCTTTCCGTAGTTTGTGCTCTTCACAGTGTATTTTCATTTTTTTGTAG
The DNA here is from genome assembly GCF_949786415.1 of Peromyscus eremicus. Taxonomy (NCBI): domain Eukaryota; kingdom Metazoa; phylum Chordata; class Mammalia; order Rodentia; family Cricetidae; genus Peromyscus; species Peromyscus eremicus. The sequence goes on along the minus strand of NC_081424.1, from coordinate 3,112,652 downwards.
ATTTGGTCTCTTTTTGTAACCTTAGCTTTTTATTCTTTAGGTTAGGCATACTCAATTTTCAGATAATTCCAGAATCTATCCTTTCGAGTGGAAAATGTTTCAGATATGTCTCCCAAATTATTTGAGAACATGGAAAGAAACTGCAATAATTATATTGGCACATGCAGAGGAACTACCTTTGTACATTCAAGACTCCCTGAGTTTTAATCAAATTGTGGAAAAGTTGCTCCTGTGGGTACCATGTCCATCTATACAATTTCAGTGTTCTTGGGATCCATAGCACTGAAGGACTGTTTGCTTGCTTCAAAATGTGATCTATCCACTGGCTTCAGGCTTTGAGTTATCAAACTCCATGGTAGTTCCCAGTTAATGGGTTTTGGTGGTGGATATGAGGAGCAAGACTGTTTCTCCCTATCTACTCTCCTATCCTGCCTGAACCAGCCTCTGTTGTCTGCACTCTTTAGCTTATCGATCCCTTATTCTCCACTGCTGCCTTTATGGGCTATCTATCACCCAGAAGTGTGACCAGCCAAATCAAGCCTTCCTACCCTGTGGCTGTAGTCTTTCATCAGGCCCCTATAGGTAACTAAATTTTTAACTACAACTTCTTTCTTAAGGTGGTATCCTGCCTTTGTCTCAAGGCATGCAGTACAATAAAACAGAGTTTTTCCAACAGTGACTACTTGAATCATTTCATATCCAAAACTCACAATTGGATTTGAGGTACTTGAGTTGGCTGTAGGCTTTCTCTGAGGTTAGGCCTATTTGGATTTGATCTGAGATGATTTGCATGCAGCTACTGAATCTCTTCTACTGGCCAGGAAACTGAAAGGCTACTGGCAAGAGACTTGCTTACCCGAGGCTATGTCCAAATTGCTTATCTGTCCTGACTGTGTTTCTGTTCTCTTCCAGTATCTTTTTAATGTTTACATGTGGATTTCCAAAACATTTCCCCTATTTTTCTCTTTGTGTTCAATTTTGTTCATTTTGTTTTTCTGACATTTATTCTCTGGTTCTAGAGGCCAACTCTACTCTACACTATTAGAAAGAACCTAAGGAGCTCCTTTGCCATGATTAATTGTAATGTTAGCATTGGTTGAGGTAATAAACATGAAGGAGAAAAGAAAACCATATTCTTTGCTTTAATTAGGATTCCTCTTATTGTGAAGAGATAACACGATAATGACAACTCTTATAGCTGGAAACACTTAATTGGTCCTGTTTACAGTTTTAGAAATTTAGTCCATTATCCTCATGGCAGGATGTATGGTGGCATGCAAGCAGATAAAGTGCTAGGGAGGTGGCCAAGAGTTCTAAATCTCTATCCACAGGCAGCAGGAAGAGAATTATACACTGGGTAGTCCTCAGAATCCATCCCTAGTGACATACTTCCTCTAGTAAAACAAAACATACTCCAAAAAGGCCACTCATTATGGGCCAAGCATTCAATCACATGAGTCTATGGGGTCCATTCCTCTTCAAATCACCACATCCCTAAATGTATCAGTTAGAGCAGTTTTCAAATGGAAAACTAGAGTGAGGAAACAGCTATACCACTACAACTGAGTAGGAAGCAAACTTACTCATTTATTGGGGATAATAAGGCACTGTGGGGAAGTCCAACCTGGGGACCAGATACATATTGACTGTCAAAGACTGAGATGGGGGTCAAGGAGAGCAGCGGATTTTCCATGTCTCCTTATAAGCCTAGACTATCAGATAAAACAACAGAATATGGTTATGGCAAGTCATTATAGAGTCTGGAAGGATTTATAGTAAACTGGAAACAATAAAAAATTTCTTTGGAATCTATGCCTGAAATATCAGCTCAGCCTCATAATAGTACAGTTTTGAAAGAATCAGATGCAGGCTCCTAAAGATTGCTGAGACCAAAGAAAAGATATGAGTCAATACCAGTCCTGGCCACAACTAGTAGTGATGAGAAAAATAGAAGTATACACATTTTAGTGTGAAAATAGAATTTAATTCAGTATCTGTATCTCATTATTATTGAAATACAATAAAAAATAATCTGGAAAGTAAAAAAAGAAACAAAATAGCCACATGCCCACATACATAGATTGTTCAGATACTGAAAATGATACTTAAAGTATTTAGTAATAAAATGGACAATACTCAAGGTAATATGAGAAATATTACCATAGAGATGAATCTTGTTGAACAGTGGCTTATAATTATAATAACACAATACAAAAGATTAAATAAATTAATTCTGAGCTTATCAGAAGATAGAAATAATCTAAGAATGAGAAAAATATTCAAATTTTTAAAAAAGGAAGAACAAAAAAGAAGGCCAAGTAGCTGAAGAGTATAAAGAAAATTGTAACAGTTTCTACAGAAAGATACTAAATAGTTAAGTCCCAAATCAGGTGACCAAAGTTGTTTATAGTATTCTTTTTATTTTTAAGATAATTCATCTGAGTAACTATTTGAAAAAAATTACAACAAGTTATCAAAGTTAATGACAGTGGACCATATATATGGGAATCACAGAAACGTCAACCTTCCTGGCACGCTTTCATAGTGATTTAAGGTATAACACACATGACCTTTAGAGTAATCATCAATCTTACCTAACAATGAACCCTGTGAGCTACAATAATGACTAGCTTTGGGAGACATGCTCCCTGGTGCAACAGTGGAATGAAAACTGTAGGAGTAACTGAAAAATTTCTGATCACATTTAAGGTCTGGTTCATATCCGGCAATGTTATCATCCCAAGTACCTATACCTAGAAAGATTGTAGTTCCTAGGAGAGAACTATTAGTATTATTATGCTGAACTGATACACCATTAAACCAATTCATTATGATCTATCATTATACCCACACATAAAGCCATTTATCAGCCCTCATCTGAGAAGCTTCTACTTGAACTAAATGATGATTAACCCAAAGACACACTGGCCAAAGTGCAAATTAGAGGCTACAAAATAAATAATGGGACATATGTTTTAGTTAGATTTTCTATTGATACAACAAATCACCATGACCGAAGAGGAGAAAATGGTTTATTTGGTTTACACTTTCATATTGTTGTCCATCCATCATTGAAAGAAGTCAGGACAGGAAATCAAACAGGGCAAGAACCTGGATGTAGAAACTTATGCAGAGGCATGGAGGGATGCTGCTAACTGGCTTGGTCACCATGGTTTGCTTAGCCTGCTTTCTTATAGAACCCAGGACCACCAGCCCAGGGATGGAACCACCTACAATGGGATGGATCATCCCCCAAAAATTACTAATTAAGAAAATGCCTTACAGCCAGATCTTATGAGGAAATTTTCTCAAATGAGCATCTCTCCTTTGAGATAACTCTAGCCAGCACACCTGACCCCTTGTCGACTTGAAACACAAATACATCACTATTAAGCCACAACCTTTCTTTTCTTATTCATCTCCAGTATCTCACAAAAAAGGTATATACAACACTGGGTGTGGTGGCACACACCTTTAATCCAAGCGCTTAGGAGGCAGAGGTTAGATCTCTGTGAATTTGAGGCCAATGGGATCTAAAAAGGGAGTTCCAGGACAGGCACAACAACAACCACACATAAGTAACTTTAAAATTCTGGCAGTCTTTACAAATTCAAACAAATTGCATTTTCAATCTCTTTAAAATATCAATCTCTGTAAAACTACAAAATCTCTTTTAAAAGTTCAAAGTCGCTCTGCTGTGTGATGTATGGCAAATGTGTTGCTAATTAATCAATAAAACACTGATTGGCCGTTGGCTAGGCAGGAAGTATAGGCGGGGCAAGGAAGAGAATAAAGCTGGGAAGTGGAAGGCTGAGTCAGAGAGACACTGCCAGCCGCCACCATGACAAGCTGCATGTGAAGATCCGGTAAGCCACAAGCCATGTGGCAAGGTATAGATTAAAGGAAATGAATTAATTTAAACTGTAAGAACAGTTAGCAAGAAGCCTGCCACGGCCATACAGTTTGTAACCAATACAAGTCTCTGTGTTTACTTGGTCGGGTCTGAGTGGCTGTGGGACTGGCAGGTGAGAGAGATTTGCCTTGACTGTGGGCCAGGCAGGAAAACTTTAACTACATCGCTCGGCTGTGGGCTTCTGCAAAAACCAAAATTCAATTAAATATCTCTTTCTTAAGAGGGAAGAACCAGGGCACAGTTGCAATCAAATCAAAGCAAAACCAAACTCCACCAACTGTGAAAATAGTACGATGTCCGATGTCTGAGATCCACTCACTATCTATCTCCTGTGCTCTTCCAAGAGGCTTGAGTCACTTCGTCTGCTCTGCCCTCCACAGCACCCACAGCTTGTCTTCCAGGCTCCAGCTGGCTGCAGTCTGATGCTGCTGCTGTCCTTGGTCTTTCCATGGCCCTGGCATCTCCAAAACTGCCAGACTCCTCTGCTACAACTGGGCTGCACTTTCACCAATAGCCTCTCATGGGCTCTCTTCATCGTGAATTAAGCCTCAGTTTCTCGGCATGACCACTTCTGTCTTTGGTCTTCGATTGCTCCTGTGGTGGCACCTTCACCAGTGCCCTCTCCTGGCCTCTCACAGAATAGTGCAGGATACTTGAGCAAACTTGCCTACCAAAGGAACCTGACTGGATAATAAAGATCTAAATAGCCAATAGCTATGAAAGACAGGTTAGGTGAGACTTCTGGGGATAGAGAGAAACTCAGGAGGAATCTAGGCATGAGAGACACCAGGGAGATATGGAATAAGTTGGGCATACAGAATGGGAGAGAGGTAAAAAGCCATGAGTCAGAACATAAATTAATAGAAACAGGTTAATTTAAATTATAAGAGCTAGCTTGTGTTCTGGTGAAAGCCCCACCTCTCTGCCCAGAACCCTGTGCCTCAGAAAGTCCCGCCAAACATGGCTCCTCCCCAGAGATTCCCAAGACCACTCCCACAAGGTATTTAAACTGCACCCCAGAAAATAGACATGTAGTTTTTCAGTCTCTCTTCCCCGTCTTCTCTCTGGAGGGAGAAGAAAATTATTTGGGAATTCTTTACCCGTTAAACTGGGACTTTTTGTAAATGAGTTTGATTTGGTCCGATTTGAATTGCTGAATCAGCAGAAAGGCATATTGGAATACAGAAACTTTTCAGCTTGAAACAAGCCAAGGCTAAAGACCAAGCTTTTACAATTAATTTTCATGACATGATTTGAGGGCCTGTGGTACAAAGAAAGTCTGACAAGAAAGTCCAACTACAACAATTCCAAGCCTCAGTTACTCTTCATGACTCTTGATGCCTGCAAAACTGGTAAAACCTGGGTGACTCTTCCACTCATGTTTGGCTAAAATGGAAAGTAGAACTGAGGTTGGCTCTGGATCATAGATTCTATATGTTGACTTTCAGGAAACACTTCCCAGAAGACTTCACCTCAATGATGATGATGGTCTCTTCTTAATCAATGCTAATTTCTTAGCTCCAGATGAGCAGCATTAAGTACCCCAGAGAAGCAAAGCTTTTAATTTAGTAGTTCTAGTATCCTATAATCACAGCTTATTCTTCAGCCCCACCCAACCAGAATGACAGAATCTTAAATCAAAATAGCAAATGGCCATGATAGAGTCTTTAAATTTCCCTCTGAAACTTCACAAGCCAAGCCTTCATCCTCTTCACTGCTTTCAACATTCTTATCTTCCACTCTCCTACAGAACATCCCACTGAGCTCTCAACATTCAATGGCTTTTCTAGCCCAAAGTTTGAATGTCCTTTCAAAAGCTCCTCTCCCTTCACCAAATCATAGTGAGGTCCAGCAAATCAATATCCAAATCCTGGTACCAACTTGTTCTAATTAGCTTTTCTATTTTTGCAATGGAACACCATGACAAAGAAGAAAGTTGGAGAGGAAAATGCTTATTTGGCTTACACTTTCATATTACTGTCCATCCTCAAAAGAATTAAGGACAGAAACTCAAACAGGGAGGAAACCTAGAGGTAGGAGCTGATACAGATCTCATGGAGGGGTGCTGCTTGCTGTCTTGATCATCATGGTTTGTTTAGCCTGATTTCTTGTAGAACTCAAGACCACCATGCCAGAATAGAAAAACCACCCACCATGTGCTGGGCCCTCCTCCATCAATCACTAATTAAGAAAATGCCTTACAGCCAGACCTTTTGGAGTCATTTTCTCAATTGAGGTTCTCCCTTTTCAGACAATTTTGGTTTGTGTGACAAGTTGACGGAAGAATAGCCAGTACAATGTATTTCACACTCCTCTTCTGAATGTTCGAGGGTCATTGTGAAGAGAGGATAGAGTATAAGAGCCATATATGTTGGCTCTGACAACTAAAGGGAAATAGCATCTTCTGGACACAACAGGAGTACTGCATGTAGGAATTCAGTGAATGTAACAGTTTTTTTTTAAGACCCATGGAAGCCCAAGCCAGATTAAGTCTCAGCAGAGAGAGGGGATGGCTTCAAATTTGCACCCACAGCCAAGAAACTGTTGGCAATCCTTAGCTCTTGGGAGAGTGAGGATCAATTTTTTCAGAGAGTATAGCCCTTGATAAGTCAATAATGCTCCAGTGGAAGGGGAATTATAAAAGAATTTAGGCAACACAAATTAGATTTAATGGCAGGGAAAAAAACCCACAAATTTGGAAGGAAAATTGTTGCGGATCTAGGCAGCATTGGAAAATGAAGGGTGAATACAGTAAAAATGTACAAAATTCTCAAAGAACTAATAAAAATATTAAAAATTGAAAAGTACAGTTTTACATTCACTGTGACACATACTGACCAAATACATGCAATTGATATGGAAGCACCATGCACAAAAGAACACTGAACAGAAGACTTTCATACTGAACTTTCAATCACTTTGAAGTACAAAGAGAAAAAAGGTCAACCTAGGATTCCTATACACAGAAATATATCTTCCAAAAGAAGTAAGAATAAAGAAATAACTTTTTAGGAGACTAAATAAAGAGAATTTATGACCAGATGTCAGTAACAAGAAAAAAATCCAGAGAAATTTTCTAGAAAAAAAAGGATTAAAACACCTTCAGGAAATGTGCATAATCAAAAATTAAAAACAAATACATTTAGAATTAGTAAACATAAAAATATTTTTATCATTTTAAATAACTGTAAGATAACAGATTCTCAAGTGTAAATGAGCAAATGTGTATTGTGTGAAGTTTTATAGTGTGTACTACAGAAAGATGCATGAGAGGAAAGAGAAAACTGGGGTATAGTCTTATAAGGTTTTCATAATATAAATAATGTAGCATCTTATTGTTTGAATTCAGAATATAGGTGATGTGGATCATAACCCTGAGAGACAGGAGAAAGCAAAACTAACAGTGGAAGTAATCCAACCCAGGAGATACTAAAAAAAAGACTATCCAGTCCAAACAGCCATGGAATTCAGAAATAATGGAAATGTGGGATAAGGGGAAGCAGCATGGTAAAACTCCTGCTTTAACTTATCTTTCTCTGTTGATAATTTCTCAGTTGAAATTAGTTTTCTAGTAATTCAAAATAAAAGAAATTATCAATTATATATTATCTCTACCATACTTCATTCCATTTATGGATAAGTTGGTATCATAAATTGAAAGTGGGAGGAAGCACCACATAACACTAAAATTAAAAATGAGTAGATGGTCGTGTTAATATCAGACAGTTCGGATTTTAAAATAGAATGATAGGAATGTAGATGTATTCCCCAAGTGTCAAAATAACACTCAATAGCATTTATTATTGAAAAATGGATAGAAGCATAAACAATCAATGCTACAGAAGGATTTCATAATCACATTGATTAGTTTAACTATAATATATAAACACATACATACAGTAACATCAGAAATTAAATTGAAGAATTTGGAAAGTGTACTTATAAAATTTTTAAATATTTTTAAGTAAGGTTTTTGCTATTCATATGTAATGAATGTGTTCTTATAATATTCATCCACCATCATTCTTATATCCCCCTCAAATACCCACTAACTTCCTCTTCTCATCTAGTCTCCCACTTTCATGCCTTTTTCTTTGTGTATAGGCAGACATTGTTTCTATATTATTATGATTGTAATAATTACGCCATATCTAGAAGATATCATCTCATAGCTCTACTTACCCTCTGTTCCTTTAAATAATTTTGCTCCCTTTCTATGATGTTATCTGGCTCTTTCAGGGCTGATTATGCAAAGCTTCATTTTGCAAAGAACTACAAGGGATGCAGGAATTATGGCTGGTCAAAGTGTTGAGAATAAGCAACTGCTGACTTCTCATATATTCCCTGTTCAGCCTGAGAAGTCATTAGCTGCTTATTCTCTGCTCCTTGACAAGACATGATTCCTGAATTCCTTGTTGTTCTCTGCAAAATGAAGCTTCTCTTATTCAAGCAAACAATATCATTAGACTATGGGAATAAAGATTTATATTCATGTGTTTTTAATATATGTCCATTGAAAAACATGAAGTACCTTCTCTGCTATGGCCTATGTCCACCTCAACTATAGGTTTTGATTAGTCTCAAGTGCCAGGCATATATTCCTTCCTGTGGAGCAGGATGCAAATCCAATAGGAAGGCAGTTGGTTAGCTCTACCACAATATTTTGCCACTATTTGACTAGAGGGCATATTTTGCCTGGTAGTCAGAGGTGTACCATATATGTTCACAGCTTAGAAACACCATTGATGACACTTTCCTTCTCTTAGCCTGAATAACATATTCAGGCTCTGTGTATAGCTCCAAAGGGTAGAAGCTTCTAGTTCAGTTACAAATGGATGTTTCTGGCTTTGTATCAAAAGTGTGTGATGTTTTCAGGAAAATGGTTCTACCGTCTAGTTTTGATGAGCAACCAAGAATAAAGGTCTGTATTGTTCTGAGGGCCCCTGGGATCACTGTAGCTAACCACTGACAGTGCTTTCACTTAAAATGTCTTAGATGGAGAGCAGCATTAACAAACTATAGAGTTCCAAATGAAGAGTACACCTTTTCTTCAAGTGAACATGAGGTCACCAAGATAGACCACTTTTTTGCCACAGCACTCCAACAAAATATAAGATTAAGTGGTTCAGCAGTTACAAGCGCAATACCTTCCTTAGAAAATTAGACATAAATGTAGATGCATTTCAGTCAGAGAATAATCATGAATAATAGTTTGAAATAGTTTAAATGGAATGTGAACAGAGGTACAACATAAAGAACTAGTATCCAGCTAAAACTACTTCAATAAAGGTTTTTAGGATTATAGGGTTCAGTCATATTAGAAAAATTAAAGTATAATTTTACATTATCTTATAAGTCTTATCAAAAGACTAAGAAAATGTAAATGAATTGCATTTTAGACAGATATACCAAAATAGGAAATAGTAGTAAAAAACTTCTGAAAATAAGAAATACTTGTAAAAAAAAAAAAACCCACAAAGCTGAATCTTCAGAAAGAATGAAAACAAAGATACTATGTCTCTAAAGCATAAAATAACACTGAATTCACACACTACTAATAAAGGAATGAAGACTGATGTATTCTTGAAAATTTGAGGAAATGGGTATAATAAATGCTTTCTCCAGGATAATGCAAGTTCATTTACCACATCACTAGCAGCAGTGGACACATTCACTGAAAATCACAAACTTCCTGCATAAGACAGAGATAAAGGAATGAGCTTCCAAACAGAACTAGTAGGGGAAAAAAATCTGACAGAGAAAAGTTCAGGACTAAGTAGTGTAAAGGTTCTGTCAGCCAAGTTTAAACGGCAACAGTAAAGTCCTGTCCCAGAAAGTAGGTGGACTGGAAATGCTTCCCAAAAAACTTTATACAGCTTTACCCTCATACCATTTTTCCTTAGTAAGAGTTACACAACATCAATAGTACATTGGTGTACCCAAATCGTCTGTCTAAGAGGGATAATGAGGACAGATTATCCTGCTAATGTATTCCTTTTTCAAAAACAATTAACTTAAATCACCTTATCAACAGAATAAGGGATATAGACAGTAGGACAATTTACTTAACACACATATTGTACAAATGAAAACAAAACTATCTTGCCCTCTCTACACTCTGGTGCCAACATTTGAGAGTACTGTAAATGTGTGAACAGGGTTAATCTCTTTGTTGTTGTTTTAATAATAAACAAAGTATCTAGGATTTCCACAAGGTGTTTACTATGGATTTATTTTAGTATCTTCTTGGTGCAGGGTAACCTTTCCTGACTGAAGAAGAGCTTCTCTTTGCTTGTAACTCATGATACTATCACTTCCGACCAACTCCACTATGAATGCACTTTTACTGAAATTGGTGATTGAATTCCAGGGGAAGAATGCAGTCTTGAGTTTATGATACACCATTTACCATGATGGTTAAGCATGACTTGACACTGAATTGAACCAAGGAATTCTTGGATGTATTTGAGAGAATTTCCAGAAGGGCTAATCAAAGCAAGCGACAAGCCTTGAATGTGATTGGTACCTTCCCTTATGCTGAGGGCACAGACAGATAAAAAAAGAAAGAGGAGAAACACAAGAATGCAGATTTTTTTTTATTTTCCGACCTCAGTGTTCCCTGCTTTGTTTCCCCACACCCTCAGGACCCTGGTGGATAAAAGGTAGTGAAAGCTAGAACCTGAACATAGCTTACCCCTGTACCTCTGTAGCTAAAAATCTAACTAATATTCTTTCTAATAAAAAAAAATAACCAATAATAATTTCTGATTTCACAATGTCAGGACTGATGTTTTGGTCCTCCATGTTATGGTAAGACCAACTTCTGATTTGTTACTTTTGCTCTTTCAATATTGAAAGACTATGCTGCATGGGGAAAGGAACAAGGAAATAAAATTCTAATTTATTTACAGATGCTACAAACTATGTATCTATTATAAGCAGCCTAAACATACCTGATTTATCTACATTACCTATTCAGGTCCTGAGATACTGCCAGGCATTAGAACCTAATAATTTTCAGAACTTTGTTCTGAGCTACCCATTTAGGTATCAATCAAACTGTACCTGCTTTGATCACAGTTTTCTTCACCCAAACCACCCACCAAAACAACTAATCTTTCATAAACAACTATATCTAGGTCATTTGAGTTTGTACTTATCAGCACTGATTAGCATCAGAGGGGGTTACATATTTGCAGCTCACTCTGTGAATTTTGTTGATTCCATGCTTACCCATTGCTTAAATTACTATGGAGGATATGCAAAGTTAAAATTGCATACACTCTGAACAAGGTCTCAGCTTCCTTTGAGATTTTGTGGAGGTCTCTCAGTGGACACAGTATCTAGTTCCCTTTTGTCTGAGATGACCAGCTGCAGTTCAGCATGACTGGTGAACAATTTCTTTGCAGTCAGTCCTGGTCCAATTTTTAATTCTAACACATTTCTAGAGAGTCCCTGTGCAGGTTACTCAGTGATTTTTATAAACTCGTATTTTTCTTTAAAAAAGTAGTAGTAAAATCAACTGACGCCAAAGAATTATGGGAATTAAATGTGTTCATTGATGAAAAGAAGTTGATATATAAACCTGTCACTTAGTAGCCATTCAACTTTAGCTATTTGATCATTACATTTTGTTGTCAACTTGACTGGATCTAGCATCAGTCATGCAACAGTATTTCTTTGCCTTCTTGTGGTGGGGTTTCCAGATTGGGTTAACTGGTGTGACAATACCCATCCTAAACGTGTGCAGCATTTAATGGGTTAAAGTTTCAGGCTGAATAAAAAAATAAAAGAGCTGAGCCTTGCTTTCATTATTTTCTTCTTCCTGACTACATTTTGTTTCCATTTATTTATTTATTTCAAAAAGTTTCCATTTTACATACTAATCCCAGCTCCCCTTCCTTCTCCTTCTCCCACCCTCACCTCCCCCCATCTCACCTTCCATTCACTCCTCAGAGAGGGTAAGGCCCCCCTTGGGGAGTCAACAAAGTTTGGCATACTAAGTTGAGGCAGGACCAAGCCACTCCCCTCTGTGTCAAAGCTGAGCAATATATCCCATCCTAGAGAATGTGTTCCCCAAAGCCATTTCATGTACGCAGGATAAGTCCTGGTCCCATGTAGTTGAAAGTTTCTCCGGGTCCTGCCAGCCAGTGATCTGGACAAATCTCTCCCACTTGTGTCCACCAAGTAAGCACACAGAGGCTTATATTAATTATAACTGCCTGGCCATTTGCTCAGGCTTATTACTGACTAGCTCTTACACTTAATTTAACCCATAATTCTTATCTATGTTAAGCCACATGGCTTGGTACCTTTTCTCAGTTCTGCCTTGTCATCTTGCTTCCTCTGTGTCTGGCTGGTGATTCCTGACTCAGCCTTCCTCTTCCCAGAACTCTCTTTGTCTGTTTATCCTGCCTATAATTCCCACCTGGAGGCTGGGTAATCAGCATTTTATCAACCAATCATAGCAACACATATTCACAGCACACAGAATGATATTCCACAGCAGTCCGACTGCCGAGGATCCCCAAGCAGATCTAGCCACATAAATGTCACCCACATTCAGAGGGCCTAGTTTGGTCCCATGCATGTTTCCCAGCTGACAAGCCAGAGTCCATGAGCTCTCACTAGTCTGGGCCAGGTGTTGCTGTGGATTTTCCTGTCATGATCTTGACCTCACTTGCTCCTGTGATTCATCCTCCCTCTCTTCAACTGAAGTCTAGAATTTCAGCCCAGTGCTTAGTGGATCACTACATCTGTTTCCATCAGTTACTAGATGTAAGTTCTATGATGACAATTAGGGTAGTCACTAATCTAATTATAGGAGAAAGTAAGTTCAGTCACCCTCTTATTGCTAAGAATCTTAGCTGATGTCATCCATTTGGATTTCTGGAGATTTTCCTAGCACCAAGTTTTTCCCCAGCCCCCTAAAATTGTTCCCTCTACCAAGATATCTCTTTCATTGCTCTTCCTCTCTGTCCCTCTCTCCACTTGGCCATCTCAGTTCCTGTTGTTCCTATCCCTATCCCTTCCCTTCTACCTCCCTCCCAGTTTACCAAGGAGATCTTATCTATTTTCCCTTCCTGGGGCTTCCATGTGTTTCTCTCTTAGGGGCCTCCTTTTTACCTAGCTTCTCTGGGGTTGTGGATTGTAGCCTGGTTATCCTTTGCATCTAATATGCATTAAAGATCGAGTATATACTGTGTTTGTCTTTCTGGGTCTGGGTTACCTCACTCAGGACAATTCTTTCTAGTTCCACCTATTTGCCTACAAATTTCATGATACCATTGTTTTTTACTACTGAATAATACTCCATTGTGTAAATGTACCACATTTTCCTTATCCATTTTTTGACTGAAAGGCATCTAGATTGTTTTCAGGTTCTGGCTATTATGGAGAATGCTGCTATACACATGGTTGAGCAAGTAACCTTGTAGTATGATTGAGCATCTTTTGGGTATATTCCCAATAGTTCTATTGCTGTGTCTTGAGGTAGGTTGATTCCAACTTTTCTGATAAATTTGAAATACTGATTTCCAGAGTGGTTGTACAATTTTGCAATCCCACAAGCAGTGGTGGAGTGTTTCCCTTACTCTATATCCTCTCCACTATATGATATAAAAAGGCTATTTGAGCCCTCATGAATTTTCACTTATGTTTTGATTGGCAGGGTGGTGCTTTTAATATTTTTTCTATTAAGTGTCTCCTATGGGTGACCACTAAGACTACTCTACAGGTGTTAATGGCTCTTAGACATCTACTCATAGCCTTCCACAGTAGGTTATGCATGCCTGGTTTTCTGAAGTTCAAAGGGCTACTGCCTGACTGTCCCCACCTGGGGTGACTCCCCAGGGATGGACAAATGACTGGTAAGAACTTGTTTGGCAAGCCAATCTAAGACAGGCACAATTCAGTTGCTGAGCCCCCCTGAGGCATGGTCAACAAGGCTGGAACAAAGAACTTCGACTCCCACTGAGTGCCCATGTAATAAAATAAATGAGTGGATAGGTAGTAGGACAGGCACATAAGGTCCAGGAAATTGGCTCAGACCAGTTGCCAAGGCATGCACATAACATATTCCTTAAGAGCCAACCTGGAGTCTGCCTGAGGGCCTAGCAACAGGAGCTGTCAGAGTTCCTGATCACTGTCAGAGTTCCTGATCAGGCAGAGTCTGCCTGAAGACCTAGCAACAGGCACTGTCAGAGTTCCTGAAGTTGCCCAGCCAACAAAGGATGACCATGCAATGTCACTAGATTGAGACATAGCCTCGATGTTAGGAGGAAGGTATATAAGGCCTTCTTAGTTTTGAATAAACAAGTCTGCTATTTGCCTTTAACTGACTCCCAGTGTTTGTGTCATTGATGCCTTGCCTTTTCACCACCTCCCCAAAAGAGCTCTTAGGACAAAGCAACAAACATAAGCTGTCATTGACTACATTTTAATATGATTAGCTATCTCATGCTCTTGCCACAGTCTTCTAATCATTATGTGATAAAAGCATTCAAACTACTGGCTGAAATAAAACCTTCCTCTTTCAGTTTCTTCTTGTTAGGTATTAGGACACAGTAATGAGAAAAATAATTGATGCAGCTATTGTTATTCCAGCTAAAAATCTGGATTTCAGACAAACTATTACAAAAAATAAATTTACTAAAACATTTCAAATTCAAGATAACAACATAATAAAATTCTCTCCTCTCCTCTTATACATTTGAAATTTCAAACAATCATTAAGTAATCATATTCATCATTTTAATTTCCTTATACCTTGAAGTTATTTGAATAATTAATTTTAATCTAATCATTGATAATTTTAAACAGAATTTTTCTTGGCTGAATGTCATGTACATTGGAGACTATTTCTTCACTATATTGAGAGCTTCTAAAGGTAAAAGACATCATTTTGTACTATGCTTTTTTCACTGATAATCCTGTGCAGAGGATTTTATACTTATATACTTTTACTTAAACTTGTATTTAACAATAAAATATTTGTTTTGAATTTGGCTTACTTCTAAGCACACTTTCCTTTGGTTTATTTATTTATAGAATGGATGTAATAATATGTAGCTTAAAGCATCATTAAGAATAAATGCAATGCAATACCTGGAAAGAGATCCAATGAGGCATACAGTAGAGGGTTGTAAGACTGAACATCATTGGCTCAGCATACTTCTGCTGTGCAACTATGTTAGGTGACAGTTGTGTGGCTTGGTCTGTTTATGGGACCCCTTGTAGTGGGACCTGAACTTATCCTGGGTACATGAACTGGCTTTTCAGTACCCATTCCCTATGGTGAGATGCCTTGCTCAGCCTTGATGCAAGGGTAGGAACTTGGTCCTGCCCCAACTTGTTATGCCAGCCTGTGTTGACTCCCCAAGGGAGGCCTTACCCCCTATAAAAAGTGGATGGGGTGGGGTGGAGGAGAGGTGGAGAGGAGTGGGAGAAAGATAGGGAGGGAGAACTGTGGCTGGTATATAAAATGAAAAAAAATTTTAATGAAAAAGATTGAACATCATGTTAAGATACTTTGTTTATCATCACTGTCACTCCTTAATTATTTGATCCACAGTCTTCAGCATTTAATCATGTGTGTGTATGATGTGTGTGTGTGTGTGTGTGTGTGTGTGTGTGTGTGTGTGTTTTGCCTACATGTATGTCTAGTGCTCATGGAAGCCAGAAGATGGTTCTCAGAAACTCTGGAACTGTAGTTAGAGATGTTTATGAGCTGCCTAGTAGGAGGTGGGAATCAATATTGGGTCCCCTGAAAGAGCAGCCGCAGCTCTTAACAACTGGGCCAGCCCAGTCTATTTCATGACTGCTCTTATATTTTCAGGGTTTAAATATAATAAAACAGATTAAGATTTCCTAGCTGTGGCCGGAAGAACATAGGTCTTCACTTTTAGGTCAGCCTCCTTGAGAACATAAAGCGAAATAAACAGGCTCACTTACGTAAGACACATTCTTTCTGAAGTATTTTAACAGTTGACTCTAAACTGTCTTATTGTTCCGAGCTGCAGTTTTAGCTACCTCCCAAGGTTCACATTGCTGATCACTGAATCAGAGAGTATTTTCCTTTCTAATCATGCTCTAGTTACTTTTTATATCATCCTGGGATTTGCTCCAAGGAGATTTTTAGGAATTAAGCATTAAACCTGAAGCACTGTTAGCTTACAGTTAATAAACTCAGATATTCATTTTACTGTATTACACATCATTAAATGAAGACTACTTTCACTACAGTGGTTTATAGACACAGAAATGTTAGAACACTTCTAAGGTCATAACCTTGACTAACAGAAGGACAGCTTTTGGCATTGCTTAGAATTTGCACTAATCTTGTTCTCCCACATATTATATAATACTTAAAATATTTCTTTAACTTTTAACTCTGAAATTTCATTTTTCCTACTTTATAAAGTGTGACTAATAAATATGGGACTTGGAGAATTAGAAAATAGTTCAGCTTGATGCCTAACTGTGAGGACCTGAGTTTAGATCCCCAGCATTCATATAAAGCAGAGACAGTGAATCTCTGGGATTAATGGCCCGTCAATCTAACCAAAATATCAAGATTCAAATTTAGTAGGACATCCTATTCAAAGCATATGTTAGAAAACAATAATTAAAAAACCTGCTTTCCATATGTGCCGGTCATGTTGAGCATAGTCACACACACACACACACATACATATATAACCTCCAAATCTATCAACATACAAAAATCTACCACAGTGCATTTACACTTAAAATGCATTAACATTAATTTATGAAAAATATATACTTTAAATTCAAGTTTCATTTCTCAAGCACATTCATTGGTTTAATCTTTGTTTTAAACATTTTGGGCTAAGTTTATAACTATATAAGAAACTATAGGCATAATGGTCTTAATAAAAAGTGTCAACACATTTGAGTAACTTAATTTTTTGTCAGTGGTAACCAATATTCCATCATCAAAATTATCTGTATCACCATCATCACCACCATCATCATCATCCATCATCATCATCATCATCATCATCATCATCTGTGTTTCTATTACACTAGTGAAAAATGTATAATGATTTATAAATCTGTTTAAAAGGCTAAATTTATAGACACTATTAATATTTTATTAGCAACATAGCTTCAACTATCTTTACAGAAATATAATCTTAAGAGTACTTTTAATGGATTTTTCATCATTAAACAATAGAGGTTGTATCAATTTTCATTTTTTCTGATAGACTCGTATCCTCAGCCAGGCCATTAGAGTCAGAAAGGTACACTTCATCATATTTGATGGGGATGACTTATTAAATATTTTAGCAAGATGACTTTGATGATACTTCCATTAACTGAAGGTTGCCATAACAACTGAAGGTCTACATTCAGCACTTCCCAGTAACAAAGAGAACTCACTATCCTGTAAATAACTTTATTATAATTCTTAACACCTTCCCATGTGTGGCATGCCTAATTTATCTCAAGATGATACTGAGATCAAATAGATATGATAAAAATGCAAATATAGAGATATGGCCATTGATGTTAGTGAAAGACATCAAAAGTTAAACCATGTATTGTGCCTGGATATCAAAATATGATTTATTCTTTTCAGATATATAGGTAGACCCAGACAGTGATCTTATGGTTGAATATTTATGATACTTTTTGAATGAATTATTTATGAGTGTCTTTTTAACAGAGCTGATATCTAAATATCAGATACTTGTATGTAATATAGCAATTGCAAGTATGTTAAACCAGTATATTAGAAAATATAAAAGATTTAATAACTAGAAAGGTAAGTAGAAAGAAACAGTTTCCTCTGCAGAGGAAGACAAAAGAAGGTTGCATGGTAGTAAACTCATGAGAGTAGGTATGCTTTCCGTCATTAGCTGTCAAGGCTACGCAAGATACAATACATCTATCCAAGTTTCTACTAAAAAAAAAAAAAAAAAACAAAAACAAAAAACTGCATTGAAGCCAGATTTGCCCTGTTGACTAAGGATGAGCCTCTGTTCTTTATGTGCTCTTCTCTCTTATCTACAAGACTTGTAACCACATTTCATTAAGAACCTAGAAAATGTTATTAAATGAGAAATTTTCCTTGTGGTTCTATTTTAGTCTGGCAAAAAGGACTTTTTTTCACTCAAATAAATTACTATCTAATGCTCACAAGCTACAGTTCTCCTCTTATTGTGATATCCACTTAGGGTGAAATTTATCAGCATTGGAAGACTGTAGAAAAATGAATTTTTTCCTTACTTGTCATTCTATATTGACCATTTATAAGACCCAAATTTCTCTAAGACACCAGGCTTACCTACTTTACTTGAATTTGTCTATGTATACTTGTTATCATAACTACAGACACACTGGTGTTTTCTTATGGTAAAAATATTTCCTATTTTTCTGTATGTATTTCATCTGACACAATCCTCAGTTGATTTGGAATACTCAGTAGGATGGGATTGTGGCTTCACTCTTACAGAGATGACTGGAAAAATGAGTCAACTTTATTTATTATTCCTATTGTAAGGAAATGATGCTTATTAAAGAGGCACTTAGAATATCTGACTTCTTCCAGCCCTGTGTTTTATAAATTTTATTTTGGGAAAATATAGTTGATATGCTTGGGTTCCATTTTATCAACTCGCCTCATCTTGTAGGTCAAAAGCTCTACCGTGGATATGGCAAGCCAAGGACAGACATGAACTCTGTTTGTGAAAAAAATTTTTCATGTAGCTGGGAATACAACAATCCACTGAATCTATTTTTGTTTATTTGATATATTTCATAATGAAAGTATTAAAATCATATCACAATTACAGCTAGTACAACAGCTTAGTAATACTTTCATTTTATCACATTTTTATTTTTATAGCAATTATCAAAATTACTATTCAGTTTTTTTAAAAAGGTTTTCTATGGAATACACATTTTTTAACTTGAACTGTTACAGGTATCTCAGAGTTTTCTCTTATATATTTGGTAAAATAATTTTTATTTCTCAACTCAATAAAATGTGTTAAATTTTTAGGACTTCATACATGAGAACTTTATCTACAAACTCTTCCCTCTTCTCCCTCCCTCCAGTTTGTCCCATTTCCTCTTCTCCCTCAAAATTTTATATTCTACCTTTAATCCCAGCAGTCAGGAGGCAGAGCCTGGTGGATTTCTATAAGTTCGAGGTCAGCCTGGTCTACAGAGCTAGATCCAGGACACGCACCAAAACTACACAGAGAAACCCTATCTCGAAAAACAAACAACAAAAACAATTATATTCTTTTTTTTGTTTGTTTGTTTTGTTTTGTTTTGTTTTGTTTTGATTTTCAAGACAGGGTTTCTCTGTGTAGCTTTGCGCCTTTCCTGGAACTCGCTTTGGAGACCAGGCTGGCCTCGAACTCACTGAGATCCGCCTGCCTCTACCTCCCAAGTGCTGGGACTAAAGGCGTGCGCCACCACCGCCCGGCAACAATTATATTCTATTCTTAAATTATAATTCTTGTATTAATACATGAATGTATATGTAACTTACTGAGTCCAATTGTCTTCACTCATATGTACGTCTCCGGGGCTGATCCTTTCAGATTGGTCATATGTAGGAACTGGTCATGGAGGAAACCTATGTCTCCCTCATTAAGAACACAGTGACCAAGTTTTTCTCTCCATTTGTGGGTGGAACATATATAATAAATCATGTCATTTTTATAATCATCATGCTCTTATATTTATTAAACTTATTGATGTATTTGATGTTAATGTTTGTCATTTAAATATATTTCTTATGAGCCTTTTTTTAGAATTATTTTTTTCTTTTTCATTAAACTTCCATTTGATTTTTTTTTACTTCACAATTGTTACACACACACACAAGCATACATATACATATATATATTGAGACTTTATTTTATATTATTATATTATGGGTATTTGCCCTGCGCGTGTCTGTGCAACAAATGCTTTCAGTGTCCATGGAGGCCAGTAAAAGTTTTCATTCATCTGGGACTGAAGTTACAGATGGTTGCTAGCTGCTATGTAGATGCTGAGAACAGAACCCAGATCATTGGTAATGGCAGTCAGTAATATTAACTGCTGAGCCATCTCTCCATCTCAGCTAACATATTTTTAACATCTGTAGTCAATTATGTATTTTTATTAAATAGTCAGGTTATTCAGCATATAAAACTCCAACAACAAAGGAATCTTAGTTCATTTTAATGGTCAGGTGAACAGGTTTGACAGCACCTCTCCTCCCATTGTTTGTGATGGAAGAACTTTTCTTTGATTTTGAGATTTTTTAAGTTAGATTATATTCTTAGTATGAAATAAAATGTGTTGTTTTCATATTTAAAGGTATGCATAACACATATTATTATTTTCTTTTAATGAATATGAGCAAAAATGTTGAACATTGTCTAATGCCAGACAGACATCCCTGACAGTATACATAAAAGTAACATTTTATAGACTAAATGGATTATATTCAGAAACATATATGTAAATACATATACACGCATGCAGGGAATACCATTTAGTTAAAAGGAGTCCATGAATTTGAATGAAAATGGAAAAAGATATATAGTGAAGGCATGGAGTGTATTTTCAATAAAATAATAGAAGAACATTTTCCAAACATGATGAAAGAGATTTTTGTCCGGGTACAAGAAACACCAAATAGTCAGTACTATAAAAGAAATTACCTGCAACATATATAAAAGTTAAAAGATTAAAAATACAGACTGAAGACAGTGTATATAATGTTCCAAGAGAAAAATCTAAGTCACTTATAAAGTTAGAGCCTTCAGAATAATTCATCATTATTTACCACAAATTTAAAGCTGGAAGGGTCTGGAGAAATGTATTCCAAATTCTGAAGGATAATACTATCAATTCAGACTCTTAAGCTCAGTGAAAATATTCACTAAAATTGAAAGATAAATAAATTCTTTCCATTATTAAAACATATTGAAGAATTTACTGTCTTTAAGATACCTATACAGAAGATGGTTAATGAAATACTTCAGCCTGAAGAGAAGAATAAATATACTAAAGATATCTCAGAGAATAAATAAACAATGTTGTGGAAAGTAATCAGAAGATGACTAGGAAATCACTACAAACTTAATAAAATGACAAACATTTATAGATATCATTAAATAATAACTCTTAGAATTAAAAGAATCAATCTCCAGTAAGAAGTGATAGACTAAAAGATCTTACTAACAAAGGGTTCTTTTTTTTTCCTGCAGACTTCACATCTATCAAGGATAGATATCACCTTAGAAAAAAGGGATAGGAAAAGGTATCCCAAGCCAGTGGAATTATGAAAAAAACAGTCATATTTATTCTAATCTGCAAAAAATAGACTTGAGTCTAAAACTAAACAGAAGAGTTAAGAAAAGTCAATTCATACTCATTATTAAAAGGACAATCTACCAAGAAGGCCATACATTTCTAAATACATTTCTAAACACTGGTCCACTAAACATGATACTCCAGCTAGATAACATTTCACTCAAATTGTAAAGGATGTACATTTTTTTCCAGTGGTATTTGAAGATTTCTCAAAAATTGATCACATATTAAAGTATAAAACAAGTCTCAGTGAATTTTTGGAAAATTAAAAAAACATCCTGGCTTATGTTAGATCACAGTGAAATAAATAAATCCAGATACCCAGAACAATATAAACTACAGAAAGTACACTAACTAATGTAGACTAAAAAATACGTAACTGCATGAGAATTGGATCAATGAAAATAAATAAGAAAATAATGTAGATATTCTACATTTTCTACATTCTCAAATTTGAATGAACATGAAACACACTATATCAGAATCTGCATGGCACAAGGAAAACAGTCCTAAGTGGAAAGGTTACAGTGCTAAATGCCTACATATTTTTTTAAACGAATGACTTCAAATTAACAACTTAATTATGCAAATGAAGGTCCTGGAAAAACAAACAAGATCTAAAAATCATAGACTGGAAGAAATAAATAAAAATTAAGGACTTAATAAAATAGAAATAATAAATACAAACATATACAAAAATACTTTTAATTAATGAAACAAAGACTTGGTTCTTTGAAAATATTAACAAGATTGACAACCTTAGTAAAATTAACAAAAAGAAATAGTAACAAGCATCAGATCAATAAAATAAGAGAAAAAGGAATATATTACCAGACACTAAATAGTCAGAGACTCATAATGACATAATTTAAAATCTTGAATTCTACTGAACTGGAAAATGTAAAAGAAATGGATGTATGTCTAGACACATATGAGCTATTAAAGTTAAGCCACAGTGAAATATGTAAATTAAAAACCTATAAAACCAATGAGATAGAAATATTAATTAAAATACCTCCCAACTCATATAAGTCTAGAGCCAGGTGGAATCAGTACAGAATTCTCTCAGATCCTCAAAGAAATAACACCAATACTCCTCAAATTATTCTGTAACATAAAAAAGAAAGGAAAACCGGGCGGTGGTGTCACACGCCTTTAACCCCAGCACTCAGGAGATAGAGCCAGGTGGATCTCTGTGAGTTCAAGACCAGCCTGGGCTACAAAGCGAGTTCCAGGACAGGCGCAAAGCTATACAGAGAAACCCTGTCTTGAAAAAAAAAAAAGAAAAAAACAAAAACGTAAGGAAAACCTTAAAATTCTTTTTATAAAGCAGATTGTCCCTGATACCCAAACGAGATGAACCTCTGAGTGGGGAATAGGAAAGAATTAACTGCAAACCATTCTCTTTAATGAATATAGTTGCCAAAATTCTCCATAAAATACTTAAAATTCAGTTTACAATAGCATTATATAAGTGACTCACTAAGATCAAATCCACTTCATCCCAGAGATGAAGGGACGGTTCTCTATATGCATATTAATACAGGTAATCCACCGTTAAGTAGGTTTAAGGACACATATGATAATCACATGAGGTACAGAACAGGCAAGGGACAAAACTCAACAACTCTTCATAATAAAATGGAGAATTAGCAATACATGTGCTATATCTCAACATAATAAAGGCAAAAATTTAATAAACCATGATATTGCTAAAGAGAAAAGTCTCAAAATATTTTCAATAAAATTAAGAACATGAAAATAAAGTCCACAATCTCTAATACTGTTCAGTATATCCTATAACCTTAGCTAGACCAATAGTCAAAGAAGTATATATGCATATAAATATAAACCTGTACACTTATATGGAAAATATACACACATATGAATGGAAAACATCAAAATATTCACTTTTTATTATTCATCTATTTATTTTACCTCCTGGCCATAGCCTCCCTTCATCCTTTTCTCCCAGTTCCTCTTCCCAGTTCCTCTCCCTCATTCCCCTCTCTCCCTCCCCTCAAGTCCCCTCCTCTTCCATCTCCATCAAGGAGGGCACTCTCCTATGAGTAGCAATAAAACACAGCATATTAAGTCGCAACAAGACTAAGCACCTCCCTGTGTATTAAGGTTGGGCAAGGAGACCCAGTGTGAGGTGTACAGTCCCAAAAGCCAGTAAAAAAGTCAGAGACAGTCCCATCCCCACTGTTAGGAGTCCCAAAGGAGGACAAAGCTACACAACTGTAACATATATGCAGAGTGCCAAGGTCAGTCTCATGCAGGCTCCCTGGTTGTCTGTTCAGTCTCTATGAGGCTCCATGAGCCCAGGTTAATTGATCGTGTGAGACTTTCTGTGGTGTCCTTTACTGTCCTTTACTCTCTGACTCCTACACTTCTGTCTCCTCCTCCACAGGATTCCCAAACTCTGCCTAATATTTGGCTGTGGGCCTTTGCATCTGTCTCAATCAGTTGCTGGATGTTGCCTTTCTGATAGCAATTGGGCAAGGAACCAGTGTAGTCCCAGGAGACGAACAGTTCAGGCTACTTATCCACTACTCCCACCAGTCTAAATTGGGATCCTCCCCATAGACACCTGGGCGTTTCCCCTGGGCCAGGCTTCTGCCCAACCTGAATGTTTCTCTAGAACAGGCAGCGCAATTCCCCATCATGCTCCCCAACCTGATTGCTCATGTTCCCATCTTCACCTGCCTCAGTCCACTTATGAAATGAAATCTCTTCTATTTCATCATCCCAGGGAGATCTATATGTTCCCACATGAACTCTCCTTTTTATCTAGTCTCTCTGCGTCTATGGATTGTAGCATAGTTGTCCTTTATTTTTCAGCTAATATCCACTGATGAGTGAGTACATACCATGTTTGACTTTATTGGCCCTGGTTACCTAACTGAGGATGATTTCTTCTAGTTCCATCCACTTACCTTCAAATTTCTTTATGTGCTTGTTTTTTAACAGCTGAGGAAAACTCCATTGTGTAAGTGTATCACAATTTATCCATTCCCCACTAGAGGGACATCTAGATGTTTCCAGTTTCTGGCTATTGAAAATAAAGCTGCTATGAACATAGTTGAGCAAGTGTCCTTATGGGATAATCATTTATGGAAGCACCATTTGGGGATATGCCCAAGAGCAGTATAGCTGAACCTTTTGGGAGGGTGATTCCCAGTTTTCTAAGGAACCACCATACTGCCTTCTGAAGTGCCTGTACAAGTTTGCACTCCTACCAGCAAAGGAGGAGTGTTGCCCTTGTTCCACATTCTCTCCAGCATGAGCTATCCCTTGTGATTGGGATTTTAGCCATTCTGACATGTGTATTAGATATGGATACACATGGATATCAGAGTCATTTTGATTTTCATTTCCCTGATGGTTAAGGATGTTGAACTTCTCATTTAAGTGTTTCTCCACCATTTGAGATTCTTCTGTGGAGAATTCTGTATTTAGATCTGCACCCCATTTTTTAATTGATTATTCTGTTTGTTGATATCTAGTATCTTGCATTCTTTATATATTTTTTAAATCAGCCCTCTGTCAGATGTGGAGTTGATGAAGATCTTTTCCCATCCCATCAGCTGCTGTTTTGTCCTATTGACAGTGTCCTTTGCCTTACAGAAACTTCTCAGTATCATGAGGTGCCATTTCTTAATTGCCGATTTTATGCCTGTGCTCTCAGTGTTCTGGTCAGGGAGTTGTCTCCTGTGCAAATGAGTTCAAGAACAGATCCTACTTTGTCTTCTATCTGGTTCAGTGTATCTGGATTTATGTAGAGGTTTTTGATACATTTAGATTTGAGTTTTGAGCAGGGTGACAAATATGAATCTATTGGCAGTTTTTCTATGTGCTGAAATCCAGTTAGACCAGCACCATTTGTTGAAGATGCTTTGTTTTTTTTTTTTTTTTTCCATTGTATATTGGAAAATTCTGGCTTGTTGAAAATCAGGTATCCAAAGGTGTGTGAGTTTATATCTGTGTCTTCAATTCAATTCCTTTGATCCACTTGTCTGTTTTTACAACAATACCCTGCAGTTTTTATTACTATAATTCTGCTGTAGAGCTTAATATCAGGGACAGTGATACCATCAGAAGTTCTTTTATTTTACAGGATTGTTTTAGGTATCCTGGAAATGTTTTTACACTTAAGTTGAGGATTCTTCTTTCAAGGTCTGTAAAGAATTGTGTTGGAATTTTAATGGGAATTGCATTGAATCCATAGATTGTTTTTGTTAAGATGGCCATTTTTACTAGGTTAATCCTACTGATTCATAAGTATAGGAGGTCTTTCCATCTTATGATATCTTATTCAATTTCTTTCTTCAAAAACTTGAAGAAAAACTTGTCATATAGGTCCCTCACTTGCTTGGTTAGAGTGGCACTAAGATATTTTATATTACTTGAGGCTATTGTAAAGGGTGTTGATTCTAGGATTTCTTTCTCAGCCCATTTATCATTTGTATGTAGGAGGGCTACTGATATTTTTTTTTTTTAGTTAATATATTCAGCCACTAGACTAAAGGTGTTTATCAGCTGTAGATGCTCCCTGGTAAAGTTTTTTTTTTGTATACTATCATATCATCTGTGAATACTTTGAGTTCTTCCTTTCCAATTTGTACGCTCCTAATTTCCTTTAGTTGTCTTATTGCTTTAGCTAGGACTTCAAGTACTATGTTGAATAGGTATGGAGGGAGTGGATAACCTTGTCTTGTTCCTGATTTTAGTGGAATTGCCCTGAGTTTCTCAACATTTAATTTGATGTTGGAAATCATCTTGCTGTATGTTGCTTTTATATTGTTTAGGTATGTCCCTTTTATCCTTGATCTCTCCAAGACTTTTATCATGAAGGGTGTTGGATTTTGTCAAATGCTTTTTCAGCAACTAATGAGTTGATCATGTGATTTTTTTTTTTTCTTTTGGTTTGTTTACATGCTAGATTCTAGATTTTTGTGTGTTGGCCCATTCCTGGATCTCTAGGATGAAGCCTACTTGATCATGGTGGATTGATGACCTTTTTGATGTGTTTTTGGATTCAGTTTGCCATGATTTTATTCAGTATTTTTGCATCAACGTTCATGAGTGAAATTGGTGTGTAATTCTTATAGATACACTACTTTTCAGCATATTCCAAAATAATTTTATTTCCTACTGGAGAGATTTGCTCATCCATGTTACTGCTGCTTTAGCCACAAGAGCAAGGAAAGGAAACAATACATGTTCATCAGTTGACTAATGGACAATGAAAATATGGTTAATAAACACAATACAATATAACAACCTATAAACAAAAATTGGAATTCACAGGTAAGGGGATTGAGCTGAAATAATCATCCTGAGTGATGTAACCTAGACTCAAAAGGTAAGTGATGTATATTCTTTCTCATACATGGATTCTAGCTTTGAATTGGTATTTCATATTTAAATAGAAGTACCCATAGATAGCAGAAAACGTGTAAGGGGCATTGGAGGAATTTGAAGGTAAGAAGATAATTAACACAGGTGGCATGATATAGGGAAGGACAATGATAGCACAGGAATGGTTAAATTAGATAGTAAATTAATGGGGGATTTGTTGAGGCAACTCCATATAGTTAAAAGGGAGGTGTATTTTGGGGTAACTTACAACAAGTAAAGGGATAGGTTACAGGATCTGGGAGAGGTGAAGTGCAGTCCAGTGGTGTTCTCTGGAGAACTCTGCTTGGTCTACCATCCAGCATCCAGGATCACCAGGAACCAAGAAAGCTGGCACACCAGGATCTCGAGTGTTAAGGGCTCCCATCTCAGCCCCACCTCAGGGGCAGGTCGTAGGTAGGCATGACGGTTACCAGAAGCCTCACTAGAGGTAGTACTTTCAGGTCAATGCTGGAACAGCTACCCACTACAGTAAATGGGATGACAGGGCAAGCCTGAGGAGAGATAACTAATACTAAATATGATATGAAAACGTACTTCTGTGAAAACTTCACAAAGTAAAACAAAAAGAGGGATAAATGTCATTAATATATACTGGGGAAAATACCCCCTAGAACAATTTGGAATAAAATGAAAATCCAAGTGTCAGATAGAGGTTACTGCTCTTACTTAACAATGACTTTTCATATACTCTGCTGAGTCTTACAGAATATTTCCATTTCTTGGTTAATATCCAAAACTGTATTCTAAGACTGCGTTGCTGAAGATGCCAATAGATAGAGAAATCATGATGATTCTGACATGGAATGTCCATCCCAACACGATATCTTTCACGGTGTTGGAAGGTTCTATGTATTTCACTCAGAGAGAAAACTCAACAACAGTCTTATTATCTCTGAACCCAGTGAGTTACACGTTTGTCAAGATAAGCACACTACTGGCACAAAGTTTATATGAGTAACTATCCACTTTCTCATTATATTTAAAGGCCACTCAGCAAGCAAAAACTCATGCCTTGTACTATTATCTGATCCAAGTATATGTGGCTAGACAGAGGTTACGCTTTAGGACTGAGCCCAGTATTATTGTTCTGCTAAATGAAAATAATAATATATTGTCCCCTAAGTTCTTATCTAATACCCAGTGAGAGGTGAATCTCCCAACTCTTCTTCACTAGAGAAACTTCTACTACAGAAGATGATGATTAATATGCATACCAACAATTAGTCATGCAAAGAGATTATAAAATTGCACAGTGCCTATCTGTAACTGGAACACTTACATATCTTGTCAGGTGCAGTCTCAGGGACCATCATGTCAGAAGAAGGGATGGAAAAATTATGAAACCCAGAGGTACTGGACATCTGCAGCAAAGCAGTATTTACTGTGTAAGTCAGTGCTGTTCTCACATAAATAGGAGAAATGCTCATTAAATCCCACCCCTAGCTGAAGTGCTACTGCTGATATATTGGTATGGGGAAAGGAGAGTCTATTTTCTTTGGGGAATCAGCCTCTGAGACACTACCCATGCTCAGGTAGAGAGTACCACATCGAAGCACATACATGTAATTCTAAGTGGACTTAGGGGGGTAAAAACAACAAAGAGCATAAGAAACTGGAAGGAAAAAGTGATGTTGGAAGTATAAAGGAAGCAATTGAAGGAGAGAGCCAAAAGGATGGATTTAATCAAAACCAATTATGTCCATTTATGAAATTCTCAAATAATAAAAGAATTCCTTACAGAATCACTTTTTCAAGATTTCAAATTTATTAAAAAGAATTTTTTTGTTCTGATCATTTCATGATAAAAGGTAAATTTTTATGCCGGGCGGTGGTGGCGCACACCTTTAATCCCAGCACTCGGGAGGCAGAGCCAGGCGGATCTGTGTGAGTTCGAGGCCAGCCTGGCCTACCAAGTGAGTCCCAGGAAAGGCGCAAAGCTACACAGAGAAACCCTGTGTCGAAAAACCAAAAAAAAAAAAAAAAAGTAAATTTTTATTTCATAGACTATGAACAACAGTATCCATGCATTCATTTGAAGGTAGTAAACAGGAACTGGGGAATTAAAAAACACTTTGTTTTGTGTAAGATAGAATCATCCTGAAAACCTTGTGTTAGCACAATATGTGAATGCCCTACACTGTGCAAGGCTTCAGCCCAGCCAGCTTCTGGTCTTTGCACTTCCTCAACAGTTCATGATTTTCCTGAAAGAACTCACTTTTCTCTTAATTTCTAAAATTTGACATGAAAGGAAGAGCTGTATTCTGTGAGTGATTTATATGTTTAAATATCTCTTCTACTAAACAATATTGGAACATTGAAAGTCCAGACATTAGCTTTCCTAATGATCAGAAATGTGTGATGACCTAGAAGTGTAACTCCTGTGAAAACTTCATGTAGTTTATTCCTGTTGGTTTCTGACATTTATGTTTCTCAGGTTGAACCCCCAAAACTCCTTTTCAAATCTTGTTTTCCTGATATTTAACTTATTCTTCTGAGATTTTTTTTCTTTTTTAATTGAAGTGCATTTACCTTGAAATTATGGATAGTTCGTGAGAAATGGCAACCAAGCTTTGTCTTGAGATGCTTCCTTTAATTACAATTATTTAAAAGATATCACCCCTTTGAAGCAATTTCAGCCTTGACTCATATTTATGTGCTTTAAATTTTACTGAGCATTAATTGTCTTCAAATTCAAAGAATCCCCCTTAATCTTTCTTGATGTGTCTAAAGTGGAAAGTTAAACCTCCAATCAATAGAATCTTTCGTGTTTGAGGAGTCCTAGGTTTCTGAAATCCAAAATCTTCATTCAGTTCATTTTCTGGAATGTGCACATTCTTTTCTCAACTTATTTGTAATCATAGGCTATTGATAACAAAACTAGATATAGTCTATTTTTGAACACTTTTTCTGTAGCTATCAGTTCAGAAGCTACAATTAAATTCCAGATTTTCTGATATACAATTTTTGAAAAATGTTCTCAAATATAAAATATGTATTTCCCCTCTAGTTTTTCAGCATAAATCTTCCTACATATATAATTTTTTTCATGATGACCTTTATTTCTTAAAAGGAATTATTCAAATATTTGGATTTTCTTTATCAGAAAACAGTATGTGCAGTGTGTGTTTAAACATTTTTTTCTAACCACCAAATTTACATCTGTTATTTGAAGCACGAATGTATACATAATGACATTTTCCTGGAATAAAATAGTCTTTCCAGTATGAACTGATAAAGTATATTGTAGCTTGATTTTATAGAATGCACAAAATTAAGAATTCATATTAATTAAAATTAAGAATATCATTGAACACTTATATCTACAAAGGTAAGGGAATTTACTAAAATTATGTAAATTATATACATATTGTATATGCATGCACATATAGTGTATATAATATGTATATAATTTATGCATTCATATTTCTATACTACAGATATAAAGATATATATAAAAGCATTATAGGTTCTATTGTGAAGTTGTGAAATTTTGAAACCCGGTATAAAATGGTAGTGTGACATTATCAAGTATTAATATGTTAAATAATGACCCCTCTGTAAATGTTTCACAGGCCCAAGAAGCCGTTGCCAAGTGTTCTTCTGGTTTTATTGTAGATCTGGGAGCTGTTTCACTACTGCAAAACACACAAATAGAACCTTTATTGCTATTATGCCAAATAAATGAAGTGAAACAACAAAAAGCCTTTAAATGAACTGTATTTTATGGCTGAAGCACACAGAAGATTAAATGAAAAAACAACTTGGAGTTCATTCAGCCATTTTCCTTACTCATCTGTATGTGTGACAAAGCGTAATGCAGCCACACAGACAGCCTCAGGTTGCTGCATCCTGTTGTCATAGTGGAATTATGAATGAGCTAAAGCAAAATAATGGAAATGGTAAATACGATCTGAATTATAGAATTTAAAAGATAAAAGGAAAGCAATAAAATGTATGATTTTTCAACCACATTGTATTTAGAATATAATCAAAGCAGTTTTAATTTATTAGGAATATGGTTAATATTTAAAAACTCCACAGCCATAGAAAATGCCCATTTAAATATCTGTGTATGTCTTGTTAAAAGTCTAGTTTCCAAACTTCAGGAATGTGATTTTTTTGAGGAAAATGTAAATTTTGAATTTTTAACAACTATTTTATATATCATATCACTTTACACATTAACAACATTAACAGAACAATATAATATAGTGCTATGGGATAATGCTTTTGTACACTCGTTTAATACAATGCTGATTGGCCAGTAGCCAGTCAGGAAGTATAGGCAGGATAAGCAGACAAGGAGAATTCTGGGAAGAGAAAGGCTGAGTCAGGAGACACCAGCCCGCCATCCAGGGAGCAGCATGTAATGGCACACAGGTAAAGCCATGGAACATGTGGCAACATATAGATTAGCAGAAATGGGCTGTGTTCAAGTGCAAGAGCTAGTCAATAGTAATCCTGAGCTAATGGCCAAGCAGTTTTAATTAATATAAGCCTCTGTGTGTTTACTTGGGTCTGAGCAGCTGCTGACAAGGTGGGACACAGGAAAACTTTCAGCTACAGTATAGTTTTAAAGAGAAGAAAAAAAGAAATATTTTTAGGTTATAAAACCATCTTCAGAGAACATTTTTAAACAGCTTTTAGTAAATGTGTCAATGTGATAAACCTATCCTTTCAATTCCACTGACCATTACTACAATAGGAAATAGACATAAGTAGTAAATTTTATTTCTTTTATTTATGTCTTTATAAATGATATCTCTTATTTCCTTAGTTTGCTTGTCATCTTTTGACATTATATTTATTAATCTAAAGTATAAATATTACAACAAAATAAATTTTCTAATATATGAATATTAATATTCCTAGATTGTCATCATTGTTGCCTCCAGCTTGAGATAGCAAGCATATGCTGTCACAAGCTCTTACATTTGTCTTAGGTATGTAAAATTGCTGCATATCAGAAAGATTTAAACGATGTTGTATAGATCTCATTCTATTTCCAGATCACAGTATTGTGTACATTTGAGGACAACAGCAATTCTTACAGAATATTTGTCTTAGCTTCTCACTGGCCTTTCCCTATTATAACAGTAAAACTAGCAGCAGAAACCCCACTAGCATCAAGATGACTACTTCTGCCACTTTGATCTTATTGTGTTGTGTCTTAATCTTATTCAACTGAGTTGCTAACTTTCTAATGTGTAGTATTAAAAGAGAGAAGGGAGGGATTAAGTTAACCCCATGGCCAACACTAGTTAATGATATTGACTGACACATACTTATTTTCTTGTTAGCGCTAATACTTTTGGTGAAAGTAGTTTATTTAAATTTTGCCATGCTTATCAGTTCCATTTCCTTCCTATTTTCCCTTCTATTCTTGTCTAGAGAATCTATTACCATTCTCTGTATGAAATTTATCATTACTTTGGGTTTAAGATTTTTTTATGGAGATAAAAATATTAAAGGGGACAGTTTTACTGACAATATTTTCCTCTGTTATTTATTTAAAATGTTAAACTTTGAATAGAAATGATAGGTTTTATTACATCATTTTTACACACGTGGTATTGTATATTTTTCTTGGCCACACAGAAACACATATAACAGCCCTAGTTCCCCTGTTGCTGATGACCCTCATTCTCCCAAATAGTCTTGCCTTCTATTATTTTTGTCACTTGAATTCCATGGCCCTTCCTTTTCTTTTGAGTTCTCCTCTTCCCTCCATAGTTTCTTCTCTATGTTCATAAAGAGTTAAAAAAATGAACACAAACACACTTGCATATACAAATCCCACAGAGAGAAAACCAGAAACTATAATACACAAGACCTGTGCACACATTTTGAGTCTCCTTAAGTCTTGTGATTGCAATATTCTTTCTTCGCCCTTTATTTATTCTTTACATGCATGGGTTGTCATGGGTTGTTTTGTTCTTTTCTTGAAATATCTTAATTTCTCTGTCAATTCTAAAAGATAAAATTTCTGGAAACAGAAATATTGTACAACAGTTACCTATTTTTCAAAGTTTGAAATATATCATTATATGTGCTCCCGGCATTAAATAAAGCTGGTGAGAGACCTGATGTTTATCTGATATTTCTGCTTTAGTAAGTGAACTGACATTTTGACTTTATAGATTTTAAAGTTTTATTTATTTTTATTTTATTTATGTATATGTATGTGCTTGCATGACTTTATGACATGTGTGGGGCCAACAGAGACAAAAGAGGGCATCATTTCACTTGAAGCTGTATTTAAGGACAGTTGTGAGCTAACTTACATGGGTAGGAGGAACCAAACTCCAGCCAAATGGAAGAGTAACAGTACTCTTAACTGCTCTCTGCCTTCTACCTACAGCTTTTGAAATACATATACACCTTTTTATATTTATTGACATCTTGACTATAAAACAGTATGAAATGCTTTTTCTCTGGTTGTATACATTTATGGTTCTAAATGCTTGTTTTGTTTACATACTAATTTTTTCTCTGGATGTGGAGATATTACTGTTCATCTGTTTCACTGAACAGATGCTGTTTGTTTTGTCTTTTTCCATACCTGCTCCTTTTTTGGCTCAAGGATATTTCATCATTACTCTTGCTGGTGTTACTAGATTTCTGCATTGTGAATTCTCTTTATATTCATTATTGGTCTTTGAATGTTGAATTTCTTTGACATTCCATTCCCACACTTGATGGTCTTTCTCCCACTAGGTAAAGTCATTCATCCTTTTTTTCCCTCCACTGGCTTTTGTTTCATTTATTGAATTTTTCTTTTTTAATATTTCTTTTTCTTATGTTTTATAAAATCTTTATTGACAAATAGTTCACATAGTATACAATTTGCCTACTTGCACAATTTAGTAGACTTTAGTCCAGCATCCTCATAGGCCCATGACACCATCACTACTTTCTTATTTTAGAAAATCATTGTCTTCAATTTTACACACACACATATAATGTATGGTGATTACATGTCACCTTATTTTTTTAAATGAACATAATATTCTCAGTTGTAACCATTGTTAAGTTCACAATTCAGTGGCATGAATTACATTCAAGATATTAATTACACTCATGATATTCATTAATTATATTCACGATATTAATTACATTGTGGTATCCATTGATTACATTTGCAGTTTTCATTCAATAACTATATTTATGATATTCATTAATTATATTAATTGTCTTGATTTGTTACATTCATGATATTATGTCTTGATACTGCTGTTCATTTTGGGGGGCTTTTCTATCACACAAAACAGAAACTTTGTATTTAGGAAATCATTGCTCTATATTCCTTTCTTCTCTGTCTTGAGATAACGTCTAATCTTTCTGTCTCTATGAATTTGTACATTCTATATATTTTATGTAATACAATTCTATAGTAACAAGTTGATGAAAGAATACATTGGCTGTACTTTCAGGAGGGAAGGCTAAATTCTTTTTAGATTATGGATCAGCCTATAGAAAAATGTCTCCTGTAAATCAAACAGTGAAGGAGAAGGTAAATAGGAACCTCACTTATACAACCTAAGTAAAACATAGCTCACTGGCCAGATAAAGATAAATTTCTTCTGTATCCCACAATCTAATCAATATTTGTATGTATAATTCAGCTATTATTTGGCTTAAAAGGGCTTATTGGGAAATGTAAATATTTTT
The DNA here is from genome assembly GCF_949786415.1 of Peromyscus eremicus. NCBI lineage: Eukaryota > Metazoa > Chordata > Mammalia > Rodentia > Cricetidae > Peromyscus > Peromyscus eremicus. The sequence goes on along the minus strand of NC_081424.1, from coordinate 3,078,298 downwards.
ACTATTTTCTACAGAGAAAATATTTTCCAGTTTCAGATAACCCTGGACTTTGGAATTATAACCTATTTTTATGTTCATGCTATCTGCGTATTATTTCTCCTGCAGTTGTACCTTTTCAATATTTCTATTTTTCTCATGTCAATGCCTTTCTGATGATTTCTTTAGTCTTCTAAACATTTTTATCCCTATTTCTAATCTACTCATCTACTTTTTCTTGTCTAGTTTTTCTGTGTTTCTGACTTCCAAAGCTTAATTAAAATTGTATATTTATTCTCCTTGTGGTTATTGGCCATTTTTACAAATAATTTTTCAAAATGCTCGTTTGTGGTTTCACTTGTTTCAGTGTCATTGAACTTAGTAGTTTTTGAGATATGACATTTTGAATGGAACTTATCTGTATTTTGTCTGTATATGTCTTCTACTTTCATTTGGGATTTTCTTATTGAGCAGCTGCCTTGTTAGTATTCTATTATTATTCTAACCTTGAGGAAACAATTACCAAGGCAACGCATAAAGGTAAGCATTTAATTGGATGCATACTTACGGTATCAAGAAGTTAGTCCCTTAGCATCATGGTAGGGAACATGGAAGCACAGAGGAATGGCTTTGGAGCAGTAGCTGAGAGCTCACATCTAGTCTTCAGGAAGCAGGGGAAGTGGGCAAGACTAGAACTGTCATGGGCTTTTGAAACTTCCTCCAAAAAGGCCACACCTCCTGATTCTTCCTAACTAGTCCAACCACTGGGAACGAAACATTAAAATATATTAGCCTGCCATGCTCATTTAAATCCCCACAGCAACTTACCTTTGGAGCTCAATATCCAATATCATTCAGAAAAAGAACTGGCTTAAAATATCAAACTATTTAAGATATAGAGATACAATAAAATTCTATCCTAGCCTGTTAACACATCACCAGTGATCACAAAAGAAAATACCAGAAGAGTAATGTTAGAATGTGCTATGGATTTATAATTATTTAGGGTACACTTGGAGCTAGCAAATGAATGAGGTAAAAGAAGGCAGAGTTTAGAAAAACACAAAAGCATGGTAAAAGATAATACAATGAGTAGAGAAGAATGTTATGCAGTATCTAAGACAAAAATTTAGATAAGACATAAAAAGATTAAAAGACAAAAGGAAAAATAAAAACAATCCCAATAGTGAGACAGTTCTAACAAAATTAGATACATATAAAAAGGGGAACAAAAATGAATACAGGCTTTACTTGTGTAGACAATAAGGTATATAACATTAGTATTTTATAATGTAAGTATAATAGAGAATAAAAATTAAATGTGTAACAGAAAAACAAAGGAAAAGGGAGGTGGGGGGGCTGCCATGCCTAATAATGAAAAAGTTATCCAAAAACATTTAAATGACTATATGCAGGGGAATAAATTTTAAAATTATTTAAATGGAATATTATAAAAATGCTGCTAAAATTTTAACTAAAAATGAGGAAAGCTCTAGTGACGAAATGTTATGAGCTCTCAGATTCAGAGCACCTTCTGTTTGGTTCCTTCAGCTGCTAGCATAATTCACTGGGCTGGAGAGCAGTATGGTCAAACATGTCATTTCTTTGGTTTTTCACGGTTTAAACTGCTTTTGGGGTTGCACTGGATATTTGACACCTTACTTTAACAAAGTCTTCTCTTTCTATGCCACACAGCTGTGTTTACCACTCTTAGCTCTGCTTTCTCTAGCCTGGGTGGATTCTCTGACTCTCCTGAGATTATCAAGTTTATAATCCTGGAATGGTTAAGTATTTGACATTACCATGACTCCCAGACGCACAGGGAGTGTGAAAGTCAGCCCCAGCACTAAGATATGTACTGATGTCTCCATACTTTAAAGATCCTTTAAGGTTTACTATCTCTATACTAGTCGACAACAGATAGGTGGCTCCAGAGGTTGATATACCCGCTGACCTCCAGCTTAGAACTATCACACTTCAGCTGATAAAATCTGTTTCTGGGGACTGAAAGCAAAGTTTTGACTTTTCACTACCTGAGCCACGATTCCTTCAGCTGCACTTTTTACTTGTTCAGCACACAACCAAGTGCTCAACAACTGCTTTCCATTGCTATCCTTACTATGGGGCTGTAATAAGCTACACTCCTCAAACGTAATTGTTCTCTGTTCACAGTAACTCAACATAGCTCAGTCTCAAAAAAATATATATTATCCCAAGATTGTTCCAGGACAAACCCCGTCCAATCAAACACACTTGTCAACAAAATGGGATTTATTTTTTGGAGGATTAATCAAGTCCTCAGATCATTTTCAGTCTTTACAAGGGCTGTGGGCTTCTCTGGAGGGTGAGATTGCCAGTCTCTTGTCCCCAGAGCTATCTATCTTATTTGAATGGGACTTGCGCATCTCCATCACACAACAGGTTGATTGATGCAAGGACCTGTGTTTGACTTGATATATTCCAACACTTTTCACCTATTCTACCTCTGCCTCTGTGGAATTCTGGTTTCTCTTCTTTCTTTGCTCTGTCTTATACTGACATTTCTTCTTACTTGGTTCTTCACATGTAGACAATGTCCTCTCTGGCATCTTACATGCAAGGCCTGACACTTTCAAGGAAATGTACTCATGCATGACTTTACTTGATCTTTGCTTCACTGAAGCATAGTTCAGTTGTGACTGACTACCATCTCTCAATTCTTGATGAACAACTAAGTTGTCTGACTCAATTACTATCCCAAGACTTTCCAGAAAAGAGGACTCAGCAACCAAAATCATGTAATATTAAGCCAGTGTTAGATTTCATTAATTCAATTACATTAACCAAGGTTTCCAAATATCATATTTATATTTCAAGTAAAGATCAACTGATCAATCAGTCAAATAAGATAATTAACCAGAAAGAGAAATAACACAAGGTTATATTGTTCTTATTATGCGTAAGAGAAAGCATGAACCTCAATGTGAAACATAGAAAAACAAAGAGATAAGTAGAGAAAATTACAGGAAATTCACTATTATTTTACCAATGTTTAAACTACAATGTTTTGAGGGAATATCTGTGTTTTGTATGTAATAACTACAATATTTAAAGTGTTTAAGAAAAAATAAAAATGTCTTGTGTGCATACACATGAACATAAAAAATGTGTTTTTGGAAAGAGGTAAAAACAGATCCCTAAGTAGAAGAGATAATTATCGATGTGAAATGAAACTCTTTATAAATCATTAAATATGCAGGAATTTGTACATACCTGAATGATTTCTGCACATCTAAAAATAATGTAAGAGATCTCATTTATAAAGGACATTTAAATAAGGATGGGAAACATTGAGCAACACATAAGAAAGCCAAGTAGACTTCAGAAGTAGACAGGGATGCAAATCTCAAGATTTTGTTTGTTAGATATAACCTGGATTTGGATTTGAATCCAGAGGCCTTTGGAAGAGATTAATTTTTGATGAGGTTTTGTTTGCTCAGTATGGTGTGTGTGTGTGTGTGTGTGTGTGTGTGTGTGTTTGTGTGTGTGTGTTTGTGTGTGTTGTTATTATTTTGTTCCTTCCATGACCTATTTTGCTCCTCATTTACCTCCCAGGTAAAGCAAATTAATTTGTTTACATCAATGTAATTCATATCTTCTCAAATGTTTTAAGGTTTTACCATTGTCTAATTACCTAGCTTGTTCCTATACCAAATGACAAAGATCACAGATCTCAGGATAGAAAATAGGACTACAGATCTCTCTTCTCATAAATCTTCCTGTCTTATTCTGTGTACTAGGTTTAGAATGATATTATTGAGAATCAAAGTCATTTCCTTTCGCAAGCTTTTGATAGTTGACTGTTTTTATCTTGTTTGCTCTTTAGAACTGATGTTCTAAATCAGAGCAAAGATATATCCATGGTTTTGAAATATCATGCTTCTTTATATACCTCTGTATGTTTAGCTTCTCTTTTAGTATGTATTGTAAAATGCTTAGAATTTGACTTATTTCACATCCTTGTTGTCTTTGTTACACTCATTTCAACATTTTCCTTATGGTTATATTTAGTCACATTTGTCATTTTTTGACTAAAGAATAATGTTTTAAAAAGCTGTAAAATTAGATAAAGCATATGTTTAGAGACTACACTTAAAATATAAAATTTGGCATACTTCCTGTCATATAAAGTAACAGGGGTTCAATCATCATTTGCATAATTTAAAAGGTATTACATGATAGATATATAAAAATATGTATGTGACTAAAGTTTACCTTCTATACAAAATCAAAAATATGACCCATGGAAAATAATGTGGTGAAAAATATGTGTTAGTTATATTTTAGACACAAGTGTAAATCACTGAATTTTTTCTTAATTATATGCTAGAAATCTTCACTAAAATATAGCATGTCACAATCATGGAACCACATTGCTAGCTTTCTCTGCTAAACCTCTCTATCTCCCGATTACTCTCTGTGATCGAATGTTAATAAAAGCCAAATAACATCTAACAGGCTCCATAGCTGCCATTTTTCTTGTAAATATCACATTCTACAATTTTAAAGAAACATTGAAGAATAATATGATGCGTGTTGCAACATAACATAAATATTTTTAGAATAAAAATGTAATAAATAGCGCATGATAAGAATGCTAATAAGGCCATATCTTTTTGGAGGAGGGAATGGGGGTGGGCTATAGGGAAACACTGGAGAGGGAGCAGAAGAAGGAAAAAGGGGGGAACTTTGGTTGGTATGTGGAGTGAATAAAAAATTATTAATAAAAAAAGAGGGAAAAAGAAATACTAACAAGAGGGGCAGAGAGATGGCTCACTGGTTAAGATCACTGGCTACTCTTGCAATGGAGTTGGATTCAATTCCCAGTACCTGCATGGCATTATACAGTCATGTGTAACTGCTTCTAGGGCAGGGCATTTGACTCCCTTGTCTGATGTCCAAGGGTGACAATACATGTCAGTGATACATGTACATGCCTGTAGCCAAACACATAAAATAATACAAGACAGGTTTAGAAGATATAGAATAAGAAAGAGAAACCATGATCATGGAAACTCTTATAAAGGAAAACATTTAATTGGGACTTGCTTACAGTTAAAGAGTTTTAGTCCATTAAAACCATGGCATAAATCATGTAGGCACACAGGCAGACTTAATGCTGAAGAGGTAGTTGAGAATTATACAGACAGTTTGGCAGACAGCAGAGAGAGCTCCAGGACCTGGCTTCTGAAACATCAAATCCCACCCCCAACAAGGCCATACTTACTCCAACAATGTCACACCTTCCAATCCCTCCCTTATGACTAAGCTTTCAAATATATGAGCATATGGGGGAAGTTTTTATTCAAACTACCACAAACTATATGAGATCAGTATTCAGAGAATATGTTCACTAGATAATCAAATTATTTCAAGGAAATGTACATAGTTTCTTTTACATTAGAAATTCACAATCATATTAGAACTTTAAATGAGAATACATAAAAACATTATATTTTATGATTCAATTACATTTCTAAATTAAGTTTCATTTATCAGTCAATTTATTCCTAGGTATGACATGATGTACTACTAGCAATTTTATTATATTCTGAGTAATAACCTCAGGGTGAAATTAAGGTATTTAGTAGTTAATACACTAATGATTAAGTTGGAAATGGGGCTAGACCATAAGTTTTAACCTAGAGTTCAGAATTTGTAGGTTCAATCGAATATCATGTTCTGTTTTTTTTTTTTAATCAGCTGGCTAGTAGATACTTTACTGAAGACAGATAACGAGATTAATCTAATAATAGCAACATATTAAAAATTCCTAAAATTATTAAATATACTAGAAACTTTGTAAATTCTCACTAGCTTATAGATTATTACTCTAAATTAAATATTTTTATAATAAATACCTTTAATGCCAGGTAAACAAGAGATAAATGAGAAAACAAGCAATTATAAAATAAAGTATGAATGATCTATTTAATAACTAGAATGGTAATTTATCATAGATATTTGTTTAGTGGAAATAGAAAAGGTTTTTTTTTTTTTTGTTTTTTTTGTTTTTTTTTTTTTACTGTAGTTGGAAGATTTCTTGTGTCTCACCTGGCCTGCAGTCAGGACAAATCTCTCACTCACAGTCCAGCAGCCTTTTATAAAATAATCACACAGAGGCTTAATATTATTTATAACTGCTCAGCCATTAGCTCAGGCTTATTACTGACTAGCTCTTATACTTAAATCAACCCATAATTCTTATTTATGTTTAGCCACATGGCTTGGTACCTTTTCTCAGTTCTACCTTGTCATCTTATTTTCTCTGTGTCTGGCTGGTGACTCCTAACTCAGCCCTTCCTCCTTCCAGAATTCTCCTCTTTGCTTGCCCCACCTATATTTCCTGCCTGGCTACTGGTCAATCAGCATTTTATTTATCAACCAATCAGAACAACACATATTCACTGCATTCAGAATGACATCCCATAGTATTTTACTCTTTCAAAAAATTCATTATTTTTATTTTTACTTAAAATACATGTTATATTAGAGGAAATGAAATGTTGAATGTATCTTTTGTCTTTCTTACATTTGAATTTATATTGAAGGCTTATATAGATACCGTCATTTCCTAAAGAAACTGCTTGTAACAACTACCTATTTGTCGAAGGAGAAATATGGAAGACTCTACTGCCTATCTCCCTGGATATCCTACAAGTACAATTAGCTTTGTTTGAGTTGAATTATTTCAGTACTATCTTTCATATTTCAATGAAATAAGTTGAAAAGAACTCCTATATGTTAGGATATATTACTAAAAATGGTTGCAATAAGAATGCCAAAATTGAATTGAGGTTAATATTTTAAAGATAAGAGGGAGGATATGTCAAGAGGAATAAGTGAGATATATAAGAAGGAAACAGATATAGATGTAATCATATTTTATTGTATAACTGTATTAAATTTTCAAAAATAAAAATTTTAAAATATATTTTATATAATATGATAGACTTAATATTACTCCTCTCTTTTCAAATTTGGTCACAATCTTATGTTAAACTAGTTTAACTAGAAATGAGTAAATTAAATTTTGTACTGAACAGTATGCATGGTGGTGCACTCCTGTATACCTGTAATCCCTACACTTGGAGGCTAAGGTAGAATGGTTATATGAACATAATCCAAGAGTTCAACAGTAAGCTGAAATGCTGGGAAACATAATGAGATCGATCTCTCTCTCTCTCTCTCTCTCTCTCTCTCTCTCTCTCTCTCTCTGTGTCTGTGTGTGTATGTGTATGTGTGTGTGCACGGGCGTGCATATGTATGTCTGTTGGTATATGAATATGACATATATGCATGGATACATTGCTATAAAGATAAAGGGTATTTTGCTGTTTACTGTTCCTATTGGATTATGCTAATAAATGGGTATTATTTTTCTATATTTTTCAAAAATATATATTATTTTAAATGTATCCATTTACTTGTGTGTGTGAGTGTCAGTCAGAGGACAATGCACAAGAATTGGTTCTCTACTACCATATGGTTCTCAAGGTGGGAGCTCAGGCAATCATTTGTGGTGGTAAGTGGTTTTGCCTGCTGAGTCATCTTTCCACCCTCACATGTTTTTTTAATGGCTCAGTCTTCTCTCTTCACACAGCCTTTTATGCTACATGGCCCTGTTATTATTTACATGCAGCTACAGGAAAGAAACACATCTGTCTTGTAAACAAGGCAGTGGGATTGAAATAACAATTGAGACTTTCATTCACACTCTACTGAAAAGAGCTACTTATATGGGACGTTGCTAGCCATGAGAAAGCTAGGCTCATAAATGTAGTCAGTGGAACAGTGGCCACTACTTAAGAGCTGCACTGTGAAAGGAAAATCTGAGCACCTATCAATAAATATAAATATATATCATAAAATTAAGTAAATTCATGCAAACATACATACATGTATGTACACATGTATGTGTTTTATATATATATGTATATAACACACACGTAAAACTACTTTCCATTTATTATAGTATATTCATATTCCAAAAGTCTAATGTCTAGAAAGAATTCTTTAGTTTCATATTGTCATAGCACTGGTCTCTAGCTACATTTCATTCATGCACTGAAATAGCAATTATGATTTTTTTTTGCTTTTTTCTTCCTTTTTGTTGTTTGAGAGCTTCATATTTACATATAATTTGATTGGATCAGATCCACCCCGCCATTCCCTGCTCTCCAATACCTTATTCATCACTTCCAACATTTTTTCTTCTGTTTATAAGCTGTATTGTTAATATCCCTTAATAAACATCCCCAAAATACACTTCAAATACAGTTTCATTTTTCAAACTCTAAGCAAATTGGTGGCCTGCAAAATACTCTATGAAACAGCCAACCACTTACTTACTACCAATTTGCTTTACAGTGGCTTTTCTTTGTATGTTTGCGACCCTGCAGCTTTTGATCATTGTTCTATGCCACAGGTCAGAACACTATGCCCTGCAAATGCTGTGGTGTTCAAAGGGATTAGTTCTCCTTATATAGAGTAATAGAAGTACCTCTTTGTGTTATAAACTCATGATTGACAGTCCCAATTGGAGAGAACACAAATGCCATGACACTATCTGCACAGCATTGTAAACAGCTACTGTGTTTCTGAGGGAATTCTAAAGTGTTCTCTTCACCCTATCACCTCTGGAATACAGACTCTGAGCCAAGTTCTCCTTCCCCCGCTTTATCTGTACAACAACAACAACAACAAAAATCACACTTCACTAAACATAGGAAACTATTTTCCATCATGTGTTCCAAAGTTCAGTTTCACATGTACAAGAGACGTTCAGTAAAAATATTGAATAAATCTGTTTGTAAACATTAGGATTAAAATTACTCTAGATTCTCAGTTTCCATTCACTTTCAACCCTCACCTACCTTTACATAAAACTAATCTCTTTTTGGAGGATCTCTTCCTTAAGATTCTCAAGTAATGATTCTTCATTGTTTCTTTTAGTCTATATTATTTGTGTATACATTCATGACATGTTTACATATATAATTGATAAAATACTCAACAATTACTGGTATCTGTTCCTTTATAAAGAATTATGCTGAAGTTTACACCAATTTAAAAATCTTCCCTTTCTTTCTGGCATCTTTTATTATTTGCTATTGTCAAGAAATTTGCAGAAACCTGGAAGAGAGGTAGCTTTCCCAGTGTCAGAATGTACTATGCAGGCTTTCTGTGGTAAAAGTTGTATTCAGCTATGAATTCTATGAACTGCCAGACCAGTCTGCAAGGAAGACTTGCCTAACTGTGAAATAGTGGGACTATTTCTATGGAGTGACCAACTGCCTTCTACCTGGATTTAAATCATGTTCCATGTACGTATGCCCCTTGTACTATAAACTTTTTCAAATCCCATAACAGTGGAAGTCACAGACCTTATGAGCCAGGAGACTGAGTGCTGTTTTTCCCAAGGATGGCATAGTATCAAACTGCCTTCTAAATATTTGTGTTTACACTAAAAGTCAAATGTCTTAATAAGACAACCATTTCTTTCTAGTCTAAACAATGAAGGAGATACTCATGGCTGCACAGGTGCTGAAAATAAGTGACAAATGAGTGCTCATCTGTGGTGGTATTGTGTTCCCCAAAATATTGTGCACCCTAATAAATTATCTGGGGTCAGAGAACAGGAAAGCCACAATATTAAACATAGAGGATAGGCAGTGGTAGCACATGCCTTTAATTCTAGCATTCCAGAGGCAGAAATCCATGTGTTCAAGGATACAGCCAAGCATGGTGACTCACACCTTTAATCCCAGGGAGTGAGGCAGAAAGCAGAAAGATATATAAGGCATGAGGACCAGAAACTAGAAGCATTTTGGCCTGGTTAAGCATTAGGCTGGTTAAGCGTTCAGGATTTCAAGCAGCAGTTCAGCTGAGAGCCATTGGAATGAGGACACAGAGGCTTCCAGTCTGAGGAAAAAAGACCAGCTGAGAAGTTGGCCAGGTGAGGTTAGCTGTGGCTTGTTCTGTCTCTCTGACCATCCAGCATTTCACCCCAATAACTGGCCCCGGGTTTGATTTTATTAATAAGAACTTTTAAGATTCCTGCTACAATCATCTTTAAAGAGAACATTTGCACTATTGTTTCTATGGCTTAGAGAACCTTGTGGAAGGGTGAGTAGAAAGAATGTAAGAGCTGGAAAAAGGGAAAGTGCCATAAAATTTCACCCTTTGAGCAATATACTGCCATTGCAGTCATAAACACAGCAGCTTTGGATGCCTGCACCAGGTTTTCACCGGAATGATCTCAAGAATCTAGGGGTGGAGGGAGGAATCAAACATCCTTATCCCTCATTACAGAACAATTTGCTACTAAATGACGTGGGAAGACAAGGAGTCGTTACCTTCAGTTGTGTACCCACAGCAGAACTCACTACGCCATAATTGATAGTTCCAACCCAGTGGTCACTCACACTGCACAAGTTAAATAAAGGGTTATAAAATAAAACCAAGCCGGGCGATGGTGGCACACGCCTTTAATCCCAGCACTCAGGAGGCAGAGGCAAGCAGATTTCTGAAAGTTCGAGGCCAGCCTGGTCTACAGAGTGAGTTCCAGGACTGGCTCCAAAGCTACACAGAGAAACCCTGTCTTGAAAAATCCAAAACCAATGCCAAAATTAACGAGTCTGGTGAAGGCACTGGTGAGGAGGAGGAGAGGGTAGAAAGGGCAGTGAGAGCACAAGAAACAGTAAGTGGAGAGAAGGTTATCAGAATGTTTGTACAGGTGTGAGATTCTCAGAGAACTAAATTAAATAAACACAATGAATAAGAACAAAGAGAAACAACTTATAAAGCACTGTTTTGAATGTTCTCAAGAGAAACTGATGGTGAGGAGAAAGTAGTGATTTTTTAATCTAATTTAGGTATTGTGCAGTATATTAATTATAAAAAGCACACAAAAACTTTCATGGGCAATTTTCAGGTTTACATATTCAAATACAACATTCAAAATTTAAAAGAAAGATACTGCCATTATTTTTCAGACTCAATTCAAAACTTACTTATTAAGGAAAAATAACAAAAAGTTGTATTCCTTTGACCAAGTTACTGTTTAGCATCCCAGGGCTATTCCATAGAATCATTCCTGAAATATGAATCTAATTAATCTTATTCAGATAAAAACCCAGAGTCAGATATCAAGGTGAAAGCTGAAAGATCGGAGAAGCAGAGCAGCCAACAACTAGAGACTTCTTATGTCTTCGAAATCTCAGACCAAGTAGGGTATCCTGTCTCTATGAATCCTCAGAGTGAATGGGGGGGGGGGGGCGAGAACCTGTCTCTACCCGTCTTATAGTACTGTCTCCACCTCCCTAGTGCTGGGGTTGAAGGTGTGAACCATCGCCACCGGCTCTTCTTTCTCTGTTAGGCTAGTTTAATCTCATGTAGCCAAGGGTGGATTTGAACTCCTAATCTTCCTGCTTCCTCCTTTTAAGTGCTGAGAATAAGGTGTATGCCACCACTGACTGGATCTGTTTCTCTTTTAGACTGGTTCAATCTCCTGCAGCCCAGGGTGACCTTGAACTCCTGATCTGCCTGCTTCCTCCTCCTAAGTGCTACAAATAAAAGCCACCACTGCCTGGCCTCTATGGTTAACTAGTGGCTAACTCCACCCTCTGATCTCCAGGCAAGCTTTATTTGTCAGAACACAAACAAAATACCATACAACATATTCCTTTCTTCTATTGCAACAGTAGTGAGTCCTGTTTACTTTTTCTTTCAGTCTGTGTGGGATATTTTCTGTGGAAATACTAACAACATATTCTAGCATGCTCATACAGATTTATTACTTAAAAATTGAAAATTTCCAATATTCTATGGACTATTAAAAAAAGAGGATCAATCTTGTTAAAAACAAAAAGGCTCTAGGACGACAGTTAGGGTATAGACCAATTTGATTACCAGGGTAGGCCAGTTCAGGTAGCCTCTCCCCTATTGCTGGTAGTCTAATCTGGGGTGGTCCTGTGGATTTCTGGAAATTTCCCTAACACCAGGTTTCTCCCTTACCCCATAATGTTGCCCTCTATCAAGATATCTCTTTCACTGATCTCCCACTGCATCCCTTCCCCAGCTCTAACATCCTATTCCCTCATGTTTTCATCCCCCAGTCCCTCCTCTCTATTTCTCCCCCTTATCAACAGTTTACTCATGGAGATCTCCTCTGTTTCCCCTTCCCAAGGTGATCCATGCATCCCTCTTAGGGTCCGCCTTGTTTACTAGCGGCTCTGAAGCTATGGGTTGTTGTCTGGTTATCCTTTGCTTTACTTCTAGTATCCACTTATGAGTGAATACATACCATGTTTGTCTTTCTGACTCTGGGTTACCTCACTTGGGATGATATTTTCTAGTTCCATCCATTTGCCTGCAAATTTTATGATGTCCTTGTTTTTTACAGCTGAGTACTTGTGTTATGATTGAGCATCCCTTGGGTTTATTCCCAAGAGTAGTATCATTGGGTCTTGAGGTAGATTTATTCCCAATGTTCTGAGAAGTTGCCATATCTAGTAAATGATGGAAGGAAGATCCAAAGATCCACAACCAAGCACCAGGCAAAGCTCTAAGAACCCAGTTGAAGAGAGGGAAGAGGGATTATATGAGCAAGGGGAGTCAAGATCATGATTGGGAAATCTACAGAGACAACTGAACCAAACTCATAGGAATTCAGGAACTTTAAACTGAACACGGTGGAACCTGCATAGGACCAGACTAGACCCTCTACATACAGGAGACACTTGTATAGCTTGGTCTGTTTGAGGGACCCCTGGCTGTGTGATCAGGGTCTATTCTTGGTGCATGAGCTGGCTTTCTGGATCCCATTACCTATGTAGGACACCTTGATCACCTTTGATGTAAGGAGGAGGGGCTTTGTCCTACCGCAACTGAATGTACCAGGCTTTGCTGTCCCACCATGGGAGGACTTACCTTTTAGGAGGAAGGGATGGGGGCTTGGGGAGAAGGTGGGGGAGTAGGTGGGGGAGGGAGGAGGGATGAGAGGGGGATCTGTGGTTGGTATGTAAAATGAATTAAAAAAATTAATTAAAACAAAAGAAGTGAAAAAGGGCCTATTACAAATCCTTTCTCTTTGAATGATACATTTATGTGAATTTAGTTCATAAGATTCACTCTTGTTCCACCTTCCTTTAGTTCTTGTCTACTTTAGAACAATTGTCATCAAACTATTTCATTTGCTGTTGCTGGCCTTCAAACTCAACGTTACATAACACCCAGATCTTTCCTTCAGTAGGAAGCAGACACTAGTCAGTCTCTTCATGGCCATCCATTTCTCTTGGTAATTTTACCCTGGAAGACTTCACAAGACTCAAACTTACCCTTCTCCACTTAGGTTTCTTCCCTCATCTTTCCATATCCCATCTTGTGCTCCTGTTTTGAATCACATCATTATTCTATATTTTATTTTACTATTTATTTATTTATTTTTCTTTTATGCTGACAGAGTTTTACTATAGAGGATAAGCTGGCATTCTTCCTGCTTTAATTTAGGTCTACAGAAGTAGACCATGGAGGCTCCAGTCATGATTTCTAACTAAGTACCATCTGGTAGTGACTCCAGACCAATAAAGAAAGAATATTTTTGCTTATTTATATTTATTTTTAAAAATCTCAGCAAAGCATAAATTTTAAAATGTTTTTTTTTTGAGATCCATCTTTTGAGAATCACAATACAGCAAAGCAAATTGGAAAGAAGATCAAGTATTTCAGCATAAAACTAGAATAGAAATAAAATAATAAAAGTACAACATGTACTGTGTAATGTCCAACTGAAAATAGTCATTTTGATAAAATTTAGCAAGGTCAAAGAAAATGATAGAAAACAAAGCCAAAGGAAAAAAGAGAGACTGGACTGAGTTTTGGGTAAAATAAAGTCAGACCATTTTAAGTGCTATTTGATAGCTTAGTTTTCATAAAGTAATGACTCACTTGCACTCTCTGCTTAATTCCTAAAATTATACATATTCTTGATGTTTCAGACTTTTAAGGGACATGTTGAATCCAATATTCTATAGAATTGTAAAGTATGCTAAGAATGTCATAGACTGAAGATAATACTGTTCATGAAGGTTATGGCACATTCAATTAATAAATTATTTCTATGCTTATTTGAAATAAATTAAGATTGAATAAGTTTATAACAAAAATAAGACTTCCATTCCCTATGGGAAGGCCTAATAAATGATAAAAATGTTTTTTAAACAAATATTACTATAGATTTTTAAATGTTTAAGTGTTGAAAAGTTACAATAATACACCCAGTTTGAAAGACTAATGGATGGGACTAGCCCAAGTAATTCTATTAATTTAGCTTTATAAAAAGAACTTTATTTAAAACGTCAAATCATTTCATTTATTACAATGTACAAAAATATTTCAGTGAAAATTTTTCCTTTTTTCCAGATAAGATTAATTCCACATTACACCAATTTGCAATTTAATTAAATGCTAATGTTATTTCACTTCAAGAATTAGTATGGTTTTTAAAAGTTTTCTGTCATATCCTTCACATGTTCTTTTACATTTAAAATTTTAGAGACACATTTTTACTTACAACTTATATCTGATATAATCTTCAAAAGATTTTTTTTCTATTTTCAGTCTTTAGTAATTGTCACACTGAACCTGAAGCCTTGCCTCTTGGATTGCTTTTACTATTTCATATTGCTATACTCTTTAGTACTTTGTGTCTTTGGTAGGTGGGAAACATTAAGCACAAAAACTGTGTTTTCATTTAACAAAATATTTATTTAAAATACTAGTGGTTTAATAAATTTATATTGCTAAAATATTAACACAATGTTTTACAAATTTAAATATGGATGAAAATTTATAAATTTAATTTCACTGAATTTATGTTACTTCAGATTTATTTTTATGACATTTTGGATACAATAATCCCAATGTTAATGAAAGAGAGTAGATGCAGCTTAGAGCAGAGAATTTGCCTTAACATGTCATAATTGAGCAGGCATTTATGTCAGAAAAATTTACTACCTCAAACAAATGTCTGGAAAAAAACAACATGAACCAGACTTCTCACAGATTCTCACATATTTACTAACAGCTTCATGATGAAATACCATAAGTTATCCTTAACTTTCACACACACACACATACACACACACAAACACGTTTGGTAGGGGAAGGCTTTTATGGGAAGACTGTATTCTCCTTTTCTCACATTTTTTGTTGCCGGAAATTCTAAGGTTGGGACACCATGAAATATATCCCTTTAATGTTATATATCTGCTGGTGTTGTCATTGTTCAGGTCTATTTAGCCAGCCATGAGGGTAGATTTCTCAATGAGACACAACCTCACAGCAGATATCCTGTTCTTCTGACCCTTATAATTTTTATTGCTTGTGGTTGTTATAATGGTCTACATCTGGTATAAAGAGACCTTTTTTGTTGAGAATTATCTTAATTAGGTTTCTTAGTTAGGTTTTCCTGTGCTAAAACACTATGAAGAAAAGCAAGAAGAAGAGAATTTATTTCACCTTCATAGTCTATCATTTAAGGTAGTCAGGACAGGAACTCAAGTCAGGAACCTGAAGGCAGGAACTGATGCAGAGGAAGGACATAGAGGAGTGTCCTCTGTGGAACAGAACAAGCTACAGTCACATGTTCTTACCCTAGGAAATTCTTAGCCCAAGAGAGAGCTACTTACTGTATACTCATGACTATATCCAAAGTCCCTGCCATCTCACTTCCTCTCTCCACCCAGGTACATCACTTCCTTTTTCTACCCAGATCTGTCACTTCCTGTCTGTACAGACATCCAGACCTCTATGGTTAATTAGTACTGGGATTTAAGGCATGTGCTACCATGCCTGGCTCTGTTCCCAGTGTTGCCTTGAACTCACAGAGATCCTCATGAATCTCTGCCTCCCGAATGCTAGGATTCTATGTTTAATACAGCTGCCCCTGATTTAGAACTAAAGTCCCAAAACTATAGTACGTGTTCAGAGCCAGTTCAAGTTCACTGAAATTGTGGTTTTTAATATATTTCAAAACATGAACATAACTCCTCCGATACTCTTATGTAGGAGCTTTATTTTGAGGTTTATCGGGTCATACATATGCATTTACATGAAATATAGAAGTTTAAAAACATCACATGAATTTTCCATTTTATGTATCACTTTCCATTTTAAGATATTTGCTTCATTTTTTTAAACTTTGTTGCATAGTTTAAAAGGCCAAGAATTTTAAAAGACTTAAGAAGATAGCGTATTATTTCTTGATTTATTTGTTGAACTATTTCTCTTTCTTTCTATCAGTTGGAGTCATAAGATACAAAAAGTAACAAGAGAAGTGGTGTGTAACTATTACATCTGTCTCTTCATGAGGATAATTGACAGTGATACTAACATCCTAGCAGTTGCCTGAGGCTCTGTCAAAGATTAATCTGTTGAAGGATAAACTGTCTTTAATACGTTGCTCTTTCACAATCTCTTAGATTTCTGTGATATTAAAACTCCTTCAAAGAACTCAGAGTGATTCACAGATGTTATATATTAATTCTCAAATTCCCTCCAAGGTCATAGCTAGGAAGAACTATTTCTTCTAAGTTTGTGAAAGAGTAATTCTAAACATAAAGCAGATATACTGGAGTGTTCAGACTATGAATCCTCAATATGAAATAAAAATCTTTTAATGTGGGGCTATGCAACAGGAAAAAGAGTTACGGTATAGTTGAAATTTTAACTACTATATGTAATCTGGTTTTAAAAGTCAGAGCCAGTCAGATGCTCCACAGGTAAAAGAACTTAACACTAAACTTGATCACCAGAGTTTAAGGCCCAGATACCACATTTATCTGACATTTCTATACTTTTTTTGATTGTCATAAAGATTAAACAGTATCTGTGCTGGATATTTTTATGTCAACTTGATAAAAGCTAGGTTCATCTGGGAGATGGAACATCAACTGAGAAAATGTTCCCACCAGATTTTCTTGATTAATAATTGATTTGGGAGAATCCAGTTCACAGTAGGTGGTGACACTCAAAGCAGACCAAGGAAAAATGGTAGAAGGAAGCCAGTAAGCACCATTCCTGCACAGCGTTTATCTCAGTTCCTGCCTCTTGGTTCCTGCCTTGAGTTCTTGACCTGACTTCCCTTGGAGATATATTGTAATCTGAGACTTATAAGCTAAAATAAATCCTTTCCTTCCCAAACTGGTTTCAGTGTTTCATCACACTAATAAAAACACTACCTAAGACAGAATCAAATTAGGTACTGAAATGTAAGGAACAGCTATTTAAGCCCTCTGGTGGGGATAACTGACTCCAGAAAGTTGTCATTTGATCAACATACTTAAAATGCATGCACATGTGTGAACACATAGGCACACACATATATAATAAATAATGTAAAATAATTTAAATCAAGTTAAATAATCATAATTGCTAATGTAATAAAAATACAAAACTATTTTGAATACTAATTTTAATTTTTAAACATATGCAAGTAATCTGAAACCTTTGAGTTTACCAAAATTTTCTGAAAGATTTTTTTCAGACATGTGAATCCTTTGTAGTTAATTCTTACTAATATATATCCCCAATCTAATAATATATTGTCATAGAAAATAAATTGTACTTATTTTTGTTAACTAAGCTTAAGGTCACCAGCAGACCACTAAAATGGTGGCACTGCTGACAATACCCAAGAACAGCTACTGGAGCTAAGCCCTGGCATGCCTCCACTAGGAAACAGAAGCCTAGCCTCCAGAATTTCTCTGAAACCTCATTACTCTGGAACTTAAATTATCAAAAGACCACAGCTTCCTCATTCTTCCCTAATGGATAGCCACCTCAGAAAAAGGAACATCTGACACCCACTAATATAACCCTAGGAAAAGGAACATCTAATACCCATTAATATAAACTGCTTTCAGTTATCATGAACATTCCCATCTCCTACCCAAAGTATCCTGCGATACTCATTTTTTTCAACTCAGCCTTGCTGCTGTTCTCTACTTTCTTGAGACAGCTCAGCAGTTTTTTCCCATTAAAATTTTTTTCTACCCAAAATGTGGTCTCATTCAATGATTTCACTGCATGTACTTACACTAAACTTGCTATATTTGTCTGTTTTTCAATGTGAAAGTCAAACTCATAGCCTTTCTAAGGACCAGACATACTAAAGATTATTACTTGACTTATCCCCAACCTAACCTATAAAATGGAAAAAAGAGCTCATTCACCTACACACTCACATGTGTGTGCTTTGTAAAATTATAAGAAATTAAAAACAATTTATAAATTTTTTATATAAAGACATCTTGTATGCTACCTACTGGTAAGACACACACTTTTCAATGTGAAAAATAAAAGCATCATTTTACAAGTCAGAATTCTTAGAATGGTGCAGGCTAGGTGTTAGCTGAACTATGAAACAATTTATCAAGTGACTTCTGAATGTCTTTGTTTCTCAACACTCACACACAGGTAATTAGGAGAAATGCAGCCAACTCGATGAAACACTTCTCTGCTTAGTGAATGTCCACTTCTGACATCCTTTCTGGTTTCATTTTTTCTTAGTCCCATGTTCCTATCGAAACTGGAAGAGAAGCCTCCACATCTTACTGTAGTGCCAGCCCCTTTATTTTGGAGTACTTGGAAGTTCCTGATTATTAATAAGCTATACCAATAAATAGATGGTAGTTATTGACCTATTCAGAGCCACAGAGTCATCATTTATCTTGTATCAGGCATATTTCTGTATTTTGTTTGCATTGGTGTTTTAAGATTTCATCTTAATATCCAATTTGGTACTCAAGAGTAAGATTTTTTTAATAATTTCCCTACAGATTTTATGCTTTAATGTGAAAACAATAAAGGAAAATACATCCTACTGATAACTCTCAGCAATACCATTTGTAATTTTATTTAACATATTAAATATCTTTATTTTCTTATAAAATATATTTGAATATCTGATGTCTTCTTAGAGTAGAAATCATTTTAAGGATAATAATCCTACTGAATACTTTTTTATTCCCAATATTGTTTAGCTTAATGAAATAGGGAAGATAAAGTTAGAGACAGACAGCCTATGTTTCAATACCTTTCATTAACTTTGTTATAATAAGAAAATAATTGAGAAATTCTGGATCCTAAATTTAAATCATTAAATCAAATGAGACTGAAGACCTCTTATGGAGGTTATGTGAAAATCAAGTACTTATGCCTGCATCTAGCAAAATGATATAGAGATTGTAACAAGAGACTAGAAGATTAGAAATTCTCTCTATGTAGGAATAAATGTATTTTCTTGAAGACATGGAGACATATTTTTGAGAAGCAGAAGGACAGTAGTACAGGCTTGTATTGTCATTATTGAAATGCTGAGTCACAGCAAAAGAATAACATCTCTATATGAAACCAGTAGTCCCTTCCTGTGGCAGAGCTCTGTTGCCTATTTATCACCAGGTGGTCTGTGGATTTGTTTATGCTAATTGAAAAAAGTGGAATGCCAAAGAACACTTTTAAGAGTTTTCCACATTTCTGTGGCTGTAGCTGGAGAGTTTTCTCTCTGGGTCCCGCCAAACCCCAGCAGTCCCATAGCCCACTTATAAAATAAACATGCCAACTCTTATATTACTTAAACTGCTGGGCCATTAGCTCAGGCCTATCATTGTCTAGCTCTTACTCTTATATTTAGCCCATTTCTATTAATCTATACTTTGCCACATGGCTTGTGGCTTACTGATACCTTACATCTTCTTTGTCCTGGCAGCGGCTCCAGGCCATCTCCTCCTCCGTCTTCCTGTTCCCTCAATTCTCCTTTCTATTAGTCCCGCCTATACTTCCTGTCTGGCTACTGGCCAATCAGTGTTTTATTTATAAAAAGCGATTCCCCTTTTCTTCTTTTTCAAAAAGGAAGGTTTTAACTTTAACATAGTAAATTTACATATAACAAAACAATTATCGAGCAAGAATTATAGTTACAATATTAAAGAAGATATCCTATCTATCTTATATTTGTGAGTTCAAGGTTTTATATCTAACTTATCTTTTATCATAACTAAGGAAAAATTGTAACTATCTAGCTTCAACTACATCAAAGACCTCAGAAGGATATAATATTACCTGAGAAACAGGAGAAGGATGCAAGCAACTTTTGGGAGTCTTGCAGGGTAGACAGAGACAGCTGACAGCCTGGACAGTCACCTAATGTTTCTTTGTAAAGTTGGGGCATCTGTCTTCAGCCCACAGGGCTAGAGTCTCTCGGTCATTTTTTTCAGTGTCCTGTAGAAGGTCTGGCAGTTTTCTCTGCAAAGCAGGAACCTGAAGGACCATTTTGCCAAGCAAAGTTCAGTGGTTACCTTTTTATGGGTCCTGCATGTCCAGTCGATCAAGCAGTCTAGGCAAGAACAGTTTTTTGCCCAAGTGGCTATTTTTGTCAAGAAGAAGATTGTAGAAGTAACCAACCATCTTATAAATAAGAAACACAGAGCCAATGTAAAGATAAAAGCCCGAGAGGTCAGAGCTAAGAGCCTTAGCCTTCTTGCTTCAGTGATCCTCTTTAGCCAAGAGAGACCTACTTCCTGTGGTTTGTCTTTATATAGACTTTCTGTTCTGCCTTCTCATTGGTTGTAAACTCAAACACATGACCTCCTCATCACTGCCTGTCTGTACAAACTTCCAGGTCTTCTATGGTTGGTATTGAAATTAAAGGCATGTGTCTCCAATGCTGGCTGTATCCTTGACCACACAGTGATCTACCTAGCTCTGCCTCCCAAGTGCTGGGATTAAAGGTATGCACCACCATCGCCCAGCTTTTACTATGGCTCTAATAGCTCTGACCCCCGGGCAACTTTATTTATTAATATACAAAAAAAATCACATTTCAGTACAAATAAAATATCACCATAGAAGATCAACTCCATTTGGAGTGTCTTCGATGCCCATCCTCCTCTCTGAAGTAAATCTGGTGCTGCCAGGAGCAGACATGTCTCACTGTCCAGAAAATCTAAATTTTTAAAACATTTTAAATGCCATATTCTGTAGGTCTTTGAAGTGTTTGAAGACTACCTATCTATCTGAAATATATCTATGTATACCTGGAAGACTTAACTAACATGGCTACAAGTATGATTATCATAGATGACTAATTATTAATCTATTTCTTAATTATCCATTACAATTTTAAATGATTTGTACAAACATAATACCTTAAACAAGAGTAGAAATATACACACAGTATAACAAAATTAACTTTAAATTTGTATCAATAAACTAAAATCTATACTAATGTAAAACATTTTAAACATGTTGTTATTCTTTAAAATAGGTTCAGCAATTTACCCTTTTATCCTATCATATCTATATCATATCCCCTTTTCTTCTTTAGAAATAAATTGTATTTATAATCAATCTGTTTTACATAAAAATATTGTTTTTTTTTCTGTCCCACACCAGAGGGTTCTTCTGATTTGGGACACAAGAATATCTTAACCTTTTTTTTTTTTTTTTTTTTTTTTAGCAATATGTCTGGGTTTAGAGAGGGAATGAGCCGATTCCATCTCCAAAGCCAGCTTGGTATATTTGAGAATTTGGGTGTAGCTTCTCTTACTACTTCCTGCTGGAGGGGGGTGCTGTATCTTATGGGGACAAAAAGAAAATTTTAGGATTATGGAGTAGTCTGTGAGAGTGTATCATCTAAGCCAGTTGCCTGAAACCATTCTGGTTGTTGGATCATCTGGGCCATGGTGTCATCAGAGACCTTTCAGGGGGTCTTGGCTGGTCAAACCTGATGTATCTTAATCTGGAACAAATCCATAGCCTCTGGCTTTCTGTGGAAACAAAAGCAGAGCCTCTTTTCCAAAGCAACATATCCTTACATCCAAATTTTGAAGTCAAGGTACCTTTAAAATATACATTTTGGCATAACTCAACAGCTTTTACAATCAAATGGTTTTTTTCAGTTAAGAATATCAAAGAGAACATAATCCAGAATCTCTGTGTGATACCCATCTTTACGTGGCTTATTACCTTTACTATTTCTTTAAAGACTTTATTTTTAAAAACTATCTATTTGTTTATATAACTGAATATATTGCTTTTTCTCTCTCTCTCAAGCCTACGTACATTTTTACATACATTATAAACTATTCCATCTGAATCAGTCTTATTGTGAACCTATTGCTTTAAACTGCAGCATTCTAAGACTGAAACAGCACTGTGGCTGCTGGCTCTGCCCACTTCAGCTTCCCAACATGGTGGTGGTACATTTTCCGCCAGCTCTGGGAGCCATCAACTCTCAGAAATAGTGGGTCTATGCTTCTATCAAAGCAGTGTGTAGCCCAGAAACCTCTTTTTGTTTTGTACTAGCAAAGGCTAAATCCACCATGCAGCTTAATGTGCCACTTGCAGAGGCCTCATTCCTGCCATACTGCAGGTCCAGCGTGCACACCAGGAACCCCCATAGTAGATAGTAGCTCAAACATGCAGGCTGCCGCTAACTTGAGAGAGACAACTAGGAACTGTTTTTAGCTCCGTTTTAGAATCTTTTTACCCAGGTTTTAGGTGGAAACTCTTGCCAACACGTTGGGCGCCATTTGTAGGTGGAGAGTTTTATCTCCAGTCCCGACAAACCCCGCCATGTAGCTTGCTTTAACATTTCAGAGTGCCATAAAGTAATTATGTACCTAAGTAAATCAATCCCACTGAAGATGTACAGCACAGAAACACTACAAACTGGCTACCTACTTGTAATAGAAATTAAATAATTTTAGTCTCAAAAGTCAACAGGACAAAATTTGCCATTAATTACAGGTTATATATTAATTACAGGTTTTTCCATAAATAATTTTAAAAAACAAAATTCCTGCACTACAATAGCTTAGTAATATATCTCAAGAAAAATTCAAAAATGTATCACATTTCATACAATTGCTCAACTTTGTTTTATATCATTCTCCTTAAACATGTACAAACATTTTTATTTTCTTTATGACTAATAGAGCACTGAATTTTTGACTAATTGAACCAATTCAACTTGACAAACTACATTCAAGTAACACTTAATAGCCATTGCATCAACAGTAAATCGATACTGATTAAGACACTGGCATTAAGTTGAACATTTTTGCCCTTTTCTGGTTTAGTAATGATGAAAATATCAATACTTGAATTTTAATGTCTAAGGGTTAAAATAAAAAATCACAATCTGTGCTCTTAGTCTTCTTTTGTTTTCTTCTCTTAGCCCCTTCTTCCTTGCTCCTCTCTCTTGGTCATCTCTTCCTCTCTTGTCCCTCCCCTTCATGGCCCAAGTCAGTCTACTGGCCATGTTACATCCACTACTTTCTCTCCCTGCTCCTTTTGTGCTCTCCCTTAAATCTACAATAAAAACTTCCCCTCAGCCACACCTTGGAGCAGTGATGTCGTTACTTTATACATCTGGTTCCAAAACCTCCTAGATGGGGCATACATGGAAACTTTTCTAAGGACTTTGCCTTCTAACTACACCAGATTGCTAATTTGACTGTTCTAAGGTATGTATGGATCAATTGCTTCTGCTAGCTTCTACGACCCATAATATTTGACTACAAATTCTATAGTCTGTCTCTTCAAACACTTCTTCCTCTGACTGACTATGCTTACCCACTCTGATTCTGGGCATCTCTCCATCTCTCTGGCTCATGGAGTCTGCTATACCATTCTGATTGTATGTCACATGAGAAGGCTCTGTCTCTACCTCTACCTGCTCTCTGCTTTCCAACTGGGTAAGTTTTTTCTCAGTCTCTCTAGCCCCTGAAGCCTGTTATGTCATCCTGAACACCCACCATGTGGGCATCACTGCTATCCCTCACCCTTAATTTGAACCCCCCTTTTCCTGAAAAACCTCTCCAGTCTGCTTCTTCAGTTGCTTTCTCCTTTAATTGTTGTACCCACTTGTTTATGTCTTCAGGTCCCTCATAGAGTTTCCTTCCTTCCCCTAGGAGCTGCCTGCTAAGACTTTCCATATGCTTCTAGGTCACTATGATATTATAATATTCCTTCTGTTGGAATTCCTGCTTGTGATCCTTGTCTCTCACTGTGGCCTTGTTTTCCTCTGTCTCTCACCTCCCTTTTGGAGCTTATTAGAATGCTTTTTCTTCTGGAGTTCCCTTTGCAATCCTTTCTTGTTCCCTCCTCAAACACATTAAAGCCTTTCCTTAAAGCCTCACTGTTTTACTACAAACACCTTGCTCAATGTCTAAAGATGGCCCACTTGGTTTTCAAATTTTCTCATATGGTAAAAACTTCTGCCACTGCACAAACATATGATCACCAAATTTATTATATCTAAATTTCTCTGTTCTATAACACCAATATATCACATTGCTAAACGTGTTATAGTTCCCACACTTGAAAATCTTTTATCTCTATGGTTTTGTTGCTCTATGCTCTCAAAAAAAACATTCTCTTAAGACCATCAAGTAGCTCTATCATGTAGGACTTAGACCCAGGGGCACAATGTGTGCCCCATTCCCTTACCAATTACAGCCCCAGTCGCAGGCCAGCTGGCAAGGCCTCTGCAGGCAAGCCTGACCCTCACCCCCCAATCAGACCTTGTAATCTAAAACCCCCACTCTCTCCCTCAAACCCACCCATTTGCTGAGACTGCAGCTGTTCCCTAAGACACAGACTCTGCCAGATCGGATTGAACCAAGAGGTGAGCTACTGTTCTCTCAGCCAGTAACCCAAGCCTCTAGGCCCTAGGCCCAGGGGCACAACTGTGTCCCCATACCATCACACGTTGCAGCCCCAGTTGCAGGCAAGAGTCCTGAGGGCAGGCTTTTCCATTACCCCTACTGTACCCTGCAATCTACAAGTTTGCACTCTGGTTCCTAAAACCAGCCATCCCCCATGACACCCCAGTAGCTCCCTGAGACACAAACACCACCAGGGCTGTTTGGATCAAGAATTGCTCCCTGAGACACAGATACCTTTTGCACCAATTGAAGCAAGATATGGGTAGATGCCAGTGCAAAAATACATACAACAACATAAAGAACAATATGGCATCACCAGAACTTAGTTGTTCTTCTACAGCAAGATCTGATCATCACAGCATAGAAGAAGCAGAAGAAAATGACCTTAAAAATGACTTTATATAGATGATAGAGGCCTTTAAATGGAAAGGAAAAGTTCCCTTAATGAAGTCAAGGAAAAGACAAACAGAAAATTGGAAGAAATAAATAAATCCTTTAAATAAAATCAAGACAACCAAGAAAAAGCAATCAAACGGTGAAGAAAACAGTTCCAGACTTGAAAATTAAATTAAAGGCAATAAAGAAGACAAAATCTGAGATAATGCTGGAAATTGAAAATCTGAGTAATTGAACAGGAACTACATATGAAAGCATGACCAACCGAATGTAGGAGATGGAAGAGAAAATCTTTGGCATTGAAGATATGATAGAGGAAATAGATTCATGGGTCAAAGAAAACATTAAAGGCAACAAAATAATAACACAGAACATCCAGGAAATTAGGGACACCATGAAAGACCAAACCTAAGAATAATACGAAAAGAAGAAGAATACCAGCTGAAAAACACAAAAAAAAATATATATTCAATAAAACTATAAAAGAAAACTTTCTCAACCTAAAGAAGGAAATGTCTATGAAGATACAAGAAGCTTAAAGCACACCAAATAGATTGGACACCAAAATAAAGAAAAATGTTCACTTGCCACATAATAAAAAGAATACTAAGAGCTGCAAAGGAAAAAATCCAAATAACATATAAAAGCAGACCTATCAGAATAACACCTGACTTCTCAATGGAGACTCTGAAAGGCAGAAGGTCCTGGACAGATATTATATAGTCACTAAGAGACCATGGATGCCAGCCCAGACTATTATACCCAGCAAAACTCCCAATCACCATAGACAGAGTAAACAAGATCTTCCATGAAAAAAGAGATTTTAACAATAGCTATCTACAAATTTAGCCCTACTGAAAGCATTACAAGGAAAAATCCAATAAGGAAGTTAGATGCACCCATGAAAACACAGGCAATAGATAATCCCACATAAACAAATCCTAAAGAAATGAAATACACACACAATACTACCAAAAGAATAACAGGAATTAACAATCACTGGTCATTAATATCCCTTAATATCAATTGACTCAATTCACCTATAAAAAGACACAGGTAAACAGAAAAGATTTGTAAACAGGATTCATGCTTCTGCAGCATACAAGAAACATTCAACTTCAAAGACAGACACTGCCTCAGAGTAAAAGGTTGAGAGAAGACTTTCCAATCAAATGGACTTAAGAAGCAAGCTGATGTAGCTATCCTAATAGCTAACAAAATAGACTTAGTAAAATTAATCAAAAGAGATTGAGAAGACATTATATATTCATCACATGAAAAATCCAACAAGATGAAGTCTCAATTCTGAACATTTATGCTCCAAATTCAAGGACACCTTCATATGTAAAAGAACCATTACTAAAGCTTAAATTGCACATCAAAGCCTACACACCAATAGTGAGAGACTTCAACACACCACTCTCACCAGTGGACAAATCTGCCAGACAGAAACTTAACAGAGAAACAAGGGAACTAACAATGTTATAACTCAAATGGACTTAATAGATATCTACAGAACATTCAACTCAAACACAAAAGAATATCTTCTTCTCAGCACACTATATAACCTTCTCTTAATTTGACCACATACTGGGTCACAAAGCAAATCTCAACAGAGACAAAAAAATTAAAATAACTTTCTGTGTTGTATCAGACCACCAAGGCTTAGAGTAAGAATTCCACAACAACATGAATTACAGAAAGCCTACAAACTCATAGAAACTGAATAATGCTCAATTGAATCACCACTGGATCAAGGAAGAAATAAAGAAAGAAATTAAAGATTTCCTAGAATTCAATGAAAATGGCTGTACAACAACATAGCCAAATTTATGGGACACTATGAAAGCAATATTAAGAGAGACGTTCATAGCTATAAATGCCTACATAAAGAAGTTGAATAAATCTCACACTATAGTGACTTAATACCACACCTGAAAGCTCAAGAACAAAAAGAAGCAAATTCATCCAGGAGGAGTAGATGCCAGGAAATAACCAAATTGAGGGCTGAGATCAATAAAAGAGAAACAAAGAGAACAATACAAAGAATCAATGAAACAAAGAGTTGGTTCTTTGAGAAAATCAACAAGACAGACAAACCCTTATCCAAACAAACCAAAAGGCAGAGAGAGAGAGAGAGAATATTCAAATTAACAAAAGCAGAAACAAAAAGGGATATATATATATATATATATATATATATATATATATATATATATATATATATATATGCAAGGAAGGAGAAAATCCAGAGAATAATCAGGTCATATTTCAAAATCATGTACTCCACAAAATTGGAAAATCTAAAAGAAATAGAAAATTTTCTGTA
The DNA here is from genome assembly GCF_949786415.1 of Peromyscus eremicus. NCBI lineage: Eukaryota > Metazoa > Chordata > Mammalia > Rodentia > Cricetidae > Peromyscus > Peromyscus eremicus. The sequence continues at coordinate 3,050,824 of NC_081424.1, read as the reverse complement.
TAGGTACCATTTATGAAAATTAAATCAAGAAAGATAAACAATTTAAATAGACAGATAACCCCTATGAAAACAGAAGTAGTCATTAAAATTCTCCCAACAACAACAACAAAAAATGCCTAGAGCCAGGTGGTTTCAGTGAAGAATTCTACCAGAATTTCAAAGAAGAGCTAATACCAATACTTTTCAAATGATTCCACACAAAGGAAACAGAAGAAACATTGCCAAACTCTTTCTATGAAGCTACAATTATCCTGATACCCAAACCACACAAAGATGCAACAAAAACAGAGAATTACAAATCAATCTTCCTCAGGAACATTAATGCAAAAATACTCAATAAAATACTGGTAAACTGAATCCAAGAACACAACACACACACACAAAAAAATCATCCACCATAATGGCTTCATTCCAGAGATGTAGAGATCATTCAACATATGAAAACCTGTCAATGTAGTTTACCATATAAACAAACTGAAAACAAAAACAAAATCATCTCATTATATGCTGAAAAATCTAAGACCTCTTCATGATAAAGGTCTTGGGGAAATAAGGAATGCAAGGAACATACCTAAATATAATAAAGGCAATTTACAGCAAGCTGAAAACTGACATCAAATTAAATGCAGAGAAACTCAAAGTGCTAACACTAAAATCAGAAACAAGACAAGGCTGTCCACTTTCTTTATATCTATTCAGTGTAGTACTTGAAGTTCTAGCTAGAGCAGTAAGACAACAAGAGGACATCAAACGGATACAAATTGGAAAGGAAGAACTCAAGCTTTCTATTTACAGATGACATGATAGTATACATAAGTTACCCCAAAACTTCTTCCAGGGAACTCCTTCAGCTGATAAACAACATCAGTAATGGGACAAGATACAAGATAAATGAAAAAAAATCAGTAGCCCTCCTATACACAAATGAAAAAAGGACTGAGAAAGAAATCGGAGAAACAACACCCTTTACAATAGCTACTTCATGTCTGTGATGAAAGAAATTGAAGAAGATATCAGAAAATGGAAAGATCTCTCATGCTCATGGATAGGTAGAAACAACATAATAAAAATGGCAATCTTACCAAAAGCAATCTACAGATTCAATGCAATCCCCATCAAAATCTCAACACAATTCTTCACAGACCTCAAAAGAACAATGATCAATTTCATATGGAAAACAAAAAAACCCAGGATAGTTAAAACAATCCTTTATAATAAAGAAACTTCTGGAGGCATCACTATCCCTGACCTTAAGCAATACTATAGAACTATTTTAATAAACAGGTTGGTATTGGCATAAAAGCTGACATGTGGACCAATGGAATTGAATTGAAGACCCTGACATTATTCCACACACCTATGAATATCTGATTTTTGACAAAGAAGCCAAAACTGTACAATGGAAAAAAGAAAGCATCTTCAACAAATGATCCTGGCATAACTGGATATCAACATGTAGAAGAATAGAAATAGTTTCATATCTACCACCATGCAGAAAACTCAAGAACAAGTGGATCAAAGACCTCAACATAAATCCACCTACACTTAACCTGTTAGAAGAGAAAGTAGGAAGTAGCCTAGAATGCATTGGCACAGGAGATCACTTCCTAAATATAACACTAGTAGCACAGACACTGAGAGCAACAATTAATAAATGGGACCTCCTGAAACTGAGAAGCTTCTGTATGGCAAAGGACATAGTAAATTGACATCTTACAGAATGTGAAAAGATCATCACCAACCCCACATCTGACAGAAGGCTGATCTTCAAAATACATAAAGAACACAAGAAACTATACATTAAAATACCAAAAAAATCCAATTTAAAAATGGGCTACAGAAATAAACAGAAAATTCTCCTCAGAAGAATTTCAAATGGCCAAAAGACATTTAAGGAATTGCTCAACATCTTTAGTCATCAGGGAAATGCAAATCAAATTGACTCTGAGATACCATCTCATACATATCAGAATGGCTAAGATCAAAAACACTGAAGACAGCTTATGTTGGAGAAAATGTGGAGCAATGGGAACACTCCTCCACTGTTGGTGGGAGTACAAACTTGTACAGCCATTTTGGAAATCAGTATGGTGGTTTCTCAGAAAGTTAGGAATCAGTCTCCCTCAAGACCAAATGATACTACTATTGGGCATATACCCAAGGCATGCTCAATCATAGCACAAGAACACTTGCTGAGCTATGTTTATAACAGCATTATTTGTAATAACCATAACCTGGAAACAACCTAGATGAACCTCAACTGAAGAAAACGTGGTAAATTTATATAACGGAGTATTACACAGGGGTAAAAATACAATGGCATCATAAAATTTGCAGGCAAATGGATAGAACTAGAAAATATTCTTAGTGAGGTAATTCAGACTCAGAAAGACAAACATGGTATGTACTCACTCATAAGTAGATAGTAGATGTAAAGCGAAGGACAATCATACTACAACCCACAGCTCCAGAGAAGCTAGGAAACAAGGAGGACCTTAAGAGAGACACATGGATCACAGTGAGAATGGGAAACAGGAGATCTCCTTGACAAAACTGGGGATGAAGTGGGGCAATAGAGCAGAGGGAATGGAGGATGAGAACATGAAGGAATGAGGTAGTCAAACTGGGGGAGGAATGGAGTTGGAGTTCAGTGAAAGAGGTATCTTGATAGTGGGAGACATTACGGGGTAAGAGCGAAACCTGATGCTAGGGAAATTCCCAGGAACCCACAAGAACGAACCCAGATTAGACTACTGGCAGTGGTGTAGAGGGTGCCTGAACTGGCCTGCCTTGGTAATCAGATTGGTAAATACCCTAACTCTCATTCTAGAGCCTCTATCCAGTAACTGATGGAAGCAGATGCAGAGATCCCCTGCCAAGCACCAAGCTGAGCTCAGGGAGTCAAGTCAAAAAGAAGGAAGAGGGATTATATGAGTTAGAGGAGTCAAGATCATGACTGGGAAAGAAATCTGCAGAGACAACTGAAACAAGCTTGTAGGAACTCACAAACTTTAGACTAACAGCTCTCCAAATAGGATGGGATCAGACCTCTGCATACAGGAGACAGTTGTGTAGCTTCCTCTGTTTGAGGGGCCCCTGGCAGTGGAATCAGAAACTAACCCTCATGCATGAACTGACTTTCTAGTGCACATTATGTATGGTGGGATGCCTTGCTTACCCTTGATGCAAAGGGGAGGGTCTTAGTCCTATTTGAACTGAATGTACCAAGCTTTGCTAAATCCCCATGGGAAAGCTTATTATTTTGGAGGAGAGGATGGGTGATACATCAATAGGGGAAGGCTGAGGAGTAGCAGGAGGAGGGATGAGAGGGAGATCTGTGGTTGGTATGCAAAATTAATAAAAAAATTTTAAGATAAGAAAAAGATTATCATGTAAACTCTTTTTCTTGGGATTTTTAAGTTCATTAGGTACAGTTAAAAATTTTGTAAAATTTGAATAAAAAATTAGCTTAAATAAAACTTGTAACAAAATAGTTTTTAGATATATAAATTGGCCATCTTTATTTGCTACAACATACTATATGTGTAATTTAACTCTTGTTTAGAAAAATAGATAAATACAGCATACTGTACACATAACTTAGATTCAACTCTTGTTATGGGAAATAGATGTTTTTAAATAAGAACTATGTGGTTTACTTCTGTCTTGGCTGATGACCTCAACAGGATGGAATCAACATGTAGCAGGCAGCCACTCGGGTTAATAAAAAAAGAGTAGATGTAAATTTACCACCATCTTGATTAAGATGACCATTTGATATTAAACAAGGCAATAATCATAAAACTTATTAGTTCTGCTAAGCCCACTGCTCATCATTGGATACAGCATGTCTCCACAGTATTTTGGATTAAGATGAATTTTTTTTTATGAGGATGAATTTCTAAGGTCATAAAGATCTACTCAGGTTAACAGAAACTGATTTTAAAATATATATCTAACCACTTATGTCTAACTATTCAATAACTGGCTTCTAGAAAATTTTAGAAAAAAATAACATGTTTAATGTATAATGATTGTCTTGTCAATGAGCTTTATAAATTATGAAAGTTGTAATGCTCTATTCAGATTAACAAAAGCTGACTTAGAGATTTACATCTAACCACTTCTGTCTTTACCCACTATGTTCAACACAGGTATCTAGAAAATCTTCAATAAAGAACAACCTGTTTGATAAATAAGGTATGTTTTACAAATAAGGTTTATAAATTACTAAGGTCTCTTCAGGCTAGCAGAAACTCACTTGACAATATTTGTCTAACTTCTAAATCTTTCCTAACCTTGTTAAGCTTTAGCTATTTGGATGAACTAAGTCTACATAAAAACAACATATTCTATAATGATGCACTAGGAAACGATCAGGAAATTAAAATTTCCAGTCTCTCTGTGAACTGAATTTATCGTTTAAAGTTCTATTTTGATGGTATAGGGTCTTCAGTTAAATTTTCAAGTCAAATTTTTAAGGTTCAACTGTAGGCAGAGTCTTTCTGTGTTTTGGCAGTCACTCCCAAAGAACCATTCAGAAACTTATTATGAATTATAAATGATCAGCTGAAAGCCCAGGCTTGCTACTAGCTAACTCTTACATTTTAAATTAACTCATTTATTTTAATCTACATTCTGCCACATGGCATTTTCTCTCTTCATCTTGTACCTCCTATTTTCTCTCCATGTCTGGATAGCAAACCCCCGGACTCCACCCTTCTTCCCAGTGTCCTTAGTCTGGTTTTCCCACCAAACCTTATGTTGTCCAGCTATTGGACAGTCTGTGTCTTTATCAAACCAATCACAGCAATATATATTACACAGTGTAAAGGAATATTCCAGGTTTCCTCTTTTTGACTCATTAACAAGGAGTATTTTAAATTTAACATAACAAAATTACACACAACAAATAAAGTTATCAAGTAAGAATTACAGTTACAATAGCCAGCCCATTCATATTTGGCAAACTTAGAGAAAATACCCTATTAGTTATCTTACTTTGTGAGTCTCAAGTTTTATACCTAATATACATTTTATCATAATTAAGGAAAACTTTCATACCACTATCAAGTCTTCAACTCCGTCAATGACCACAGAAGGATGAAATGTTAATTAACAACACGGACATCTTGCTGCCTAGACTGTGAGCCAAATTCTCCAATATTAGGACATCCATCTTTTGTCTACAGGCCTAGCATTTTCTGACAGACTTTTCTTAGAAGCAGGGAATTTTGAAGGGCTTTCCTACCATGTCTTGACAAAGTTTGTCATTTGCTTTCTTTTTCATCCTGCTGGTCCAGTTTGCATAGTGTACTGTCAACAATTGAGGCAAGGGCAGATCTTTGCCCAAATGACTACTTTTTGCCATAAAGAAAGCAAACTCCATGCGGAGGTTCTTCAATGCTCATTATCTCCTCTGAATTAAATTGATGCTGCCAGGATCAGACATGCCTCACTGCCAAGAAAAGTCTTATGTCATTAAAACCTTGTAAATGCCATATTCTGTAGTTCTTCTAAGTGTTTGGAGACCATCTCTCTATCTAAACATATGTTTGTCCTTGAAAACATGCCTAATATGACTACAAGGTGATTACTATAGATGACTAACTACTAAGCTGTATTTCTTAATTACACATTATATTATTAAATGAAATGCATAAGCATAATACCCCAAACAAGAATAGAAAGATACATACAGTATAACAAAATTAACCTTATACTTGTATCAATAAACCAAAATCCGTACCAATGTAAAATATTTTTATTATAACAGTTGTTTTTGGAAATGGATTCAATAATCTATCCTTTTTTTCTGTCATTCCTATATCATATCCCCCTTTTTTTCTTTAGAAAGGAAACTTTGAATTTTAACTATTTTGTTCACTTTCTTTTTCTTTCTTTCTTTCTTTCTTTCTTTCTTTCTTTCTTTCTTTCTTTCTTTCTTTCTTTCTACTAAGGTGAATAACAACTTGTAACCAACCTCCATTAAATGATAAGCTTCCATAGTCCATCTTTTGAGAATGTGGGTGTTGTTGTTTAGACTACACCCTGCTGTTTGTGGGCACAGGTATCTTTGAGGAAATCTTGAAAAAATCAGAGTAATTGTTAGGTCTTGGCTGGAGTAGTTTGTGAGGCTGGACCATCTCAGGCAGTAGTCTTGAAATTGTTCTGGTTGAAGAACTTACAAACTGCAATGAAGGAATTTTGAGATGCTGGATCACCTGGCAATTTGTTTTCATTAGTGTCTGGTCCTCTTGCATTGAAAATACATAAACTTTTTAAAGGTAAAAATGCATATATGCATGAGTACAACTGTAGACTGTGTGTTATACACAAATCAGACAAAGATAATCTTATTGTTTTATGTTTGAGTGGGTAAAATATACATTATGTGTCTTGTAGTTCTTCTAGGTTTACGTTTTTATGTTTGTATTCGGGATTTTCATGGCTCTTCCCCAATCAAACCTGATCTATGTCAATCTAGAATATTTGCAGCTTCTCATTTCATGTGGAAATAAAAGCATAACTTGTTCCCCAAAGTAACATACCTTTTGACTTCCATTTTGAACTCAAGACATTTTTAAAATATATAGTTTGGTTTAATCTTGTAGCTTTTATAATCCAGTGGCTCTTAGCAGCCAAATATTTAGACAGAACAATAACACAGGTTCCAGACTCTCTGTGTGTTTTCCATCCTGATGTGGTGATTTTTAAATATTATTTTCTCTCTTTTTAAGGACTTCATTATCTTAAATAAATATGTATAATATATTTATATATTACATACAATTGTCCATACCATTTTTCTTTTTTTTCTCAAACCTTTGCACATTTTTAAACACATTGCAAACCGTTTAGAAGCTATTTTTGTCTGGATCTGTCTTTACTAAGCATTTGTTTTGTTTTTTGATTACTTGAGACAAATCTTAAACTGCTGTATTAGTTGTCAGCATGGGCAGGCTTAGTACATGGCATCAGTGGCTGGCTACTCTCTGCTTGGTTCCCTGAGAGCTTAGCATCATTGTGGGTGTACTAGAGGGAACCATGTTTACTGCTCAACCTTTTAGAAGTTGTTGGGTCCATGCTCTCACTCAGTAGCATGCTGCCTGGTGCTCATAAACCCCATTTAAGTGTTTGGTAGCAGGACCTCGTAAGAGAGCCAAGCTTGTGTTTGTCACTAACGCCAAGCCAAGGAAGTTGCCTCTTAAAGAGGCTGTGCCTCTTTTTGTCACTGCTTTTGCACTTATCCAGGAAAAGGTGGTTATCAGGAAGCTGTGTCGGGCTCCATTTTTATGTGCTTAGAATCTTCTTTTAAACTTTGTAGGTCTTATGTGGAAAGTCTGGCCCCATGTTAGAAGGTCATTTGTAGGGAGAGTTTTTCATCAGGACCAGGATCAGCTCTGTTCTACCAGATATTTCCCAATAACCACTCGGAGGATTATTATTAATTATAAATATTCAGCTGATAGCTCAGGCTTCTTACTAGTTAACCCATATTTTTAAATTAACCCATATTTTTATCTACCCCCTGCCACATGGCTGTACCTTCTTTTAACATGACACTTCCATCTTACTTCTTTCTGTGTCTCTCCTGACTCCTGAGACTGTCTTCTTCCCAGCATTTTTTGTGTGTTGCTTTCCTGCCTATACTTCCTTGCCTAGCTACCAGCCCATTTGATATTGTAATAAACCATTCAGAAGGTACCTTGGCAAAGACACATCTTCGCAGTGTACAAAAAGATTATTCCATAACACAATCCAGTTTTCAACTTCACAGCTTCACACAATGGCCTCTCTAGGCCTCCTTTCAGGGACATTTCTGACACAGTGGCTTTATTCCATGACTCCTTTTTTATATTCTTAACTCTAAATCTAGAACTTCATTTCCAAATCAGCTAAGTTCTGCTGCTGGCTGGGGCTGGAATATGGCTCCATGATGCAATTATAACTTCACCAGCTTTCTGTCTTTCACTGCCTAAGCTTGGCTGTCCTGAAATTTGCTCTATAGGCCAGGCTAGCCTCAAACTCAGAGATCAGCCAGATTCTGCCTTTCCAGTGCTGTAATTAATGGCATGCCTCACCACACCTAGCTCTAAACTTTTCTTTAGTTTCTTTCCATAAGTTGGAAAATTAGCTGGGTGGGACCTTGCCCTACGGTTACCACTCTTGTTATTCCATTTATTAATCCAATTATCTCCATTAAAACAGGATTTAGCTTCATTCTCCTCCCTTTTGCTTTTTTTCTTTCCAAATTTACATTTTGTAATTTACCCTGCTTGGTGTGCTCCTTCTCATTATAAATCTTCATTAGCGTTAGCACTAGTATCCACATGACAGAGTCTGTATGAGGCTGTTTTGAGATTTCCTCTGCCAAGGGAATTAAACTAAAATTCTTCACTTTAGCCTCAAGCAGACACTTCAGTTAAGGGCAAAAGGCAGCCACTTTCTTCACCAAAATATCCCTAAACCAGTCTGTAGGCCACACACTAACATTCTGCTATTCTGAAACATCCTGATTTCCAAAGTTCATCAAATCACATTCAGCACTACTGTCTTCCATGCTCCTACTATACCCTTCTGGGGACTTTGAAGGAGTTAAAGGCTAAATAATTAAACCTATAGATTTCCATAGTTATGATAACTAAATTAGCTATAGAATTTTCACATCACAAAGGTAAGATAGACAATACAGAATTTTCTCTAATTTTGCCAAACATAAATGGACTAGATATTATAACAGTAATTCTTACTTGATAATTTGTTATTTTTTTGTATATAATTTTACTATGTTAAAGTTAAAACCTTCCTTCTTAATTAGACAAAAAGTAGGAAATGTGGCATATCCCTTTTTTTTTTTTTTTTTTTTTTTTTTTTTTTTTTTTTTTGGTTTTTCGAGGCAGGGTTTCTCTGTGTAGCTTTGCGCCTTTACTGGAACTCACTTGGTAGTCCAGGCTGGCCTCGAACTCACAGAGATCCGCCTGGCTCTGCCTCCCGAGTGCTGGGATTAAAGGAGTGCGCCACCACCGCCCGGCGGCATATCCCTTTATACTGTGTAAATATATGTCACTCTGACTGGTTTGATGAAGAGGCAGACTGGATAATAGCTGAACAGAGTAAGGTTAGGTGGGAAAACCAGACTAAGGACACTGAGAAGGAGGGTGCAGTCAGAGGAGTTGACATCAAGATATGCAAAGGAAACAGGAGGTGCAGGAAAGAGAGGTAACACCATGTGGTCTAATTAGATTGATATAAATGTGTTAATTTAAGTTGTAAGAGTGAACTGGTAACAAGCCTGAACTATTGGCCAAGCATTTATAATGGTTATTTGGGAGTGACTGCTGGGACACAAAAACTCCATGGATATTCAACCTTAACATGAATAAAAACCACAAAATCTTAGTCTTATGCATGTTACTAATTTATTGTAAATTGTTAAATATAATAAAGACATGCAAGTTAATATCAATAATGACCACCTTATAAATGATCAAATTCTTTAATATGCTCAGAACTATGCTCAAGGTCATGCTTATTACAAATATTGTTGATTTTATTTAGCTTTCTGTATATACTTTCAAAGTTGTGCCTAAAGCAGGTAACTAAAAACAAGTAAAGTTTTTTAAAATTAGTATACTTATTAGAAGTCCCTCAAACTCTCTGCCTCTGGAATGGTAGGATTAAAGGTGTGTGTGTGCCAACATTTTCTGGCCTCTATGTCTATCTAGTGGCTGTTCTGTTCTCTGATCCCAGATAAGTTTATTAGGGTCCACAATATATTGGGGGACACAATATCACCACACTCTCTCTCATTATCCTAGGTTTGAGACTACTTGCACACCCTCAGCTATCAGGACCATGGACCTGGAAGTTTCAAGGGTACACCCAAGATAAAAATTTCCCCTTAGCTCCTTATTTTTACATTGTGTCCCTAATCTACATCTGTAACAGTAGGTTTCCAATCAACTGAAAAATACAAACTGTTCCAAACTGGAACCAGCAAGCCCTGGACTTGCTTAAAATTGATATAAACTAGATGCTTTTGATGAAATTTCTTGCCAGTCTGTGGCCCTGGCTTGAAAGTAATTCTAGGTATGTAAAGGCATAAATGCAAAAAGCACTTCCACTGGCTTCTCTAAAAGTTGCTTTCACTTCATTTAAAGCTGCTTGTCCTAGGTGGTCCTTCATAACCTGGACAACAAGTGAATCCTCTCATTGCCTGAATTCTCTCCGCACTCCTGGCATTTGCCCAGCATTCCAGGTCTTCTGGGCCCTGACAAAAATGTCCTAATTTCAGCTAAGAAGCTCTACATCAAAAAACTTTGCTGTTAACAAAAGAGCTGACATGTTGGGTTCAAAAGAAACTGGGGACAAATGACTAACTGTGGTGCTTATTAGCATAGCAAAGTGCATACTGGCCTCTAGGCTCTCTCAGCATCCCAAGTGCCTGTTACAGAGTCCACGCAGGCACCCTGACTCCCCTCACCTCTTCACCCTACTCCCCACCCTAAGCTTGTCAGCCTCATGGGCAGCCCTTCACTACATGCCCTCTTGTTCTACCTTTGTCTTCCTCTCTTGGTCCCCTCTCTCTTGCTTAGCTCTTCTCTTCTCTTGCTTTGCCCTCCTTTCTCTCCTCTCATGATTCAGTTCAGTCTACTGGCCATGTTTAGTCTACTCCTTTCTCTCTCTGCTCCCACTGGCTGCACTCTCCCTCATATCTACAATAAAAATTGTCCTCTCATCCATACAAAAACAAAAAACACAGTCTACAATTTTCTTACTTTCGTGATTCATGATCATTCTCTGAATACTTCAATAGCTGTATTATTACAAATTTTTTGATAACAGTTCATTAGTAGTGCACTATAACAAATGAATGTGTAACACATTGAATGTCCATTCAATCTCACAATTCTTTTTCTGGCTCTAAAATGTGCTTAGATAAACTATAGAAGTAACATTAAGTAAATAAAGCAAAATTAAGCAAACTTTTAAAAATGATATTTTTATACTTCAACACTCAAAATTTATTTAAAAAAATATGACCAATATATTACATGTCAATCATAGCTATCATTGAAGATCTCTTAATTCAGTGTTTGGGGTGATTAATGAAAGTAAGTATTAGTGTGGCACCCATGAACTCTTAAGTAGAGAAGGAAACAAGATTTTGAGTGATTTTTTTTTTTTTTTTTTTTTATTGCTCCAGGCCTTAGCGCATGAAATGAGCTTCTCTCACTGAATCGGAGACATGCTATTTTGACTAAACTGGCTAGACAGAGTGCTCTTGGGATCCAATTGTCTTGGTCCCCAAAACCTGTGGTGTTAGGCATGTTTAGCCATGCCTAGCCTTTTAAATGGCCACTGGGGATTTGGACTCAGATATTCAAGTTTGCAGAACAAGAGTTCTTATCCACTGAACCATCTCCCTAACCTTTCACATTTCACTTACACAGGACATAGTTAGTTGACTGTCATTCCTATAAAAGAAAAGTTAAAGTATAGCCATTTAAAGACATTCTCAATGGAGAATTTTAGTAATATATTTTACTCATGGAGCAATCATCAAGACAAAAGAGTCAACAAATACAGCTCAGTCATCCAGCAGCTTTTGTGCTGAATAACTGATTTCCCAGTTAACAGCACAGATGTCAAGGAACTTTAGGATATGGAGCTTAGGTAGAAGAAGTGGAACCCTAGGGTCTTACTTTAGAGTTACTCCTAAATCAGCCCTTCTGCATTATCTGCTTCTTTTTTTTTTCATGATGTAAGTACTTTATTTCCCTAATAGGTGCCTACCTCCATGCTCTGCTTCACTATTAGCCCCACAACATTACTCACTTCTGAACTGTTATTTTTGCTTGTTTGTTTTGTTTAATTTTATTGAAAAATGTTTACCAAGAAAGATATCTGATCATATTATTTCTTCTCTCCCCCAACTCCTCCCAGATCCTCTCCACATCCTTACCCATCCAACTTTGTGTGCTTTCTCTTTTTCTCAAAGGGAAATGAAAAGCAATGACAAAAAAGGGGGGGTAACAATGGAAACAGGAAAAACAGCTACAAAAATTGAACATCAAAACAGACAAATAAACCAAACAATGAGTTGTCCAACCACTCCTGCACATTGGGCCTGCCCTGGAGTGTGATTAATGTACCCAGTGATACTGTCAGAGAAAACTGCTTTTCCTTTTCTAGCAGGTATCAATTGCATTGCAATTAACTTCTTGGTTAGGGGTAGGACTTGGCATCCAGTCCCACTTGTAGATTTCAGGGACTTGCTTTGGTTTGTTTGTTTGTTTGTTTGTTGTTGTTGTTTGGTTTGAACCAGTGTAAGTCTTGACCATGTTGTCACAATGTCTGTGATTTCATATGCCTGTCTGTCCAGCTGTGTCTGAAAAAAAAAAAAGCTTTTTTAGAGCCATCTGTCACCCCAGCTCTTACAATCTTTCTGCCTCCTCTTCAGCATAGACACATGTGATGTATGAGACTGGAGGGGAGTGGTTTGATGAAGACATCCTATTTAGAGCTGAGTGCTTCAATATCTCTCATTCTTTGCATATTGTCCAATTTCGATCTATTCATCAATTCCTAGCTATTGCATGAAGAAGATGTTCTGATGAAGATTGATTGATGCTGTGCACTATGTGTATAGCAATATGTTGTTCCAATTAAGTTATCACTTCACTTAAGTCAATTTTGTAAGGTTTATAATACACTACAAGTCAAATGGACTGAATGAACTTATACCAGTAACGATAATACTAACAGAGTATACATTTTTCCATCACAATATGTGGACTGGCTCTACAATATTCCACATATTAGACAACATATAAGAACACAAAATTAATAAAAAAATGATTGTTAAGTGAATTAATAACTTCTATAGTTTCTGATTGTAATGAAAATGAAGCCAGAAATCAACAAAATAAATTTAAATTATATAAATGTAGACTCTAAATTTGAAGCATCTAACTGAAGTTTATCCAATTGAGGAATACAGAAGTGTAAATTAAATCTTTCTTGAAGAAAAAGAAACTAAAAACAAACACCAAAACCTTTTAAAAGTATAAGGGGAATTTCAAACAATGAAAAATTATATATATTAAAAAAAACTCAGGTAAATATGTAAATAAACTAACAGTGAAATATTAATTTCAAAACTTAGGAAACTATGAAATAAATATAAATCAATAAATAAATGAATATATTTCTATGTGTGTGTTCAAGGCTGTCTTTTCTATTCTATTATTGAAAATAGATATTTTTCTCATATAATATATTCTGATCAAGGTTTCCCTCCCTCTACTTCTTCCAGTTCCTCCCCACCTCTCCTCCTATCCAGATCCACTTCTTTATGCCTCTCCTTAGAAAACAAAGAGGCCCTGATCCCACTGCTAGGAGCCCCACAAACAGACCGATCTATACAACTGTCACACACATGCAGAGGGCCTAGGTTGGTCTCACACAGGCTCTCTAGCTGTCAGCCCATAGTCTGTGAGCTCCTAGGAGCTCAGATCAACTGTCTCTGTGGCTTCCCCTGACATGACCTTGCATTTGAAATGACTTTTGGGGAACTATTCCCCACACTGAGTTGCCTAGCCCAGCCCTGATGCAGGGGGAGGAGCTTGGTTCTACCTCAGCTTTATTTGCCATGCTTTGTTGACTCACATGAGAGCCCTGCCCATTTCAAATAAAGGAGGAGGAGGAGTGGATGGAGGTGGGGGAGGGAATGGGAGGAGAAAAGGGAGGGGAAACTGTGGTCACGATATGTAAAATAAATGAAAAATTTTAATGATACAAAAAATGAAAACAGACTTCTAAGGGATAGTATTAAAATAAAATACAATAATGTAGAACAAAAATGAACACTTCTGGACAGGACAAAACACACAAGCAGAATGACAATAGCCCAAGGCCAGGCACAATAAACTGACACAGATGAAGAAACTCACTTATTTGCACACTCAGGGATCCCATGAAAACACTAAACTTAATACTACAATATATATGCAAAGGACCCATAGGGTAAATTGAGAGAAATCTATACATAAACAAAACCTAAAGAATATGATTAAATTTTAAAATGTGCTAACATGACAAGACATGGAGCCTCCAAAGATACTGTTGAGTTCATTTTTGGTTGGCCATCTACTGCTGACATCTGCCTACACTAAAGAGTAGTTTTTTTTTTTTCTTGTAAGAGCTTCTTGGAGAAAAAAAAATTTTTTTTATTTGAAAGTGGTTACCAGTTCCCAGCACATCCACACATAGCTATCTATTCTATTTCACTCTCCTGTGGAAATCTGTCTCCCCTCGTCCCTTACTCTATACCAAACCTCTGTGGTTCTGTGGACTGTAGCTTGGTTTTTATTGACTTAACAACCAATATAAGTGCATGCAAATCATATTTGTCCTTCTGAGTGTAAGATTCCTCATTCAAATTGATTTGTTCTAGTTCCATCCATTTACCTGTGAACTTCATGATTTCATTTAATAGCTGAGTAAATGTATCATATTTTTTCATTGTTCTTCTGAGGAAAAGTATGTTTTTTCCAAGTTCTGGCCTTTAGGAATGGAGCAGCATAGAGCATCATTGAACAAGTGTCTCTGTGGTATAATAAAGCATTCTTTGGATATATGCCCAAGAGTGGTGTAGATAGGTATTGAGGTAGATTGATTCCCATCTTCCTGAGAAACTGCCACCCGATTTCCACAGTGACTGAACAAGTTTGCACTCCCACAAGCAGTTGATGAGTATTCTCCTTACTCGACATTCTCACCAGCAAGAGCTGTCACTTTTGTTATTGATCTTAGCCATTGTGACATATATATGATGAAATCTCAAAGTAGTTTTTATTTGCCTTTCCTTTATGGCTAACGATGTTAAACATTTCTCTAAGTGTTTCTCAGCCATTCAAGTTTCTTCGTTTGAGAATTCTGTATATCTGTACACCATTTAAATTGTGTTATTAATGTTCTTGATATCTAGATTTTTAGTTATTCATAATTTGGATATTAGCCCCCTATTGGGCATGTAGTTGGCAATAATCTTTTCTGATTTTGTGGGCTGCCACTTTGCCCAAATGATGGTGTCATTTGCCGTGCCGAAGCTTTTCAGTTTCATGAGGTCTCATTTATTAACAACTTACCATAGGCACAGACTACAAAAATCACAGGAAACAA
This sequence comes from Peromyscus eremicus, assembly GCF_949786415.1. NCBI lineage: Eukaryota > Metazoa > Chordata > Mammalia > Rodentia > Cricetidae > Peromyscus > Peromyscus eremicus. The sequence continues at coordinate 3,035,635 of NC_081424.1, read as the reverse complement.
AACCAAAAATAGAAAAATATAATATTGATCAAATATAATATTTCACAGGGTGGTGGCAACTTGTGTCTTTAATCCCAGCACTTGGGAGACAGAGACAGGTGGATCTCTGCATGGCTAAGGCCAACCTGGTCTACAAAAGTAAGTTTCAGGACATCCAGGACTGTCACACAGAGAAACCTTGTCTCAAAACATAAACAAAAACTAACAAAATATAAGAATAACCTATCAGAAGGTTAAATAGACAAATTTCAAAACAAAATATTTTTTAATAAGACTTTGAGCATGGGAGAGCAAGGATAGAGATTTTATGATAAATGAAGACATCATGGAAATTGGCAGAAACAGAGTGCTAGAGAGATTCCTAGGAATCCACAAGGATGACTCCACCTTAGTCTCCCAGCAATATTTGAGAGGGTGCCTGAACTGGCCTACTCTGGTGCCTGAACTGGCCTACTCTGGTGACCAGATGGCCAGATGGCTTCATAGAGCCCTCATCCAGTGACTGATGCAAGCAGATGCAGAAATCCACAGCCGGGCACCAGTCTAAGTTCCAGGAATCAAATGGATGAGAGAGAGGAGGGATTCTATGAGCAAGAGATATCGAGACCATGATTGAAAAAAACTACAGAGACAACTAGCCAAACTAGTGGAAACACATGAACTGTGGAACAATAGCTAAGGAGCCCCCATGGTACAGGACTAGGTCCTCTGGATAGGAGAGACAGTTGTTTAGCTTGAACTGTTTAGGGGGCCCCCAGGCAGTGGGATCGGGACCGTCCCTGATGCATGAGCTGGCTTTTTGGAGCCCAGTGCATATGGTGGGACATTTTGTGCAGCCTTGGTGCAAGGAGAAGGGGCTTGGACCTGCCTCAGCTGAATGTACCAGTCTCTGCTGACTCCCCATGAGAGACTTTGCCTTAACGGAGGTGGGAATTGGAGATAGGTTGGCAGGGAAGGCTGGGGGGCGGGGGAGGAGGGAAGAGAGGGGGATCTGTGGTTGGTATGTAAAACGAATAGAAACTTTCTTAATAATAAAAAAAGACTGAGAAAGGATTCATATCAAGAATATATATAGAATTTATAACTTAATCAAAAAATTAAGTACACCATCGATATCAAAACTTAAAAAAAAGAGTGTAAGCATTCAATAAATACTTGAAAAATGTTCAATATCATTTATTCTTTGAATAATGAATCAAAATTACAATTACATGTCACTTTACCCAAGATATGATAAATTATATATAAAATCAAAATACTGACAGTTATGGATAAAATGGAACATTTTTACACTATTATTTAAAATTTATATTGGTGCACACAAAATTAGTCTCCTTGACTAAATGAAATAAGACCGCCTTGAGTACCAACATGTAAGATACTGGTAAGCCACGAGCCATGTGGCAAGGTATAGATTTATAGAAATGGGTTAATTTAAGATAGAAGAACTAGATAACAAGAAGCCTGCCACGACCATACAGTTTGTAAGCAATATAAGTCTCTGTGTGTTTACTTGGTTGGGTCTAAGCAGCTGTGGGACTGGTGGGTAAGAGAGATTTGTCCTGACCGTGGGACAGGAAGGACCAGGAAAACTCTAGCTACAAAATAAGACAGGTCCACAAAACCAAATACTGTGTAAATTTGAAATGTATAAAATTAAACCCAAACAGAGATTAATTGTGACTGCCAGTGTGGGTTGGGTTGTGAGACAGTGTCGTTAGGACAAAACTCTCAGTTTGAGTTGAATTAGTTTGGTAAGTAAAATAGCAGTGGAGTGACAGCAGCTAACAACATTGTTATGTTTGAAGTTTGCTAACAAAGTAGATCTCGAATTTCTCACCATGCAAACCTGGAAGGGAACTACACAAAGTGTTTAATAGTTTAACCAGCATAATTTTTTGTAATTGGGATATAATGAATGGGCACCTTGAAATATTACATTGTTCAACTTAAACGCATAAAATGTTTATTTGTAAATCATACCTTAACAAAGATAAAACTTAAAAAGAAATCAAAATATGTTTCAGAACTGAAAATTGTAGTAAGTGAATACCATAAGCATTAAATTTCCCACATTACTTTCTTGAAGTAAAACTAGTTATTTTTATTTTAAATAAAATACATATTTATTTTCCTGAGACAATCACTGTCCTTTTCCGTTAGACCTTGGTCTTGAATCCCCTATCCTGGTGTTCATCCACTGTGATATACATTTAGTTCCTAGAATCCCCCATCATCTTTAAAGCCATTTATTATTTCTTTTAGAAGACTGGTATTCTTTCCCTTAAAGTCTGACTTTTATTATCACTGCTATATGTGAGGTGGACCTTCACCAGAGGCAAACAGACACAATTTCACCAGAGCGTCACCATATTCTACTTCCATGTTATCACAGTTAAAGGTAAACTGTAAACATTTTCAGTATTTATAGCTGTGTTCTGTTTTCTAAATTAATCTTTAATAATCTCTTTCATTAAGATGACATCACTTAACTTGTTAAAGACTTAGGAATTGCTTGCATGAAAAATATAAAGTCCATTAAAAAAACTCCTTTAAAGCACTATAGAGGTTTTGATTTAAGATCTTTAATTTTGAGCCACATGCAGTTCCCCTTATGCTAATACATTTTCCATTTTAATTATTGGATGTGTTCACAGAAGAAAATTACTGTGGAAATGAAATGTTTTTTTTCCACAAACAGTACTTAATGGTTGCTTTTGTTCTAAAAGAACTATGTGAATAAAATGAAGTTGTTGATTTCTTATAGTCAATTTATTCTCTGATTACTAGACTCAGTTACTAGATATCATCGGACAAAGTAGAGCACTAATCTTCCTGATGAGGACAGTTAAATGAGGCAATTTTTCATCTCACTACAGACTATGTGTAAGCAGAATGAAAAGTTAGCTGAGTTGACTAAACTACACTTGACAAAATGAAATGAGATGTGCATTCATTTTATAATTATGAAAGGGAGACCTAAGTGTGAGGTAATAGAAACATGATTATTCTGACAATTTTTGTATAATTGTTGAATTCACAACATGTTTTACAGTTTTATAATTTTCAGGTATGGATAACAACTTTGAAAATAGTATGTATAAGAGTTAAAGTAGAGTAAAATAGATGTTGGATTTCACTCTGAATAAGTAAGATGAACAGTTAAGGAGAGAAGTTGCAGAAAAATATGCATCATGGATGGGGAAGGTTGAAATGTAGAACTTTTAGCACCTGAAAAACAGAAAATAAAGAGAGTATGAGAGAAAGGAAGGTAACATCAGAAGAAGATCTGGAGAATTTGTACTAAAATATGGTGAAAATTTAAAAGTAATGCTGGGGAAATGGCTCAGGGTGTAAAATATTTGCCATACTCCAGACTCCTCTCTTAACTTGTTCTTTTCAAGGTTTTCTTCTCCTCATTCTCTCATGTTCTATTCCCTTACTAGAAAAGGGTGTCCTTTCCAGAATAATTTTGACCATAAATTTTATACCAACAGCACTAGCAATGAAGGCAAAGAGACAGATGTGTTTGGAGAGCTTACAAAGTAGCCGTTCTAGCCAACTGGTGAGCCCTGGTCCAGTGCTAAATCCTGTCCCAAACAATAAAGTAGAAAGCAGTTGAGTAAGACATGTCCCTATTGATCTCTGGTGCCACATGTACACACACACACACACACACACACACACACACACACACACACCACACAAACATACATACTTGTGTATATTTTATAGTCATTTTTAATATTTGTGTATTAAAAGTTGCATATGAAATAGAAAATACTGATCTTTTTGACTGTCACAGTTGCATGACTAGGTATCATTCAGTTACTTCCTATTCAGCTTACAAGAAGAGGACTTTATGTAATATATTTACTTACCATATTTAAATAATAGAATTGGTCAATGGAAATGAAGTATACTGAATATTTTGACATATGTAAAGTGTAAATGAAGTGATTTTTCCCCCAGATAAACCAGGCTTTAAAATGTTATTTGGTGAGCTGCCTCTTTTAGAGAGGCACACATTTTTTTCCTCTGTTGTGTTTTACTTTATCTTTAAATACCTCTCTTTCACTTAAACCTGAATTGAAGTCATCATTAAAATATTTTAATAACTAATCAAAATAATTTGTTACCATGTACATATCAGCATTTGTAAAGGGTTTTTCAGTCTCTGTTGTTAAGTAATCTATATATAAGGCTTTGTTCTTAGACAAATAGAAATCTTTCCAATTACAGTTACATACCTAGGTGCAGGCCATCAGGGAAGACTCCTATGGGCAGGCCTCCTCACCAACACCCCCATCAGACACTGTAATCTACAAAATCCACTCCTTCCCTGAAACCTACCCATTTCTGTACCACCTCAGAAGTCCCTGAGACGCAGAATCAGTCAGCTCTGATTGAAACAGGAGGTTAGTTTCTCTTGTCCCAGCCAGAGGGACCTGTCTCTAGAAGTTAGGACCCCTGGCACAATCCGTGCCCCCCAGCCCCAACCATTGCTGCCCAGGTGTAGGCCAGCAGGGAAGCCTCTTGCAGGCAGGCCTCCCCACCAACATCCCACATTGGACCTTGAAATCTACAAGACCCACTCTCTTCCCCAAACATACCCATCTCTCTGCGACATCAGCAGCCTCCGAAACACAGAATCTGCCAGCTTCCATTGGACCAAGAGCTCTGATTAAACCAAGAGTACTGATTGGACCAAGACTAGGCTCCTGTGACACAGACACAATCAGCACAGATTGAACCATACATAGATACCTCTTGCACTGATTTGAGGAAAAGATGCATAGAAACCAGTGCAAAAATACATATAACAACATAAAGAGCAATATGGCACCACTAGAAACTAGCAAGACCTGAAAATCACAATGTAGAAGAAGCAGAAGAAAATGACTTTAAAAATAACTTTATGAAGATGATAGAAGCATTTAAAGAGGAAATGAAAAATTCACTTAAAGAAACTGAGGGAAGACAAACCAAAAATTGGAAGAAATCAATAAATCCCTTAAAGAAAACCAAGAAAAAGCAATCAAACAGGTGAAGGAAACAGTTCAAGACCTGAAAACTGAAATAGAAGCAATGAAGAAGATACAAACCGAGGGAATGCTGGAAATGGAAATATGAGGAAATGAACAGGAACTACAGATATAAGCATAACCAACAGAATAGGAGAGATAGAAGAGAGAATATCTCTTGTGGAAGACACAATAGCAGAAACAGATTCATCAGTCAAAGAAAACACCAAAGCCAAAAAAGGCATAACACAAAATAGTAAGGAAATCTGGGACACCACGAAAAGGCCAAACCTAAGAACAGGGATGGAAGAAGTATACCAACTCAATGGCACAGAAAATACATTCAACAAAATCATAGAAGGAAATTTTCCCAATCTAAAGAAGAAAATGACTAAGAAGATACAAGAAGCATACAGAACACTAAATAGACTATACCCCACCAAATCCCCTTGCCACATAATAATCAAACCTCTAAACATACATAATAAAGAAAGATTATTAAGGGCAACAAAGGAAAAAGGCCAAGTGACTTATAAAGGCAGATCCGTAGAATAACAATAGACTTCTCATTGGAAACTCTGAAAGCTAGAAGGTCCTGGAGAGATGTTATGCAGACACTAAGAGATAATGGATGCCAGCCCAGACTACTAAACCCAGAAAAACTTTCAATCACCATAGACGAAGTACACAAATATTACAAAACAAAACCATATTTAAACACCCATTCACAAATCCAGTCCTACAGAAATCATTAGAAGGAAAAATCCAACCTAAAGAAGTTATATGCACCCACAAAAAAAAAAAAAAAAAAAAAAAAAAAAAAAAAACGGGCAATAGATAATCCCAGAGCAGCAAATCTCAAAGAAGGAAAATACACACAACCACCAAGAAAGAACAGGAACTAACATTCGCTACTCATCAATATCCCTTAATATCAATGAAATCAATTCACCTATAAAAAGACACTGGCTAACAGAATGGATATGAAAACAGGATCCATCCTTCTGTTGCATACAAGAAACATACCTCAATTTCAAATACAGACATTACCTCAGAGTAAAAGGTTAGGAAAAGAGTTTCCAATCAAACGGACTTAAGAAGCAAGCTGGTGTAACTATTCTAAAATCTAACAAAATAAACTTCAAACTAAAATAATCAAAAGAGTTTGAGAAGGACATTGAATATTCATCACAGGAAAAATTCATCAAGATGTACTCTCAATTCTGAACATTTATGCCCCAAATAAAAGGGCACCCACATATGTAAAAGAAACATTAATACAGCTTAAATTACACACCGAATCTCACACACTAATAGTAGGAGATTTCAACACCTCACTCTCATTGATGGACAGGTCTGTCAGACAGAAACAACAGAGAAATAAAGGATCTAACAGACGTTATAACTCCAATGGACTTAATAGAGATCTACAGAACATTCGACCCAAACACAAAATAATATTTCTTCTTCTCAGCACCCCATGGAACCTTCTCTAAAACTGACCAAATGCTCGATTACAAAACAAATCTCAACAAATACAAAATAACTGGAATAACCTCTTGTATATTATCGGACCACCATAGCCTCAAATTAGAATTCAACAACAACATAAATTACAGAAAGCCTACAAACTCGTGGGAAATGAATAATGCTCAACCGAACCACCACTGGGTCAAGGAAGAAATAAATAAATTAAATACTTCATAGAATTAAATGAAAATGAATGTACAACATACTCAAACTTATGAAAGTAGTGCTAAGAGGAAAATTCATAGCACTAAATGCCCACATAAAGAAGTTGAAAAAAATATCATACTAGCAACTTAACAGCACACATGAAAGCTCTAGAACAAAAAGAAGCAAACTCACCCAGGAGGAAGAGACAGCAGGAAATAATCAAATTAAGGGCTGAAATCAATAAAATAGAAATAAAGAGAACAATATAAAGAATCAAAGAAGCAAAAAGTTGGTTCTTTGAGAAAATCAACAAGATAGACAAATCCTTATCCAAACTAAGCAAAAGTCAGAGAGAGAATATCCAAATTAACAAAATCAGAAATGAAAAGGGAGATGTAACAATAAACAACAAAGAAATCCAGAGAATCATCAGGTCATACTTCAAAAACATGGACTCCACAAAATTGGACAATCCAAAAGAAATGGACAATTTTCTGGATAGGTACCATATACTAAAATTAAATCAAGACCAGATAAACAATTTAAGTAAAACTATAACCCCTAAGGAAAGAGAAACAGTCATTAAAAGCCTCCAAACCAAACCAAAACAAAACAATAACAACAACAAAAAAACACAAAAGCCCAGGACCAGATGACTTTAGTGCAGAATTCTATCAGAATTTCAAAGAAGAGCTAATACCAATACTCTTCAAATTGTTCCACACAACAGAAACAGAAGAAACATTGCCAAACTCTTTCTATGAGACAATGATTACCCTGATACCCAAACCACACAAAGATGCAACAAAGAAGAGAATTGCAAACCAATCTCCCACATAAACATTGATGTAAAAATAATCAATAAAATACTGGCAAACTGAATCCAAGAACACATCAAAATAAAAAAATCATCCACCGCCGGGCGGTGGTGGCGCACACCTTTAATCCCAGCACTCGGGAGGCAGAGCCAGGCGGATCTCTGTGAGTTCGAGGCCAGCCTGGACTACCAAGTGAGTTCCAGGAAAGGCGCAAAGCTACACAGAGAAACCCTGTCTCAAAAAACCGAAAAAAAAAAAAAATCATCCACTATACGCAAGCTGGAACAGGGATGGAGTGAGAAAGCAATGAAGAGATCTCTTGATAGAGGAAGACAACATGGGAATAGGTAGAAACTGAGTGCTAGGGAAGTTCCCAGGAATCCACAAGGGTGCCAGCTTAGACTACTAGCAATAGTGGAGAGGGTACCTGAACTGGCCGACCCCTATAATCAGATTGGTGAATACCCTAACTGTCATCATAGAGCCTTCATCCAGTTACTGATGGAAGCAGATGCAGAGATCCACAGCCAAGTACCAGGCTGAGCTCCAGGAGACCAGTCGAAGAGAGGGAAGAGCAAGGGACATCAAGATCATTATGGGGAAACCTGAACTTTAGGCTGGTGGGAACTCATGAACTTTAGCCCAACAGCTGTGGAGCCTGCATGGGATGGACTAGAGCCTCTGCAAAGGTGGGGACCCTGGCAGATCCATCCCTGGTGCATGAGCTGGCTTTTTGGAGCCCATTACCTATGGTGGGAGACCTTGCACAGCCTTGATGAAGGAGCGATAGGTTGGACCTTGCCTCACCTGAACGTATCAGGCTTTACTGACTCCCCATGGGAGGCCTTACTTTTTAAAGCAGGGAATGACGTGTGAGTTGAGGTGGCGGAGGCTGGAAGGGAGCGGGAGGAGGGATGAGATGGGAATCTGTGGGTGGTATGTAAAACGAATAAAAACTTTCTTAATAAAAATTAAGAAAAAGAAAATAATTGGAAATATAGATGTCTACAAATTGTGTCTACAAATACATGTATGCATGCAAAGACAATTGATTAAAAAAAAAGCCATGAATTGAAAGGAGAATGGGAGGGGTATCTGAGAGAGTTTGGAGCGAGGAAGTGAAAGGATGAATTCTAAAATTAAAACAGAATAGTAACAAACAAATCAAAGAAGAATTGAATGTGAGATGATAATCTAGAAACTTTAGAAATTCATAATGAATTATTTAAAGACATTAAGACAATTAAATAATTTCCCTTGTTTTAAGGTTACTAACCTCTTTAAAATATACTTTATTATTAACGTGTATTTAAAATGATAGATGTTTATAGTACAGAACTGAAAAAGTGAAGCAAGACAGAGCTTATAGGTTTATCCATATTAAAGAATGTTTCTATGTAAGTAGTTAGTCTTCAAGTTAATTTAAAAATAATTGCCATGAGTCTATTAGACATATTACTTTTAAATAATGTATTGGTTATTTGAGAATTTCGTGCAATGTACTTTGATAATATTCATTTTTTTTCCAAAATGAGTTTGAGAAACACCCCTCCTTCTCTACCTACCCAACTTTGTGACTCCTTCCCTGGTCCTTTTTTTTTTTTTTTTTTTTTTTTTTGTCTTTTTGAGACAGGGTTTCTCCGTGTAGTTTTGGTGCCTGTCCTGGATCTCGCTCTGTAGACCAGACTGGCCTTGAACTCAGAGAGATCTGCTTGGCTCTGCCTCCCGTGTGCTGGAATTAAAGGCATGTGCCACTGCCGCCCGGCTATCCCTGGTTCTTTTAACCCAGTAAATCCAATTGGTGCTGCCTGCATTCTTGAGTGAGTGGTTATGTACTGGTAAGTGGTAAATGAGTCAGGGATCACACTCTGAAAGAACACTGACTCTTCCTATCTCTGCAAAAATCAGTTTCCAACGCCTCCTTAGCTTTGTGGTACTTCATGTTTGTCTGCCAAATCTACATCGGGATTTTTTTTTTCAGGTTTGAGAATTGAGCTAACACAGGTCATGTGCATGATGTCACAATCACTATGAGTTCATATTTGCAACTTTATTGTATTTTTTAAAAACTCTGTTTCCTCACATTTAGCCATCAGCTCCATTTTTTTCTATTTTCTTCTGTTCTCTCTTCCTCAACAATCACCAACCAACTGGAGGAAGAAATGTGATACCGACAACCCATTTAGAACTGAGCATCCCTCCATCTCTTATTCTATACACATTGATGAATTGTAGGTTTCTGTGTTAATCACTATTGACTGCAAAAAGAAGCTTCTCTTATGAGGGTTAAATGATGATTCAATAGTCTTTAGGAAAAACAATTCCATTAGCAATAATTTTCATGCTGTGTCCATTAGCCAAATAATAGTGATATACTCTCTCCTAGCACCTATGACCAGTCTAGTCACAGGTCTTAGTCCACATAATAGTGACACAAATGTCTTTCCTCTTCTGGATTAAAGCTTGAATCCAATCAATGTTGTTCTCTTGAGTAGTATACCCATGTTTTGATAGTCTAGTGATTATTTTAGATTGCCATGTTCATGACTGAGTGAGATTGGTGACTAGTTTTCTCCTTTGGTAGGTGACATAGCACCTTCCAGAACTGTGAAAGAAGAGATTAAATGTCAAGGCAATTCATTATCAACTTGATCTTCCCTTATTTAAGTATAAGGTGTATTTAGAAATAGGATCTTATAATTAAGTTCTGGAAGATCTGTAGTGTTTGAGAGTCTGTGAGAACTCACTCGCAGAGAACTCCAATATAGATAACCAATTCCTGGGTCTAAAGTTAGCCTGTTATAGGGTAATTCAACTTAAAGATCTTTTTATATGTGTGTAAGTGTACATTTTAGGAAGCTTCTATACTAGTGTGTTTTATTATGCCTTTATTTTCTCCTGTTTTCTCACCACATTTAACTCTTCCACCATTCCTGTCCCATTATTTCCTTTTACCCTTATATTAATTAATTTATTGTATTTTATGTGTATGAGTGTTTTACTTGCACACACATCTGTATATCATAAGTGTGCCATGACGGCATCAGACCCTTGTAACTAGAGTTCAGAAGATTGTAAGCCACAAAAGAATAATTAGAATCAAATTCAGGTTCTCAGCAATGCTATCAAGTGTTCTTAACCACTGAGCCTTCTCTCCAGCTGGTCCCTATTTATTCGATGTCTTCTATCTCTGCTTTCTTGAAAGCTCTCTGCCATGTTAACCTCAAAAGTGTTATTATTAGGAAATTTGAAACTTGTTAATAAATTAAAGAATATCCTTTCAGCTAAAAGCTTGTTTTAGCATTATGGTCATACTATTCATTACTATAAATTAAAACTTTAATATGAAAAAGAAACAAAATAAAAATTCAGGTTTAAATGCAGTTCAGGTTGGGCTGATGAGATTGTTTAGTAGGCAAAGGTACTATTTAAGCAATTAGTAGAGGTTATAGATTTTATTTAAAAGTAAAACAGCAATGCAGAATTGCAAACATTCACATTGTTTAAGAAGAAAAACACCAAATATATTCTCTATACATGATGAGTATTTAAAGATATATGAACAACAGATACATATCAGCATCCAAATATGACATGGCTTCCATCTAGCAATGTTGCTGAATAATATTTCTCAGTACCTTTGCTTTTAGTGTGCATGAATTAAAACAATTATAAAATTTATTCAAACGCTATTAATACAACCTGCTGATCTTTTTAGAAGATAAAAGCATCAAAATTAGTAAGGTGAACTAATTGCCTTTAAGCATATTAAGCATATGCACTAGTCAAGTGTATCAATGTTTTAAATGGAGTCTTATAATTATTGAACCAATATGAAGATGTGTTGATGTTTCTCTTTGGATTATTGCCAGTATATTAAATCTACTCCATACTATAGCCCTCACATGACAAGGCACTTAATAATCTTTGTGAATAAATGAAGATAGAGAAAATAATTCATATTGATAAATTTTCTGTTTAAACAAAGTGGATGATATTCAATGTAATTTCATCATAAATCATTTTGATATGATTTTTACTGGAAACCACTAGTTAGTCACACATTCGCATACATAAATATTTTTTTCTAGATGCCATCAAGGGAAGAGATTCTTGTTAAAACTGTTATTTAATGACTGTATAGGAAATTTGTAGTTTTGCAGAAATTGAGTAAAATCCTTATTTCCTCTCAAGTAACTACATAAAACTAGGGAAGGAATGTTTATACTATCAAATAATACTCTAATATGGCGTTCCTGAATTGTAAAGAACTGAATGGGGACCAAATTTATGTTATATCATTTTGTAGTAAAGATTTGAGGATTATCTGTTGATGCTACAAGTCCTGAACTCACCCTGAGCCGAACCTGGCACCCAAGCAGAACCTAGCATTTCAGGTACAGCCATTAAGAGATACTCAGGGCTAGGAGAATGTTTCTCCTGCTCAAGGTTCTGACCCCTATACCATCCAGTCATCTCTGAAACACCTTCACAGCTAAACACAGGTGTGAGCTTTATAAATTCAAATTGACACTCAAAAAAATCACAATAAAATAGTAAGTATGAGCATATAGAAAAGAAGAAACTAGAGTCCGTGTTTTAACCAGGGGTAATGCACTACACACTAGCGTGGCTGTAGGCATGAAAAGCCTATAGAAAAAATGAATGTAGAAATCAGAAGGAAGACAACTAATGAAATATAATGTCTGAATTAGAAAATGCTCTATGAGAGGGGAGACTGGGTGCTGCGGAGGTAAAAAGCAGGGGATCTCAGTGATTTTAAGACTAGCATCATCAACATAGGAAGTCCCAGTCCAACGCTCTCTCCAAAACAAACAAACAAACAAACAAAGCACACACACACACAAACCACCCAGCACAGAAATAGAAGAAACAATCAATAAAAATAACCCACATGTTACAATGACATTTTAACCAATGGAACAAAATGAAATTGACACTAAAAGAGACAGAGCTACGTAGTAGCATTAATATAAAAATGATGTAATAGGGGGACACCTGAGAGACTGTGATGAAGAACAAAAAAATCTGCAGTGCGGCCAAGAGGAAAGTTTAAGCAATTCCACATCTGTTTTTTTTTTTTTTTTTTTTTGTACTGTCATTTGCCCCTGTACAGAGCAATGGGGTTTTCCTCTCCATGTATTACATCACTTCTTTCTCTACGTACCTGAAAAAAGGGTTTAAATAGAAACTCAAGTGACCTGTGTGCCCTCCTCTGATTAATTTCTATGGTGAAACTGGATTTACAATATTTAATTATCTTATAGCTTTCCTTCTGCTTCTACTAAGATGTTTATAAAGTACATTTGGCAAAACTGTGTGTGTCTGTGTGTGTGTGTGTGTGTGTGACTGTGTCTCATGGTGTGTATGTGTGCGTGTGTGTTTGTGTGTGTGTGTGTGTGTGTGTGTGTGTGTGTGTGTGTGTGTATTTCATGGTATCATTATGAGACATTCTACTATATAAGAGCATACATAACACTAACAATTCCTTATACTTTCTGTTTTAAGATTTCCTCAGCAATAAAATATAAAACTTTATCTGTTTGTTTTCAAGAATAACATTGGCTGGAAAAATAATGTTTAGATATAGCTAGTTTAAACCATAATTTGCCTGAAAAAATACAGAAAATTAACTAAATGTAATCAACAAGTTATATTTAGGAATATATGTGTACATACAAATACATATGTACATATAATACCAATTAATGAAAAATTTGTCTATGAATTTGAAAGAGAACAGGAAGGGGTACATGGGAAGTTTTAAAGAGAGGAAGAGAAAAGAGAAATGTTGTAATTAAACTACAATTTTAAAAAATGCTTTAAAAACAATTGTGCCTATCAAATTCTAAAGTATTATTTTTTCATTATTATTCAAAATCTTAGGCCTTTTAAAAAAGAGACTAATAGTCATCCATACATCTTCATTGCCTTTAATTTAATTGTTAAATACTAGCAAACTTTACTAAAATTATTTCTAAATTTATTTCTCCTTTGAAGAAATCTGATCAATCATGAGCATTCTTTATCTGAAAGTATTTTTCATATCAAATCAAAGTAAACAATTGTTTTTATTAATTATAACAAAAGATAAAACTAAATTTATTATTCTTTCTTTAAAAAAATCAATGTCTATAGAGATTTTCCAGAAAAAAATAGAGAACATGCCTTAAAAATGTAAAGAATCAATACATCTGTCAGGGGAAGAATAGCCTTATATAATAATAATTTCAAAGTTGCAGAATGGATAAGACATATATGAAATTAGGCAGCTATATCTAGTTGTTCAAAGCACCTCACATAAATGTCAATTTCCATATAACTTCAGACATAATATGGAATTTTAATTGAACTACATATTTTGTACTTTAAAGTAATATACAAATATAGAGATTCTTTAGTATATAAAATCCATTCGATTTTGTTTAAACTACAATAAAATACTAATGTTTACTCTTGTACATACATATTACTCTGTTGGTCAATTTAAATATTCTCCATTTTCTGCTTTATCATTCAAATAATTGTATTTTTCTCATTGAAATTTACCACTACATATGGCATGAATATTTTCTAGAAATTACTTGTTCTGCTTCACAGAAATATTACTAATTTATAAACCAAAATGATACATTACCCCAAATTTTCTTGTGCTCGTTACTGCAAGTCATGATTTCCCATTTTTCCTCATTAGTCTTTCTAAGTTTTCCTCCTCTTTTAAATGGAATAATAATAGAGATTTATACCTATGGAAAAACATGAATAAAACCACAAATTAAAAAATAAGAAAATCTGAGTTTTTTCAGATTTTCAGAAAAATATTGGAAAAGTTAAAATCTTTTCAAAGGAACCTAAGATAAATGGTGTAATGGAATATAAAAGAAATAATTTTATAGCAAAATAGATAAAGATTTTTTTTATTCATTTTACAAACCAACCACAGATCCTCTCTCATCCCTCTTCCCACTCCCCCTGCCCCAGCTGCATTCCCGCCTCAAAAAAGATAAGGCCTCCCATGGGGAGACATCAAAACCTGGTACATTCAGCTGAGACAGGTCCAAGCCCCTCCCCCAGCATCAAGACTGTGCAAGGTGTCCCACTACAGGTAGTGGGCTTCAAAAAGCCTGCTCATGTACCAGGGATAGATCTTGATCCCACTGCCAGGGGCCCCTCAAACAGACCTAGCTACACAAGTGTCTCACTTATTCAGAGGGCCTAGTCCAGTCCCATGCAGGTTCCACAGCTGTTGTTCTAAAGTTCATGAGTTCCCACCAGCTTGATTCAGTTGTCTCTGTAGATTTCCCCATCATGATCTTGATGTCCCTTGCACATAGTCCCTCTCTTCAACTGGCTCCTGGAGCTCAGCCTGGTGCTTGGCTGTGGATCTCTGCATCTGCTTCCATCAGTAACTGGATGAAGGCTCTATGATAACAGCTAGGGTACTCACCAATCTGATTGGTGAGGTAAGCCAGTTCAGGTACCCTCTCAACTATTGCTAGGGTTATCCTTATGGATTCGTGAGAACTTCTCTAGCACCAGGTTTCTCCCTATCCCCATGTTGTCTTCCTCTATCAAGATATCTCTTTCATTGCTCTCCCATTCCATCCCTGTTCCATCTCAACTATCCCTTTCCCTCATGTTCTCATCCCCCTTCCCCTACCCTCTATTGCCCCCACCCAACTCCTAGTTTACTCATGGAGATCTCATCTATTTCCCTTTCTCAGGGCAATCCATGTGTCCCTCTTAGAGTCCTCCTTGTAATCTAGCTTCTCTGGAGCTGTGGGCTGTAGGGGTACATATGCACAATGGAGTACTACTCAGCAGTAAAAAATAATGACATCATGAAATTTGCCAGCAAATGGATGGAACTAGAAAACATCATCCTGAGTGCGGTAAACCAAATTCACAAAGACAAATACAGTATGAACTCACTAAAAAGTGGATACTAGATATAAAGTAAAGGATAATCAGACTATAGCCCAGTGTTTCTTAACTGCTTTGTATGTAACAGAAACTATACCAAGTGCTTTATAATTAAATTTTATACATTCTGAAGTCTCCTTTTTAAATTTCGAATTGTCACTTGTTTGATTAGTGACCTCTGAAGTTTTTTTAACTATTGTATTCACAATGTAATAAGTTTCCCACCAGAGTTTGATTATATTAACAAGTGAAAAAGGACTTTTTACATAAATTAAATGAAACAGTCATATAAAACCAAAATTACTTTCATTTTTTAAATAATTCTGAACTATAGGAATTACCTTAAGCCCGGTCAGCATTTAAAGTTCAATAGTTTCCCAATTTATATTTACATTAGATTTGACACCAATTTAAATATTAAAGCCAAATCATATTTTTTTAAAAAAAGCAATTACATTTGCTCAGAGTGAAACATGTTTGCTTATAGCTCTACTATACTTCTGACAATAACCTTGTATGCCTTCCTGGGCGGGGTGGGGGGTGATGGAAAAACAAAATATTAATAAATGTCATCTGTGAATTGAATATTCACAACATGGATACAATACATACAAGAGTTAAGAGATCATGACTCTGATTGATTCTTATGTGCGTTTCTTCTCAGTCTTAGAAGACTAGGGCCTAGTATACCAATCCTCCTTATTTAAGTAGATATTATTTGGATAAATACACTCAGCAAAAATATAAATAATTTAGACTATATATGAATAACTCTACTAAATCAGTAAGGCAGTTGATTAACAGAAACATCATTGTAAAATGCTAAATTAAAATAAAGAACAGCTTCTAAAATGTTTTATAACTTAATGGTAGTTTTCCATATTAGTACACATAAACATGTACAAGGAAGCAAGTGTAATTATTAAACCAATTATTATTCATTTTACTCATCTACCAAAAATAAGTTCAAATTGCCTGGCATAAAACAACAACTACATATTTCCTATTCCTACCTATTCTACCATTGATATGATCCCCTGAACAAATCATAGCAACAATAATCAAGTCAGCCTAATAAAAACCATGTACACCATGAGCAAAAGCATAATAACGTTTGACTGTGTACCATAAATAAGCAAAATAAATAAATATGAATAGGAAATCACACAATGAATAAAAGCTCTAAATTCAGAACAGGAGAAATCAAGTACAGTAACAAGATGCTGAAGTCATAGAATTTTTAACTCAGGACAGATGCCAGATGAAAAGATCATGCATAATTCAGTAATAAAACATAAAAGTGACAAGAAAACAAATTGGGAGATAAATGAAGAAAAAGATGGTTATGCCACCTTTTAATTAAAAATTTAATTAAAAATAAGGCAAAAAATTAGAAGGTGTAAGTCAATGAATGTGGTGTTCAAAATACCTAAGATGCAAAAAATTGGAGCACCCAAGAATAAAACTATAATATTGAGTAAAATTACTAATTACTTATGCTGCTGATTGAACAAGCTGTGCTATTAATTTATTGTTAATCCAAAAAATTTTCACAAATAAATGATGGCTTATATTATAGATGTGTCTTAAAATTGCATTGAGCAAAGCCGCTTAGTTTTGACATATAAGATAATAGATTATGAAAACTGAAAACTTTTTTTTTTAAGATTTATTTATTTATTATGTATACAGTGTTCTGTTTGCATGTATGCCTGCAGGCCAGAAGAGGGAGCCAGATCTCCTTACAGATGGTTGTGAGCCACCATGTGGGTGCTGGGAATTGAACTCAGGACCTCTGGAAGAACAGCCAGTGTTCTTAACCTCTGAACCATCTCTCCAGCCCAAAAACTGAAAACTTTAAAGTAGTAAAGTAAAATACTTCCAAGTGGCTAGAATCCTAAATAGCACTATATATTTCAATAACAATATATACAACCACTTTGAAAGACATTCAAAACTCTTCAATATAATATTTGAGTGATGGTGTATAAAACCAAATGATCTGGTTATGCAATGGATTATATGACTTCTCTGGAGGTGGGTGTCTATTTGTATTCACTCTAGGTACAGAAAACAATGTCAGACCAAGGTAACAATACGACCCACCCAGGTACAGTTTGGTAAACCAATGATATTATTAGGGAGCACAGGAGCCTAGGTAACTCAAAGGCAGCTACATCACAGAGAAGCCAGATAAGCATGGGTGATGACTCAAGAAAGCTACATCCCCCAATTTCCATTATGTAAGTAACATATACTATTCCATGCAAATATCCTGTGGTGGTTTCAGTGAGAAACATTCCCCATTCATGTTGCTGTTTGAGAAGGCTTAGCCAATGTGGCCTTGTTGGAGGTAGATGTCATTGGGCATAGGTTTTCAGATTTAAGGCCTTACCTTACTTCCTGGTCATTCTCTGCTTTGTGCTTGCTTTCAAAATGTAAACTCTAAGCTTGTTGCTCCAGCTGCCACACTTTGTGCAACTGACACACCTCTGCTCTACCACCATGAGCACTTAATTTTCTATAACCTAAGAAAACATAAATTCTTCCTCTTCTGCTTGCTCATGATACATTACCACAGTCAAAAGAAAGTAACTAATTGTCTTAGCCACTATTCTATTGCATGAAGAGATACCATGATCAAGATAATTCTCATAAAAGAAAGCATTTAGTTGGGGGTTTGTTTACAGTTTCAGAGGTTTACTCCATTATCATTATTATAGGAAGCATGGCAGCTTGCAGGCAGGTGGAACAGTAGCTGAAATATAGGGATAGATAGAGACAGAAGGAGACAGAGATAGAGAGAGGAAACCTCAAAACCTAGGCCCATTCACACACTTCCTTCAACAAGGCCACATCTCCTAATCTTTCTAATACTTTCAAGTAGTTCTGTTCACTGGTGACAAATAATTCCAGTATGTGAAGGTATGGACCCTAGTCTTATTCAAACCACCACACAAATATAACTCCCTTTCCCAGATACTGTTTTTTGCTTGTATAACTTCAGGAGGTGTTTTGACTGGATTGACTTTGTGAAGATCTTGTGCAGGCAATCACGCAGAGCCCCTATAAATTCATGAATGTTACAGCTCTGATGTGATGAGGACACACTCTTTGGCAGCAGCTCTCACCACTTCTGGATTTTGCAATCTTACTGTCCCTCTTTTACAATGATGTCTGATCGTGTTGGGGGGGGGGAATGTAATGTAGATAACTCGTTTAGGTCTGGGAACTCCATAGTTATCCTCTGCACGTACCTGCTGAAAAAAGAAGCTTCACAACAGCCTCAAAGATTTTGTAATGAATCTAATATGGAAATTAAAAATCTGTACAATGAAAATTATAAAACATCAAAGAATGAAATTGCAAAAGATACTAGAGACATTCTCATGAATAGTTAGGATTCGGCACTTTAGCAAAAGCAATCTACATATTCAATGCAATATCCATCAAAATTTCTATATGATTTGAACAGAAATGAAAAAAAATTCATACAAAAATACAAAAGAACCCAAGTAGACAAACAATTTTTACAGATAATGAAGAATTCTGAAGGTAATGCTTGATTAAAATTGTATTACCAAGGATTTATAATGAAAACCAAAGGGTATTGTTACAGAAACCAATAAATTGATTAATGGGATAGAACTGGAGACTCACATATAAGCACAGACTCCTTTGTGATTTTAGAAAAAAAAAATGCCAAAAACACACCTTTGAGAAAAATACAGTATATTCAACCACTGTTCTTAGAAACATGGGTTATCTATCTGCAGAAGAAAGAAACTAAGTCTTTTTCTCTCACTTTGCACAAAACTCCACTCCATTTGAGTCAAGAACTGCAGCTTGAACCTTCTTGAAACAGGAAAAGCTGGGAAGCACATTGAAGTTATCTGCAAAGGTAAGACAATTCTAAATAGGATGTCAGTAACTCAGGAAATTAGACCAACTATACACAAAGAGGACCACATGAAAATAAAAAGCTTCTTTAACAGCACAGCAATCCACTAAACAAGTAAAGACAAAGCCAACAGAGTGGGAAAAATATTTGCCAGATATGCATCTAACAGAAAATTAGTGTCTATAGTACACAAAAACAACTACAAAAACCTCCAAGACAGCAAAACTTGAGTGAAAAACAATGGTTTAGATCCATGGACAAAGCTTTCAAAACAAATGGCTAAGAAATTTTTTTTATTGTTAACAATATAAGCCAGTAGAGAACTTAAAATTAAAATTACTTTGAGATTCCAACTTATCCCCACTCAGAATGGTCAAAATCAAGAAAATAAATGGCAATTGCTGGTAAGGATGTAGGGAAATGACTACATTTTGGATTCTAACTTCCCTAAGAATAACTGATTATGTGAACTGAGACATGTATGCTATTTAAGATGATCATGCTATATTAGCTGCTTACCAAGAGACTAAAAAGGTAGATATATAAAACCACATGTAAGATACAGTTCAAAGAGACTCAAATGTGCAAAATCTTATTCTACTAAGCTGTAAGAAGGTCACTGTAGATATATGTTAAACATCTCTGAGGCCTCAGTGAATGTAAAGCAAAATGAATCTCATCTAGTAGTATTTACTGTGATTAGCACATCAGCTTCTTGTTCTAAAACACATCATTTAAGGAAAATTTAATATCTAAATTTCTCACTCAGTTAATTGGGTATGCTTTCTACTGAAAGTTCACCTAGTAATTAATGTAAAAAGAATGATAATTTTTAACATTTCTCCTACAGTCTCTGAAAATTATAGTTTGAAAATGTTATTCAAATAGTGCTAAAGTGATACACAATATTTTTATTATATTCACAAACTAAGATGTATCCTTTCCCAAAGTTATGTTTGTCAGCATCTTAACAAAGTACAATGAATCAGAGGTTAAGAGCACTGGCTGCTCTTCCAAAGGTCCTGAGTTCAATTCCCAGCAACCACATGGTGGCTCACAACCATCTGTAATGAGATCTGGTGCCCTCTTCTGGCCTACAGGGATACATGCAGACAGAGCACTGTATACATAATAAATAAAATCTAAAAAATACAATGAATGTTAACAATTGAAGTTGCAAAGACTTACTGTTTCTTGATGGCAAATACCTGTGAAATCAATAAGCAATGCTAGTTTATTTGAACTTAATCAATTCTTTAACCTAATTTCTACTTTCTTGGAAGCACAAGAGTTGAAAAATTTATTTAATATCTCAAACAAATGAGATACTCAGACAAATCTCCACAAAGTGATGTCCTCGTGCTCTTTCACAAACAAGGAACGGTCATCTGTGTCTACAAAGATGGATGCTAAAGAAATTCCCATTAGGCAATGTGTTCACACTGAAAAAGCTAAAACAGCATTTTTATGTAGTTATGAAAAATCTAATAAGAGTTGGTTATTGTTTAGTTTTAGTAAGATTCTAATAATTATTCTTAGTTAAGTAGTGTAGTGATTTTTAAGAGTTTATTTTTAGAAGCACATTGAGTGGTTCCTTCATGCTTATCTCTGACAGGTATGACAATATACAACCAACATCTGAACCTAGTTGATGAGGTTTGAATGCCCATTAAACTAATCACTCAACTTGTCTATATTTTTCAATATTTTATTTTATATTGTTAAAAACAAAATGTCCATGCTTCCATTTTCTTTCATTCTTCATACATTTTTTACATTGTTGTCAGTAGTACCTTAATAAAGCCAGGATTTGATAAAAAATTTAATTTCTCGAGGCTAAAGTTAAAAAAAGCTTTCTGAGAAGCTTTATTTAACTCCACATAACTGATTGTTGCCTTTTTGTGATGTTGTGCATGTACATCTGGTGCATGTTTTGTATGTGTGTGTATATGGAATATGATGTGTAGGGTAGAATGTATGTGTATATATTTGTGTGTGCTTACTATATCCTCGACTGTCTTACCACAATTACACAATTACATTCTATTTTAGTTTTATTAGCATTTTAAAAATTGGTTTTTAACCTTAATGTATTTTGTAAAATGAAATTATTAATATATTCTGAATTCAGTATTTTATGCCTATAATAAGGTAGATTATAGGAAGTTATAAATTAAATGTTATAGTATTCAATATAGGATAATTTTCAACTGGCTGAAAAAATGTTGTACCTCATGTATTAAAAATTAAAGCTCAATTTGACCATCACATCTAAAATTTCTCTTGAGAATTTGATCATTTATTATTTTAACATCAGTTCAAACAAAAATAGTACTAAATCAAATATCATATTAATAAGTTCTGTCAAAAATTTAAATGTTTATTTCATACTACATACTGAAAATAAGACTTTTTAGGCTTTAATATAGTAGTACAAATATCTGAATTCAGTTTAATAACTAATAACGAGATAATCAACCCATGTATTTTGATAAAGTCTGAGATATTTTAAGTTTTCTGATTTTAAATCTTTTTAATAACATAGAAATGTTTATGCTACAGTAGTAAATATCTCAAAAGTATTTCTTAAGAGTTTCTTTTCCCATGAAGCGCTTTCAATGTGATAAGTTTGAGGTGTGAGATAATGTCCCTCAGTAGCAGAAGAAATTCTGCTCATCTAAGCTTTAGTGTGGATTGTCTGAGGGTCATTGATTCCTTGGTGTTGTTTTCATTAGTTGTTACCATTACCAGCATTCTTACACTAGACTTGTGAGAAAATTCCATACTAAGAGGTTTGTATTTAATTAGCTTTCATAGATTCTAGGGCTTTGATGACAAATCAATTCCTTTAATATACAGAAGTAAAATTTTAAAAAAATACGTCATTTAGTCTATTGATTTCTTTTATGTTTTCACTGTTTTGTGTTTATTTGGTTTTTCTTACATCTTTACTGTCATGCTTGGATTGTAGCTTACGTTTGCAGCTACAATTGCTCCATTCCAGCCCTCAAAGGGAAAGAAAGTGCTTTCCTCTTGCTGACCTTTCTGACCTTAGCTAGAATTAGACAATGTCTTCTTTCTCCCACACCAATAGCCTAGTTGCTCTCATCTAGAAAAGCCAGTGCATCCATATGTATTAGACTGGGCATGGAGTGCTGGCTGCTCTGTAATGCTTTTCAAGCTCACAGCACTTGCTCACTGTTTATACCTTAACTCCGGAGAGAAACAAAAGGCTTAAGATAGCTTCTATTTGTTCTGAGGTCTTAGTCTATTCTGCCAAGGAGAACTACAAGCAGATTTATATTTCTGTATCTCTTTTGATGATGAGTCCACAAAGGAAATAAATTATAACATTTCTCTCCTGAAATATGCCTCATACTCAAAGAAATATGCTTAAAATTATAGATACTATTAGATTAAATAAACATTCAAATAGAATCCTAGGCTCTCGTCACTCCTTTATAGACTAGCTATCAGGATTTCATGATTGGTCACCATAAATAAACATTGCTTTCCAAATGGAGACAGAAACAAATGAGAATGCAGCCAGGCATTTCCCTCCTGCCGGGTCTCATTATTCCAGGACTGAGGAATAGCAGCCAAGCTACACTGTCACAACCTCATGGATTCAAACTCAATAATAACAGTGATGCTGTGACCTTTGCTATAGTCCTTCATATTGAGCTGGTAAAAAAGGATCCAGTAATATGTATACATATTTCATTTTGTATTTGCTAAGACTAGTGCTGAGAGACCTTTTGGGTCAAGTAATTTCTTAATGTTAAGCAAGCCATTAATTGAAAGATCATTCCTTCATATTCCAGATACACACTTCTAGAAACCATATGTCCCAGTGGCTACAATTTTAGATTTTACAGCTGGCTATTGTGAACTTTTTTCTCCCAGAGGGTAGCGTCATTGCTTGTTTTTCAAGTTCTATCAAATAGCAGCTCTGCACACTTCAACAGTAATGTCCACCCTTATTTCTTCATAAGCATATTTGTAATTTGCATGGAACATAACTGGAAACTTCTACACAATTGATAGAACATAGGATAGCTGAATATAGTGAGCACCTGGTGTGCAGGTCTCTGCTTGTGTGTGTGGCGGTGCAGTGTATGTGTGTACCTGTGGGTGCATATACTTCTGTGTGAGGGCATGTGTGTGTACACACACACACACTTTCATTAGATTTTCCTTATTTGAGATTGGTTTTTTTTTCTGTTATTTTTTCTTATTTCTCTACATTGCTTGCATTTACAAATCCTGCTCCACAGAGACCACTGGGCAGAGCTGGCTTTCCTCCCTGTTCTATCAGGCATTTAGATTGATGCAACATGATAATGTTGGTTAGGATTTGTGCTATGGCAGTGAGGGCATAGCATGATTTAACATAGACTCACTGTCCAAATGAACCGAGTATAGAAATCTGTCATTTATTAAGTGTGGATTACTCAGACAAATTACCTTAAACAAGTCATCTTTAAATTCCAATATCTGAATAAAACAAAAACAACAAAAAGTAGAAATAAAGAGTAGGATGTTCTTGCCATTCTGTAGAGATGCTTTACTTCTCCACCCTTACATTTGTCTATAAAAGTATAAATAGGTCTTTTAGTATGTATTGAAGTGTACATACTAATAAATATAAGTGAGAATTTAAATTATCCCAAACCTCATACAAGTACTCATTGCAAAGTAGGAAGGAATAATCTTCATCAAAATTTCCATATGACAGTTACCTTCAGATGAAAAATGTAGATTTCTTCCTGCCTGCAGCCTCTGTTTTTCATTTTCTCCAGCATTCACTAGCATTTTTTTGGTCTACTACCATTCCTCATTCCAAAGCACATGTATTGGTTTTTGTAGAAATTTCTATTATGGGGTGCTTTTCTTACAGTGGCTTTACATTCAGTGCTATAACTTCTTTGGGACTAAAACCTCAAAAGAATAATTTATTCTTCTCATTGTTTCATAGCTCAAAGATTGAATAGATGTGAGCAGTTTTTGACACAAGAGCTCTTACTTACAGTCTCATGTGAGCTGGTGTTTTGATCATCTAAAGGCTCCACTGGCCTGAATTACTTTCATGGGCTGCTCAGATTACCAGCAAAATGTGTGCTGAAAATTTAGCTGATGTTGTTGGACAGAGCAACCAAACATTGCATTTTGTTAGATTTTGACATGAGCCTCTGAGATTCAGCAAGTGAACAAGGTGGAAACTGCATTGTGTTTCCTGTTCTAAGAAACTGCACATCAATTTTGTTATGTCTTAGAGGTCATACATATGTCACAACTCACCCAAAACTCAAGGAAGAGAATATGGTCTCACTTTGTGGTAGGAAAGTGAGGTCAGATTATAAAGTAATATGTATGGGTGTGGAATTTTCTATGATGAATTTTTTAACATCTGTGAAAATATAGTGTTACTCAAATCCTGAAAGTGTTTAGTTTTGGTAACTTTAAATTATTGCACTTTTACTGACAAAAAAAATGATATTTTTAAAATTTCACAGGTAGTCACTTACTTAATGTGTGAGATACAAACAATTCTGGGTATAAATGGAAAATATGGAAGTTAATTAATTTGAGTCTAAAATAAGTTTATGAAAAATTATTTATTGAATGAATTTGAAAATATTTTATATTCAATAAAGTAGTGGATTAAGTTAATGTAATTTAGTCTATAAACAGCAGTTAAAATGTTTTTACTTCTTGAATTCTTTTTAGATTTTTTTTTTTTAGACAAAGTCTAACTAAGTAGCCTGTCCTCACCTGGAACATGCTTTGTAGATTATCAAAGAAGCATAGAGTAAAAGTGTGAGACATTGTATCTGGCCTTAAAATCTTTCCTCACAAGCATTGCTATTAATTTGCTCAGCACCAATATCATTTATGAATGAATAAATGCTATTGTGAGATAATGATATGAAGAGATCAGACAGTTATGAGAAGAGATATTCAGGATAAAAGAAACTAATGTGAACTATTCTTTAGTAACTTGTGTAGATCAAGGTATTTGAATAACTACAACTTTAGGAACTATATAGTATGGTAAAGGAAAATGTGAAGTATTAAATTAGACCATGAGTTAAATTATTACTACATTACAGATCATATTTTTAACTAACAATTAAAAATAAAGATTACGTGAAGACCGCGGTGAAACAGTCCTTGCAGGTACACCTGTCTGGGGCCCCTGGAGACATCCTTATCTTCATGCCTGGCCAAGAGGACATTGAGGTGCGTGCTTTGGCCCCCGCTGGGGTAGATGAGTGAAGCCTGTGCATGAGAGTTTGGGCCTGGTACAGGTCTATTCGTCATATTGAAAATTCTATATACATAATATATACTTTAAATGAGAATTATAATTGAGTATTGTGATTTTGTAGCTCATTTTTCTTTGTATTTTTGAGATTATTCTCTTTCTTCCCTCCAAACTCTTCCATAAACCTCTCCCCACTCTCCTTCAAATCCATGGCCCTAAAGCTGCATTTTATTTAAAATATATGAATAGTTTGATCCTTTAAAATAACATTGAAGGCTTCAGATGAATAGCTGTTGCTTTACAAACCACAACTTTATATTATCTAATATGAAAAATGAATCAGCAATAAGTATAGGTTTATCTTTCATGGCCTTTGTACCCCACCAGTTACAAGAAATTTACTGTAGACACCAGTGAATGGAAAATCATGAAGTGAACCTGGAAGCAGACAGAGGTGTTTATAAAAAGGAAGGAGGCGTGTGATGGTTTGAAAGAAAATGGTCCTAAAAGGAAGTGGCACTATTAGGAGGCATGGCCTTATTGGAGCAGGTGTGATTTTGTTGGAGGAAGTGTGTTTTTGTGTCTTGTGGGCCACAAGAATATATTATAGAGATTCAGCTGTGTATTAAAGCTATACCATGACCAGCCAAGGGTCCTGTCAAGAGGCAAGCCATTTATTACAAATGTTTAGTGCTATCCAGCCTTTAATATTCCAACTGTCTTCTACTATGAAATTCTTGCATGGCCAAATATTTTCAGATCTGCTGAACTTCTAGGTAGCTTCTCTGCTGGAACCAGTACCTGGATAAGGTCACATAAGCAAAGACAAGCTGGTAAGAGATGCATAGCTTTGTTTCTTGTGCAAATGAAGCTGAGACCATCACCTTGACCTAGAGGCTCTCCAGAGCAACTGACTGAGAACAAAAGAGGTTTTTACATATCAAGGTAAGAGGTAGAATAACATTCCTGAGGAGGCAGAGAACCTTGTGCCCAGGGAAAGGGCAGGCATTTTCTGTAGAAACAGACAGAAAGGCTTGGCAAGAGAGAAGAGAGGAAGACAGATTCTTTAGAGGGTAAACAGATCTTGGGTAAAGTTTTAGCGGGACTGTGAGCTAGGGAACTGTACAGAACTAAAGTTATAGAAACAGGATTTCATCCCAGAGGAATAAAGTAGATGGATAAAGAGCATGGTATGTCTAGAGTTGTCCCTGCCTTGAATGCCTGGTGGAGCTATTGCTTGATAGAATTTTGTCTTAGAGGAATAAAGTTAACAGACTTAAGAACATAGTGTATGTAGATTTTTTTTCCCTCAGATATCCCTTGCTGGACATAGCTAAACTCCGGGACCCCTGAGTAGTCCATATCTGTGGAGGCAGACTTTGAGGTCTCCAATGCCCAAGATGGTAGTCCAGTGTTTCAGACTACTTTCTATTTCTAGTTGGTCAAGATATAAGAACTCTCAGCTGCTTTTCTGGCATCATCTTTGCCTGCATGCTGCCTTGTTTCCCTCCATGATGATAATGGACTAACCCTCTGAAACTGTAAGCAAAACACCCCAATTAATGCTTTCCAATAAGAGGTTGTGTGGTCATGTGGCTATTCACAGTAATAGAAACCCTTACTCAGACAAAAGTTGATAACATGGAATGGGATATTACTGTGATAGGCATGACTATGTTTTTGGTTAGAGCAATTTGGACTTTGGTGCTTTGGGTTAGAAAAACTGTGGAATGCTTTAAGTGCTGCTTAAAGGTCATACTAGCAGGAGCATAGAAGACAATGGTGCTAGGAATGATTTGAACTGTGTCAGCTGGTTCAATAGGTTTCAGAGGAGAACAATTTTAGTATGTTGTGTAGAAATAATTCTTGGGATATTTTGTTGAAGAATGTGGCTCCATTTGCCCCTGTCTGAAAAGTTTGAATGAGGGTACAGTGAAGAGTTTGGATTAATTCTCTTGAGAGAGGAAATCTCAAAACAGCCTAGTATAGACTGTTGTGTGGTTGTTAGTGTTAACTCTAATGAAGATATATAATGAAAAATAGCAAGCTGAGTAAGGTAAAATGTTTGAGGAGAAAAAGAGCACTAGAAAGTGGAATAGAGTTAAATCTTTTATTCAAGGAGATAAGCAGACTAAGAAATGGAATAAAGGGAATGGTGACCTCAGGGCAAGATCCCACCAAGTTAAGTTTCCAAATTGCAATAAGGAATTAAAGAAAAGCTTAAAGCCTAAAGCTTAAAGCTTAAAGGAGTGGTGGTCCATGCCTTTAATCCCAGCAATCAGAAGGCAGGGGCTGACAGATCTCTGAGTTTGAGAACAGCCTTATGTAAAAATCCAGTTGTAGTACATCAAGCTTAGTCAGTGAAGGGAACTATTAAAAACAAAGTTGGCAAAGATATAATTGAATGAGGGGACCATGTTCCAGCCCTAGCAAGCAGCAGAACCTGGTAGCTTTTGCCATATGGTTCTAAAGTTAAGGATAGAACAAAGGGTCTATGGAATTTGCCTCTGTATCTAAGGAAATCCTCTGAGTCCAGGCATGTATGAGGGATGTCCAGGAACGGAAGCCTAGAGAGGTCATTGTGTGAAGTAGTGAAGTTGAAACCTAGATCGCCTTGGACACTCCAAGATGTTGGAGATGCCAGAGTTGTGGGAAGCTTGCCAAAGAAAGCTACTAACAGCCCAAGGGAAAGAAGTATGTTGCAGTCAACAAAGCTGAACAGAATTGGAGATGTGAAGAGCATTTTGTCATCAGACATGGAGATGCAGAATTTGCTTTTCCCCAATATTTCCTCACTACGCTCCCTTCCCTATGTTTTGGAATGACAATGCATATCCTGGGCCATTATATGTTGGAAGTATGCAATCTGCTTTTAGATTTTAATTTTACTGGGGATTACCATTAAAAGATTTCATAAATCTCAGAAGAGACTTTGAACTATATATGTTTAAATAAGTTTAAGACTGTTATAGACTATGGGGACTTTTGAAGGTAGAATAAATGTGTCTTCCATTATGATATTGTTACAAGCTTATTGGAGCTAGACAGTAGTAGGTGTGGTTTGAAAGAAAAGGGCCCCCAAAGGAACTGGCCCTATTTCGAGATGTGGCCTTGTTGAAGTAGGTGTGGTCTTTTTGGACAAAGTATAACACTGTGGAGGCAGGCTTTGAGGTCTCCTATGCTCAAGATACCACCTGGTGCCTCAGACCACTTCCTGTTACCGGCTGACCAAGGTGTAAGAACTCTTAGCTCCTTCTCCAGCACCATGTCTGCCTGCATGCTTTCTTGCTTCCCTCCATGAGGATAATCAATTAACCATTTGAATCTGTAAGCACGCTACCCCTATTAATATTTTCCTTTATAATAGTTGCTATGGTCATGATATCTCTTCAAAACAACAGAAACCATATCTAAGACAAGGGGTTAGAGAATGAAATTGTTCTGGAAAAAATAATAGCTTCTTAAGAGCACTTAAAGCTTGGATCAGTCACAAATATGTCCTATAAAAATATTTAAAAATCATTATTTCAACTGCATATAGCATAAAACATGCTCAGAGACAGAGGATGGGCTATGATCATAGTTAATAGTAAGTATAAAACAATTTTAAAAGGTAAAAAAAAAAAATAAAGAAGAAGGCAACCCTTCAATTTCAATTGAGAGTTCTAATTCTTTTATATTTTGATATCCTCAATGTCATTTTTAAAGAGTGAAACTTGGAGGAAATTATCCTAATGACTGAGTATTATTTATGTTCACTAAAAGCCCTAGTTATGTCAGTTGTGATCTAGTTAACTTAACCATCACAAGCTCTGCTTCTGCCCTTCCTGTTCACATCTAATGTGCTCTTTCTCATGAGCCATGTGACATAGCTATTCCAAAGAATGAGAAAGAAATATGTCTTAGAATTTCTATTGCTGTGAAGAAACACCACAACTAAAAAGCAAGTTGGGGAGGAAAGAGTTTATTTGGCTTATACTTCACCATTGCTGATTATCACTAAAAGATGTCTGGACAGGAACTCAAACAGGGCAGGATTCCAGAGGTAGGATCTGAAGCAGAGGCCATGGAGGGGTGCTGCTTACTGTCTTGCTCTCCGTGGCTTGCTCATCCCACATTCTTACAGAACCCAGGACCAGCACCAGGGATGGTCCCACGCACCATGGGCTGGCACCTTCCCCATTGATCACTAATTGAGAAAATGCCTTACAGCTGGATCTCATCAATGCATTTTCTCAACTGAGGCTCCTTGTTCTGGTCACTCTAGCTGGTATCAAGTTAACACAAAACCACTCAGTATATGATGCAAAAAGAACTTGTTTATAATTCTGCCAAAATATCAGTTATTGTAAAAAGCTTTCTGCCCTTTTCCATGTCCCCAGATAATTCTATCAATTGCATGGAATTTATCAAACAGTAAGTTTTGTCTGTCTTATAGCACAGATTGTTTGCAAATGTTACTATTTCCAAAGCTAAAGAATGCACATTAGGTGCTCAGTAAACAGAGAGTAGATGCTTATCTGTGCATGTATGAAATGTCTGCTGACAGTTTTTTAGTTGTCATTGCTGTTAGTCATGCCTTAATTGTCATTCACCCAACAAGACTTGTGGCTGTATAAAGATCTTTTTGTTCCCTTTCTTAAACGGAAACTTTTTAGAAATGACTATAGGGAAGAACACACTGGATCACAGTAACTATATTTGCCCCTAGGATTTCTGCTAACCTTCTTTCTCTGTGGCATCCCAGGATGTATTCCACTGTAGATTCCACTGTGTGGTAAGGAAGTAAAGCTTATCTGTGAATGTTCTTCAGTTCTATAACTTTACTATAGTGTCAGTCTCTCAAACTGTGGAAAATTTTAAGGGCAAGATAGCAAGCCAACAGCAGCTTGCCATTGGAATACACATTAATTATAGGTTGAACAACCATAGTGATTCAATAAATTCACACACCGTTACCTCCCATTATTGTAATTCTCTCACAGAGGATAGAAAGGCTAATCCAGATCATTTGATTCTTCAGAAGTCATGTAAGGACTATGGAATAGTCTTATTGTTAACTCTAAATTACCCATTAGTGATTTCAATGTCACCCTTTGGGGAGGGTAGCACCCAGGAATAAGTATTAGAGTGGAGAAAATTGCTGGACATAAAGCAAATAAACTGAAACATTGTAGCCCCATCTCCTAGTGAAAAAAGAAAGTCAAAATTTTCTGGAAAAAAAATGAAATTACACTAGAGCAAGTTCTGAGGGTACCAGCAGACACACTGATCAAGAAGTTAGGAGAGGTAGATGAGGTACAACAAAGGAGATGGACCTTCAACATAAACTGATGTGTTTATGTGTGAAAATAGTACCTCTAAGAACCCAAACCATCTAACAAAAAGTTCAACACCATACATGAGAAGTAACAGTTTGAGTTGCTGGTTAAGGCTTTCACGGGGGCTCCCAAAATATTACAGATTATTACTATTGTCTTTTATTATCCCTATAGGTGGAAGGTAAGTCCCTATTGCTGAAGACATCATGTGCTTCAGACACAGAGCCCAGAGGGTCCTGAGTTAGTACCAACATGAATGTTTCCTCCTTGAAGATTGGCTTTTTGTGATAACAAAAATTACCATGAAAGTTTACAAAAGATGGAATTAAATATCAGTCTTATCCAGCTATGATGCTGATAAACCATATAAAGAAACTACATGGCAGAATAACCATGGTGATGTAGTAATGGCACACTTACCTTGGCAGTAACCAACAGCAATTTAATTTGTACTTAAGACACATTTAACAAGAGAGAAATCATGGCTGGCAATAGAAACATAACCAAATACTCAAAGCTAGGTAAGCCATGGATCTTAGAGAAGAATCTACAACACCACTTTATTAAACAAGTGTAATCTCTAACTACATTATAAATATCTGTTCTTATACCTACACATAAATATAATCCTTACACCTTACTGAGGAAATATATCTTGCCAATACATAGAGAACATTATAGAAAACCAATCAAAATGCAGTTATGGAACCCAGTCCCAATGGATACATCCATAGAATACTCCTGGGACCTGAGGCTCAGGGAACGTTACAGAAGGAAGGTAAACTGATTTTATGAGACAGAGGATCAGACACTTTATTGTGGGATTGTGTCTCCTTGCAATAACAGAAGCTACACCCATTAAGTCTCACTAGCATGACTGAGTGTATAATGTTAACTAATCAAGGACAACAACAACAGCCATGCCTCACCCTTATGCAAAGTATTACAAGAAACAAAGGGACACTAATGAGAAAGTCTTCCCCAGGAAAGAGCACTCTAGTAAGCTATAAAATAGCAAATGTTCAGTCCTGATAACTTAAGTACAAGTAACATCGTATAGATGAAACAGGTCATGCTTTATCCATGAGTTTATATGATATGTATATATACATATATATATATATATGCATATAATAAAAAAGAGTCCATGAATATTAAAGAGAATGAGAAGGTATATATGGGAGGATTTGAAGGAAGGGGCATGAAGGGAGGAATGATTAATTATAATACAACCTCAAAAGTAGAAGAAATCGTAAATAGAAGCATATAGGTTATTTACTTTACTCATTTTCTTTCATTAAGGTATTAATTAAAAAAGGGTCATCACGGTTACATTAAGTTCTGTGTATAGTAAAAAAGATAGTATATGTCCAAACATCTATAACTGTAAGTGAAAATGGGACTATCATCTATTTGACAATGTTTTTTCTGTTATTAGATGAACTTTCATTGAAAACAAAAGGTTATAGAATCTATGTGGGAACATACAAACTGATAATTACGTAGATATGTCAATGAAATCAGATGCAGTAATTTGGTGAGAGGAACTGATACAAAATTTCACTGGAAGATGATTAGTAGAAGCAAAGTCACAGAAGGAAAATGAAAGGGTGCATGTTTCTAGTCTCAGTGGAGCACCAAATTCAGCCAGCTGCTAAGAAGCAGCCCTGAAGGAGGATACTACACTAGGCAAATTTCCCTGACTAAGGCCAGGAAGTCAGATGTCTTACTCCTTCGCTGAGGAGAAACAAGTCCAAAATCTATACAGCTATATCTTGCCTCTGCATGTTGAGAATTTTCCCCAAAGACTTAAATCTTCATGTGGCTAGATTAGTGATAAGCTGACTGAGCACACGGCCATGGAAGAGAAGGACAGTAGTTTGACTTTCTCAGCCAGAACCTTGGGAGCACATTGTCATGGTAGATTATAGAGGTGTTGACAGTCTCAGGCACAGCCTGAATGAATTCATCACTGGGGTGGGCTAACAGACATGTAATTATCTCAGCTAGATGCTTGGTGAGTACCTCACCATGATAAAAGTGGACAGGGATAAGATACATTGTTATTGTCCACTACAACTGAAACCTAGATTTGGAATTGAACAGATATTTTTGTACTTAATACCTGTGAATATTCCACAGTATATCAGTTACACACTGCTGCATTTAAAAACAAGTCAAACCTTCAGTGCCACAGAAATCACAAAAACGCCATGATTTTTCTTAAACAATTCATTCATTATTCCAAATTACTCAAGTATTGTTTTCTATTTTACTTATAAAACAATGTACAGTTACCATTTGAACAATGAACACCTATTTATAAATATTCATAGTGTAATTTAAGATCTTTGTAAAATAGGGGTTACAGCAGAAGTGTTGAGGCAATTTTAATTATAGTAGTGGGGAAAGTAATGCTCTAATAGCTAAATAGCACATTCTATTTCAAGAGAAGGAACAATAAAATTGTCAGCCATGAAGTGCAAGTGAGAAATGAGACATACGTCTCATGCGTTCAGCCTTGCCTATGGTGACAGTCTTCAGGCCCCATTGGATTCTGAATCAAATAACTGTATCAGGTACAGAGATTTGTCATCTCCAGAATCCAGGAAAACACCTTAGCAATGAGGAAGTAGAGACTCCTGCTTCTTGCCGAAGCAAAGGCAGCTGAGTTTCCAAACAGTGTCTCCATAACATTCATTTTAGTCCTTATATTTACAGATTTAATGCAAATCAAAAACACCAAATCATTTCTAAATCTTAGCAAATGAAATAATTAGATGATCGTCATCTTAATAATTATGTTTCTTTTTTTTCAGTACAGATGTAAGTTTTGTTTTTACTTTATTGATTCTTCTGAAATTTCACATCCTGCACCTCATCCTGCTCATTTCCCATCTTTCTGTATCTGTCACTCACCCTCATATCACCCCCCAAAGAAAATTTAAAAAATATTAATTAAAAATAAAGCAAAACAACAACATCAAAACCCACTTATCTCTGTCTTCCCCAACTCTCCAACACCTCTTCATTCTTGTTAGCGACGTTGGTGGCTGCGTTGTTTCACACAGAGTACCCTTGTGTCCTCTCGGCTTTAATTGTGATGAGTCGCTGGTTTGGTTGAAGGATCTGGCTTCCACTACACCATCAACATATCTAGTGCAGGCCACTATTTTCAAAGCTGTGAACAGCTAAAAGAATTCTGTGAATTCATTTAGTATGTTCTATCTATTGTCATGTTTTCAGCAAATAATAAAACAAAAGGAAAGCCATAAGACACATTTCTTAGTTATAAAATGTTGTTACCTCTGTAAATCAGCACTTTTAAGTTATTGCACTTAAGATAGTTACATAAAAAATATTATTATGCTCACAAATTTGACTTTGAGCCTGATCAAACAAATATGCAAAGTTTAATATTCATGTCAATTAATGACTCTATTAAAAGGGAAAAATTCTGTGGTTTTGTTATGAAGTCTTATGATCAAGATACCCAAAACATAACAATACAACACAAAATAAATAAAATGTACAAAAATTATGTATCATACTGAATTCATTGCAATATATTTCCAGTGAGATTTATCCCAAGGGATACAAATATTGGGTAAGGTAAAATAGTTACCATATTTACTATATTTTAATTGCATTGCCATACAATTTCATTGCATAGAGTTATGCATATATCAGCATTTTGTTTTTCCATGGCTGAATAATAACTTGTATGGGCATGCCACTTTCACCCCCCCCAATTCATTTGCTTGGGAACACTGAATCATTTCACATCTTTTTTTTTTTTATCAGTTCCCTTATTTTTTGAGATTGTAGTATAATTACATCATTTCCCGCTTCCCTCATATTCTTCCAATTCTAATGCCATTTAACTTCATCTGACACATCTGGGACATAATTGAAAATTAGTATCTTAGATTTGATATCTTATTTACCTTCCCTTGTTCAGTCTGAGATCTGGTTTTTAATTGAAACATTACCTTTTATTTAATACACAAAAGTTTAAGAAAAAAAAGCAAAGGAATGAATGTGTATATGTAGAAATGAATGTGAACATTTATATAAATATGAGTATATATAAATATTTTCTAAGTACATATAGATTATAATGCAATTTATATAAAACATGTATATATACTACTTGATATGCATAAATATGAAATTCAAATAAAAGCATATGTTTATCTCTATGTGTACATATATATTTCATATACTACATATTACACAAATCTTATTTATAAGTATATAAATATAGACTGTGTGTCTGTATTCATTACAAACTTCTGAAAGATGGTAAGTGTAGAACATGGCTTCTACTACTCAGGGAGCCATCTGGTTATTCCCACTTGTCCTATAGAATTGGCTCAAAAGCAAATGATTCAAAGTATCATATTCTTGTTCTTTTTTTAGAAGATAATCTAAATTAAGACATTCAGAAAACAATTTAGATATAGACTAAGTTTTTAAAATACCAAAATATCAATTCTGAATTTCATGATATTCCTCTTCTATTTAAAATATGTGAAAATGTTGCAAAAAGAAGCATCCTACCATCATATAGATGAGACTTATTACACAGTCTGCATTTACTTAACGTGTAAGGTATTTGAGTGAAAGTGTAGTGTTTTCTCTAAATACTGATAACAAGTATTTGATAAATTTTGTAGCAATTAAGACATAGTTTCTGGATGAAACTAAAGGACAGCTCCTAAATTGAGAGATTTTGGAGTAATGAAAAAATGAAATGAAGAATAAGAACAGTGAACCTCTGTAACAAATATAAAAGTATTAAATATGACTTTGCCAACAACTTATTATAATCAATTTATAAGTTAATAATTGTTCAAGTGATAATGATAAATTAATTCATAAAGCCAGAAAATACCTCACAACTTAGCGTGAAAGTTGTAACCATACATGTTTCTGTAAGCATAGAACAAGAATTGCTATTGTCATTTTAAGGAGCTTATACTTATTTAACAATAGAGACACACAAATATGTCAAATATAAAATTTTCTGATAATGGAAAATGCATAGTTTGTTTTAATAAGGGTTTCTAATGCTAAGACAAAACATCATAACCGAAGCAACTTGAGAATGAAAGAGTTTATTGGACTTACACTTCCCTATCACAGTACATCAAGTTAAGACAGGAAACAGGGCAGGAAACAAGAGGCAGGAGCTGATGCAGATTATATGGAGGGATGCTGTTTACTGGCTTGTGCCCTGTGGCTTGCTCAGCACGCTTTTTTATAGAACCCAGGATCACCAGCACAGGGATGGCACCACCAACAATGGTCTGAAACCTCCTCCTCAATCACTAATTAGGAAAATGGCCTATACATTTGAAGCCTGATATTATGAAGACATTTTCTTAGTTAAGGTTCCCCTCTCTCAGATGATTTTAACTTGTGTCAAGTTGACATAAAACTATCCTGCACAATTGACCACTTGTCACCTTGACACACAAACACATTACCGTTAAGCCACAACCTTTTTCATTCATCCCTAAGACCTCACATAAAAAATATTTAAAAAAAACTTTAAAAGTCCCACAGTCTTAACAAATTCAAACACATCAAAAGTTAAATCTCTTTAAAATATTCCATCTCTTTAAAAATTCCAAAATCACCTTTAAAAGTTCAAAAGCTCTCAACAGTGGGCTCTTGTAAAAATCAAAATTAATTTAAATACTTTCTTATTTCAAGAGGAAAGAAGCAGGTTGTGGTTGCCATCAGATTAAAGCAAAATGAAACTCTTAATAGTGTAAAAAATGCAATATTCAACATCTGAGATTCATTCACAATCTTCTGTGCTCCTCCAAAGGGCTTGGGTCACTTCTCCCGCTCAGCCTTCTGAAGTACACATTTCTGTTTCTTGGTAGATGTACCACGGTACTGGCATCTCCAAATTCCTGTGTCCTTCTACTGCAACTGAGCTGCACTTTTAGCTCTCACAGGCTCTCTTCATGGTGTCAAGCCACAACTTTTTTGCAAGACCCCTTCAGTTCTGGGCTTTCAACTGCAACTGAGTTACCAGTAGCCTCTCCTGGCCTCTCACAGTGCCATCTCTCAGCTCTCTCATGACTCCTTCATGCCTTCAAAACCAGTACCACCTGGGTTACTCTTAAACTACCAAGTTCAGCTATTAGCATGAGGTACAGCCTTGGCTGCATTTGGAGAAAAGCTTCTATGTTCTGTGTCTCGTGAAAGTCTCCTCAGAAGATTTTACCTCATTGATGCTGATCTTTTCTTAATCACCAGTAATTCCTCAGGTCCAGTCAGCCAGTATCAGTTGCCCCACTAAAGCAAAGCTTTCAAAACAATGGTACTGGTATCTTGTTAATCATGACTAAGTCTTCAACTGCAGATATCCAGAACCACAGCATCTTAATTCAAAGTAGCAAATGCTCCCAAATAGAGACCTTAAACATTCCTCTGATACTTCCCAAGCCAGCCCTCCTCCTTCTGCATTGCTCTTGACATTCTTTTCTCCCAAGCTCCTATAGAACATCCCACTGAGTTCTCAACACTCAATGGCTAATCTAACCCAAAGTTCCAAAGTGCTTCAGCAACCCTCCTGAAACGTGATCAGGTTTGTCAGAGGAATACCCCACTTCTGGTACCAACTTGTCGTACTTAGAATTTCTATTGCTTAGACAAAAAACGCTGACCAAAGCAACTTGGGGAGGAATGAGTTTATTTGTGTTGTACTCCCACAGCAGTGTTTTTCATCAAGGAAACCAGGACAGGAACTGAAACAAGACAGGAACTGAAACAGGACAGGAACCTGGAGGTAGGAGCTGAAGTAGAGAGCATGGAAGGTTGCTGCTTACTGGCCTGTTCTCCATGGCTTGCTTAGCTTGCTTTCTTATACAACCCAGGACTATCAGCCTAGGGGTGTCATCACCAATAATGGTTTGGGCTCTTCCTGTAATTTGGTAACTAAGAAAATGTTCTGAACTTTAGAGTCTAAAGGCTTACTTGAAGCCCAATCTCATGGAGACATTTTCTTAATTAAGATTCCCTCATCTCAGATGACTTCAGCTTGTATCAAGTTGACATAAAACTATCTAGCACATAGTTGAATGTAAATATATAAACAGCCTAATTGTAATGTGTAAATAACTTTTGTTTCATTATATTGGATGAAAATCACAAGAATAATGATAATTATAAAATTTGTTACTAAATACACATACAGAGCATGCACATTGCAACATTAGTAACAAAGTGATAGAGAGGAAATGTATACGGTTCTTGCATGTGATTAGAGTTATCAATTTAAAATATACTCTGTATATGTTATATGCCTGTGTAGTAATAATCAAAATTGTACATAAGAGTACTCTAAGACTAAAGACAAATAATCAAAATATATTACTACTAAAATACAACATAAATAGTGAGACAAAAGACAGAAGAGGAAAAATAGCTACAAAATATATTGGAAATAATTAATAAAATTACAATCAATAAATACATTGTTTTAAATGTAAATGTATTAAATTCTTCATAACACATTGAACAACTATATCTTCTCTCTCTCTCTCTCTCTCTCTCTCTCTCTCTCTCTCTCTCTCTCTGTCTCTCTCTATCTCTCTCTATCTCACCCATACACAAATACATACCAATACCCCACTAATATTCTATGAGCATATTGAAGATGAAGGAAAAAGAAAATATTCATGCTATTGTTAACCCAAAGAAAGGATAAGTACAGTATTTCATTAGACAAAGTAAATTATCAAAAATTACTCTCAAGTGACAAAATCTATTATATTGGAGAATAATTTATTAAGTATATATAATATTTGTAAATGGACACATATATACACTAATAAAGACAGATACTATATATTTGTGTGTATATTATGGAAATGTAAAATATAAACTTACTATAAATATAGCAAACAATGACAGAATTCAAGATAAAAAAAACCACTATGGAATTGTTAGAACACTTTAGCTTCCTTGATTTCAAAGACCACTAGAACGTTCAGACAGAGCATCAGTAAGGAAATGGGAGAGTTGAAACTACAGCCCAAGCAAACTTCATGATATATGCAAAGCAGTCCTCACTAGAATCATTTTATATGCAACTGAAAATGGAACCTTCTCTAGAAAAGATTGTGAGTTAGGTCACAAAACAAATCTCAAAAAACTTAAGAAATTTAAAAAACATCAAATGTGTTTTTCAGCTAATAAACTGGTGCTATAAATCCATCCATGATGGAAAAGCCAGAGAGTTTAAAGTTAGGGCAAATTAAATAATACAATTCCAAACTCCAATTTTTCAAATAAAAAAATCAAAAAGGAAAAAGTAAGAGCAAATACAACTTACTGAAGGGGTCATATAAAATGATTAAATATGATTATTTTGCATATAATTCTCAATGAGTTCTAAAACTCTATAACCCACAGTCCAGCATACAAATAAAGCTGTATTTGGCTTTTGTAATGAATATCATTGGATTGGACTTGGAAGGCTTATTGCATTACATCTTCTCAAGTATATTGATGGCTGGAGGGGTGGTTCAGTGTTTAAGCACATTGTTGTTTTCCCAGAGGACCTAGGTGAAATTCCCAGCATTCCATGGTAGCATTAGACGTGTGTGTAACTTCAGTCCCAGCAAGATCCAGTTTCCTCTCTGGCATCTTAGGACAGCTAGAGTACAAGTGGTTCAGACATACACAAAGACAAAACAACCATACACTAAGATAAAAATAAAAATATTCTTAAGCTTGAAAAAGAATATTTCTAATCTTTTAGAGCAAATGCTTTGCTTCTCAGTAGTTTTTCCCTTAGTGATGTTAACTCAAGATAAAGGCATTGAAATATATTTTATTTCTCAGAATATTAGGCAGAAACCTCAAGAGGAGATATGAATAGATTTCATAAAAGCATAGGTGTTGTAGAATTTCTTAATGGATCTGATAATTGGCTATATGATATTTGGATTTCTTCTATTATATTTGCCTTGGATGGGTTAAAGTCAATCTGGAATCTTTTAGTGAAAAAATGTCTTGATGTAGCCCTTAGCATCATGAATATCAATAGTTAATAAGTCAAAATTAGTCAAATACAACATTTTCTTCACGTTTCTGTTGCATGCTTTTGAACAATTCATTGCTACAAATTGTATGAACTTCTTTTTGAGGATATATGGCTAAATATGTCCTCACTCCATATAAAAAACTAACAACAGAAATAAAAATCTAATCCCACATGCATACAGTTGATGAAACAGTAAGTTTAATTGGGGTTATTTACAGGGCCACCTTGAATCAACTATACTACTGAAGAAAAATATCTCTGATAGGCTACCATCATTATTATTGTTTACTCTCCAGAACTTGATTTAAAAACCCTATTGTTAACAAAATAACAACTTGACTGAAAAAAAAAATGGAGAAATTAAGTGGGTATCAGGTGCCAACCA
Organism: Peromyscus eremicus; assembly: GCF_949786415.1. Taxonomy (NCBI): domain Eukaryota; kingdom Metazoa; phylum Chordata; class Mammalia; order Rodentia; family Cricetidae; genus Peromyscus; species Peromyscus eremicus. The sequence goes on along the minus strand of NC_081424.1, from coordinate 2,995,227 downwards.
GGAAGCATTACTAACGTGATACTAACCAGCCGCTTTCCAATTTGAGTTATATTCCCAAAAATGGAACAGATAACTGGTACCATTGTCAAGGCCAAGTAGCTATGGCTAGGTAGGTCATAAGCCCTAGGCAAGAAACTACTATTATTTTGCTAAATGGAGATAGTATTAAACCAACTCTTAATAACGTATTGCTATAACTCATAATCAGTGCATGGCTCTACCTTATAAAAGAAGCTTCTTCTTGCAATAAATTACAATTAACAGAGAACGCACAACTGTCCAACATGCAGAGAGTAAGAAACTATAGAATGGTCAGCCTTAAATGAGATGTACATATCGTGCTACTTCCACGAATGCTCAGGCATCTTCATGGAAGAGGGAGTGGAAAGATTTTAAGAGCAGAGGCGGTGGGTGAGCATAAGAAAACTGTTTCTGTGGCACAACAGGTAGTTGCACATAACAACCCACAGTGCTTTTGACAACACACACAAAAACTGTGTAAGTTTGAGCAGACAACGTTGCTCTATGGAGTGGAGAAGTACACATGAAGTCCCACACTAGATGAGGAACTACTATCAACTAGTAACTGCTAGGTGCTGTGGGATGGTCTGTATGTCAAATCTGTTGCTCTGATTGGTCAATAAATAAAACATCAATTGACCAGTGGCCAGGCAGGAAGTATAGGTGGGACTAACAGAGAGGAGGATTGAGAGAACAAGAAGGTGGGGGAGAGACACTGCCAGCCGCCACCATAACAAGCAGCATATGAAGATGCCGGTAAGCCATGAGCCACATGGCAAAGTATAGATTTATAGAAATGGATTAATTTAAGATATAAGAACAGTTAGCAAGAAGCCTGCCACGGCCATACAGTTTGTAAGCAATGTAAGTCTCTGTGTTTACTTGGTTGGGCCTGAGCGGCTGTGGGACTGGCGGGTGAGAGAGATTTGTGGTGACAAAGATTTGTCCTGACTATGGTCCAGGTAGGAAAACTCAAGTTACAGCTACGAAAGGAAAATTCAGTTTTATTTAGGGTGTGTGTGAATCCTGCTGTGTTACACCTCAGAGAAGGGACCATATTCAAAAGTATTTAGCTAATACAAAAGAACTCTGTGGATTTAAAAAGTAACACAAAGTTGTGTAGGTAAGGAGGTAGGGATGGATCCCAAAGCAGTTGTTTGTGAATGTGATTAAAATACATTACATAAAATCCTCAAGTAACAGATGAAGTATTTAAAAAAAAAATTGAACAAATAAAATGTCTCTAATAGGTGACTAGTCAGCCCTAAACACATGTAAATATAAACAACATTAAATGCATTGACTGTTATATGCATACATATACATTTGTATGTATGTATATGTGTGTGTATGTACACACACACACATACACATATATACATAGAAGAAGACTTCAGGTAGTGGAGTGATGGTGAGGTGACAGAAAGAAGTTGGAGGGAGTGAGGGCTAGAAATAATGTGAATAGAATACTTGTGTGAAAATCTCAAAAAGTAAAAATTTAAGTTAAAAACTCCTGTTCCCAAAATGGATAACTGTCTATACATCCATGGGAAGTATGTGGTCTTTTGAGCCCTCCCCCAGGTCCTAACTACAGACAGTTCTTTGGTCCAATCTTGTACTGGTGTCCTCAGGATACCCAGCTACTGACAACTGTAGAGAGAAAAGGCCCTGTCATGCCCAGAAGAGATAGTTCCACAGTACTACTTACCTCTTGATTATTCCTTCTCTTTACTACTTAGTGAACAGACTTAAATTTTTGTTTTCAGCTCAATCATCATTGTATTCTCAACACTTTATATGGACATGGGAATACAGTGAACATGATGAGCAAGTTATCATTAAACTAGTGAATTTTAACCAAAAGATGAGCTTATTCACATGGGGAAAATAAGACATCAACAAAATAATTTGTGGGAAATGATTAATAGGAAAGGAGTTGAGTAGTCAGTGAAGAGATAACTACTGAGAGTATACATATTCAGGAATTTTCATGACACTTGAGTAAGAAGAAAGACCTGAATTGAGCAGGTTAATTTATCCATATACCAGAAATTCTGTGGATGCCCAAACAGGAAAAATTACTTTCTGGTTTTCTGCTGTTCAAAGAGACATACCAATCAAGGACTAAGTGTATAGTTCAGTGAGAGGTTGTTTCATAGCCTGTATAAACTCTGGGATTCAGGAATCAGTACCACACTGATTATTCAAATGACGGAAGAAGTTTAATATAATAGCCATGAAGTGATTAGTTGTGTTGTCAACTTAACAAAATCTAGAATCAGCTGGAAGCTTGGCCTCAGGGAGTGTCTGTGGGGATTTTCATGATTAACTTAGTTAAAGCTTTACAGTGTAGATGACACCACTCCTGGATGGGAACTGAACTGTGTGAGTGGAAATGTAGCTCAGAAGCAGCACACATTCAGTGCTCTTTGCTTCCTGAATATGGGTGCTGTTTCAAGTTCCTGTAGACTTCACCTCCCTGCCACAGTGGACTGATGGACTGTAACCTTCAACCAGGAGCTTGAATAAACCCTATCTACCATATATTTCCATTGTCAGAGTATTTTAACACAGCAACAGGAAAAGATGCTAAAATAGTAGCAATTATGAATGTATCATCTAATATCCGTTTTCAGATAACTGATAAATTATGTCATAAAAATTTAAAATGATTTGATTCATTCTTGTGAATACAGAGACACCTTCAAAGGTGTACAATTTTGACTGCTCTATATCATCATTATGTATATATTTTCTGAAGTTGTACTCTAATTTTGTATTATATGAACACTTGGGTAAGTAAATAAATGATATATGACAGCATGTGCTGCCTGTCACAGCTGCATGGATATTTAAAATTATAAACAGAATTTCAAATAAATATTAAAGTTACACATGCATGTGAGTTTTATTTTTACAATTAAAGCATATAAAGTACATTTTTGTTCAAAAAGAATATACCCAGTGCTCTAAGTCAGAAGCTTGCAATGTTCTTGTCATTGCAGACCATCAATATAGTAGAGGACTGCCAGATTGGAACATTTAAAGTTGAAACAGTACTGCAGGTATCACATGATCCTACAATTACCTAATAGTGCCTGACTACATCTTTTTTGTAGCTCTTTTTTATTTAATATTTTTTCATTTTACATACTAACACCTGTCCCCTCTCCCTTCCCTTCTCACATTGCCTCCACCTCCTCCCCAATCCCACCCCATCCCCTCCTCATAAAGGGTAAAGGCTCCTTTGGATAGTCAATACAGGCTGGCATACCAAGTTGGGGCAGGACCAAACTCTGCCCCTCTGCATCATGGCTGAGTAAGGCGTTGCACCATGGGAATGGGCTCTAAGAAGACAGTTCATGTACCTGATATAAGTCCTGGTCTCTTGCCAAGGGACCCACACACACAAAATCACACAACTGTCATCCACAGAGGGCCTAGTGAGGATCCACACAGGCTCCCCAGCTGTCAGTCCAGAGTCTATGAGCTCCTAATAGTTTGGATCATCTATCTCTGTGTTTTTTCCTATCATGATCCTGACCCACCTTGCTCTGATAGTCCCTCCTTCCTCTCTTCAACTGAATTCCAGGAGCTTGGTCAAATGCTTGACTGTGGGTCTCTGCATCTGCTTCCATCAGTCACTAGATGTAGGTCCTATGATGACAATTAGGGTAGATACTAATCTGAGTACAGTGGAAGGCTAATTCAATCACCCTGTCCACCACTGCAATGAGTCGAAGCTGTGGAAATCCTTGTGAGTTCTTGGGGATTTCTCTAATTCCAGATTTCCCCTTAACCCCTTAATGGCTCCATCTGTCTGTTTTCCTTCTCCATCCCTCCCCCAACTCAGCCATCTGAACACCCATGTTTCCATCTCCCCTCCCCTTCCCTTTACTCCCTCCTCCCAGTTTACCCATTAGACCCTAACCCTTTCTCCTTCCTAGGACAATCCATGTGTGTCCCTCTTGGGTCCTCCTCTTTACTCAGCTTCTCTGGGATTGTGGAACCATCCATTTGCCTGTGAACATCATGATGTCATTGTTTTTCTCGGCTGAGTAGTACTCCATTGTATAAATGTACCACATTTTCTTTATCCATTTTTTGGTTGAGGGGCATCTAGGTTGTTTCTAGGATCTGGCTATTGTGAATCATGCTGCTATGAACAAAGTTGAACCTAAGTCCTTGTGATGTGGTTGAGCATCTTTTGGGTATATGCCCAAGAGTGGTATTGCTGAGTCTTGAGGTAGGTTGATTCTCAATTTTCTGAGATACCACCATACTGATTTACAGAGTGGCTGTGTAAGATTGCATTCCCACCAGCAGTGGAGGAGTGTTCCCCTTTCTCCACATCTTCTTTAACATAAGCTGACTTCAGTGTTTTAGATATTAGCCATTCTCAGAGTCATTTTGATTTGCCTTTCCCAATACTTCCTTAAATGTCTTTTGGCCATTTGAAATTCTTCTGTTGAGAATTCTCTGTTTAGATCTGTAGCCCATTTTTAATTGGATTATTTGATATTTTGATGTCTAGTTTCTTGACTTCTTTATATATTTTGGAGATCAGCCCTCTATCAAATGTAGGATTGGTAAAGATCTTTTCCCATTCTTTATGCTGCCATTTTGTCTTATTGACAGTGTCCTTCAGCTTACAAACGTTTCTCAGTTTCAAGAGGTCCCATTTATTAATTGTTGCTCTCAGTGTCTGTGCTACTAGTGTTATATTTAGGAAGTGGGCTCCTGTGCCAGTGCGTTCAAGGCTACTTTCCACTTTCTTTTCTATGAGGTTTAGTGTAACTGGATTTATGTTCAGGTCTTTGACCCATTCAGACCTGAGTTTTATACCTGGTGATATATATGGATCAATCTGCATTCTTCTACATGTAAACATCCAGTTATGACACCACCATTTGTTGAAGATGCTTTCTTGTTTCTATTCTATAATTTTGCCTTCTCTTGTTCCTGATTTTAGTGGAATTGCTTTGAGTTCCTTGCCATTTAGTTTGATGTTGGCGGTTGGCTTGCTGTATATTGCCTTTATTATGTTTAGGAATGTTCCTTGTATCCCTGGTCTCCTCAAGACCTTTATCATGAAAAGATTTTGGATTAGTCAAAGGCTTTTTCAGCATCTAAAGAGATGATGTGTTTGTTTGTTTGTGTTTTTCTTTCGTTGTTTATATGGTGGATTATATTGACAGATTTTTGAATGTTGAACCATCCTTGCATCTCTGGGATGAAGCCTACTTTATCATGGTGGATAATTTTTTTCACGTCTTCTTGGATTTTATTTGCCAGTATTTTATTGAATATTTTTGTGTCAATGTTCCTGAGGCAGATTGGTCTATAATTCTCTTTCTTGGTTGAATCTTTGTGTTTTGTGGGTATCAGGGTAAAATTAGCCTTGTAAAGAGTTTGGCAATGTTACTTTTGTTTCTATGGTTTGGAACAAATTTGAGTAATGGTATTAGCTCTTCTTGAAAATCTGGTAGAATTCTGCACTGAAACCATCTGTTCCTGGGATTTTTTTTTTTTTTTGGTTGAAAGACTTTCAGTGATTGCTTATATTTCCTTAGGGGTTACAGGTCTATCTAAATTGTTTATCTGATCTTCATTTAATTTTGTTGTATGGTATCTATCCATAAAATTGTCAATTTCTTTTGGATTTTCCAATTTTGTGGAGCACATGTTTTTTAAGTATGACCTAATGATTCCCTGAATTTCCTCAGTGTCTGTTGTTATTTCCCCCCTTTCATTTCTGATTTTGTTAATTTGGATATTCTCTCTCTGCTTTTTGGTTAGATTGGATAAGAGTTTGTCTATCTTGTTGATTTTCTCAAAAAACCAACTCTTTGCTTCATTGATTCTTTTTATTGTTCTCTTCATTTCTATTTTATTGATTTCAGCCCTGAATTTGATTATTTCTTGTCATCTACTCTCCTAGATGAGTTTGCTTCTTTTTGTTCTAGAGTTTTCAGATGTGCTGTTAAGTTGCTAGAGTGAGATTTCTCCAATTTTTTTTTTTATGTTAGCACTTAGTGCTATGAACTTTCCTCTTAGCACTGCTTTCATAGTGTCCCATAAGTTTGGGTATGATGTGCTTTCTAGGAAGTCTAATTTCTTTATTTCTTCCTTGACCCAGTGATGGTTCAGTCACACATTGTTCAGTTTCCATGAGTTTGTTGGCTTTCCGCAGTATGTGTGGTTGTTGAATTCTAGCTTTAAGCCATGGTAGTCCAATACAGTACAGGGGTTTATTCCAATTCTTTTGTATCTATTAAGATTTGTTTTGTTTCTGAGTATGTGGTAAATTTTGGAGAAGGTTCCGTGAGGTGCTGAGAAGAATGTATATTCTTTTGTGTTTGGGTGAAGTGTTCTATAGATATCTGTTAGGTCCATTTGAGTCATAGCATCTGTTAGTTCTCTTATTTCTCTGTTAAGTTTCTGTCTAGTAGACCTGTCCAGTGGTGAGAGTAGGTGCTGAAGTCTCCCATTATTAGTGATTTAAGTTTTAGTAATGTTTCTTTTACAAAAGTAGGTGCCCTTGTATTTGAAGCAAAAATGTTCAGAATTAAGACTTGATCTTGATAGATTTTTCTGTGATGAATATGAAATGTCCTTCTCCATTTCTTTTGATTAACTTGAGGTTGAAGTATATTTTGTTAGATATTTGCAGAACTACAACAGCTTGTTTCTTAGGTCCATTTAGTTGGAAAATCTTTTCCGAACCCTTTACTCTGAGGTAATGTCTGTCTTTATGATTGAAGTGTGTTTCTTATGTGCAGCAGAAGGATGGATCCTGATTTCACATCATTCCGTTAGTCTGTGTTATTTTATAGGTGAATTGAGTCCATTGATATTAAGAGATATAAATGACAAGTGATTGTTAATTCCTGTAATTTTTTTTTTTTTTTTGGTTTTGGTGGTGGCAGTGGTAGTGTGTGTGTGTGTGTTTCCCATCTTTGGTATTTGCTGGTATGAGGTTATTTATTGCCTGTGTTTTGGTGGTTGCAGCTAACTTTCTTGGGTTTGAGTTTTCCTTCTAATACTTTCTCTAGGGCTGAATTTGTGGATATGTAATGTTTAAATGTGGTTTTGTCATGGAATATTTTGTTTCTCTATCTATGATGATTGAAAGCTTTGCTGGGTATAGTATTATGGGCTGGTATATGTGGTCTCTGTATCTGCAGAATGTCTGTCAAGGACCTTCTGGCTTTTAGAGTTTCCACTGAGAAGTTGGGTGTTACTCTGATGGGTCTGCTATTATATGTTACTTGACATATTTCCTTTGCTGCTGTTAATATTCTTTCCTTATTTTGAATGACTATTATGTGGTAAAGGGACTTTTTTGTGGTTCAGTATATTTGGTGTTCTGTATGGTTCTTGTACCTTCATAAGCATAACTTTCTTTAGGTTGGGAAAGTTTTCTTCTATGATTTTGTTGAATGTATTTTCTGTGTCTTTGAACTTCTTCTATCCTTATTATTGTTAGGTTTGGCCTTTTCATGGTGTTCCAGATTTCCTGGATGTTGTGCATTAAAAATTTGATGAATTTAGCATTTTCTTTGACTGATGATTCTATTTCCTCTATGGTATCCTCAATGCCTGAGATTCTCTCTTCCATCTCTTGTATTCTGTTGGTTATGCTTACCTCTGTAGTTTCTGTTTGTTTACTCAGATTTTTCTTTTCCTGAATTCCCTCAGTTTGTGTTTTCTTTATTTTCTCTATTTCAATTTTCAAGTCTTGAACTGTTTCCTTCACCTGTTTGATTGTTTTCCTTGGGTTTCTTAGCTTTTTTTTTTTTTTTTTTTGTATTTACTAATTTCCTCTAATTTTTGTTTGTCTTTTCCTCCATTTCTTTAAGGGAATTTTTCATTTCCTCTTTTAGGGGCTCTACAATCTTCATAATGTTGTTTTTAATGTTGTTTTCTTCTGGATCATCTGCACTGGGATGTTCAGGTCTCGCTGTTGTAGGATCATATTGGGATTATATTGTTAGCAATCCACGGAGTCTGCTTAATGATCAAAGGAATTTATTTGGGGGTTAACTCATAAGACAGAATAAAGGAATTTGTCACAAAATCCTGGAAGGATGAGGCAAGGTCCAAAAATGTTCTCTGGAGAGCTCTGCCCTGGACCATCCCAGCATCCAAAACCACAAGGTAGTGAAGTCAGAGCCACGTACATGCATCCCAGGTCTTATGGGTCCCAGAGTGGCCCTACCCCAGGGACCTGTGCCTCCAAATCATAGGCAAGTGTAACAGTTACCTGTTACCTCACTAGAGGTGGTGCTTCAGGGCATGGCTCAAAAAGCTACCCACTACAGGATCACTAGGTTCTGGTGGTGCCATTTTGCTCTTTATGTTGTTGAATGTATTCTTACACAGCTGCCTACCCATTTCTTCCTTTAATCCATACAGATGGAACTCCAGGCCACGCTTTTTCTGATTGCTGCAGGTAGAGCTTGTGGCTCCAGTGGTTCTTCTTCTTCGAAATCAGGAAGGAGGCGTAGGAAGGATATGGGTCCAGTGGTCCTTGGTGTGGCAGAGAATGGTTGGCAAGGGGCAGGGGAGGAGGCTGCTGCCCAGACTCCGGCTCTGCAATGGCTGGGGGGGGGGTGAGTGGCACAGAATGTGCCCCAGGGCCTAGGGGCTAGAAAACTGAGCTGTCCAGTGGGGGAGTTCAGGGCCTTACCTCTTTCCAATGGGTGCAGGGGGCTTGTATTACTTTGGTGGTCGCTGGAGCCACAGGGGATGGTTGGTGAAGGAGCCAGGAAGCAGGCTGCTGCTGGGTCTTTAGGGCTGCAATGGCTTGAAGGAAGAGTATGAGATGTGCCCCCCCACAGGACCTAGGGGCTAGAGAATTGTGCTGTCATAAGACGACATCTTATGAAAGAAAATAAATTACATATTAAACATGTGACACTAATCTCATTTATGTGAGTTGACTCTTCAATACTGACATAATTCAGAGTTATCTTTCCTTCACGATCATCAAAATGAAATTTACTTTCACTTCAATAGTGAGGTGTGAATCCTCTTATTCCATTTCTATGCTCTTAGTTACTTCTGGAATTAACATTGTATTACATGCTTAGACACTGCCTATTTTAGAAACAACTGAAGGAAATTAAACCAAATACACTTTTTTTTCATTAAGTTAATGGTTAATATCTTCTTGTATTTATGAAAACACTCTGAACAGGAAAAAATACAACATAACTGATAATAAGGGGATATAAAATGAGTATATTTCTAAGGGTAGATTGTAAATCATGTTATTATACTAATGGGTAAAACAATACTTGAAATCACAAAAAAGAAAAGTAGAAAACCATTTTTTTTCCTTAGGAGAAATTGCAAAGGGGTTGTTCATATAGTAGGAAGTCATAATAACTGGAATTTAGAGGAGATTTTATACAAGCTATTTGCTTGCCCACCAAATAGATATGTCAGGATCATGTTCTTTCAGCATTCATGTGTGACTCCCATTTGTGAAGAGGCAAATAACCTAACATTTTCAGTCTTAGAATAAAAATGTTAGAAAAAATACACTATTTCAATATTTAAACACACTTGTGAAGAGGAAGAAAGAAAATAAAATTAAATTAATGCTTTTTTGTTGAAGTTTTAGCTAACTAACATTACAATCAGAATCATAACAGATTTCAGAGGATAAAATACAAAAGTATACCTTTCATCAACAATATTGCAAAGAAATTTTAAAAAAGAAATTATTGCTCAAGGTTTTAAAAATAATGTTCCCTTTGAGCTAGAAATATTACTACATGCATAAACATCAAAATACCATTTATTTACCACATTACAATCTGAGAAACATAATCTAGTTTAATATATGATGAAAAAGTAAAAAGAAATTCATTTATTATCTCATCATTAGGTTTCGTGTACCATAATCTTGATGTATACAAACTTCCAAAATAGCAAGTTGAATCATGAAAGTATGTATACTTTTGCTGTATTTTGTAGTTATCAGATGAGATCTTATACTAATATCCAGTGAAGTATTTTGTATCTATAATGTAAATTACACAAAGAAATTTCGTAATGTCGAATAAGAAACATAATTTTGCTCCATTAAAAAAGTGATGACAAGTCTTCATCTAATGCATAGGATAGTTAATAATGAAGCTCAGTTGCTTTACCAAACTTGAATAATAAACAATGCACTTCTGCTTTGTTGTCTAAATCTGTATGTAGTAAGAATCCTACACAATTTAAATATTTATTTCATTATCTATATCCCAAGTAAATAAGCCATGAAAACCCACATACATACAACAGATTCTACTATAAGTTTGATCATTTTTATATAGTAAAGATATTTTAAAGTGATAAAATATCATTTAAAATAATAATTAAAAATTTTATATATTTAAATTTTTATTTTTCAGATGACTTGTCTGACAGCAACCACAAGTCCAAACATTTCACCTGGATAAATTCATTTCTATGGAAGAACCTTTTTAAGTGTGAAAATGGAAGCACTAATTTACCATGAAAATATTAGTTTATTTGAAACCTCAGAATACATTGGTTTTTCCCTGCCAAAAGTGGTGGATTCGAGTTATTTAGAGTTTCAGAAACCATGTAATAGAGGATGACTCATTAGAGAATGACTAATACACATGGAAAACCACTAAGGCTTACTTCATCTCTGCTCACTTTAAATTAAGAACACTTAAGCATAACCTCTCCATTCCACTCAGAACTTGAGAGCAAATCTGACTGTTCAGAAATTTTTTGAGTGTGTGGAAAATTTGAAATCAGTAATATTGTATTTATACCACACGTGCAGGACAATGTAATATACACATTTTCCTTCATTTCTGCATTTTCCTCTTTTCATTTCTGCATAAATGGCTATGAATTGGTACAAGCATAATCCTGATCTATTGTTCACTGTGCTCACATTTGCCAGAATTACTGAAGTGTTTTGAAAGTACAGAAAATAAAATCGTTTATATTCTAGAAATGGAGAGTAAAATGACAATCAGAGAGAGTGAGAGCTGTGCAGTGAGGGTGGAGTGTATTGAGATGTTGGTCAAAGGACACAAGGTTTAAATTGCACAGAATGAATAATATCGGGAGATTTGTTTTGTATTATGATAGTAGTTAATACGTACCATGAAAAATGTCTAAACCTTTCACAATCTTCCAAGACTGTACCGGTAATTGTTAATCAAGCAGCCATAAAATGAGCTTGTGACAGGCATTTGGTATTCAAAACAAAATAGTTAACACTACACTATGTTCTTACAGGATGCTAAAGAGAAAGAGGATATTAAGTGTTTTGACTTACAACATAATGTCTAAATGGCATAGCACATATGTCAGTTACCCAGGTTTTATCACTAAATAATATATTCACATTCAGAACACTATGTTATACCTGATAAATGCATATAATTTTATCTGTCATGTTACAAAAATTTCTAAGGAGACCGGCCTTCTAAATATGATACTGTATAACAGTTGTAATAAAAAAAAATGAGAATCTGAGTAAAATATTGTGTTAATTACACCAATAGCATTTGAAGGATCTGAAAATTTCTTTGTTAACTGGCCAATTGTTCTCATTTTACTTTTTTTCTCTTGTGTACACCTTATGTTGCTGGAGGGTAGCTTCCGCATTCCAAAACACCACTCTTTATAAAGCCTTCAGGGTATCTTCTATGCATGATGCTTTCAGCACCCTGGTCTCCACTTATTTTCTAGTCTGTCTAAAATTGAGTCTAAACACTTCCCAGTTTTATGCTTCTTTCCTCCTCACCTTTCTCCTACCTTGGGTTACTTGCTTAGCTTCTTAATGGCTCTTCGTTTTCTTCTTCATTTTATTTTTGCTCTAAAACGTATCACATGTTCTTCTAATCACTTAATCTGTTTTTTAATAACCAACCTTACAGCACTTCCCTTTTTTCTATCTAATCAAAAAGGAAGGTTTTAACTTTAACATAGTAAAATTATATATAACAAAACAGTTATCAAGCAAGAATTACAGTTACAATATCTAGTCTATTTTTATTTGGCAAAATTAAAGAAAATATTCTATCTATCCCATATTTATGAGTCTAAAGTTTTATATCTAATTTATCTTTTATCATAACCAAGGAAAATTATAATTATAACTGTCTAGTCTTCAAGTACATCAGAGACCTCAGAAGTATATCATATTACCTAAGTAAACAGGAAGATCATTGTGAGCCACTTCCAAAAAACTAGAATGACAGAGACAGCTACCTGCGTGGACAGTCATCCAAGTTCCTCTTCTATACACTGTGAATATGTGTTGCTCTGATTGGTTGATAAATAAAACCGTTTGGCCTATGCCAGGCAGGGTGAAGCCAGGTAGGAAAATCCAAGGGAGATAGACAGAAAGAGAAAGGAGAGGCAGGGAGACACCAGCCTGCCACCCAAGGAACAACATGCCAGCAGACCAGTAAGCCATGGAACACATGGCAAAACATAGATTAATAGAAATGGGTTAATTTCAGTTATAAGAGCTAGCTAGCAAGAAAATTGAGCCATAGGCTATGGCCATGCAATTTGTAATTGAAAAAAAAAAACTTAGTTTTGCCCATTATAAGAAAAGCTAATACATCCTGGTAGAACCTATATACCAATATGTCTCTTGACAAAGGCTTTAAAATGAACTTTATAGGATGAAATATATATTTGGGATGTACTTATTAAAGATTGGGAATGTGAATATATAAATGTACTGCTCAGATATCCTGCTTAGGTAGCATAGATGATACTAAATATGAACTTTAAGAATTGGTTGCCAGCATATGCAGCAGAATCAAAGAAGTCTCAGATTGGCTTTTGTGGGTGGTAGGCTGAGAGAAGGAGTGAATAGATAGGAATCTACTTGGAAGCAGTTTCTCACCATGTGAAATTAAACATTTTGGCAAGAACCTCCAGGGATGATGTAAGCTTCTCAGTAGGATGCTTCTATCTTAGAAGCTCAAAGAGATTGATGATCAATGCTGAGCAAAATAGAAATGCAGCAGCTTCCTGGCAGATGGCACAAGATGAAATATGAATAAGTAAAAATGCTACATAACCATTTTTACAATTCCAAAGACATACCAAGAGGTCTCTTCTATGTAACTTCTAAGAGCTCATGTCACTCATAAAGATCATCATAGATATTTTGAAGTATATACAATCAAAATGCACTAAAACTTTCACTGGCTTCTCCTATAATGGCAGGTGAAGTAGTCACCAAACTTGGTTCCTTAATGTCCAGATAGAAGACAATGTCCTGATATGATAAAGGCCACATACGAGAATGTTATCCCCATATTCCAAAGGCTAAATGACAAGTGGAGAAGAAGACCAAAGCAGCTTAGCCTGGAAGAATTTTCTGTCATGATTTATATAATTTGCTCTCCCTAGGAGCAAATTAGAGGAGCATAACTTGATTTCTGTTAATATCATAGCCAAGAGGGAATGGAAAACGGCACTGGGATTAAGAAATCCTAGTAAAATGCCTTAACTATTCTCATCAGTTCCCAGACATGAACTAATTTTTAGATTCAAAATTATTTAACTGAAATAATAAAAAGATAGTTAAGGCAAAAGGCATCAATATAATTATTAAAAATAATGTATCACTGGCCTTTTCCAAAAGGCTCCATAGATGATAGTTTACAGTAAGAAAGGAAGAACATACAGAAATTTTAAGGTTATTTTGATAGTCTGAGAACAGTCTTCCATCATGATCTACTTCTCCGAGAGCAGATATATATGCAACAGATAATAGATTTTTGCAAAAGTTTATTCCAAAGGCACTCACTTGTTCTATGAATTCACTGTGACCATTTCCCCAGCAAATTTAGAAATTATGTACTTTGCAGTCTAGTAACCACACTGTTTCTTTTCAGTAAGTTATTTCAGTGAGAAAGGCACAGTCAAAAACTCAGAGACTAACTCAAAGTCACTTACAGTCCATGACAATGGAAGAAAATAGCAACATTTTTAAATTTTTAAAAATGCATGAACAGAAGCCTGTGCCATAGCATTGTTCAATTGTTAATTATGGCCTTTGCAGAAAGAGAGTCATTCCTGGAGAAGCATTGTGTTCACCAATAAGCTGAACCAAGTAGAAACTCTGATTAAAACCACTGTACCACACATTATCATTGCTGGAGATGATCATTTAGCACACTAGGTATAGAGTATGATTTATGCCATGGGCTTAAGGAATATACTGATTTCTATTTCACATATAAAAAAATTAGACATTTTATTAACTTAAAACAGCAATTCTCAACCTCTGGATAAAGACCCCTTTGGGGGTCTCATATCAGATATCCTGCATATCAGTTATTTACATTAAAACTCATAACAGTAGCAAAATTACAGATATGAAGTAGCAATAAAATAATTTAATAGTTGGGGTTACCACAATATGAGGAACTGTATTAAAGGGTCACAGTGTTAGGAAGCTTGAGAACAACTGATTTAGAGTGCTAAAATAATAGCCATTTACCATTTGTCTGAGAGGTTTCTTGTACTATGATGTAGACAGAGGGAATCAGGCCACATGTAGTTTTATGATTTACACGTTGGTTTAGTCACATTGATGGCAATGTGTTGGTTTAACAGATCATTTAAAAGGAGGCCAGTGTTGTGGAGATCATAAAAATGATACATAATACATGGTAAACTTTAAGCATTTCAGGAGTATACCAGTTCATTGAGAATTTAAGGCCTTATACTTGGGAACATGCCAAAATTCCTTCTTAAATCTGAAAAACAAAATGACACATACTTAATTACTACAAAGAATACAGCACTCCAGAGATTATATGATAAATAAATGAGCTTTATGAACATTGGAAACAGAAAAACATATTCATATTTGCAGCTCCAAATTAGCTATTCTAATTACTCTGTATTTTTGTGCCCAAACTATTAGCAACACAGATTAATTCTGAATAAATGTTAATAAAGTGTTATTTGCTGACACCCCCATAAAACATAAGGCCAAGTTGTTTATCTTGAGCAGTATCTATTCTGGAAGGGCCAAAAGTTGGTCTTTATAAGATTAAATACTTTCCCTGAGCATCCCCAACTTTCCTGCCTTCAGAACCTCAGGCAGCATCATTATCTGGAAATGTTCATATTCCTTGATCCACACAGGTAAAAATGTATCTTAATTGGCTCCAGAATCTATTGTGAGGCACATGTTGCTATGAGCTTAGATCTTGTTAGTTCATTCAGGTCCTTGGGATAACCCACTCAATCACAATTTGGAAGTAATTTTCCAAGAATAAAATAAAAGTAGCATCTACCCAGATGTTGGATATTCATCAAGTAAGAGATTTCTATTGATACTTTGCTACCCAATGTTAATAATACATTAGACAACATTGAAAAGTTGAAACCAGAAGTAGTCTCCATTCTTTTTGCTTCCAGTGAAATGTGTAGGCAATACTAATCTCAGTAGCACTGAGCTTTGCAGGCCTAGAGAGTTATCTACATTTGTCTCAAATTCTTGTTATGACCCCATGTGTCCCACTGAACAATAAGTCATGGGAACCACCAGGATACTTTAGATTCTTCCACCTTAAAAAGTTAACGCATCAAAAAAAATCGCCATAATTTAAGGGGTAATTTATCCTGACAATCAGAAGATCTTAGGCTACTTAATGCAACAGAATCAGAGAAGAACAAATACAGAACCCAGATAAGACATTCATGTGCTTTTGGTAGCATAACCCCTTATTCTATAAATCAACAGAACAGCACTTCCATTCTGAGAACAGGATGACTAGTCTCAGACATACCCAAAGGCTGGATCAGGTGATAAATAAATCAAGATAAGGCTCTGCTAATTTAGGAGACATGGTAATCTAATTAGCAACAGAGACCATTGTCGGAGTGAGTCGACAAATAGACCACGTAGATGGGTAGAGGTGTGCAGAATGTAGAGACAATGAAGAAGACAGAACAGAGTCAAGAGAACCGCCAGTCAATGCTGGACAGTGTCTGTGTTTATTTCACAGCAAGCTTATACACAAACTTGAAGGACAGAAGTAGAATAATGCACAGTGCAGGCATTCAACCACTGTCTATCCTGTCCTTGGGTCAAGGAACAGGCAGTTTCATTTTCTATCATGATGTATCTCCCACTGGCATCAGCAGTATGCATCTAGCTAGACACCATGTTCCTTCTCATGGGCTACTCAGGACTTTCTCACAGCTCTGGAGCAAGCAAGGCTGAACATTCAGAATAGACTTCAGATTCAAACTGGGAAACTGAATCACTTGTGGATTCCACAGATCATCCCTTAATTTACTGCTGGACCTTTGCTAAGGGCCTGCTTCTTTCAGGTTGCAGCTATCCAGTGCTTGCACTCAGAGAGGATGGAGTCTTGTCCTTTCCTTTGGGTCATAGAATTTGTTTAATGGACAGTTTGCTCACATAGCAGGAAAACTGTTTATAGATGTTATATAAACAACAGAATTAATATTGACACTAAGTAGAATATTTTAGTGACTACCCCATATATACTAGTCTTTTAGAATGAAACTATAATTAATATTTTAGAATTAAACTAATCAGAAATCAAATTGTATGTAAAATATCAAATTAATTCTATCAAAATACATGATATGGGCAAATAAATTTTGTCCCATAAACTAAAGCAATTGCATACCAGTTTATTTAGCACTGTTTCATAAGCATTGAGAGATATATGCTTTTTTTGCCTTGATATTTCCAAGTAGTAAAATGAAGCTCTACCTTAAGCTATTATGATGGATATTATTATAGATAACAAAATGTACATTATAAGCTAGGGACATAAAATAATGAGCAAAAAGTGATAATAAGACAATGACACACATTTGAATAAAATTCATAGAATAACATTCCACAATAGGTATGTCTAGCATCCACATGGACAGAAATATTAAGAATGTGCAATAGCGAATGTCACTTTCAAGAATTTTGCTTAGAGGTTAAACATCACTGAGTAGGACAGAGAAGAATTTACAACAAAACACAACTATCAACTGAAAAAACTGATCAAAAATAAAATAGTAAAATAAATACTGCTTTATTGCTTATAAAATTAATTAGTATTGTGCGATTTATGAGCCTACACTACAGAGGGTTCTGTTCTCGATCTTTTTATAATAGCTTCATTGTCTTTACAGCCTCATACCACTGCGTCATTTTCCTTGATTCCACCATTTCTACATTTTCATTTTTATGTGATTATGCTTTCTCTACAATCCTGAATGGACAACTGCTTTGATTTTGTACACAGGGCAGCCTGTCCATGCTGATTTGAATGAGATTGGAGAGAGGGGAGGTGGGGGAGGAGGGAATAAGAAACTACTATTCTTATAGACAGTTCAAAGGTATGCACCCAATAACGTAACTTATTTTCACAAGATTCTACCTCCTAAATGTTCCATAGTCTACCAGGAACACTATAAACTGGTGGTAATTCAAACTATAAAAGGGTATATCATAAAGGAAGACTTTGGAAAATATTTTAAGAGAATCAGTAGATTCTTATAACTAATACACATTTTGAAATGCTTTAAAAATTATTTCCTGTTTTGATATATTATAATATAATTATATCACTTCCCCCTTCTATTTCATCCCTCTATACCATATATATACCATTCTTTCTTTCTTTGAGATTTACGTCCTTTTTCATTAAGTTTCTGTGTGTGTGTGTGTGTGTGTGTGTGTGTGTGTGTGTGTGTGTGTGTGTGCATTTATATATTTAGGATATACACAAATTTATATATATATTATTATTTATGCATTTAGGATACATATATTTATGTATGTCCTAAATACATAAATACACCTGTTCAGTCTCTGTAATATTACTTGTTACTTCAGCAGATGTGCACTGTACCGACCACTTCGTATTGTATAACCAACAGTGTGCTGTTCTGAGAGGAAGACTTCGTCTCCCATTCTCATCATTCCTTAATTTCCTGTATTCTTTGTATAGTATAAGGCCTAGGGGCTTTCCTCCCTCTGCTTTAACATGTCTATTGTTGTTGTCCGTGTTCTATTCACGTATGGGAAATCATGTTGGTGAGACTTTATGAATGTAGCTCCCAACAATCTCACAGCAAGCTTACTGATCATCATTTTTTATATCAGGAAACTTAACATGAAGAAAATGATTCAAAGTGTTCAGCAGAGCACAAGTACACTGTAACAGTGAAAGGATTGAGCAAAGAGCAAGAGAAAAGACAGAAAGCAAGAAAAATGAATATACTCATGTCATGTCATGTTTTAGTTGTTCTTAGGGAGATGTGTGTTAATATTATTCACATATGTTATGGTTACATGGAATGAATGTGGAATAACAAGAAACTTCAATGAATTGATCTACTTAAATATTATTGTGTTGATTAATTTTATGTACAAACTTGATTAGAACCCAGAGTATATGAACATTTGGGTATATATAGCTCTAGATGTGTTTATGGGGGTATTTCTAGATATTAACATTTGGGTCGATAGGAAAAAGAAAGGCTGGCTTTTATAATGTGGGTATTCTTGTTTAGGCAATTCAAGGCTTGAGTGGATCAAAGAGCTGACTGCCACTCACTGGAGTTGAAAGGAGATTTTTTTTTTTTTTTTTTTTTTTTTTTTGTGATTTCATACTCAAGACAGAAACATCTGATCTTTTGGGCTCTTGTGCTCTCACTTTTAAAACTGCATTATTCTCTCTCAAGTCTCCATCATACTCACTGTAAATATTGGCAATTCTTACTCTTTATAATTGGATGAAGTAATTCAGTGTAATGAGTGAAAAAATAAACATCTTAATGGCGATATTTTCCTGGAGAACCTTGACTAACACTATAACTTTGCCTACTTCCTGTTTTTCTACTCTCGCCACTAATCTCTAAGTTTTTCCTTTGTACAAAGCAAAAATAAAGATCTGAAAACAACTAAAGATTATGTTTACAGTAAATAAGTAGACAATTTTGTCCTTAATTTTTACTGTTTTGTGCTTATGTAAAATTAAACAGAAAACCTTACCTTCAAGGCTACATAGTGCTTGCTACACAGCATGAGGACTAGATCTCTGATCCCATTTCCAAAGAGCTAATTGTGGTCCTATAAACATCTGTAAGATTAAAACTGATAGGGATACAGACTATTCCTGAAGTTTCCTGACTGTGAATCTAACCGAAATCCTGAGTTCCATGTTCACTGAGGGACCTCACCTCAAAGTATAAGACAGTCATAGAGGACACTCAATGCTCTTTCTCTATCCTCTATACACACAGGGTCACATTCCTGCACATATACAAGGGAATATATATCAGAGCAATAGTTAGAGATGGGTGGGGAAGAATATTTGTGTACATATGTGTGAAAGTCTGCTCTCAGTATTCACCTTTATTTAAATACTCATCTAATTTGTATTTCTTTATTTGGGTCTCTTAAAATAAATGCCTGAAAAACTTATTCTTTATGTACTTATATAGCACAACAATGGAAATCACATGTTACTGCTTTAGGTCCCAGAAGAGATGATGAACCATTGTAATCTATGTACAAGCACTGATTTAAAATATAAAAGTGAAAACAATGTTCAGATTTGAGAATAATTATTACTTTTAAAAAGTAAAGGTGAATATATTTGAAATTCTTTAATTGGTGCTCTGTGCTCGTTTATTTTTTCAGAAATGAGTAGGCTATATTTTTCTCAGCTTTTACTCATTTCTGTGTAGTCTCTATAGGAGCTACAACGTGTGGGCCATACCCTCATCACTGTCCTGATTTTGCCTGTCAGGTTACAATAATTGCCTAAGGTAATTGTTACAAATATCTGTTCCTAGCCACAGGAAACAATTCTCTCTATATGTAATCTCCACGTACCTTTCTTTCAGCATAGAGATTATTAAGAATCAGGCAACTGCTTTCTCAACCAATGTGATACTTACATCTATTATGAGGAACAAAATCTTATAGCTCAATAGTAAAAAGACAAATAATCAAAATAAGTCTGCAAAATAAAAAAGAAAGGGCATGTTTGTCAAGAGCATTCTAAGTGGTCAATATACACAAATAAATATGCTAAACATTAGTCATCTGAGAAATGCATATTAAAATCAAAGTGAAATCTCCCTACACTTCCACATTGCTCCTTTTTAGTGAACTTTGAAGGCCAGAATTTCATTACAATATGTATTTAAAACTGTTTATAATATGTAAAAGCTTAAATTTGAAATTGGTTCAACTATCCAGAACATTGATAATCGTAGAGTTCTTATAGTTAAAATTGAAATATTGGTAAAGACGCTATAAATGAATTACGATCAACATGCTGAGAAGAAGTCAAAAGATTATGTACTGTGTAATTCCATTTTATAATATTTCAAAGCTTCAAAAGAAATCCAACGCAAAAGGAAGTGGAACAATGTTTCACAACACTCAGAGTGAAGGAGAGACAGATTGCAAAGTGGCAAGGAGACAGTGGATATGTTTTATATTTTCCTAAATGTGATGGAACTCTCCTGTATCTTGACGCATTGTATTCATTTACAATAGGGTACATTTTACTGTAGGCAAATTATAACCCCAAAATTTGATTTTTAAGAATAAAAGGTAGGTGTAGTGGCACATTCTAACAATCCCAAATAAAATGAAACTGGGGTAATAATACATCATTTGTGAGGCCAAATATGCTACTGTATCGAATAGGTGAATAAATTAGTTAAATTAAAATATAAAAGCATCTTAAATGATAATAGAAACCTTTTAGTCAGATAATCTATTATATGTCACTATGATATGTGATAAAACATTACATCTTAAAATACATTTCTTAAACACTAGTTTTAATTATGTACAGATTTCAGTCTCTCTAGTTATAGTACATAATAAACTGTATACATTTTTATTTTTACTAGTTCTACTATCAGACTGCAGACTCAAATTTTGAGAGGGAATATAAATTAGTTTAACTACAGATTTCTCATATTTTAAATTATGCCAAATATGACCATTAAATTCCAATATGAACTTCAAGGATGTTCATCCCCTTAGAAGCTTTTTAGTCTGCTTCAGGCCATGAATACAGAGGAAATGGTAACGTGATAATAATAGTGATAGAGGGAATGTGCACGCTGCTGCAGCTCACAGAAGAGCAAAATGCTTTACACTGATGCACCTACAGTAATTGGTTTGTTCTGCTCTGAGTTCAATTTAAAATGGCAATTATTTCTTGAATGTGTGATTTAAACCTTCCAAGACATATTACAGTGGAAAGGAAAGGGCTTTAGAATTGAAATGTGGACTCACACAACTAGTTATGGAGGAGGAAATTAGTGCCCACAAGATAACATTTAAACCTCATGTTGTGACTTCAATCAAGAATGAATTTGAATTTTTAGAATGTATTATGAGAGCATATGAATACATAAGACTACCCATTTAAAAATGACTTTCAAACTTGCAGTTAAACTGTAATTAAAGATAGTAAATGAGGCCTCATTCAATATGGCTTCTGTGCCACACTCTGAATATAAAAATATTCATTGGTGCCTGTTCCCATGTTTTACATTGTTTTAAGTATTATGTAATATTATCATGCAGATCACGTTGTCTAGGTTGTATAGATTAAATGATCTTTGGTTCATTGCTTTCATTTAAAATATAGGTCTGTAAATAAATGAGTAAAGATGAACATTTAGAAGCAAAACACATTCAGTTTGGCAAAGTGATGAAGCCTGACAACATAGCTCACAGTGTAGGTTAAGAGAAGTAGCACAGTCCTGCTCAGAATCCAATAAAGTAAAAACATGGAAGTTCACTATAGTATGATAGTTTATAGGAAATGAGAATAAATTTGGGAAGGAATAAGAACAATGAAATTAGATAATTTTAAAACATATTGGAGATCATCTTATGTATGAAATCAGAGAATTGGTCCATGAACACAATATAAAATACTTTAATAAAAATATATTTATATTGATGTAATTATATTCACTAGATTTTGCAACATTTATTTCATTCACTACTCAGGGATGTGCTCATTGTACCATCCAGCTTACCAATATAGATAATACAAACTTTTTGATGGTTCTGCCATTTATACCAACATAATTTTGTACATATATATGAAAGCAGCAAGAGCTACCCTGCAACATTTTTGATGTACATATTTTATGTCATCGCTGCATGTCAAACTCCATCCATCCAAAAATATTTAAGACCCACACTTGATTTAAAAAGGTGTACAAATGATGAAGTAGAATCATAGCTTAAACACAGAGAAAAGACACTGCTTGGCATAGCTACAGATTTTCTAACAAAGAAACATCCAAAGAACAAACAAGAAGGGCCCCTGGCAGTGGGATCAGGATTCATCCCTGCTGCATGAGTGGGCTGTTTGGAGTCCAGTACCTATGGTGGGACACCTTACACAGCCTTGGGTCAGGGGGAGGGGCTTGGTCCTGCCTCAACTGAATGTACCAGGCTCTGCTGACTCCCCATGGGAGTCCTTGCCTTGGAGGAGGTGGAGGTGGGGGCTGGGTCGGGGAGAGAAGGCTGGGGGATGGGAGAAGGGAGGAGAGGGGTACCTCTGGTTAGCATGTAAAATGAATAGAAAATTTCTTAATAATAAAAAATAATAGTAAAAAAATAATTTTTACAAGTTAGAACATAATTAGAGGAAAAAAAAGAGGAATTCATTGGGAGAAGTTACATCAATAACATCGGCTTGATTAGTTGTCCTAGGAATGCTGATAGTTTGTATCTCTATAAAATTATATTTTCCTAAAATTCTGTTTTGTTTGTATGTAGGTTCAGACAACAATTGGAAATACTGATGAAAAATATAATGTTTAAGAATTAATTTAATGTTGGCATGCTGATGTGCACTTTTAATCTCAGCACTTGGTAGATTCAGAGATCTTAGTGAGTTTACTGCCACATAAGTCTATGTAGAGAGTCACTGGCCATACAGGGCTGCATAGTGAGAAAAGTATTTAAAAAATTACTTTAACATCAATATAAAAAAATCACAATTTCACACAATTCACATTTTTATAAATGAATTTTGTCAGACACATTAGTTTTTTTAATTTTTAAAAAACACAAATGGCAGAGAAATAGTTAAAGAAATGTTCAACATGCTTAGTCATCAGGGAAATGGAAATCAAAACTATTTTGAGATTTCATCTTATACCAGCCATAAAAACCAAGATCCCCCCCCAAAAAAAATGAGTTAATATTGGCTAGTATATGGGGAAAGGAGAATACTTATTCATTGCTGATGAGAGTACAAATTTGCACAGCCATTAGAGAAATCTTTGTGGCTGTTTCTCAGGAAACTGGAAATCGATCTACTTCCAAGATCCAGCTATAACATTCTTGGGCATATACCCAAGGACTCTACATTCTAATACATAGAGACTTGCTCACCGATTTTCATATTTTCACTATTCACAACAGCTAGGAAATGGAACCAGAACAGATATGCATTAACTGATGATGTGATACCTTTTCACAATGTAATATTATCCCAACAGCTGTTTAAAAAAGGAAGTTGTGAAATTTGATGGTATTGGAAAAATTCCTTGAGTGAGGTAGCCCCAACAAAGAAAGAAAAATATTAAAGATTTCTTTTTTTATTAAGAAATTTTTTTATTCATTTTACATTCCTCCTGCCCCCAGCCTCCCCCACCCCCTGTAACCCACCCTCTATTCCCTCCTACAAGAAGGTAAGCCCATGAGAAGTCAGCAGAGCCTGGTACATTCAGTAGAGGCAGGTCCAAGGCCCTCCCCCTGGCTCAAGGCTGTGTGAAGTGTTCCACTATAGGCAGTGGGCTCCAAAAAGCCAGCTTATGAACCAGGGATGGATCCTGATCCTACTGCCAGGGAGCCTCTTAAACAGATCAAGTTACAAAACTGTCTTGCTTACGCAAAGGTCCTAGTCCAGTCCCGTGGAGGCTCCAGAGGTGTTGGTCTAAATTACATGAGTTTCCACTGGTTTAGTTTGGTTGTCTCTGTGGGTTTCCCCATCATGATCTTGATGCCCCTTGCTCATAGAATCCCTCTTTTCTCTCTTCAACTGGACTCCTGGAGCTCATGGTGCTTGGTTGTAGATCTCTTCATCTGCTTCCATCAGTTACTGGAGAAAGGCTCTATGATGACAGTTAGGGTATTCACTGATCTGATTACTGGGGTAAGCCAGTTCAGGCACTTTCTCCACTATTGCTAGTAGTCTAAGCTGGGGTAATCCTTGTGGATTCCTGGGAACTTCCCTAGCACCCAGTTTCTCCCCATCCCCATGAAGTCTCCCTCTATCAACCTGTCTTTCTCATTGGTTTCCCACTCCATCCCTATTCCAGCTCTACCATCCCATTCCTTTATGTTCTCATCCTCTATCCCCTACCTTTCATTGCTCCCCCATCCCCAGTTTACTCATGGAGATCTCATCTATTTCCCCTCCCCAGGGTGATCCATGCATCCCTCTTTGGGTTCTCCTTGTTAGCTAGCTTTTCTGGAGCTGTGTGTTGCATTCTGGTTATCCTTTGCTTTACATCTAGTATCCCCTTATGAGTGAGTACATGAATGTTAGTTTTTAAACTTTAGATATAACCATGCATAACCACAGAGATTATAAAACAAGAGACTAGGGGTAAAGTTAAGATTCCCCCAAGAGTAAAGAAATTAAATACATAGTTATAGATAGACAGGGAGATTTAATTGATAGTATGAAATTGGTAGGGGTGTTTGGATGAGAGGGATAAGAGGGAAATATGGGAAGGGATGGCTAACAATAGGGCCATTTGAGGAGTCATATGGGAATGTACTACTTTAGAAGTTTCCATATATATGAAACAAATTAAAATGGATTAGGAAAATAACCAACTAGCCATCTTTTACCACCAAGTGCAACTGCCAATTCCAGGAATGGGTTACATTTTGTTGAATCATTGACCAAAGAAGCCCTGGAAACCTTCCAAATATATCAAGCTATTGCCAAGTGTATTGGTTGCCCTTGACAAACTGATGGTAAGCCTCTATTGCTGGAGATAACACCTACATATTTCATCAAACACTGAGAAGTGCCTAAATAGAGGCTTCACATCTACTGTGTTTACAGTACTGGAAAGTATTCTGCATGTTACAAAAGAAAAAGGTAACTACAAACTGAGCTACAAATCCTGTGATCTACAAAGGTGATACGCTTGAATGATAAGCTATTGCAATAGTGGCACAAACATTGTGGGAGAAAATAACCACTCTGATCAGATTTAATGCTCATTCCCTTAGACACATTACATGGCTCAGGTGATAAAGAACCTGAGACTAGAAAGGACATGGGACTAATAGAAAGCCAAATACTATTGTTTTGCTAAAAGAAGATACCAATAAAATGACTCCTAATGACATTCTGCTGTAGCCATATATGAGTGCCAAACAGCCATTATCAGAAGACCTTCCTTTTACAATAGATGAACTGGGAGACTACAACTGGGCAATGTGCATAGACTGAGAGATTTTTGAATATTCAGTCATAAATGGTATGTCTTCATCAAACGTTTCCTTGCTGTGCTCAGAGAGCTATGAAGAAGAAGGGGCAGAAGATTGTAAGAGCCAGAAAGCATGAATTACTTCAAGGAAACAGTGTCTTCCAGATACAAGAGGACTGATGCACATAGGAACTCACAGAGACAATGCTAATGTGCATAAGGTCTGCCCAGAATCAAGCCAGATGAGATCCCAGCACTGAGAGAAGGAAAATTCCCATTCCTAATCAAGAAGCTCTCTTCAGTCATCACTTGCTTGTATTGGAAATTTAGTTTTCCCCAATGGAGTCTCACTGGTTATATTGACTACATGCTAGGGCAGGCCCCAAGCCCAGAATTAGACTGTCAAAGGTGTTTTTCAGACTTTTTGTCTCATATTGCTTTGCTTGGGAATTTTTTGTCTTACTGCTCTTTTGCTTGTATATTATGTTTCTGGTTTTTGATTTTCTGGTGTGTGTGTGTGTGTGTGTGTGTGTGTGTGTGTGTGTGTATGTGTGTGTAATGGTGTGTGTGTATGTGTGTGTGTATGTATGTATGTGTGTGATTTTTTATGTAATTCTCTGTTTTTATTTTCACTCTAATTTTATTTTGCCTGTTTGCTTTCTAAAAAGACAATTTAAAAAAAGAGTATTGAGTTTGTTGGGTAGGGAGATGTAAATGATCTGAAAGGAATCAGAGAAGCAAAAACCATGATTAGAGTATATTGTTTGAAAGAATATTCAATAAATGCATTTTAAAGGTATACGTTTTGTGTAGCTGAAAGTTTTCCTGTGTCCCACTCAGTCCGCAGCTGCTCAGACCCAAGTAAACACACAGAGGCTTACATTAATTAAAACTGCTTGGCCGTTAGCTCAGGCTTCCTACTGACTAGCTCTTACACATAAACTCAGCCCATTTCTGTTCATCTATATGTTGCCACATGTTCTGTGGCTTTACCTGTGTGTCATTACATGCTGCTCCCTGGATGGCAGGCTGGCATCTCCTGACTCAGCCTTCCTCTTCCCAGAATTCTCCTTGTCTGCTTATCCTGCCTATACTTCCTGCCTGGCTACTGGCCAATTGGCATTTTATCAAACCAGTGTACAAAAGCACTATTTCACAGCATTTACCTTTTTCTGTTTAATTAAAAAGGCAAGTTTTAACTTTAACATAGTAAAATTATATATAACAAAACAGTTATCAAGCAAAAATTACAGTTACAATATCCAGTCTACTTATATTTGGCAAATTCAAAGAAAATACTGTATTTACCCTATATTTGTGAGTCTAAGTTTTCATATCTAACTTATCTTTTATAATAACTAAGGAAAATTATAACTATCTAGTGTTCAACTACATCAAAGACCTTAGAAGGATATATTACCTAAATAAACAGGAAGTGCATCATAAGTAAATTCCAAAAATCTAGAATGACAGAGACAGCTGGATGCCTGGATAATCATGAGGTTCCTCTGCACATTGGTGCATCATCTTTTTTGCCCACAGGCTTAGCATATCTGACAGACTCATTTGTGAAGTAGGATGTACAGCTCAACCTCACATTCAGTTTGAGTATTCCATGTAACAGATAAACCTGAACTCTGCCAGTGTCCTGTCATGATTCAGGATTTTAAATTCTGGAAATTGCTGGTGTTTTTGGAATTCAGCTGCCTGTTCTTCTCGGCTTGTGGATGGCTTCATCTCAGTGTCCCATCTTCTTCACATCAAGTTGCTGTTCAAGTGCCAGCATGGTCAGTCCTTTCACTCCTGCCAGGATAAGATTCTTGGGAATTTCAGCCCCAAGTCCTTTCATGCCAACAATCAGCACCCAGGAAGCTCAAAGCTGCTTCTGGGCCTCCAGTTCCCACAGGCAGATCTGCCAGTCATACTGTGCTGACTCCTCCTTGCTGGTGCCGCCACCACTAGCCTCTTCCTTCTCCACCATGGCACCAGCTTTTACCTCCCTTTGCCAACCACCAGCAGAGCTGTGTGCTGGGGTCCTGTATAACTTTTATGAATGATTCAATTTTTTTCCTGCTTCCTCAATTCTGTCCCATGTATTCATGGCTGGCATACATTATAGAATTAATGTTCGTTATCATATGAACATTGTCTTTGTATTACAGCATATTTGTCTTCTCGAAGCAGCTGAACCTCTAGTTCTACACTGTTGTTCTATTGCCTTAGCCTCCTCCTTAAACCATGTTCTTCACTGTAATTGTG
Source organism: Peromyscus eremicus (assembly GCF_949786415.1). Classification (NCBI taxonomy): domain Eukaryota; kingdom Metazoa; phylum Chordata; class Mammalia; order Rodentia; family Cricetidae; genus Peromyscus; species Peromyscus eremicus. Next base: position 2,967,435 of record NC_081424.1, on the reverse strand, counting down.
CCCTGGTCTCCAGGACAGCTGTTACCAGTTCTTTCCAATCCTGAGGAATAATCCTATTACAAGTTGACCATGACTTTAATATTTGCTTTACAAATCAAGAATGCATACCATATGATAATATAGCTTCCTTAAATCTCCTAAATCTAACATTTCCACTGGAGTACAATTAGCTTGTACATGCTCTTGAGCAGGTAGTTCCTGTAAGGTTACTGGATAGATTAAGTTTGGTTGTCTCTCTGTAACCATATCATTCAATTCTGAGATAATTTCACTTTAAAATCTTCTGCCTGGGTCTGAATTTCTCTATAGGTCATTTTAACAGGTTTTTCTAAAGCTTTTATCTTGGCACTTAAATTAACCAACCTTTTTAATACTAAAATAATAATTCTTAAACAAATAATATTCATAATTGATCCTCTCATTTAATTGTTCCAATTTTAGACTACCTAATGTGTTATCAAACAAAGACCAATTCCTTCCACTGTAAAAATGTTTCCCATTTTTTATTGTGGGAAAAATTCTCTTTTAACTAGTTTTTCCCTTTAAGATATCTTAATTGACTAAGTAAGTCTGCATAGAACAGTAGAAGTCAGAGGGAATTTCAAAGCAGCTACCTAGTGTGGTGGCAGTCCAAGATGGAAATCCAGAGAGAGACAGAGACAGAGACAGAGACACAGAGAGAGAGACAGAGAAAGAGAGAGGGAGGCCACCACCCACTAGGAGAGAGAACATCAAAGAGATTCCGGCCACATGCTCCAGCCTGAGTCACAAGCAGTCTGGCCACATGTATGTAGCTCCAGCTGATTGCAGCGTTCAGCTCCAGTGGAGCTGGGGTCCGCAAAGCCACAGGCAAGTGGCTTTTTTGTGAATTCCTGCCCCCGGTTGGGTGCTAAATGTAGACAAATTTCTAAATGGTCTTATTAGATAGAAAACATGGTGCCAAATATAGGGGTGAAAGCCTTAGAGTTCAGGGAAATATGAATAGCCACCAGCCAACCTTACCTCACCAGCCCTGTAGCTTGTAAATGCAAGCTACTTCCTGTCTTACTCATGCCTTTATTGCCTTGTTGTTCTGCCCTCTCATTGGCTATCTTAGCCCAGCTACCTCACTTCCTTGTCATTGAATGTCTGTACAGACCTCCAGGTCTCTACGGTTGGGACTGGGATTAAGGTGTGTGTCACCACGCTTGGCTCTGTTTCCTAGTGTGGCCTTGAACACACAGAGACCCTGCCTGCTAAGTGTTCAATTAAGGGCATGTGCTGCCTGACTTTGTTTACGTAAAAGGCTTGCTATTTCCTCTGATCTCCAGGCAAACCTTATTAAAGCACAAATAAAGTATCACCACATTTCAGCACAAATAAAATATTGCTGAGGATGTCTTTCTATATGCTGTGAATGTGTGTTGCTTTGATTTTGTTGATAAATAAAACTCTGATTGCCCAGTAACCAGGCAGGAAGTATATTATAGGTGGGATAAGCAGAGAGGAGAATTCTGGAAACAGGAAGGCTGAGTCAGGAGTCACCAGCCAGACACAGAGGAAGCAAGATGTAAAGGCAGAACTGAGAAAAGGTACCAATCCACATGGTTAAACATAAATAAGAATTATGGGTTAGTTTAAATGTAAGAGCTAGTCAGTGGTAGGCCTGAGCTAATGGCCAAGCAGTTTTAATTAATATAAGCTCTGTGTGTTTACTTGAGTCCAAGAAGCTGCAGGACTGGTGGGTGAGAGAGGTTTGTCCTGACCATGTGCCAAGTAGGACAAAGGAAAACTTCAGCTACAAAATATCACCACAATTTTGATCATATTCTTTTCTCTCCTCTCAATCCTAGTAGATTAATCTCACCTCCCTACCCAATCAATTTTATCCTTTATCATTTTTCTCAGAATAGAAACAAACCAAGAGGATAAAATAACATTATAAAACAACAAAAACATCACTTAAAAAACACCACATATAAAAACATGAAGTCTGTTTTATGCTGGTCAATTACTCCTGAACATGAGGCCGGCTTTGGAGTGTGATTAATATACAGTGTCACTCCATTGGAGAAAACTTATTTTCCCTTTCCCAAAAGATGTCAATGGCAAATAGCTTCTTAGTTAAGGGTGAGACTTTTTATTGATTTCCTCTCATCCATGGTGGGATTTTGTCTGTTTTGAATTTGCATAGGTCTTAAGCATGTTGTCACAGTAACTGTGGGTTCATATGTGCACCAGCCCTGTTGTTAATGGAAGATGCTCTTTCTTTGAACTCATCTATTATTTATCATCTTTATAATTTTTCTGCCTTCTTTTTTGAATAGATTCATGAGCCTTTAATGAAGAGTTTTAATATAGACTTACAATTTAGGGATGAATGCTTAAATGCCTTTTTCAAAAGATGGCTGAATGGTGCATAATCTATAGGTATAGCAATATATGATTAGGAGTCAGTTTAATGCTATTTTAATTTTAATTTTTCCACTTTTATTAAAATTAGATTTTTATCACATAATATATCTTAATTACAGTTTTTTCTCTACTCCCAGTTCTTCCCAATTTCCCCTCCTCTCTGGATCCACTCTCTTTCTAATTCTTATTAGAAAAGAAGAGGCATGCCGGGCGGTGGTGGTGCACGCCTTTAATCCCAGCACTCTGGAGGCAGAGCCAGGCGGATATCTGTGAGTTTGAGGCCAGCCTGGGCTACCAAGTGAGTTCCAGGAAAGGTGCAAAACTACACAGAGAAACCCTGTCTCGAAAACAAACAAACAAACAACAAGAAAAGAAGAGGCTTCTACAAGATAAACAAAAATAACAAAATGAAATAAAGCAAAAACCATCACATTGAATTTGGATAAGGCAAATCCATAGAAGATAAAGATATCCAAGAAGAATCACCCAAATCAGAGACCCACTTATTTAGATACTCACAAGTCACATAAAAACACTAAACTTAAAGTTATAATACATATACAGAGGACATGGTATAGTCCCATTTTGGCTCTGTGCTAGCTGCTTCCGTTTTGTGAGTTCATATGACCTTTGCTTAGTTGATTTAGAAGGCTTTTTTCTCCTGGTGTCTTCCCTGGCTCTTAAACTTTTTCTGCTTCCCTCTTCTATGGGTTCTCTCATCTCTATGCAGACAGATTTCATGGAGATATCCCATTTAGAGATGTGTTATAAGGTCTCTCTCTCTCTCTCTCTCTCTCTCTCTCTCTCTCTCTCTCTCTCCATAATATCTAAGTATTTTCTTTAGTAGAATAAAAGTTGTAAGTTTTTGTATTGGGACTATGACTAGTCTCATTAATGGTGTCAGGTGTGGATTCCACCTCAGGTAATTGACCTTAAATCCAATTTTCAAAGGTACTTTGATACTCCTGTAGCAGTTGTGCCACTGTATGGTATCAGCATATCTTGTGGGTAAGTTGTGGTTGTATATCTGTGTGCTTTTGTACCTGGTAGAAATAGAGAATAACTTTTCTCCTAATACATAGCTCCTTTCAGCACTATAAATGTTAGTGGGAGTAAAGCTTCTTTTTGGACTTCATCTTGATTTCTCCAGATATGTTATATTTTCTAATTTTGTATAGGGGCTGTTAGATATTGTTTACTATGGCAAAAGTAACATTAAATAAGAACATTAGAATAAATAAATATTTATTTTAACTCACAAATTAAGAGGTTTCACTGAACCCCTCCTTGTTATTGTTTCTGGGCTCATGGGAGGTTGAATTGCTTACTTTGAGGTGTTCAAGAAGAAAAGAGTGGGGGTGGGGAGACAGGAATTAATGACATTATGTATCTTTCCAGGGAATTAACCCAGTAATTTCCTTTCTGCCTCCAAAAAAGCACCATCTCCTACTTTATACACCTTTCATTAATTGCATAACATCATCATGATATGAATCCATCCATTCATTCAGGACATAGATACATTTTAAGCACATTGACTCAGCCTTGAATATGAATATTAACTTAGATGACATCTTAGATTCAAATTATAACACAACAAATATACCACAATTGTGTACAATTCTTAAAACCCCTTGACAAGAGTAATTTGCAACTAAAAAAGAAAAACAGAATTTCCAAATCAATATCATCTATATTAGCTTACTGTAGCTCTATGACTGTAATAGCTTACTATGGCTTCTCATTTATTGTTATACTCTAAAGATTGGCACATCCACAAACTTAATTTCTTCTGAAAACTCTCTTTTTGCCCTAATAATGGGGATTTGAAATGTTTTTCTTTTTTTATATTCTTTAAAAATAATTTTAAAAAAATTTAATAAGAAAAATTTTCCATTTGTTTTACACACCAATCAAAAGTCCCCCTCTTCCTTTCTCCCATCCCCCAGCTTCCCCCTCCCTGCCCACCCCCACACCCAACCACAAGAAGGCAAAGCCTCCCATGGAAAAGCACATCCAGTAGAGGCAAGTCCAAGCCCTTCCCCCTGCCTCAAGGCTGCAGGAAGTGTTCCATCATAGGTAGTGGGCTCCAAAAAGCCTGCACATGCACCAGATATGGATTCTGATCCTACCGTCAGGGGGCCCCCCAAGCAGATCAAGCTACACACTGTCTCACCATGCAGAGGGCCTAGTCCAGTCCCATGCAGGCTCCACAGCCATTAATCCAACTTTCATGAGTCCCCACTAGTTTGGTTCGGTTGTCTCTGCAGGTTTCCCCATCATAGTTTTCTGTATATATCTGGGTACAACTTTTTTCTTTCATCATCAATTCTATTGGCTTAATGTCCATCATAATTAACTCATTTAAATATATCATTTTAAGTACTCTATTGATAATTACAATTGTATTTTGAGATACTGGAGATAATGACTTTAACATATGCATTGTAGGTGTCACATTATAACCATAATAAAATCTTACCAACATCTCTCAAATTGTTCTCAACAGTTCATTTCCTTTTTAGTATTGAAAATATATTCATATCATGAATACAATAAAATCAAACAAAAATCTATATATCTTCTTGTGAATTATATTTATAATTTATTCTACCATAGTATACCAAAATATATGATTTTAAATTCAGAGCAAGGAATTCAGCTGGTTATAGTTTGTTGGTTGTTAATATATTTTTATCATATTGTGATATGTTTTAGATTAATTTTTTAGTGGAACAACAATGTGGAATCACAGTTTTGTCAGAAGAGAATTACCCTGAAAATTTTGCAAAACTACAATCATCCCTTTCATACTATCTAAAGGTCCAGATTTGCCAAGTCAAACAACTGCTGATCAAAAATGTTATAAATTGTCTTTTCCAAACATACAGAATCTTTTTTGCACTATTACTTTTAGACAATATAGTATTGCAACTAGTTACCTAGTACTAACATTGCATTAGAATGTTATTAGAATGTGTCTAGAGGTAATTTTAAGTGCATGGGAGTTGTGAGTAAGTTACATTTCTGTAAGGGACCTGAATACCAAAGAACATGTATTAAGGAGGAGGATGTTTAAACTGTCAGCTGCTAAATACAAATCAAATACCAGAAGAGTCTAAAAAAACATTCATCAAAGGCATCCATGCTACCAAATCCAAATCAGAAGTCATTCTGATGAACAATTAGGTTTGGAATAAAATGAAAACAGCATAAATAAGAATTAGAGAAAATGTAAGTGGAAGCAAAGTCAGAGGTAAGAGCCTCTTTGCAAATGTTGATTTACTTTTATGGTTAGTTTTTTTTCCCTATAAATAACAAACATAAATATGCAGAGAAAACCTCAACTTCAGTTTTAAAACTAAATATGTTTCTTCATGTCATAGAATAAAATACTCTGATTATATAACTTTATTGGTGTTCATTTAATAGAGACATGTAAAAAAAAAACTCCCCAAAATATTATAATTTATTATGCATTATTATTAAAATGCATTACTAATAAAAATTTAGTAATTTCTGTGTGGTCCATTAGTTTACAAAGCTTCAGACATTATCTCCTTCTTTCTTGTTTACAGTAGGCATTCATAATACATTTTGAAATTTGTAGTAGTTGAAGAACATGTATCATGTCATTCATGTCTTTTGTGCTCCACCCTTATTTTATTTCTGACGCTTAAATATCTGAACTTGAACCAAGGAGAACAATGCAAATGACAGTGTTTCTAGACTCTGCTGTGAGACTCGCCAACTGTAAACTTCAGCAGACTATCGTCGGAAGTCCTGGATATCTCACAAAATAAGTAGAAAATGATGCTATTTACCTCATTCAGTCCATTTCACAAGATGCAAAAATACAACCAGATTCCTAAATACCTGTAAAAGTGGAATCTACCTTGGGGAAAAGCTGAGTTCTGTATACATGTATATGTATTATTTGTTTATATAGGTATTGCTGTTTCATAATGGCACTATGAACAAATAATTGTATATATGCATTAGTACATATGAATAATTTATTGTACATATATTACTATGTATTTGTTAGTCAGTATAAAGTAATTAAAAATAAATATGTGTTTCCATAATCATTCAATAATTTAAAAGGCTTTCACTTTGGACTTCTTTTCCAAAGTGTCAGTTTACTTTGCAGATATTTACTAATGGAGCATTTTATATCCATGTGAAGAATATAAGCTTTTAACAAGTTTTATAAGTATTGTTTTGTAGTAGTCTACAATTCTCTTATCAGAATCATTTTAAATGATGAGTTTTCTCTAACCTTTATTTGGTCTTCTAATGAATGGAAAATGTTTGAAGGTCTAAGGTGCAGTAGGAAAAATTAGCTTTTAATTTGTCATATATATATGTTATATTTCATTCTCATAATAAAGGCACATCATAGACTAAGAAAACTGACCATTTTTACATAAAGCCCTATTAAAATATCCTCAAAATCTGTTAAAATCATTATTAACAATGCATAGAACACAAAAAAGTAGCACATACACATCCTAAAAGGGAGGTGAAAAGGGGTATTCTTCTTTATCAATGTCTTATGTCTAAAAAAGCAGTAAGTGCTGGGTGGTGGTGGCGCACGCCTTTAATTCCAGCACTCGGAAGGCAGAGCCAGGCGGATCTCTGTGAGTTCGAGGCCAGCCTGGGCTACCAAGTGAGTTCCAGGAAAGGCGCAAAGCTACACAGAGAAACCCTGTCTCGAAAAAACAAAAAACAAAACAAACAAACAAACAAACAAACAAAAAAAGCAGTAAGTTTGGTGGGATGTAAAGTAACTTCGTATCTATTTAAAATATTTCTTTCTTGTTTGCCTACATCCAGTATCTATTAACATTTTAAATTATTTTTCTTCATATATTTACATTGGCTATTTAAACTTAGCATCATTGCTGGCATTGCAACAGAATACCAGCTGCAGCTTCTGTCCACTCCTCGTGTGGATCCCATAGACCATGCATGACCAGCTGGCCTTCCTTCATTACCACATCACTATGTCCAAGTCCCCAACATGGGCAGACTTACCCTGTTCAACCATTGTCCAAGTCTGACAGATGACCAGGCATGCTGCCTGTGGACCTTCTCCACTCTTTCTGTTCCCCACATCCAATTCTCAGGGTTATCCCTAACACTGCAAAAGATCACTCCCCAGCCTCTCCTTTCTCCAGCTTTCAGTACCAGCAAGCATTACTGGTGAACAAACCAGCCTACCAGGCTAGTAAAGCATGAAACACACAGATTCTGAAAATCCACAGAGGGAACAGAAGCCAAAGAACAAAATACCCACACAACAAAGAAAAACCCAGAAATCAGCAACTAGACCTATAATTGCTCCAAATCCAGATGCTTGACACCAACATAAAAACACAATAATACCCAGGGCCATGAATCTCCATTAGAGCCCAGCTACCCTACCACAGCAAGTCCTGAATATCCCAACATAGCTTCAGTAGAAGAAAAACTCCTTAAAACCAACTCTATGAAGAGGATCAAGTTTCTTAAAGATGAAATTAATAAACCTCTTAAAGAAAGCCAGGAAATACAAACAAGAATTGGAGGAAATGAGTGAATTCTTTTAGAAAAAAAGCCAGGAGTACCCAAAAAAGTAGATTGCTATGGATATAGTTCTGTATAAATAAAACATTGATTGGCCAGGAAGTATAGGTGGGACAAGGAGAGAGGAGAATTCTGGGAAGTGGAAGGCTGAGTCAGAGAGATACTGCCAGTCACCGCCATGACAAACAGCATGTGAAGATGCCGGTAAACCATGAGCCACTGACAAGGTATAGATTTATAGAAATGGATTAATTTAAGATATAAGAACAGTTAGCAAGAAGCCTGGTACATCCATACAGTTTGTAAGCAATATAAGTCTCTGTGTTTACTTGGTTGGGTCTGAATGGCTGTGGGACTGGCGGGTGAGAGAGATTTGTTCTGACTGTGGGCCAGGCAGGAAAACTCTAGCTACAGTGGATAAAATAAATATATTCCTTAAAGAAAACCAAGAAAAAAATCAAACAGTTGAAGAAAATGAATAAAAATATTCAGGACCTGAATATGGAAACAGAAGCAATAAAGAAAGCAAAAATTGAGGGTATTTATGCAAAATTTACAAATCTGAACAGGAACTGCAAATTCAAGCCTCACAAAAACAACACAGAAGATGGAAGAGAGAATCTCAGGTATTGAAGATAAATCTAATTGTTTTTAAGTTATTGAAATGGTAAATTATATTCTCAGAAGCCAGAAATAGCATGTTGAAATCATGTGTCACTAACTGCAGTAATTAATATTTTTTAACATCATTTCATTCATCAAAGTAATTTTTATTTGTTCTCTATAGTTTTGGTTATTGTGAAAAGGTAGATTGATAGAGTTCCTTTTACTGTTTTCACAATCTTTTGACCTATACCACTGTATAAGTATGTTTTGAACACTTGTGTTCTCTACTTTTGCTGTTAATTTGAAGAAAATTGATCTACTCCATTCTCAGTTACATAAACTTGTCAGAAAGCCATGTTCCAATTAACTTTTATAATTTTGGAATTAGATCAATATTTTGTTATTAATTAAATATTTTACTTTTACATTTATTACAATATTTAATGAAGTCATTAATTTCTGCTACACATGTAAATTCACAGGTAAGAACAGGCTATCATTTTTAATAGGCTTTTGTTAATTTTGGTGGTTTGAGCCTAATTTTTACTCATAAATTGACTTCTTAATTATTATTAACTTACGTTGCCTTATATACCCTCTATAGCAGTGGTTCTCAACTTTCCTAATGATGCAACCCTTTAAAACAGTTCCTCATGCTGTGGTGATCCCCAACCATAAAATTATTTTCATTGATACTTCATAACTATAATTGTGCTACTATTATGAGTCATAACGTAAATATTTTGGAGACAGAGTTTGTTGAAGGCATCATGACACACATGTTGAAAACCATGTTCTATAGTAATTTATTAAATGTTCACATATAATAAGAGGTGTTATGCAATTTTATAATTAGTGCATATATACCACAATATATGATGCAATAAATATGATTTGTATATTTAAAAAAATGCACATATTTGTGTGAATGCATATATATTCACAATCACAGGTATTTCTGTCTACCTACATAATGTATATAACCCCAATATGAAGCTCTACAATTTTTTTGCACATATTTTAAGAATAATTATTGCCATTTTATATTAAATTTACATCTGGTTTTTTTTTATTTATTTGAAGTTTTCATTGACTCCTATCTTAATAATAATATTACTTATGTTCCCAGAATGTAAGTTCTCTAAAAGCCTAGTGGCTTTAGTTAACAGAGTTAATTTTTTTTCCATTTTTTCAAGACGGGGTTTCACTGTGTAGCATTGGTGCCTGTCCTGGATCTCACTCTCTAGACCAGACTGGCCTCGAACTCACAAGGATACACCTGGCTCTGCCTCCCAAGTGCTGGGATTAATCCTTTAAAGGCTTGTGCCACCACTGCCCGGCCAGAGTTAACTTTTGTTCATGACATATTTTTGTTCTGGATGGCAATAGGTTTACTCACAAACAAAGACTGTTGAAAATTAATATCTCAAATGGTATACTACTGGAATACAATATGGCTGATAGCAAAAATTAATGTTTGTCAGCTATTCACCAGAGTTATATACAAAATCTGGTAGAACAGTGTTTCTGTATGCCTGAGAAATTCTAAGAAGTAAACATTTACAAGAAGTTTGAATAAAAACCACACTCCTAAAGGACATAAAATATATTGTGAAATGAAAGCTATACCCAACATAATATTTCACTATGGTGGAAATGTTTCTTTAGACTAATGGATACTTTTTTTATGAATACATAGTACATGTATATATACACATGTTAGGGAATCTTCAATGTCATAACTAGTCACATTTACTTCCATTACTTAATCATTTAAATGAACACTTTACGTTGAGACATACTTTTCATTCTCATAAAATTATTTTGGAAAAGGATTTACATGAATTTTTATTGTTCATCTAGAAATTACACTAAGAAGTATATTAACAGCTTTGTGACATAATATTGTTCACTGGGACCATTTTAAAAGCTTGGCATTATCATAGAGAGTATTGCTAAGTTTTTTTCTATATCCTAAACTGCATCTCCTGCCTTTGGCTTTCAAGTTCATTTTCCACACTTCCACTTAATCCTTCATGGCAGCTTCCTCAGGAGCTACTACTTTAGTTCTACTGAAGTCCTCATGGTACTTCCAACTCATCTCTCAGCCTTATCTACACTCTGGATTATTCTTAGAATATCACTCCAATTCCAGGTCTGAAATAATGCTCCAATTTTATTGTCAGTAGTTCAGTTCTCCCAAATCATGGTTGAATAAAATGCATTAATTTTGTTTTTTGCTTTTTAAAACTTCCCCTCATTAGCTGATTGGTTTAGCTCTAGTAAACTAAGAATCTAAGATAGTTGAGACACTTCTTGCCAGCTGAGTGAGCTCTTTGAGAAATGGCCTAAGATGGATACTTTAATATGTTCAAGGTCCCACATACACAATAGACACTGATATAAAGTTAGTTATATTAAAACATAAATAAATAAGCATAAATCACTTTTTTTCGATTTTTATTTTATAATTAAATTAATTTTACATATCAGCCATGGATTCCCCTGTCCTCCCTCCTCCCACCCTCCCAGGCTTCCCCCCCAATATTCCCCCCATTCCCACCTCCTCCAAGGCAAGGTCACCGCTGGGAATACAGCTCAGCCTGTAGATTTAGTTGAGGCAGGTCCAGTCCACTCCTCCCTAGGTGCCCAAATGTCTCAGCATAGGCCCTAGGTTCCAGAAAGCCAGCTCATGCACTAAGGACACGTCCTGGTCCCACTGCCTGGGGGCCTCCTAAATAGTTCAAGCTAATCAACTGTTTTACTTATCCAGAGGGCCTGGTCCAGTTCCATGGGGGCTCCTTAGCTATTGGTTCATAGTTCATGTGTTTCCATTAGTTTGGCTGTTTGCTCCTGTGCTTTTTCCAACCATGCTCTCAATATCTCTTGCTCATATAATCCCTCCTCTCTCTCACTGATTGGACTTCTGGAGCTCCACCTGGGGCTTGGCCATGGATCTCTGCATCTGCTTCCATCAGTCAGTGGATGAGAGTTCTATCATGACAGTTAGGGTGTTTGGCCATCAGATCACAAGAGTAGGTCAGCTCAGGCTTTCTCTTGACCATTGTCAGTAGTCTATTGTGGAGGTATCTTTGTGGATTTCTGGGGACTTCTCTAGCACTTTGCTTCTTCCTGTTCCCATGAGGTCTTTATTAATGGGACCTCTTGAAACTCAGAAGCTCTTGTAGGGCAAAGGACACTGTCAACAAGACAAAACGACAGCCTACAGAATGGAAAAAGATCTTCACCAACCCCACATCTGACAGAGAGCTGATCTCCAAAATATATAAATAATTAAAAAACTAGACATCAAAATACCAAACAATCCCATTAAAAAATGGGTTATAGAGCTAAACAGAGAATTCTCAACAGAAGAATCTCAAATGCTGAAAGACATTTAAGGAATTGCTCAACATCCTTAATCATCAGGGAAATGCAAATCAAAATGACTCTGAGATACCATCTTACTTCTGTCAGAATGGCTAAGATCAAAAACACTGAAGACAGCTTATGCTGAAGAGGATGTTGAACAAGGGGAACTCTCCTCCACTGCTGGTGGGAATGCAAGCTTGTACAACCACTTTGGAAATCAATATGGTGCTTTCTTAGAAAATTGGGAATCAACGTCCCTCAAGACCCAGCTATACCACTCTTGGGTATATACCCAAGGAATGCTCAAACATACTACAAGAACACATGCTCAACTATGTTCACAGCAGTGTTATTTATAATAGCCAGAACCTGGAAACAACCTAGATGCCCTTCAACTGAAGAATGGATAAATAAAATGTGGTACCTATACACAAAGGAGTACTACTCAGCAAAGAAAAACAATGACATCATGAAGTTTGCAGGCAAATGGATGGAAATAGAAAAAATCATCTTGTGTGAGGTAACCCAAACTCAGAAAGATGAACATGGTATGTACTCACTCATAAGTGGATATTAGATATAAAGCAAAAGATAACCAGACTGCAACTCACAACTCCAGGGAGGTTACCGAGTAAAGAGGACCATAAGAAAGACACAGGGATCACCCAATGACAGAGAAATGGAAGAGATCTACGTGAGCAACGTGGACATGGGGGAGCAGGTAAAATGCATTAATTTTTGCTCATGAGTTCTGTGGGTCAGGAATTTGATCAGGTGCAATGTAGGGATAGCTGGTTTCAAAGAATATTATAAGACTAACACCTGGAATCTTTAAAAGGTCTTCATTCGTATGAGTGGAATCTGCATGTTCACAGACATGATGACACACTGATCTATATTAATCCACTTTTTATGTTTTTCTTATTGTTATTGTTCCATATTCTAAGTGGAAACTGTAATTTATTGATCTATCCTAATAGAATTTCTAATGGCACTTTCATTAGGATGATATTAAATGCATAAATTTAAAAATTTTATCTTCACTATCTACACAAATTAGACTTCCTATCAGGAACACAATCAGCATTATATTTGCTCCTCTTTGTCATCAAAAATATTTTATCATAAGAATCATATAAAACTTCCCCCTTTTAAAAATTTTTGATATTCCGGTTTTACTCTGTTTTGTTTCTAAATTCTCTTTTCTGCTATTTATATTCAAGCCATAACCACTTCTAAACTTAGGTTGTACTATCTTCAACAAACTTTCAATAACATTGTTAACTGTCTTATATTTAGTAATAGCTCTTTCTTAAATTTTTTAGATTTTCCTCACACAATTACACAGTTCCAATTAAAATTGTTATGCTTCTAGATTTTGCTGAGTCAAATGACATTAGCTAATCTCTCCACAATATACTAGGCAACTCTGAAGAAAATGAACATCCTTACCTTTTCCCCAACATTATCATTTCCTAATTAATTAAGTTCCTAGGGTGTAGAAGTAACCGTCTAATTAAATAAGAAACACAAAGCCAATGCAAAGATGAAAGCCCAAGAGGTCAGAGCTAAGAGCCTTACCCTTCCTGCTTCAGCAATCCTCTTCAGCCAAGAGAACTACTTCTTGTGTGTTTGTCTTTATATAGACCTTCTGTTCTGCCTTCTCATTGGTTGTAAACCTAACCACATTACCTCCTTGTCACTGCCCGTCTGTACAGACCTCTGAGTCTTCTATGGTTGGTATTGAGATTAAAGGCATGTGTCCCTATGCTGGCTGTATCCTTGAACACATAGAGATCCACCTAGCTCTGCCTCCCAAGAGCTGGAATTAAAGGTCATGTACCACCAATGCCCAGCTTCTGCTATGGCTTGCTATAGCTCTGACCCCCAGGAAACTTTATTTATTAACATACAAATAAAATCACATTTCAGTACAATTAAAATATCACCATACTACTGTTTCTACTAAAATACATATATTTCATTTATAACAATGTAATTCCTAACATATATTATAAAATATATATTTTCAACTTGTTTTTGTCATTTTATAGAAATAATTTTAGTGCAAAAATTATTTAATATTGTTACACATGTTCTGCATAAAAATGAATTTTAATACAATTTATATTGTTTACTTTATTAGTTGGCATCTTAGGGTTTCTATTGCTGTGACTAATTGTCATGACCAAAACGCAAGGTGGGAAGGTAAGGGTATATTTAGCTCACATTTCAGTTTCTTACATTGATGTTCATCACTGAAAGAAGTCATGACAGGAATTCAAACACAGCAGGACCCTGGAGGCAGGAACTGATGCTGAGGCTATGGAGTAATGCTGCTTACTGGCTTGCTTCTAAAGTCTTGCTCAGCCTGCTTTTTTATAGAACCCAGGACCACCAGCCCAGGGATGGCACCAGCCCACTATGGGCTGGGCCTTCCTGCACTGATCACTAAATGAGAAAATGTCTTACAGGTAGAACTCAAGGAGGTATTTCCTCAGCTGAGACTCCTTCCTCTCTAATGACTTTAGGTTGTTTCAGAATGACACACAAAACCACCCAGTACAGTTGGTTCAAAATATTGAACTAAATTTGAACTAATAATAAATCCACCTGGTCATGAAATACAAATTACATAGATTTAAATTTTAATAGTTACTATATAACTATTACATGCACTTTATTATGTGTATTTTATACACTATTCAAATATGAAAATTATATTAATTTAAATATAAATTTGGGTTCATTTTTTAAATAAGCACATACATAAATAATTTTAAGACATGTTTTCACTTCATTATGTCAAAAGTATATTACGATATTGATGAGATAAGGCTAATATTTGATCATTTTTTTTTTAAGATGCTCAGTTTTAAGTCATCAGATATTTTGGGAATTAAGTCAATAAATATTTAGAACTTGTAGAATGAAACAAATTATTATGTTAGGCAAACAAAAGAAGCCTGAGGAATAGATGATTCTCAGGAAGAACTTCCACATAGACCCTGTTTGTTTCCATACTCTGTTACCTTTCTTATAGGGCTCAATCCCATCTGCCTAGGCATAGTGCTGCACACAATGGTCTGAGCCCTCACACATCAATTATCAATTAATCTTTCACAGGCAATGGTCATGGACCAATCTGATCTGGGTAATCCCCTAAGTAAGAGTCCTTTAGATGACTTTATACGTGTCAAGTTGATAGTTTGATAGTTAAAGTTAACTGGAATAACTTTTAAGCTGATAAAAGACTGGAAAGGTACATGACAGGAAATGGAATACATGAAATTAATATTCATTTACTCAGAGTATCAAAATTAAATATGAAATATTATTTGCATTGCTTTAGGATATAGGGATAGTAATATAAAAGACAAATTGTTGTTATTAAAAATGTATTGACCTATAACTTCTATGTTAATGATAAATTAATATCTTGAAGTGCTTCATTTCTAATAATCAAATATAATCAGTAGATTACAAGTTTGTTTATTTTTTCTCTACTGTTAATATCATACTGGATCCAGAGTTTTCTGGGAAGGAATATGTTTGATGTCCTTCTGATAGCAACTCAACAATATGTAAATCTTTTCAATTTAAAACATGTTGGAAGATGGTAAAGGATAACTTTAAGTGATCTCAAAAAATAGACTTCATCTATTTAAGAACATAAGGAAATATTCATTTCTATATTCCTTAAGGAACATACTGGCAATGTTACAAAAATAAGACTGAAAACTAAGAATGCTAATCCATTAGATGTAAAGAGAATGAAATAAATGGAAAAACATAGAGAAAGAAACAACCCTGGAAATGCTTGCTCATGACAGAGTGGTGAAGCAATTATTATTGTAAAAAGCAAAACTGTTTGGACTTCTATTCAACTCTTAGTGAAAATTGAAAATATTCATAGAGGTTGTACTATTTTTAGAGTTTGAGTTTAGGTGATGATACATCTATTTAGGATACATTCTTGAGTTCTGATTTCTTACCAAAGAAAATCAGATATAAGAAATAAGTTTCAATTTTCAGGTGTCAATTTACCAACTCTTCCTTCCAAGTCAGCTATTTTTATTCTACTTTGTGATACTGAAAATAGATGATGCAAACCAAACCCAAAGGCTGTTAGTTTTCCTTTACAATTCTCAACAAGGTTGACTCAAGGATTTCTAGCATCCAAGTAGTTATTTTCTTTTCTTTGGTACCTAAAGCAAGCTGATCTTGAGTTAATAACTTGACCAGTGCATGTGACAGCTCTATAGTCTCCCAGTAGAGAATGGCATCCAGCTTCAGGATATACCTGTGAGAGGTAGTGACTCTCCCATGTTATTTCTTTTTCTGCAATTGTACCTTAGCCCTAGGAACAGAAATAGTATCTGGGGAAATCTCAGTCTTTGTTAATACTGTTCATTTTAGATATATTTTATACCACTCAGTAGTATATTCAGTATTATATGTTTTATGCTTAATGGATTTATATTAAATGTTGCCTGTTTAAACTGATGGTTTTTTCTTCTGACTGGATCTTAACTGGTAATGGACAGACAATTCATATTTGCAAGTGTTTTGCAACAGTAGTTGTTTGGGATCTCCTTTTCTTTTTCCATCCATTTCCCATTCCAAGATCATTTAACTTGACCTTCTTTTCCTCGGACAATGAATTCAAGCATAAAACAAAAGATAAAAAGGAGATTCAAGGGCACAAAAAGAAGCTGAAGAGAAATGTGATGAGCTGTGACTGAAGACTGCTGTCTTTTTCAGTGAAAGGCATGCTTGGTGATTGGTGCACTAAATATCCTTATTACTTTATGAATCTTCTTTGAGCCTTCACTGTAGAACTTGTTAGAACTTGTGGTGTAGATGTACCAACTGGGATTGGCACTTCACAATCCATTATTCTCTGGATTTTAAATGGATGCACCTTTCTGTTGGGGTCTACATGTATGAAAAAGCTTCTTTGATGATAGATAAGGGCTATGCTAATTTCTGGGAAGTATATAGAATATGGCTGGAACAAAGGAATTGGCAATATTGAGGTGAAAGGATTCTAAGATCCAGAAGTTGATATCTTCTGAGAGATAATGTATCCTATATATGACAGGGAAGTTGCACCTGTTAAATCTCAATAGTATAGTTGCCTAAAGAAGACTTGAAAAATGACACCAAAAATTGACAATACATTGTGGGTGGGAAAAATCTCACAAGGTCCCAGACTTAAGTGAAGAGCTACAGGAAATTAAGGAACCCCGAGAGAGATAATGAATCACTTTGTTCCAGAGAAAAATTTTGTGATGAATATTCCAAGCCAAAGTGGTCAGATTCAAACATATAAACAAATGAGCAGCACTAAATAAATTTAGCAGATTGTGTTTATAAACTTATATTTTAATATATATTATATGTGTGTATACATACATATATATATATATCAAACAATAATAATTAAAGAATAAGAGTCCATAAATTTGAAGAGTCAGGAAGCTATATGAGAGGGGAGGAAAAAGGGAGAATGATATAAGTACAGTAATCATATGCATGTATGTGTGTGTGAGTGTGTGTGAATAAAACTCTAAAAAATAAATGAAATAAAAATGCTACTCCATTCATCTTACATATATATATGTAAGTATATGCATAATATTAAGACAGCTGACTCTTTTATAGACTTGATTTTCTTCAGTGATGTTTCTAATAGACAAAATTTTGGGTGTATTTATTGAATTGGATAAAAAGATAAACTTTCACTTAACACAATATGCTATTTATTATTTCTTCATTTAATAAAAATTCTTACATATTATATTTTAAATTGCTACTGTAAACTCCATCAGTGTTCCATTTGTAAAACACTAGCAACTTATATTATCAATCTACATTGTCCATTTCTAGGGAGTAATAGCTTCTCCAACTGTTTTTTCTTTGCTATGCATTTCCTGCCATGACCTGGTTTTGAATTTTTTCTCTAAATGCTTTAATTTTCTTCTAATTTTTTATTATTAATTTAAAAAATTAAGTGTATGAATATTTTGTCTACTGGCATGTCTGTGTAGCATATGAATGCAATGCCCACAGAGGTTAGAGGAGAATTTAGGTTCCTTGGTACTGCAGTTACAGACAGTTATGAACATGTGTGGGTGGGAATTGAACCAGGGCTCTGTTTACTAAGGACAGCCAATCCTCTTAAACCTCTTAATCACTGAGCCTTGTCTCCAGCCTTTTTTTTTTTTTTTTGTTACCAGTTCCTACCACCTGCACTTCTTGAAGTATAGTCGAGAGTTTGTAG
The DNA here is from genome assembly GCF_949786415.1 of Peromyscus eremicus. Taxonomy (NCBI): domain Eukaryota; kingdom Metazoa; phylum Chordata; class Mammalia; order Rodentia; family Cricetidae; genus Peromyscus; species Peromyscus eremicus. Next base: position 2,949,206 of record NC_081424.1, on the reverse strand, counting down.
GGCTGTGACAAACTTTGAAACTTACTTGTTAATTTACAATGGTCATTATTTTGAAGTTGAACTGATATTTTGGAACACATTTTTTTCTTGTTTGGTCCTAACAAATTTAATTTCAATGGGTTTTATTTCTTATTTTGCCATTTTTTCTATTGTACTAAGTTTGAAGTACTTAGGAGATAGATGAAATACTCACTTTGTAGCTAAGAGAGGGGACAGGGGACAGAATTGAGGTTTAGGTTGTAGCACAGTGGAAGGGGATGTGATTAGCTTGTATCAGGGACTGGATTTAATCCAGAGCAGGAAATGAAGGAGAGAATGCTGAGGAACTGAGGATATTTGTGACTTAAATTTTTAAATTTTTTTTTTTGTTTCATTTTGAGACATGGTCATTTTGTGCAGCATAGGCTGGACTCAAATAAAATCACTCTGCCTTGGACTTCAGTGCTAGGATTGTAGGTATGGACAACCGTGCTCTGCTGTTTTGATTTCCTTTGTGTTAGAAAATGCTATATGTATATTTCTAATTGTACCGTTCATTTAACAATGTAATGCAATTTTCTGATCCTTGAATGTTGTTATTACCAACTATTAGGATATAAAGAAATGAAAGCTAGTAGTTAAACATTATAATAGAACTTGTAGTTATATTAGGTATGTTTTCAAGATTGAGTAGATACATTTTAGATAGACAGGTTATCTTTAAACTCTTCAGAGATCTACAGAATATGGCATTTAAAATGTTTTAATAACTTAGAAAATTTTTCTTTTTTGTTATGACTATGAGACATATCAGCTCCTGGCAGTACCAAGCTACTTCAGAGAAAATATGGGCATTGAAAAAACTGCAATTGGAGTTAACTTTCATTGTGCAAAAGTTAGCCACTGGACAACAAAGTATCCTCGAATCAACTGCTGACAAACAGGACAGACAGGACACAAAACAAAGGACTACTGATTCTTGTCACAACAAGTGTGATTATGGCTTTATCAAAAGGCATCTTCTGAGGCCAGGACAATATGGCACCATCCCTGAAGTGGCCTTCACAATCCGGGAAAGGTACAGTGCCCTTTTCTTCAAAGGCAGCTTAACAGACAGTGGGCCGATGGCTTCTGATGTGCAATGGGAAGGTAGTTGAAACAGTTATTCTTGAAGAGTAATTAAGCTCACTCCTCTCAACAGTAGAATGACATTTAATAGAGGGATGTGGAGAACAGGATGCTGAAATGAAGCCACATACACACATAGCCAAGAAGAATGGACAGCTGAATTCAAAAAACTTCAACAATTTCCAGAATTTAAAATCCTGAATCATGACATGACACTAGTGGAATTCAGGTGTTTCTGGTATATAGACTGCTCTCACCCAATGTGAGGTTGAACTGTTGACCTTGTGTACATCCTACTTCACAAATGAGTCTGTCAGATACGCTAAGCCTATAGGCTGAAGATGATGCCCCAACACTGCGGAGAAACCTCAGATGATTGTCCAGGCAGCTGGCTGTTTCTGTCAACTCACAATTTTTTGGAAATTGCTTGCATATACTTCCTGTTTTTATTTTTTTGTTAGCTAATATTATTTCCTTCTTGGGTCTCTGAGGGAGTTGAAGATTAGTTAGTTATAGTTGAAGATTAATTAGGATAGAAAGTGAATTAGATACAATAGAATAGATAATGGAATTATTTTCTCTGAATTTGTCAAATACAAATGAACTAGACATTGTTTAGGTATTTATTACTTGTATATATTGTATATAGTTATTGTACTTTTGTATATAGTTTTTCTTATGTTAGTTATAAGCTTTTTCTTTTTTTTCCTTTTTATTAAAATAGAAAAGGGGAAATATGGTGATATTTTACTTGTATTAAAATGTTATTTGTATGTTAATAAATAAAGTTGCCTGGGGGTCAGAGCTATTAGCAAGCCATAGGAAAGCAGGGCAGTGGTGGCGTACACTTGTAATCCCAGCACTTGGTAGGCAGAGCTGGGTAAGTCTCTGTGTGTTCAGGGATACAGCCATTATTGGATACACATGCTTTTAATCTCAATACCAATCATGGAAAACCTGGAGGCCTATACAGACAGGCCATGACGAGGCAGTCATGTGGTTGGGTTTACAACCAATGAGAAGGAAGAACAGGAACTCTATATAAAGACTTTAACACAGGGGTAGTTCTGGTTCGGAGAGGTAGGACCACTGCAGGAGGAAGGGTAAAATTTTAGCTCTTAGCTCTGACCTCTTGGCTTTCTTCTTTGCATTGGTTCTGTGTTTCTTATTTAATAAGAAGATTGGTTACCTTTGAGGTTTTTTTTTTTTTACTTATTTTATTGGGTAAATCTATTTATAATCCTTTTTCTGGTTGATATAAAAATTTTACTCATGAAGATTACTAATATTTTTGATATTTGTAGTAAACATCAGTAAGTTATCATAAGTCTTTATTTTGTGTGGCTTCTGTTTCCACAGGAGTGCGTTGCTGTAGACTCAAATCCATCACTGTGTCATTTTAAGGTTAATTTTGATTATTAAAAAATCTGTGAACTTATATATAAGTTCTCTTTCATTTGACATTATATTTATGTTTGTATATGTATGCATGATTTGCATTTATGGGTTAAATATCTATTTTCATCTCAATGATTCTTTTGATTAGTTAATAATTATTTTTATTGTCATGAAACACATCAATTAGTATGTATGTCCACAAAATTAAGTCAAATTTTACTATCTAGATTACTGAGTGACCAGATACATCATACTAGCAGTATATAGCTATTGATAACCTGTCTGCATCTCATCCTTTTACTGTGAAAGCTCAGAAAAGTACTTATAAATATATGTGCATATACATATATGTACATAACAACAATTAATAGTAAAATAGGGTATGAATTTGAAAAATATCAAAAAGGGTAGGAAGGAGGATTTAGGGGGTGAGAAATGTGGAAAAATATAATTATATTCTCAAAAGGTAAATAATTTTTTAAAATACAGTGGTAGTATCATCATAAATACCATTTAGTTATATATTTTCATACTTTCCAATAATACATATTAATATATTTACTTATTCTCTATTTGATTTCAATTAGTATATAATTGTATATTTACATATATTATTTCATTGCTATATATAAATGTCTGGCATTCCACTTTTATTTTATTATTCAGAATCACTAGCATTGACTAGCATATCATACAACTTAACTAATAATTTCACAAAGAAAACAAGTCAATTCCATGTCAAAGTAAATGATTAAAGTGACAATAAAAAACTACAGTGAAATATTTATTTTCTTTTCTTACATTAGGTGTGATGAATGTTATAAACACCCAATACAAAATGTGAAATTTGTAGTAAATGGCAGATAGGTGACAAAATAGATCATTTTGATGCACCATCAGAAGTAGATATAAACAATTTTAAAAGACTACCTTATATTTTAAATGACTCTGTTATGCTACAGACTTTGGGACATGTGATCAACTCTGCTCTCTTTCATTTCACTGCAGATAGGATTTGTTTTTTCCAGGTGGTATGGCTTTATACATAGCATTTAAACTATGTTCTCAGTTTTGCCATAGACATAAAGGTCATCACCCAAAGTTTCATAACATAATGTCTTTGTGTACCCTAAGGTATATTTCTTTACTCAAATCTATTTCTTTGATTGTTCCAACAGAGTCTATGTGTTTCACTGAAGTTCATCTATCACAAAACAATTTACAGTACCTCACAAAACCTGATACCTGGGGTAAAATGTATTTATGTTTTCCTTGACACAGAGTGAACAACTTAAGTATTGCCATATCCCTAAGGCCTCGTTCTTCAGACTCACTCCTTTTAAGGGAAATACATGTAGGTCAGTCACTGAAAAGAGACTATGATTGGATAGCTCTGAGAACCAGTGAAGTATAGCCTGAACAGAAAATCATCTTAGATGAAATTTTGTAGGGTTTAGGGTATTAAAGTGTAAATGCCTACAGCTTATGTTATTAAGAACTGCTAAAGAGTTTTATAAGAATTAACTAATGACAAAATATGTTATGACCTGTCACTTGTGTCAATGATACTTTCTTCTCTTCTGAGAGAGACAAAACAGTTTTTATGCACATGACATATTGAAATGCACTCTATTATATACTTTACCTTTCATGTGCTGAGTCTTTAGCATAAAAAAGCATGAGGAAAATTCTGGATTCTTTTGTTGTTTGTTTTGTTTTAAACCAGTGTAGCAAATCAGAATAGTATTTTTACAATCAAATCAGAATAGTATTGTTGGAGAGTATAGAGAAATTTTTCATAGGTCCTGTAATTTATTTACTAATATGTTGAAGGTAAATTGAAATGACATTGCCAATTTTTTTTAGTGTCTTACAATTGTCTGGGTTAGGCTCTGGATGAAAAGAAATTTGAACTACAAGTAGACTACAGAAATGAAAAATAACTAACTATTAGTTCAGAAAGAAACATTTCTCCTTTTCTACAAACATTCCCATGTTCCCCTCCCCAATCCCCTTCAGAATCAGGACCTCTTTTTTCACTAATAGTTATTACACGCATTTATGTTTATTTATATACATATATATTTCTAAATATGACCTTTTCAGTGCACATAATGTTTCTGTGTTTTCTGGGCTGACTGTTTAGCATTGTACAACCAACTGTTGTGGTCTTCCTTGGGGAAGTGTAGAGTTGATGCCTTGTGCCATTTTTCCCTGTGCCATTTGGCATGTATGTTGGTGTCGTCCTTGTTCAGTTCACATTTGGAAATTCATGTTCTTGAGATTTTATGGGTGTAGCTTTGCACGTTGTTAGGAAACACAGTCTCCTAGTCTCCTCTGGCTCTTCAAATATTTCAGCATACTCTTCCTCAGTATTCCCCAAATCTTAGACGTTGGAGTGTTTTATAGATGTATGCACTGGGACTGGGTTACACAACTCAAACAATTTTCATTATTTATGTTTTTTTGTAATTGTTTAGCTCAGTTGCAAAGAGAAGTTTTCTTGTTGAGGGGTGATGACTACAATTATCTGTGGTTATACTGACAAATGTTTATAGATTGTTGTTATGGATTGTGCATGTTTGCTATACTAGACATTGTAGAGTTTCCTCCAACAACCATAATTTTACTTTCTCTGAGTGCTAAGCTATGTTTCCTGTACTAGGTCTGGTTTCCCTCTTCTAGAGTCCAATTAGAGAGAGCTCTCAGTTACAGCTAAGATAAGCATACCAGTGCCACTATTGTATCCTTAGGGTTGTTGTCATTGTTCATAGGTTTCCTTGCGGGGTAAGACTGATGCTTGCTTCCTTTCTTTGAGAGCTTGTATGATGCTTCCTGGTACCCTGAATATTAATTTCAACCATGAAACATTCAGGTCAGTTTCAGCTCAGGGTTCTTTTGGCTTAAACATTTCTATTTCTTCTTTAAATAATTTAATTTTAAATCTATGAATGTTTTGGCTGTATGTATGTCTTTGTACTAACTGCATGCCTGGTGCCTAAGCAGGGAGTAGAAGAGAGTATCAGAACACAAGGAACTAGTGTTAAAGAATATGGTGAGCAGTCATGCAAATTCTAGGAATTGAATGTGGAGCCTCTGAAAGAATAGCAAATATTCTTAACTGTTGAGCCGTGTCTCCAGGACTGTATGTTTTTATTGATTGACAGTTTGTGGGATTTTTTATCTTTGTTGTTTTCTTTTTACTTGTTTTGTGTTTGTGTTTAAAATTTCAGTTCTTTATACTTTTTAGAACAAAGCTTGCTCATGAAATACAGCTATCAAAGAATCATTTTTTCTGTAATCTGTCTGATGATAATGTTGACCATTTTTTTCTGTTGCATGGAGCTTTTTAATTTTTTGTAACTTTATTTTTTAAGTCTAGTGCTATTTTTGTGTTGTTCAGAAAGGTTTTTGTGCCTATAGCCTGAAGTGTTTTTTACCTTGTTTCGTTTTGTTTTGATTTTTTAAATATTTCAATGTTTCAAAGTTTAAGTTAAGGTCTTTAATTCACTTTGAATTTGTTTTGTGCAAGTTGAAAGTAATTAATCTAATTTTATTTTTGTGTGGTAAATGTAAAGTTTTTCCAACACCATTTATTGAATAGGCAGATTGCCTTTCAAGTATATGTGTTTGACATTGTATCAAAACCATTTGTCTAGATGTTTGAGTTTATCTCTGGATCTTCTATTGTGTTCTATCTCTAGATTTTGTAAAGATTAATAAAAATTTGGTATATATATAGTAGAAAATTTCTCATTCATATAAAATAAAATTATGAGAATTTTAAGAAAAATTGATAGAACAGTACTATGTCAAGTGAGGCAACTCTATATCATTGTGTGCAGATTCCAGATCCAAATTACCATATTTATGTTTACAAATGCTAAGAAATTAGAAATGGTCCCAGAGAAAAGGGGAAGATGTTTCTTGGGGAGGGTACTGAGAAAAAAAAGGAGGAAACATGTAGATGTAACCAACCTTCTTATTAATTAAGAAACACAGAACCGATTAAGAGATGAAAGCCAAGAGGTCAGAGCGATAGCTAAGGGCTGAAATTAAAAACCTTACCCTTCCTGCCGCTGCTGTCTTACCTCTCTGCAAAAGACCTCTCCGAAAGAGACCTACTTCCTGTCTGTTTGTCTTTATACAGACTTCCTGTTCTGCCTTCTCATTGGTTGTAAACCCAACCACATGACTGCCTTGTCACTACCTGTCTGTACAGACCTCCAAGTCTTCTATGGTTGATATTGAGATTAAAGGCATGTGTCACCAATGCTGGCTGTATCCTTGAACACACAGAGATCTACCTAGTTCTGCCTACCAAGTGCTGGGATTAAAGGCATACACCACCACCGCCCAGCTTTTGCTATGGATCTAATAGCTCTGACCTCTGGGCACTTTATTTATTAACATACAAATAAAATCACATTTCAGTACAAATAAAATATCACCATAGAAACATGATTGGAAAGTGGGAGGGGAATAAAGACAGATAAGGTTCAGCGAGATTAGGCAGAAGAGGGGAGGTGTGGATGATAGAGTCAATCTTAAGGAAACTTTTAATTGTATGTTATTAAAAAGTAAATAAAATAGCAAGGCAAAGATATTAAAATATGAAACACATTTTGATCAATCTACATGTTTACGACCAATATACCATTATAACTATATCATGTATGTGATAGAAAACACAAGTCCAGTATACTTATCCAGATATTTTTCCCTTGCATAGATGGAAAAATTCCATGTTAATACATTACAACCTTTCTCTAATCAAATAATATAAGAATAGTTTTAATTAATATGCCATAGAAGTATAACTTTAAGAATTAGCTGTGAAATAATCTATTTACTAAAATTTAATGTAATAATGTAATATAAAAAAATTCCAATAGATTCCAATGGATCCCATTATATAATTCAATAAAAAGAAAATATTTTAAAATAGAAACTTTGTTTTACACAAATGAGCATGAAAACATAATACTATGTGGGATGAGTATTGTAAATATTACAATTAGCTTTATGTTTATGACAACTTTCTAAAAGAATTTTTTTTCAGTTTCTCAATTTAGAAATGGAAATTATGGAGAAGATGTAACTTATATAAAGCCACATAGTACTATGGCATAGGGAAGTAAACAGTCTAACTGCAGCTTCTGGTGTTAATTGTGCAACTATTCTTTATTTCTGAGAAGCACACACTTGAACATATATATATATATATATATATATATATATATATTACATCAGGTATACAAGTAGATTATTACATGTATATATATTTAATATACATATGTATGTGCATACATACATGCATATATGGTTTTAGTTTGCAGTTAATGTGTCATTTTATATTTAGTATATTGGAAAATATTCTTTAGTGTTGTAATAATAATCTGATCAGTATTTTGAAATGAAAGCATGTATGTTGTGGTTAGATATTTCTTGGTCCTGCCTGGCCCATGGTCAGGACAAATCTCTTTCACCCCCCAATCCCGCAGCCACTCAGACCCAACCAAGTAAATACACAGAGCCTTATATTGCTTACAAACTGTACAGCCATGGCAGACTTCTTGTTATCAAGTTCTTCTATCTTAAATTAACCCATTTCTATAAATCCATATCTTGCCACATGGCTTGTGGCTTACCAGTATCTTACATGTTGCTACTCATGGCAGTGGCTGGCAGCGTCTCCCTCTCTGCCTTCCTGTTTCCCTAATTCTCCCCTCTCCTAGTCCTGCCTATACTTTCTGCCTGTCTACTGACCAATCAGTGTTTTATTTATCAGTCAATCATCCACAGCACTTCCCTTTTTGTCTTTTTTCAAAAAGGAAGGTTTCAACTTCCCCATAGTAAAATTACATACAACAAAACAATTATCAAGCAAGAATCAAAGCTACAACATCTAGTCTATTTGTATTTGGCAAAATTAAAGAAGATAGCCTATCTATCCTATATTTGTGAATCTAAGATTTTATATCTAACTTATCTTTTATCATAACTAAGGAAATTGTAACTATCTAGTCGTCAACTGCATCAAAGACCTCAGAAGGATATAATAATACCTGAGAAATGGGAGAAGGATGCAAGCAACTTTCAGCAATCTTACAAGAGTAGACAGAGATAGCTGGTAACCTAATATTAGTCACCTAATATTCTTTTGTAAAGTTGGGGCATCTGTCTTCAGCCCACAGGCCTAGAATCTTTCAGTCACTTTTCTCTATGTCATGTAGAATGTCTGGCAGTTTCCTCCATAAAACAGGAACCTGAAGGACCATTTCACCAAGTAAAGTTCAGTGGTCACCTTCCCATGGGTCCTGCATGTCTAGTCAATCAAGCAGTCCAGGCAAGAACAGTTTCTTGCACAAATGGCTATTTTGCCAAGGTGAAGATAAACTCTATATAGAGTGTCTTCAAAGCCCATCCTCTCTGAAGTAAATCCAGTGCTGCCAGGAGCAGACATGTCTCACTGTCCAGAAAATCTAAATTTTTAAAACATTTTAAATGCCATATTCTGTAGGTCTTTGAAGTGTTTGAAGATTACCTATCTATCTGAAATATAGCTATGTATACCTAGAAGACTTAACTAACATGGCTACAAGTATGATTATCATAGATGACTAATTATTAATCTATTTCTTAATTATCCATTACAATTTTAAATGAGTTGTACAAACATATTACCTTAAACAAGAGTAGAAATATACACACGGTCTAAAAAAATTAACTTTAAATTTGTATCAATAAACTAAAATATATAACAATGTAAAACATTTCAAACAAGTTGTTGCTCTTTAAAAGTAGGTTCATTAATCTACCCTTTCATTCTATCATATCTATATCATATCCCCTTTTTTTCTTTAGAAAGAGATTGCATTTAAATAAAAATATTGTTTTTTTTTCTGTCCCATACCAGAGGGCTCTTCTGATATACATGTTGGCTCTGTGTTTCTTGTTTAATAAGACTGTTACCTCTACAGTATATCTTTCTACATTCTAAAAGTAACTCCAAGATAGATAAAATCTGTGTCAATATACACATATATGTTAGATGAAAAAAAATTCAAGATAAAATGAGAAAAGTAAAAAGAAATGAAAAGTTTTTTTTTCATCTTATCAAAGTATATCAATATACAATGGTTAATCTAAAAGGAAACTACTGAGATAAATCAGCCTGGGCAGAAATCAATATCTATGGCACCAGGGTGTCAGGAACCATTATGATATGCAAGTACAGCATAATAAAATGGGAGAGAGAGAGTGACAGACAGAAAGACAGAGAGATGGAGAGAGACACAGAGAGAGGCAGAAGAGTTTATGTGCTGGTGAGAAAGATCAATCTGAAGAGGTGAGGATGTTGAGGAAGGCACTCAAGTGGATGGCCTGGTTGTCACCCAAGGGCATGGTGATGTCTGGGCCTGGTCTGCTGCCTAGGGCCATATCTTGAACAGTGGCCCTGATGGAGCAGTGGTGGTGTGTACTGATATGCATGGCTCCTGTTAACCATCCAGGGACCTGTACTGCCAAAGTCTAGGCTACCACCTATGGCCATGTGTAGCTGGAGAATTTCTCTGCAGCTCCCACCAAGCCCTGCCAATCCCAGAGCCCACTTATAAAATAAACACACAGATGCTTATATTATTTAAACTGTTTGGCCTAATGGCTCAGGCTTCTAGCTATCTAGTTCTTATATCTTAAATTAATCCATTTCTATAAATCTATACCTTGCCACGTGGCTTGTGGCTTACCGGCATCTTCACATGCTGCTTGTCATTGTGGTGGCTGCAGGCAGTGTCTCCTTCTGCCTTCCTGTTCTCTCAATTCTCCTCTCTGTTAGTCTTGCCTATACTTCCTGCCTGGCCAATCAGTGTTTTATTTATTGACCAATCAGAGCAACAGTTTTGACATACAGACCATCCCACAGCAGCCATGTTGATGTTCAAGGGATGTGACCCTACAGAGGCCATGCTGAGCAAATAGGCCTGTGTTGCCATCTGAGACCATGGTGATATCTGGGCCTGGACTGCTGGTAAGGGCCTTGTCTTGGTCCATGGTACAGCTGTAGCCAGGCCTGTGGGTCCTTTTGTCACTGAGGGCAGTGCAGAGGCCCATAGTCTGGGCCAACTCCTGAATCCATGTTGGTCTTTGAGTATGTAGCTGCCATTGGAGTTATGTAGATCTGGGTGGCCTGTGCTGCCACCCAGAGCCATGGAGATCTCCAGATCTGAACTTTGGCCAGGAGCCTTGTTTGGGTCCACAGCCCTGCCACAGCCAGGGTCTGTGTTGATAAACATGCCTGTGTTCCTACCAAAGACCACACGGATATCAGTGGTCTGGTCTGCCACCTAGGACCATGTTATTGTCCGAGGGCCATGCTTCTGCTGGACTCATACAGATCTGAATGACATGAACTGCCACCTGGGACCATGGTATCATCCTGGTGATGAGCTGTACCAAAGGCCATATCAGGATCTGTATTGATGTCTGTGCCTCCTGTTACCACAAAAGACAATGAGGATAGGGCTACACAGCGTTTTCCCTGACCCTCACTGGCTGCAGTGCTAAGGACAACTGACCCTGCTTCTCACCAACTGCAGCATTCAAAACAATAAGCCCTGCATTTTACCTGGACAGCACATTACAGCTGATGATGTTTGTGGGGACACAGGTGAACTGGCACCGAGGGCCTGAGAACAGGAAAATTGACACTCCACCCCCTTTGTATGTCATGTGGTGGCACAGGTGAGATCTGACTCCACAACTCATCTGCCATATGGTAGAGGAGGCAAGGGAATATTCTCTTCCATGCCCCTAAAGAGTCAGTCGCAGGTGGGAGAGTTGGCCTCAGGAGCATGAGCACGGGAGAACTGGCCCTGCTGTCACAAACTGCAGCACTTTTGGGAGTGCAGGCCCTGTACCTCACCTGGGAAATACAGTGGAGCTGGCCCTGGTGGTTTTGGTATGGATGAGCCAGCTTCAAGTGCATGAGAGAAGAACTGACCTTGCTCCTTACAGCCTGTTGTATTGGGTGAGTTAGCTGAGGCAGTGCTACAGAGCTTGTCTGGTTGGTGACAATGATGGAAAGCTGGCTGGCAGACCAACCCAGCTACTATCCAGGATCAGACCCAGGGCTGTGAGTTACCCCATGCCAATATCCACCTCATCTATGACACAAAACAACAACAGGATATCCAAGAGGAGTCCCAGTGAGGGCCCAGGACTGACAGTGTAGCAGAGGTCAGAGGCCTTGAACCAGACCAATGATTCATTTCAATGAACACTTACAAAGATGTATGGACTCAAATGTATGTTATGTGACCCACTGGGCCGCACTACAGCTTTCACTCTGAGATTTTGTGGGTTTTTTGTGTTTTGTTTTCTTTTGGTTTTGTTTTGAGATTTTCTTTTAAAATTTATTTTATTTCAGGGCAAAAGGTTTCAAGGCCAGAAGCAAACGGATGGGGAGGTAAATGGCATTGGGACGTATGTTGTGAAATCCAAAAGGAATCAATAATTTTTTTAAAAAGAGAAAACTATTAATTTTTTCATAGTTATCAATTAATAATAGTTTCATTTGATATTATTTGAGATGTTAATATATGAAAAGTGTACCCTCATAATTTTAAATTTATTTCTTCATACACTATTCTAAAATATTCAGTGAAAAGGTTGCTAAAGATACTATGTTTTATGGCATATAAATTTTTTAAATCAACAAGGTTTAGCTGCACCATTTTGGTAACCATATTTATCATGCACTTGGAAGCAGGATTCTTCTAGATGTAGTGATGCATGCCTGTAATCTCATTAGTTGGAATCTAAACACAGGAATATCAGCAATTCAAGGTCAGCCTCGATACATGGTGAATTTAAAAACATCATGGCCTACACTTGCCTCATCTCATAATCTACCAACACCAGATTTTCCTTTAAATTATCAGGCCTAAATTCATTTTTCATAAAACAAAATGCTTCTAACATTGTAGCTAGAGTTTTCCTGCCTGGCCCACAGAAAAAATGGTTTCAAATTGTAAGTGATTTAAATATCTTAAAACTTTTAAAACACTAATATTTCTTTTATTTCAGAAGAGATGTCTAGGTTTTTTTTAAGATTAACAATTCATTTACACTTTTTAAATCCATAGATCGAATTTCTGAGAGTTTGGGATCTTTTAGTATCCTCGGGATATCTTCTTATGATTTACAATATTAGTTTAAGTCTAGTTCAACAAACAGTATTTTATAAGCAATATGCTTATAACCAATCTTTTCGAAAGCAACATGGAATTTACACAAATGAAATTTTTTTTTCTATATTTTTCTTTTTATCTTTTCTTTAAATATTTTTTACTCATTGAAAATACTTTCTTTTCTCACAGAATACATTTAGATTACATTTCCCCATCCCTCTACTCTTTCTATTCCCTCCTCCTCTCTTCCCTTCCAGAACCACTCCTTTTCTGTCTCTCATTAAAAAAGAACATGCTTCTATTAGGTAATAACCAAATATGAAAAAAATAAGATAAAAACAAAAGCAATCACATTGAGGTTTGGACGAGACAACCCAACAGAGGAAAAGTGCCCCAAGAGCAGGTACAAGAGTCAGAGACCCACTCATTCAAACACTCAGAAGTCCCATAAAACACTAAGCTGATAGTTATAATATACATGTAGAGGACTTCATGCAGACCTTTGTAAGCTCTATTTTTGCTGCTTCACTTTCTGTGAATTCATGAGCCTTGCTCAATTGATTCAAAGGGCCTTGTTCTCCTTGTGTCTTCAATCTCATGTGGCTCTTGCATTATTTTCACTGCCTCTTACATAGGGTTCCCTGAGCTCTGAGCATAGGGACTTGATGGAGAAATATCATTAGAAGCAGTATATTCCAAGCTCTATCTATCTATCTATCTATCTATCTATCTATCTATCTATCTATCTCTTTCTCTGCATGAAGTTTGATTGTGGGTCTCTGTATTTGTTATACTTCTGATGTATACTGTTATACATCAGAAGCCTCTCTGATGATGGCAGAATAAGGCACTGATCTATGAGAATAGTGGTATATCAGTAGGAGTCTATTGGTAACTTGTTTTTAGACCAGTAGTATTTTTAATGTGGTTTTCACCTTAGGTCTCTAGGCTATCTACTCTCTGGTTGTTGGTCACCCAAATAGTGTCAGGTATGGGTTCAATTTAAGTGGGCCTTAAGTCAAATCAGAAATTTCTTGGTTACTCCCAGTAGTTCTGTGCTACCATTGCTCTAGCTGCTAGATTCTTGCATATCTTGCAGGCAGGATATATTGGAGGTCAAGTTCTTGTAGGTTTGTTCTTTCTCTTTTGGTAGCCCACAGAGTATCTTCCTGTACCAAATACACTAGGAGGTGAAGGCTCCTAATATGTTCAATGAGTTGTGTAGGTGTTTTCCTCAGCAAAGTTTCCAGAGAGCAGTCCATTGTCTCAGCAACAGGCAGGGTTATTTAGGGATTTCTGAGGGATGTCTTGGACTGAAAATCCAGTTGAATGCAATCCAGTCACAGCACTAGAAGACTCAATGGTAACAAGAGATGGCCAGTTTGAACTCTGTCACTCCATTGTTAGGAGAGTTCATTAGCATAACCTTCATATATTTTAAAGTGTTTCCACAAAAAAAATGGTTTTGATATGATGCTTCAAATGCCTCTCAATTTTAACTGTCTCTTCTGCATTCCTCTCTCAGCACCATATCCCCTCCCCTTCCCCACTTTATCCTCTCAATTTTCATCCTGTCCCATCCCTAGTCTACCCATAAAATCTACTCCATTTCCACCTTTCAGGGAGATCCATGTGTCTCCCTAGTCCCTTCTTATACATTTAACCTTTCTGAGTCTATGGATTATACCTTGGTTATCATTTAATTAAAAAATAACATACACATAAAAGTGAACACATACCATACTTAACTTTATAGATTTGGGTTACCTCATTCAGGATGAATTTTTTTAGTTATATCCATTTGCCTGTAAATTTCATGAGGCCATTTTTAAAGAGCTGAGTAATACTCCACTGTATAAATGTACATTTTCTTTATTCATTCACCTGTTAAGGGACTTTTAGGGTATTTCCAATTTTAGTCTATTATGAATAGAGCAGAAATGAAAATATTTGAGCAAGTTTACTTGTGGCAGGGTGAAGCATCATTTGAGAATGCGCCAGAAAAGAGTTTTAATATTTTTTTTTAGAAACAATTTCATTCATTTTACACACCAATCAAAGATCCCCCTCTTCCCTCCTCCCACCCCTCCCAGTGTCCCCCTCCCAATCCACCCCCACCCACTCCCACCCACAAGAAGGCAAGGCCTCCCATGAGTAAGCACATTCAACAGAGGCAAGTCCAAGCAAGGGAACCCCTGCCTCAAGGCTGCATGAAGTGTGCCATCATAGGTAGTGGACTCCACAAAGCCCATGCATGTACCAGAAATGGATTCTGATCCTACCACCTCCCAAGTAGATCAAGCTATACAACTGTCTCACCATGCAAAGGGCCTAGTCCAGTCCCATGTAGGCTCCACAGCCATGGATCCAACTTTCATGAATTCCCCCTAGCTTGGTTTCGTTGTCCCTGCATGTTTCCCCATCATGATTCTGGTGGACTTGCTCATAGAATCCCTTTTCTCTTTCTTTGGCTGGACTCCTAGAGCTCTGTCAAGTGTTTATCTCTGCATCTGCTCCATCAGTCATTGGAGAAAAGATCTGTGATGATAGTTAGGGTATTTACTGGTCTGATATCTGGGAAAAGCCAGTTCAGTTCCAGTTACCCTCTCCACTATTGCTATTAGCACAGGCTGGGGCAATGCTTGGGATTCCTGGCAATTTCTCTAGCTCTGGGTTTCTCTCTAATCCCATGATGTTTCTTTCTATCATGGTATCTCTTTCATTGCATTCCTCATCCCTCCCTGTTCCAGTTCAACCATCCTGTTCCCTTATGCTCTAATCCCCTATCCCCTACCTTCCATTGCCCACCCCTAATCCCCAGTTCACTCATGGAGATCTAATCTATTTCCCCTTCCTAGGGAGGTCCATGAGGTTTTAATATTTCTTTATTTATTTCTCAGCCATTTGGTTTTCCTCTATTGAGAATTCTCTGCTTTGATCTGTACTCCAATGTGGGAGATTTGTTTGTGTTTTAATTCAGAGACTGCCATTGGAATTGGACCTTGGTTTGAAGGGCAGAGTCCATGTTCAGCTGCCTGGAGTGTACCATAAAGTTTTCCGGCTGACTTGGAGGGAGATAGAAGGACACAGAGAGAAACAAGAAGGGGTTTAAAGAGATACAAGGGTATTTTTTGATCTGGGAAGGAAGAGAAGAATGTCAGGTGATCATATACCCATTGCTCCATGGATCTATCAGGTTTATTCCCTGATATATAACTCCAGAGCTTTATTTATTTATTTTTTTTACTAAAACAACAAAAGAAGACACAATATCTGTCATTCAATGTGGGGCCTTAGATCATACCAAAGAGTGAGAGCTATAACCAGCTTTCCTCCCAGTACACCAGACCCTCCAAATGAGTTGAGAGCTTTTCTCTTTGCAGCTTATGGTGGCAGCCCATCCAGCCAGCCATGCACCACCTGTGTTCTCTGCCCAGAAGCAGCAACAGTCAGCAGTAGTTTCCTTGCACTCCCAGGGCAGCCACACTGGACCACTCACAGCAGGCTCCTGCATCCCCTCCCATGCTGTGCCCCAACAGAACAGATTTCTCCTACCCATTTCTAAACATTAGTTTTTGGGACAAGGTTGAATAATCAGGAGCAAAGTTTGAATCATTTATTAAAATTATACAAGGCCCGAAAGAAGCTTTCTCTAATTTCTTACAAAGATTGACTTCAGCTGTAAACTGAATAGTACCAGATCTAGAAGTCAGACTAATACTAATTGAATCATTGGCTTTTGAATTGCTAAGACAGAAAGTAAATGGGTAATTAGTACAAAGTAAATGGGTAATTAGGCCTTAAGTGCAAGATCAACACCAATAGATGAATAGATTAGAAATATGACTGATATTGGATATCACATTTATGGTACTGCTTTGATAGGAGAAATAATTTCTAGAAATTTCAGAAAAGCTTCAGTAAACAAAACAAAATTTTCAGGAGAGACAATGAAACAAGTATTGTGGCAAACTTTTACAAATGATCAAATACCAAAGCTAAAAATACAAATAAATATCATTGTAATTAAGTTTTGCTAGACACAGACACAGATATAACAAAAATTTCTCCAAATATTAGCATCAAGATTGGTTTCTTCAGGAGATAAATATTCAACTTTTAGAATTTGGAACTTTATCTCAGGTAAACCAAAGTGTAAGGTGGATGTGTTTGTATAGGGCCAGAAGGACAGGTAGGTAAATTAAAGTCATATGTGGTTAACATAGCAATGAATTTATGGGTAAATGATTTTTTACAGCAATGGAAAACACTAATTAACATTTCTTCAATCTCAGAAACAAACCTCAAAATAAAAAAATGCTACTGAGAGAAATATCAAAAGGTATTATCAAGAATAGTCACCAACCATTCAGGTTGTACATATGCAGGTCACAACAGCTGGTGATCCTTCAAAGGTACCAATAGCCCTACCTTTGAAATGGTTAATTGACAAACCTGTCTGGATGGAACAATCACCCTTGAGATCAGAAAATTATAGGTATTAGAACAGCTGGTACAGAAGGAGATAAATGTTCAACATATTGAAGAATTAAACAGTCCTTGGAATTCTCCTGTTTTTTCATTAAAAATAAATCTGGAAAATGGAGAATGGTAACAGATCTAAGAGCTATTAACAAGGTTATCCAGCTAATGGACTCTTTACAGCCTGGATCTCCCTGCCTTCTCTATTACCAAAAGGATGGTCTATTAAGGTGGTTGACTTAAAAATTGCTTTTTTACTATACCTTTACAAGAACAAGATAGAGAAATTTTTGCCTTCACAGTGATTAGTTATGATAATTCTCAGCCCATTTAAAGGTATCAGTGGAAATTTCTTCCATAAGGAATGATAAACAGCCTCACCTTGTGTCAATATTTTATAAAACAGCCATCAGAAATAATTCATAAACAGTTCCCTCATTCTATAATTTACCATTGTATGGATGATATCTTCCTAGCTGATTCAGACTATTATCTTAGAAAAAAAATGTTAAAAAAAGTAAAGAAAATTTTGTCTTGTTGTGGGTTACAAATTGCTCTTGAAAAAATACACAGAGGAGATTCTATTGATTACCTAGGATATAAGATAGGTTTACAAAAAATTCAACCACAGAAAGTATGAATCAGGAGAGTTCAATTATGAGCTCTTAATGATTTTTAAAAATTTGCTGAGACATAATAACTGGCTACACTCCAAAAATGGATTAACAACTCAAGAACTAAGTAATTTATTTCAAACCTTATGAGGTGATAAAGAATTAAATAGTTCAAGATATTATCAGCTGAAGCAGAGAGAGAAATGATTTTGGTAGAAAAGAAATTACAGGATGCACATGTGGATCTAGAACTTGATAGTGTTCTGATTATTCTGCCTTCTCAGCATTCTTCCACAGGAATTCTCAAACTAACAGAAGATAATGTTTTATAATGGATATTTCTGCCACACAAACTGGATGAAAAATTAAAGGCTTGTGTTGAAAACATTTATGAATTGATTCTGAAAAGAAAATTGAGACTTCATCAATTAATAAGAGTAGACTTGGCAGAGACTGTGTTACCTTTTACTAATACTGAAATTTCCTCATTATGGGCAGAAAATGAACACTGGCAAAGAGCTTGCATTAATTTTTTGGGGGGGGAGATATTAGCAACAAATATCCCAAAGTCAAGAGACTTCAATTCATAATAGAATTAATTGGATCTTTCCTCACATGGTACAAAGAACAAAAATTTCTGGAGCCCTTACATTTCTACTAATGCAATTAAATAATTAATTTCAGGTTATATTAAGAAGTTTTGGAAAATAAATAAAGTGGCTCAATGCCCTTCTGATTCCATTCAAAAGTCACAATTATATGCTATTCTCTTTGTGTTATTCGATTTTCCAGAGCCTCTCAATATATTTGCTGACTCTCACTATGCAGAAAGAGTTGTTTTACATATTGAAACAGCTGAACTTATTCCAGATGATTCAGAATTAAGTTTGCTATTTATTCAATTACAAGAAATATTCAGAAATAGAAATCATCCCTTGTATGTAATACATACCTGATGCCACACAGGCCTACTATGCCCTCTAGCACCAAGTAATGATGAAATTGATCAGCTATTGGTAGGAAATGCACTAGAAACCCCAGAATTTCATAAGAAACACCATGTTAAAAGTGAAGGTGT
Organism: Peromyscus eremicus; assembly: GCF_949786415.1. Classification (NCBI taxonomy): domain Eukaryota; kingdom Metazoa; phylum Chordata; class Mammalia; order Rodentia; family Cricetidae; genus Peromyscus; species Peromyscus eremicus. Next base: position 2,930,334 of record NC_081424.1, on the reverse strand, counting down.
GAAGAAAGATTTTTGAATCACTTAGCAACAAGCCAAGGAAATTAGAAGGAAATGTCCTATTTGTTCTTCTTAAAACCAAACTGTCGCTGGAGTTTTCTCCAGTTCTGCCTGGCCCACGGTCAGGTTCAGCTTTTTATTAGACCATCAGGTGTTTTAGACAGGCACAGTAACACAGCTTCACAGAGTAAAACAATGCAAAAGAACACACCATAAACAATATTCTACAACACTCAACTATGTTAATTGTAATTTTATTCATAATAGCCAGAAACTGGAAACAAGCTAAATGTCCCTCAACTGAAGAATGGGTAAGAAAAATATGGTACATTTACACAATGGAGTTTTATTGAGCCTATTTAAAAGAAATACAGTTATGAAATTTGCACACAAATGGATAGAACTAGAAAAATTATACTAAGTGAGGTAACACAGACTCAGAAAAACATACATGGTATTTATTTACTTATAAGTGGATATTAACTGTTGAGTAAATGATAATCAAGCTATAATCCATAGACCCAAAGAGGGTAAGTAAAGTGGAGGTCTCCACTGGAGACTCATGGATCTCCCTTGGATGGGGAAATAGGATAGATTTTGTGGGTAGATGAGGGGCAGGTAGAGACTGGAGCAGGGGGATCAGGCATGGGGAAGATGAGATGGATAGAGAGAGTGCAGGTAGAGAATGCTGGAACTAGGGAGGACTTGGGGTGAGTGTAAATTTAATGCAGTGGAAAGTTCCTGGGAATCTGTGATGGTCTTCCTAGAGAGAAGTCCTAGTAATGGGGAATAAGGAATCTGAACTGGCCATCACTTTTAGCCAGGCAAGACTCCCAGTGGTGGTACTGGGTTACATTCAGTTAAGTTGTTGATCCAGGGTCTCTTGTGGATTTCCCTAAAGAACTCATGCTAATTCTAGTGCATAGGGTTGCTCTCCTCAATCTGCCCATTCATCCTCACTGCTGAGGACAAAGCCTGCACAGCTCTTTGGATGTGGGGAGGTCATCTAGTTCTTTTATGAAGTCTTCACCCCTAGTTCCAATTACTTTTGTACAGAAAGGTACTCTGCTTGCTACAGAAAGTGAAACCAGGCCACCAACCTATCCACAAAAACTTTGGTGTATAATCTTTCCTGCCTTCAAAGTGTGCTGGGACAATGACAGTGTAGACTTGTCGGAACTACAAACCAATGTCTGACTTAGGTAGAAGCTCATGCCAGGAGAGGGAGCCCATGTCCTCCACTGCTTGAATGAGGAGGACCTGGAGAATAGATATCCAGAGGCCTAGAGTAGAACAAAACACAACTGGTCTAAATAGAATATAAACAAATGAGATGGTCCCTAATAATATTCTGCTATACTCAAAGATAGGTTTTTGTCCAGTCATCATTAGAAAGACTTTCTCTTGCAGCAGATGTAAATGGATCCAGAGAACCACAGCCAGACATTATACAGGAAGAGTCTAAGTTGGAGTTCACCATCAGTTCTCTCCATTCTGACCTAGGGGAATCCAAGGGAGGAAGGGGCAGAAATAGATTCTAGGAGTCAGAGGGGATGGAGGACACCAAGAGAACCTGGCCCACTGAATCAACTAAGCATGGCACATATAGGTCTTCATGGGTCTGCACCGGGTTCTCCGCATATTTGGTGCGACTGTTAGATTGTGTTTTACGTGTTTTTCCTAAGAGTGTCCTTGACTCTTTTTTCTGCTCTTGGGACTCTTTTTCTCCTGTTGAGTTGCATGTTCCAGACTTGGTGCAAGGGTTATTGTCTTATTTTATTTTGAGTTTTTGTGTTTGTTTGTTGTCTCTTGAAGGCCTGCTGTTTTCTGAAAGGAGACTGAGGGGTAATGGATCTGGTGGAGAAGGAAGGTAGGGGGAACTGGGATGAGTAAAGGGGGGAAATTGTGGTTGTTTGGTACAGTATGGGATAATAATTTACTTTGAATTAAAAAATAATGCAAAGTTGAAAAAAATGGATGTCATCTTCATTCACTGTAGATTAGGTAGAATTCATCAGTCCTCTGATCTTTATCCAGAATGAATTTCCCAGCTCACAATCTAAAGTTGAGGTCAAAGACAAAGGTAAGTAAGCATCATTGCATGGGCTCAAGGCTAGGTTTGAAACCTGTGTAGCATATCTTGACCTAGAGTCCCATCCCAGGTTGTTTGCTTCAGCACTCCACAGTGGGTGCATGGAAGAATGATCAAACTTCAGTGAACCTATCTTGGACAAGTAAATCTTATTTTTACATAATCAATGTGTTTAAAATGTATCCTGGCATAAGTGAATATGATAATTCCACTATTGTTTCCTTAAGAACATCTACTTAGCTGGTGGTGATATGTTATTTATAATCCAGTTTGCGAGATTTTTCAACACACATAGCTAAATATTATTCCACAAATGATAAGAGTAACTCACTTCACACTTCTACTCACTTTATGAAGCTTGTGGAAAATAAGCTGGTAATTTTTCTAAATTTTTTTTTCAAAAAGAAAAGCATCATTTTCCTTCCTGCTTTCAAATATAAATTAAAGTTTTGATTAACATAATTGCTAAAAATGTATAACTTGGAGATAATATTAACAACTGAAGACTTTAAAACATGTGACATATTTTTGAGCAAAAACTTTCTTGAGACTCATAGTTCAGTCTTTAAATAAATCAATAAAGGCTAAACACAGTGCCATTAAAGCACGGGATAGTTATTTTTAAAAAGTCAAAATTTGAAGCCAGTGAATATAGGCAGGGTCTGTGCAATGCTGGCACAATTTTAGCTCAGAAGCAAGTAGGAGCCATTTTTCTGTGAAAAATTGCAAAATCATCACATCTATTTTAGCTTCTCAAAATAGCATGAAAGAGTACACCCAAATTTGAAATGGAGCATGTGACAGACTCCATTCCCAAGCAGTGGTTTCCAAAATATGTTGGGTATTGTAGAAGCTTTATGAACTGCATAGCTAAGAATATTGATTGCTGAAAAGGAGCAATGGCCTAGTTGTTAAGAGATCTTGCTGTTCTTCCAGAGGACCTGAGTTCAATTCTCAGAACCCACATTAAGAAACCCATAAACACCCCCTACTCCAGGTTTAGTTAATCCTCTATTGTTTTATGGCCTCTGTATGACCTGTACCACATGACATGCACACAAATACACATACATATACATGTATAAGAAATATAAAAATGAATGTTTTTGAAACAATGATTAGTGATAGGTAAAATATTGAATACATTTTATGTAGCCATTGAACTAAACTTAGAAATTTATTTTTGCTTTGTTCTTACAGGAACATTAGCAACTAGACAGTAGTGAAACACAATTATGACTCTGTAAAGAACTAGTACCTCTGCTTAAGCAATTAGATTGAAGACATTAGAACTCCCCAGTTTCTGGATTGATAATTTGATTCATCCTGACAGCAATTGTAAAAATAATTGGTGGATAGGAAGAATGTTTTTTGTAAAAATGTTTTCTGTAAAAATGATCGATCATTTTATTTGTGACACTAAAAGAAGAATCTCCTGATGTTCAATACAAATGTATTTAAATGAAGATATTTAGCTTAGTGTGAAAATTCAAAGTTACAAAAAGGAGGAAAATAACCTTTGCAACTGAAAACACATAAAAGCAAATAACATGTCTTAACATCCCATGGACAAATATGAAAATCCAAGAAAGAGATCAGTTCCCACTTTAAGAAAAAGAAAGGAACTCCATGTGTACCTTTCAAATTATTCATAAATAAAATCTGGTTATTTCAGTGTACTGTTTTCTATTATTGTCTACCAATTGTATTTGAGTGTATTCTAAGTATAAAAAGTCCAAGCATTAAATTTTGTCTTTAACAGGACTATGGACCTGGACTCACTATACCCAGTTTCAGACAAAAATACTTACATTTAGCTGAAAACTCTGAACTTGTTCCATGTTCTCTAAATACATCTGAATAAAATAGAAGCTATATAAAGACAAAAATAATTTGGAAGTCTAACCTTCATCAAATGGAAACTTTGTGTAGTTTGATACAGATATAACTTTAATGTGAGTGTGCTATATGTGCATAGGCATTGATACACAATCTTCAATATATAGTCATGTATGTAGATAAAATTGTCATAATAATACATTGCAATATACCAAGAGATTAAAAGTAACCCACTCCTAGAAAGATGTTGCAATCCACTCTATTTCAAATCACTGTGCACACGAGTCTGTTCCTCTTATTTTTGCTACTTGTCCTGAGTTCTTCTCATTGGCTCCCCTGGTAACCCTGGATTTTGTTATTTCTCCTGGCTCACTATAATCAACTGTTTCTCTTTGCTTTAACTACATCTGATCACCCCTTGTTTTAAATATATTCTCTACTTAAACAAATATAAAATATCAATCTAACCATACAATTATTGCATCTGAATCTCTAATGATGTTTCATTCCCTAGAGAGGGAAGGGTGTTTAAATGTGAAAAGTGGCTACCACATGGGAGAAATGTAGGAGTCCTGTATGATTAACTGAACTTGATTGCTTCATTAAGTTGAAATTACATGGAAGGGTAAACATTAACAGTATTCCAGCATAAAAATAAAACTAGCTATGAATAAAATATATTGTAAAAGAACAAGAAAGTTAGATGTTTAGATTTTACCCAAGAGAGCAAAATGAAGAAGTTTTAAAAAAAATGATAGCATAATGTGAGTGCTTTAATCTGAGGAACCCTGACAAACTACAAAAGTTTTATCATAGTATTTCTTATCTTTGTCCTTCTCCACTCCATCTCCTTCTTACCCTTCTTCTTCTTGCCAGCCTGCTCCACTCTCCTCACCTTCTCCTCCCTGTTCTTCTTCCTGCTTTATGTTACCTGTCTTCACAGATCACACACCATAAATCCTTATTTCATACTCATGCATCATGTTCTGCACATCTTTGTCATCCCCTGAAGAAAATAAAACCATTGAATAGATGTGTCAGGGTGTGTGTGAGTATAGTGTGTGTAGCTAGATCTCCTGCTTGACCAATGTGGTCCTATAGCTACTGCTTTTGTTTGTTTATTTCTTTATTCAATAGTGCATGCAAGGAATTATTCATAATATTTTACTTACTCTCCAGATTCTCATTAGTACTTGAAATTAGGCCTTTCTGAATTATTTGAACTACTTTTCGAAAAGGGAGGGTTTTCATTATTTTTATTCATCATTCTATTAAGGCAACAAGTACATGTTTAAAAAAAACTCGCTTCTCTTAGTTTCCCAACAGTACTCAAAGCTGTTCACCCATTTCATATATTTTGAAGTTTCCAACTCTTTGAATTGAAGGCTATAAGCTTTTCCTAGTAAAAGTTATCTTTGTGATCACATCTGCCTTCTCTAAAGGATGGACTGAAATTTCAGCACAAGCCTGTTACTTTTTCAATAACATCTCTGTATATATTTTTGAATAGAAATAAAGATTACAAATTGAGTTTTATTCAAATTAAGCCACTTAACATAATAATTTTCTGAATTGAAGTATTTTTTGTATCTGGACTTGGAAAAACAGTAGTTAATGTCTTTCAAGGCTACAAAATATGTCAAACAATTATTGGGACTGGTGAGTGGAATTTCTCACTTAAGTATAGACAAATAACAGGTGGCTACTGACTAGACTAATATAATTTAGAACTTCTAGATGTCTGAAAATCTCTTTTGATTCCAGGAATAACTGAATCAGTCTTCTTTTTATCCTAAATGAAGTTTTCCAGATTTTAACAATTGCCTATGTGAATTGTAAATCAATGTGTGTTGAAAATCCTGAGAAACACGGATCTTTTAAATTTCTTACAGACTTTCATGTCTACATATATATTGAGTCATCTACTTCTCCTTATCAACCAAAATCCTTCCATTCTGCCTTGACTGTTGCCATAACATCCAAATATTGTCTATGTCATATCTGAAAAACACAGTAAGGCTGGTGGAGTATAAATCTACTTCATCTCTACACCCTGAATAATTCCTAAATTTCAAGTTAGAAAGTTTCTGAGAATCATATTTGGTATGAAAACAAAACTTAATATAATCCAAATAGTCTTAATTTTCATGAGCATATCTTTAATTTCAGAATTGTATGTCCCATATCTATACATTACTAAACACATAATTGTCTCCAATATTTGTATAACCTTTATATAATGACAAGTTTTTGCCTGTTTGACTTACTGACCACAGTCTTAAAGTGGTATCTACTCTAGCCACACAGGTTGAGGTTATTTCCTTGATGTTATCACACTGTCTTCAAACACAGATTCTGGAACAGACCTTCTATATTTACATCGCATATATTTCTTTTGAAAATTCATGTATATGTGATGTGCATGCTCATATGTTCAACCTTGTGTTCCCATGTCTGCATGTGGGCACATTTGTATTTGGTGCACATAAGTGTGCATGTGTGGGTGGGGGATTTGTTTGAGGATATTATCAAGTGTATTCTTTGATCTCTTTCACCTTATACTTTGCTAGACCCAGATTTTGCATTTCTGTCTAGTCCATGTCTAGAGAGTCCATGTCTCTTCTTTTAAGCTGAGTTTACATGTTAGCAGTTACAACTAAGCTTTTATGTGTGTTCTGGGGATCTGTCCCTTATCCTTGCAAGGCAAACATTTTACCCAAAAAACTATCTTATTATCACCCTACTATGTCTAGTTTATACTTAACTGTATCTATTCGACTTCTCAATACATTTTATAAAAGTTAAATAAAGGTTAAGCTTCAATCTCTCACATTCATAACTGCCTCCTTATTTAACTGATTTGTCTCAACAGTAGCCTACTAATTGTATATAAATTTGGACATGCTATTCAATCCATCAATGGTAAAAATTCCAAAATTGCCATGTAACTAAGCCTCAGATCTTCTTTTCTCTACCTCACATGTGCAGATGTGAAACCACTGTGCCTAGTTTAGGCTTTGCTAGAGAGTGAACTCAAGGCTTCATACTAGGAAGGTGCTCTACCAAATGAGCTATACATCTAGCCTTTATCCCTTAATTTCTGTGCAATTATGTTTTATTTATAAATCCATTCTATTTGAGCAACTTAAAAATCTAATATATAACACTTGTTTATGTAATATTCACACTGAAATAATCCAAATTATAGAAAAACGCATGTACTATTAGTAACAGATTGGAAAAACATGAATATTATATTCATTCTTAATGTAATCTAGTAACTGAAAATATGCAAATTTTCCACTTTTGCAATTAAAAATGACACAGATGTGATTTCCTCAAGGTCACAGTTAAGACAAGCAAGTTATATCATAGAGAACCATATTGTATTTATATTTTAAAATATATTCTACAATTGTTCAGATTTTAAAACTGTCTCCTTTTAGGAAGGGATTTTATTTTATTTAAGTCAGAAAAAAACAGCTTTTATCTAGCAAAGTGATTCCCCTTCCCTTTTTTTTTTTGAGAAAATGACTGAAATGTCAAGAAAATGATGAGAGGGAAATTGCTTGGAAAATTGCACAAGATAACATAGACACAAAACCTGGAAAAGTCCCTGTAACTGTAAATTAATGCCTACATAAGGGATCGGTTGTTTTGTTCTTTTTTTTTTAAACTATTTTGTAATTAGAAGGCATTGGTTATATATCTATCTACATATATATCTATATATAGAGATATAGACATAGAAATGTCCATATGTATATTTACATATATGTGTGTGTAGCTACAATGTCATTGTTTGATATATGCACTCAGTACATATCTGTTTATTTAGAGTAATTAGTATACACATAAGCACAAATGTTTATTCTTTGTGTTTAGAAAACTTGAAATTCTCATTTCAAGAGAGAATTATAGTAAATTATGAAATCTAAACATCCTAAAATAATAGTATAACTTCCACACATCTTTTATGTAATTCTTTGTTCTGTCTGTTCACAAGTCCCTGAATTTTCACTGTCCTTTCCTGATAACCACTTTTCTATTCTGCTTCTATTTGATTTATGAGATAATGCAACATTTATATTCCTGTACCTGGGCTATTTACACGAATTTTTGTTTAAGATATGTTGCCACAAGTGAATTCCCTCCCCCAACTATCACTTTATTCCAGCTCCCAACTGTGTCCCTGACAAGCTACAGGCCATGCTTGCCAGAAAATCAGGTAGGCTATCTGCTGCTCCTCTCTTCTCCCTCTGTTCCCCAGACCCAACCCCCAGTATCATCCCCAGCTCTGCAACAGAACACCAGCTGCAGCTTTTCCTCCCCATCTGCCCACATCTCCTGTGGATGTTGCAGAACTTCCCCTCCTAACCTTTCTCTCCACACTTATTGCTTCATCCCATACCCCAACTCCAGCAGGCTATACCCACTAATCCACACATCACTCCTGCCAAGAAAGCATGAAGGCTGTCTGTAGATATTCTACTCTCTTTCTGTTCCTTTAAACCCAAAATCTTATTTTCATCTGCAGGGCTATAGCAGACCCCCTTTTCAAAGTGTCAACACCCAATACCCAGAAACACATTTTACTTGGAAATCTCAGTGGCCACAACTGTGCAGTCCAAAGAAAATGTCCTACCACGCAATACTCAGGTACTGCAATCCTCAAAATTCAAGAGCAGAAACAGAAACCACAGAACAAAACACCAACCCCAATTGGATAAATAAAATAATCAGCACCTAGGCATACAATCAACTCAATCCAAGTTGCATGGACACCATACAAAAAAATAATCAATAATAACCAAAGCAATATGTCTCTACCAGAGCTAAGTTATCCTACAACAGGAGGCCTTGATATGCTAACATACTTGAAGCACAAGAAAAAGACCTTAAAACTGCCTATACAAAGATGATAGATGTCTTTAAAGTGGAAATGAATAAATACCTTAATGAAATTCAGATAAACACACATAAAAGTAGCAAGAAAATGAATAAAACAATTCATGAAATGAAAACAGAATCAATAAAGAAAACTCAAACTGAGGGAATTCTGGAAATGAAAATATAGCAATTTGAACAGGAACTACAGAAATTCACAAACAAAATACAAGAGATGGAAAAGAAAATCTAAAGCAAGGAAAATACAAGACAAATGGATACATCAGTCAAAGAAAGGTTAATTCCAAAAAACTCCTGACACAAAGCATTCAGGAAATTTTGAATGTTATAAAAAGATGAAACCTAAGAATAATATTCATAGACAATGGAGAAGTAACCCAGCTCAAATCCCAGAAATTATTTTTAATAAAATCATATTAAAAAATTCTCAATCTAAAGAAGGAGAAACCTATGAAAGTACAAGGATCACACAGAACACCAAATATATTGTCACATAATGATAAAAATAATGAACATATAGAACAATGAAAAAATAAAATCTGGAAGGGAAAAAGACTGCATATCAAATAAAGGCAGATTTATATGAATTATACCTGAAATCTCAGAGACCTTACATGCCAAATAGTCACAGACTATGCTAGAGACATAAGAGACCACCGATGCCACCCCATACTCTTATACCCAGCAACAATTTCAATCACCATAGAAGGAGAAATAAGTTAGTCTTGATAAATCCAAATTTAAATAATATTTCTCCTCAATTCAAGCGCTACAGAAAGTGCTAGAAGTAAAACTTCAACCTAAGGAGATTAACAACACCCATGAAAATATAGGATATAGATAATCTTAGACAAGCAAACTCAAAAAAGAGAAGCCTCCCCCACCACACACATACATTGACACCACCACTACCACCACCACCACTGCTACCACCACTACCAACAACAACAACAAAATAACAGGAATCAGTAATCATTGGTACCCCAAACACAGCAGACTTCCACTGTTCAGGTACAAGCCATACCAGTCAAAAGAACAGGTAGAGGTCACAGAGCCAAGAGAAGAGAGTCCCTGCTCCACCAAAGGCCAAGCTAGCTGCTAGAATGCAGGCCCCAACTTGGGCAGAGATGTCACTACTAAATCAGAGGGCATGCCAACCACCAGAAATATAGGCCAGAAAGATCAGAAGACTAAAGAGGAAACAGAAGCTAAGGAATAAAACACCCATGCAACAACAAACCCCAGAAATCAGTACCTAGATCTATAATCATCAAAACTCAAACTCAGATGCCTAAACACCAGTGTAAGAATACAATCAAGACAATATGATGACACCACAGCCCAGCCAGCTATTCTACAACAGCAAGACCTGAATATTCTAACCCAGCTGAAACACAAGAAAGCAACCTTACAAACAACTTTATGAAGATAATGAAGATTCTGAAAGAGGAAATGAAAAGGTACCTTAAAGAAATCGAGAAAATGACAACCAAAAAAATGGAGGAATTCAATAAATCTCTTAAAGAATGTCAAGAAAGCTAAGAAAAAACAAACAGCTACATGAAACAATTCCACACCTGAAAATTGAAATAGAAGCAATAAAAATACATAAACTGAGGTAATATGGAAAATTACAATTCTAGGTAGGTGAACAGTAACTACAGACATAAGCACCACAATAAGAATATGAAAAATGGAAGAGAGAGTCTCAGGTGTTGAAGATATGATAGAAGAAAAGGATTGATCAGTCAAAGAAAATGTTAAATCTAAAAATTTCTTTAGCACAAAACATCCAGTAAATCTGGGACCTTAAGGAAAGATCAAACCTAAGAATAATCGAAAGAAAAAGAAGAATGCACGCTCAAAAATCCAGGAAATATATGTAACAAAGTCAAAGAATAAAACTTTCCTAACCTAAAGGAGATGCCTATAAATGTACAAGAGGCTTATAGGACACCAAATAGATTGGATCTGAAAATAAAGTCCCCAAAACACATAATAGTCAAAAAGTTAAAACACAGAACAAAGAAAGAATATTAAATGTGATAAGGAATAGACCAAGTAACAGATAAAGGCAGGCCTAGTAGAAGTAAACCCAAATTCTCAGTGGAAACTCTAAACGTCAGAAGGGCCTGAGCAGATGTCTTGCAGACTCTAAGAGACCATGCATGCCATCCCAGACTACTATACAAAACAAATTTTTCAGTCACCATAGAGAAAACATGACATCCCATGATAAATTTAAATTTAAACAATATCTAGCCACAAATCCAGCCCTACAGAAGGGCATAGAACGAAATCTTCTACCCAGGAGGTTAACTACACATAGGAAACAATAATCTTATATCAGCACAACACAAAGAAGAAACTCAAACACACACACACACACACACACACAACCACCGTCAACAACTACAATAAAATAACAGGAATTAATAATAATTGGTCATTGACATCTCTTACTATCAATGAAGTCAATTCCCCAATAAAAATTCACAGAGTACCAAAAGGGATATGAAAACAGGATCCATCCTTCTTCTGCATGCAAGAAACATACCCCAACATTAAAGATAAACATTATCTCAGAGTAAAGGGTTGGAAAAAAATTTTGCAAGTAAATGGACATAAAAATAAAGCAGGTGTAGCTATTGTAATATGTAAGAAAATAGGCTTCAAATAAAAATTTATCAAAAAGGATGGAGAAGGAAAATTCAAACTCATCTAAGGAAAAGTCCACCAAAATGACATTTCAATTAATATCTATGTCCTAGGTGCAAAGGGTATACACATCTGTAAAAGAAACATTACTGAAGCTTAAATCACATATCAAACATCAGACATTAATAGTGGCAGAATTCAATACCCCACTCTCATCAAAGAATGGTTCATCAAGACAAATACTAAACAAAAAAATAATGGCACTAAGAGGTATTATAAATCAAATGGAATTAAGAGAGAGATACAGAACACTTTACACAAAAAAATAGAAAATAGCTTCTCCTCAGTATCTCATGTAAAATTCTCAAAAACTGACCACATACTTGGTCACAACGCAAGTCTCAACAGATGCAAGAAAACTAAAATAATCTTCTGCATTCTATTAGACTACCATGGATTAAAGCTGGATTTCAACAATAGAAACAATGGAAATCCTACAAACTCATGAAAACTGCTTAACTCTTAACCAAATGACTACTGTTTCAAGGCAGGAATAAAGAAAGAAATTAATGCCTTTATGGAATTCAATAAAAATGAATGCACAACATACCCAAACTTGTGGGTCACAATGAAAGCAATGCTAAGAATAAATATTCATAGCACTAAGTGTCTTCATAAAGAAACTGTAAGCCAGGCAGTGGTGGCGCATGCCTTTAATCCCAGCTCTTGGAAGGCACAGGCAAATGGGTCTCTGTGTGTTCGAGGCCAGCCTAGGCTACAAAGTGAGTTCCAAGAAAGGCTCAAAAGCTACACAGAGAAACTCTGTCTCAAAAAGAAGAGGAAGGAGGAGGACGAGGAAGAGGAGAAAGAGAAGGAGGAGGAGGAGGAGGAAGAGGAGGAGGAGGAGGAGGAGAAGGAGAAGGAGAAGGAGAAGGAGGAGAAGGAGAAGGAGAAGGAGAAGGAGAAGGAGAAGGAGAAGAAGAAGAAATTGTAGAGTTTTCATACTAGCAACTTAACAGCAAACCTGAAATCTCTAGTGCAAAAAGAAGCAAATATACTCAAGAGAAGTAGACAGCAAAAAATAATCAACTGAGGGTTGAAATCAATAAAACAGAAACAATCAGTGAATCAAAGAGTTGGCTCTTTGAGAAATCAACAAAACAGATAATACATATCCAAACTAACTAAAAGACACAGAGAATATACAATTTAACAAAATTAGAAACAAAGAGGGGGACATAATAACAGACACCAAGGAAATCCACAGACTCATTGGGTCATACTTCTAAAGCCTATACTCCACAAAATTGAAAAATATAAGTGAAACAAGCAATTTTCTCAATAGATATCATTTACCAAAGTTAAATAAAGATGACATACCTGTTCAGATAAACTTATAACCCATACAGAAATAGAAGTAGTTATTAAAAGTTTCCTAACCGGCTGGGCTGTGGTGGCACATGCCTTTAATTCCAGCACTCGAAAGGCAGAGCCAGGAAGATCTCTGTGATTTTGAAGCCAGCCTGGTCTACAGAGCGAGACAGGTACCAAAACTACATGGACAAACCCTGTTTCTGAAACACCAAAAACAAAAAAGTTTCCTAACCAAAAAGCAAAACAAAACTCAGGACCAGATGGTTTTAGTACAGAATTTTACCTCACTTTCAAAGAAGACCTAATGCCAATACTATTCAAGTTATTTAACAAAATAGAAACAGAGAGAAATCACCAAATTCATTTTATGAGGTTGCAGATATTCTGATAGTCAAGTGACACAAATATTCAAAAAAGAAAGAAAATTACAGATAAATATCCTTCATGAACATTGATGCAAAAATACTCAATAAAATACTTGGAAACTAAATTAAAAAACACATCAAGAAGATCACCTACCATGATGAAATAGGCTTCAACCTGGAGATGCAGTGATGGATCAATATATAAAAATTTGTCAAAGTAATCTCCTATATAAGCAAATTGAACCAAAACAAAACAAAAACAACAAAAAACACATGATCATCTCATTAGATGCCAAAAATAGACAAAACATCTCATTAGATGCCAAAAATAGACAAAACATATCACCCCTTAATGATAAAAGTCTTAGAGAGCTCAGGGACATAAGGAACATAACTAAACATAATAAAGGCAATTTACACCAAGCCTATAACCAACGTCAAATTAAATAGAGAGAAATTCAAAACCATTCTACTAAAATCAGGAGCAAGACAAAGCTGTCCACTCTCTCCATATTTATTCAAAACAGAACTAGAAGTTCAGCTAGAGCAATAAGAAAATTTAAAAATATCAAAAAGATAAAACATTGGAAATAAGGAAGTTATTGTTATTTTCAAATAATATGATTATATACATAAGTAATGCCAAAAATTCTACCAGTTAACTCTTACAGCAGATAAACACATTCAGTGAAGTTGGAGTATACAAGATTAACCACCCCACAAAACAAATCAGTAGTCTTCCTATATACAAATGATAAATGGGCTGAGAAAGTAATCAGGGAAACAACACCCTTCACTATAGCCACAAATAATGTACAATATCTTGAGGTAACTCTAAACAAGCTAGTGAAAGACTTGTGTGAAAAGAACTTCAAATCATTGAAGATGATGAAAAGAATGGAAAGAATTCCCATGCTCATGGATTGGTTGCATTAATATAGTAAAAATGACCCTTGAAACAAAAGCAATCTACAGATTCAAGGCAATCCTCATCAAAATTTCAACACAATTATTCACAGGTGTGCAAAGGACAATTCTCAAGCCCATATGAAAAAACAAAGGATAGATAAGACAATTTTGTACAATAGAAGAACTTCTGAAATTATCACATGAGTTCAAGCTGTACTCCAGAGCTGTAGCAATACAAGCTACATGGGGCATAAAAACAGGTTAATCAATAGAATTGAATCAAGACCCTGATATAAATCCATACATCTATGGACACTGGAAGGGGATTGCAATGAATCTGTAGAATGCTTTTCATAGGATGCCCATTATTACTATGTCAATCTTACCAATCCATAAGCATGGGACATCTTCCCAATTTCTGATAGCTTCTTCATATTCCTTCTTCAAATACTTGAAATTTTGTTATATAAGTCTTTCAATTCTTTGGCTAAAGTTACCCCAAAATTTTTTGTTATTATTTGATGCTATTGTGAAAGGTGTTATTTTTCTGATTTCCTTTTTAGTTTGTTTATGTGGTGGATTCCATTTATTCATTTTCATATATTGAACCAACTATCTCTGCGTCTTTATGATGAAGCCTGCTTGATAACGGTGGATGATTGTGTGTGTGTGTGTATGTGTGTGTGTGTGTGTGTGTGTGTATTCCTAGATTTGGTTTGTAAGTATTTTGTTGAATATTTTTAAATCAATGTTCATAAAAAAAACTTGGTCTATAATTCTCTTTTGTTGTTGTTGTTAGTGTTTATGTGGTTTGGTTATTTGGGTAACTGTAGCCTCATGAAATAAATTGGGCAATGTTCTTTCTCTTTCTATTTTGTGGGACAACTTGAGGAACATTGGAATTCACTCTTTTTTGAAATTCTGATAAAATTCTGTGCTTTAATTCTTTGTTTCTAGGGTCTTGTTGTTGGAGAGATTTTTTTTTTTTTTTTTTTGGTTTTTCGAGACAGGGTTTCTCTGTGTAGCTTTGTGCTTTTCCTGGAACTCACTTGGTAGCCCAGGCTGGCCTCGAACTCACAGAGATCTGCCTGCCTCTGCCTCCTAAGTGCTGGGATTAAAGGCATGGGCCACCACTGCCCAGCTGTTGGAGAGATTTTAAGGACTGCTTCTATTTCACTTTGGCTTATAAGTCTATATAAGTTGTTATTATTATTATTATTATTATTATTATTATTATTATTATTCAGAAATTTTCCATTCATTTTACATACCAACAACAGATTTCCCCCTCTTCCCTCTTCCCTTCCCCCAGCCTTCCCCCCAACCCATCCCCATTCCCACCTCCTCCAAGTCAAGGTCTTCCGTGGGGAATCAGCAGAGCCTGGTACATTCAGTTGAGGCAGGTCCCAGCTCCTCCCCTCTGCACCAAGGCAGCACAAGGTGTCATACCTTAGACACTGGGCTCCAAAAAGCTACCTCATGCACCAGGGATAAATCCTGATCCCCCTGCCTGGGGGCCCCTCAAACAATTCAAGCTAAACAACTATCTCACATAACCATAGGACCTAATCCAATACCATGGGGGCTCCACAGCTATTGGTCCACAGTTCATGGGTTCCCACTAGAGTGCCTCGTCATCTCTGTATGTTTTCCCACCATTATCTCAATGTCCTTTGCTTATAGAATCCCTCATTTCTCTCATCAATTGGATTCCTGGTACTCAGCCTGGTGCTCAGCCGTGGATCTCTGCATCTGTTTCCATCAGTCATTAGATGAAGGCTTTATGATGACAGTTAGGGAATTCACTACTCTGGTTACCAAAGTAGACCAGTTCAGGCACCTTCTTGACTATTGCAAGTAGTCTAATGTGGGGTCACCCTTGTGGATTCCTGGGATTTCCTAGCACCCTGTGTCTTCCTATTTCCATAATATCTTCATTTATCATGGTATCTCCTTCCTTGCTCTCCCACTCTGTCCCCGTTCCAGCTTAAACCTCCCATTTCCTGATGTTCTCATCCCCCATTTCTTGCCCTCTATTACCCCTACCCCCAGTTTGCTCATGTAGATCTCATCTATTTCTCCTTCACCAGGCTACCTATGTATCCATCTTAGGGTTCTTCTTGTTAGCTAGCTTCTCTGGAGCTGTGGGTTGTAGTCTGGTTATCCTTTGATTTATATGTAGTATCTTTCTTCCCTAATAACAGCTATGGGTATTCTCTCCACTGCTCATATGTTTATCTCATGAAAATATTCCATCTTTGGGCATGGATATAGCTGTAGATGGTCAGAAAGGTAATATCTGCTTAATCTGTGTAATTCTGTTGAATAGAAATAATATTCAAATATTTTTCATAACTTACACAGGGAAGTAACAGTACTCTCAGTTACAAAGACAGCTAATTTTAGACTTTTAAACAAATTCAAAACAGACTAGTTGTCCCTGCAGAGAATACACAAGGACAAATGTAACTGGAAGTTTTGCTGTGTCCTGCCCAGTCCTGCAGCTGCTGAGACCCAAATAAACACAAAGAGGCTTATATTAATTATAAACTTTATGGCTCAAGCTTCTTGTTAGCTAGCTCTTGTAACTAAACTCAGCCCATTTCTATTAATCTATATGTCACCGTGTGTCCCATGGCTTTAACTTTGTGCCATTACATGCTGCTCCCTGGATGGCAGGATGGCATCTCTCTGCCTCTCCCTGCCTCTCCTTTTTCTTTGTGTCTATCTGCTTGGATTTCTGCCTGCCTCTAAGCTGCCTTGCCATAGTCCAATGCAGCTATATTTATCAACCAATCAGAGCAACACATATTCACAGTGTACAGAAAGACATCCCACAGCAGACAAATCCCTAGATGTTTGTTGATGATTCAAGGTCAGACTTGAAACAACTTTCATAGACATATCCCTCTGAAATAATTGACTTTCTGCACATACTCTCAGCTTCAGGTTTTGTTACAGGACTCAGGGTTCAGCCAACTAACTGTTATTGTTAAGTACTGAATTTCGATGTCACTTTCTGTCTGGGGAAAAGCTGCATGCATGGCCAAGCATTACTCACTAGCTGATCAGTGTGACCTCCCAGCCTGAGAAAAACTGTGTGACTTATCATGTGTTATGATAATTGTAGCTGAAGTTTTCTCAAGTCCTACCCAGTGCCACAGACCCCGCAACCAGTTATAAAATAATCCCTCAGAAGCTTATATTAATTAAACTGCTCAGCCATTAGCTCAGACCTACCACGGACTAGCTCTTATACACAAACTCAGCCCATTTCTGTTCATCTACATGTCACTATGTGTTCCATGGCTTTACCTGTTGCCTTTACATGTTGCTTTCTGGATGGCAGGTTGGTATCTCCTGACTCAACCTTCCTATTCCCAGAATTCTCTTCTCTGCTTGTCCCACATATTGGCTACTGGCCAATCAGAATTTTATTTATTCAGAGTGATATCCACAACACTTCCCCTTTTCTTTTTTTTTCAAAAAGGAATGATTTAACTTTAACATAGTAAAATTACATATAACAAAACAAATATCAAGCAAGAATTACAGTTACAATAATTAGTTTATTTGTAATATCTAGTCTATTTGTAATTGTCAAAATTAAAGAAGATATCCTATCTACCCTACATTTGTGAGTCTAAGGTTTCATATCTAACTTATCTTTTATCATAACTAATGAAATTATAACTATCTATTCTTCAACTACATCAAAGACCTCAGAAGTATATAATATTACCTGAGAAATGGAAGAAGGATGCAAGCAACTTTTGGGAGTCTTGTGAGAGTAGACAGCTGGCAGCCTAGACAGTCATCCAAAGTTTCTCTGTAAAGTTGGGGCATCTGTCTTTAGCCCACAGGCCTAGAGTCTCTCAGTCACTTCTTTTTGTGTCCTGTAGAATGTCTGGCAGTTTTCCCTGTGAAGCAGGAACCTGAATGACCATTTTGCCAAACAAAGTTCACTGGTCACCTTTCTATGGGTGCTGCATGTTCAGGCAATCAAGCAGTCCAGGCAAGAACAGTTTCTTGCCCAAATGGCTATTTTTGTCAAGAAGTAAATAAATCCATATAGAATTGCTTCGATGTCCATCCTCCTCTCTGAAGTAAATCACTGCTGCCAGGAGCAGACATGTCTCACTGTGCAGAAAGTCTAAATTTTTTAAAACATTTTAAATGCCATATTTTGTAGGTCTTTGAAGTGTCTGAAGACTACCAATCTGTCTGAAATATATTTAGTTATATATAATATATATATAACTAAATTAACATGACTATAAGTTTGATTATCATAGAAGACTAATTATTAATCTGTATTTCCTAATTATCCATTACAATCTAAATGAGTTACATAAACATAATACCTTAAACAAGAGTAGAAATATATATATAGTAGAACAAAATCAACTCTAAATTTGTATCAATAAACTAAAATCTATAGCAATGTAAAATATTTTAAACAAGTTGCTCTTTGAGGCTTTGCCCTGGAGGAAGTGGGAATGGGGAGTGGGCTGGGGGGAAGGTGAGGGGGGTGGGAGGGGGAGAACAAGGGAATCCATGGCTAATATGTAGAACTAAATTACATTGTAAAATAAAATAAAATAATAATAATAAAAAAGTATGTTCAATAATCCACCCTTTTATCCTATCATATCTATATCCTATATTTCCATATCAGATAATGGGTCAGACCATAAAATTGTAGCATGTAATTATATAGAGCTTGGCTGTGAGAGAGAGAAGTAGGGCTGAGGGATATGTGTGTGTATGTGTGTGTGTGTGTGTGTGTGTGTGCGCATGTGTGTGTGTGTGTGTGTGTGTTGAAAGAGAGATGTAGTTGCATGCAGAAGATAGGTGTGGGCGGAGAAGATGTGGAGATTTGTACCTGGGTGGAGACAAGATGAAGCTGTATAGAAACATGATATAATTGTATATAGAAATATATGGCTTGCAAGAGAGAGATGTGTATGTAAGGCAGAAATGTGTGTGTAAAGGAGAGTTAATGAGTGAGAGAATGAGGGAATGAGAGAGTGACTGAACGTGAAATATGCAAGTTATGAGTGAAGAAATGTAGTAGAGTGGAGAAAAGAAGTGTGTATAGAAAAGAACCATGTAGGAGAGAGATGTGTGTAAATAGAAATGTATAGTGAGAGAGAGATAGCTGTACATAAAGAATGTAGCTGTGTGGAGACAGAGAGATTATCACAGAGAGGATTTTTTTAAAGATGAATTAAAAGAGAAAGTTGCTATCAGAAAGCATGCATGTTTCCTTATTTTCTCTTCAGATAGAAGAGTCTAGCTCTCCCTGAATTTGTAGATTTTTTTTTTTTTACTACCCTGGTACTGACTGGAGGCTGGCCCTCCAGTTAGCAACACAAACCCATTTTGTTAGTCTATGTCTTTTTATTGGGAAATTGAAAGCATTCATGTTGAGAAATATCCATGAGCTGTGTTTGTTGATTCCTTTTATTTTTTGTTGGGGGTGGTTATAGCATTGTTGTTATTGTTGTTTATGGTGGTGGTGGTGGTGGTGGTGGTGTGTGTGTGTGTGTGTGTGTGTGTGTGTTTCCTTTATTTTGATTTTGCTAGTGTGAGATTATTTATTTCCTGTGTTTTCATGGGTGTGATTAACTCCTTAGGTTGAAGTTTTCCTTCTAGCACATTCTGTAAGTCTGGATTAATTGATAGATATTGTTTAAATTTGTGATTGAAATTTGGTGGGCGTACTAGTCTAGTCTGGCATCTGAGCTCTCTTATACTTTTCAGGACATCTCTCCAGGCCTCTTTCTGCATTTAGAATCTCCATTGAGAAATTGGATTTAATTCTAATAGGTCTGCCTTTATACATTACTTGGCATCTGTAATATTGTTCCTTTGTTTTCTGTGTTTACTGTTTTGATTATTATGTCCCTTGGAGACTTTCTTGTTTAGTTCAATCTATTTTGTGTTCTGAATGTTTGTTGTAACTTTAGAGGCATCTCCTTTAGGTCAGGGAAATTTTTTTCTATGATTTTGTTGATAATATATTATGAGCCTTTTTACCTGGAATTATTATTATTCTATTACTATTATTCTTAGGTTTGGTCTTTTCATAGTTTCCAGATTTCTTCTATGTTTTGTGTCAGGAAATCTTTTAGATTGAATATATATATATACACATATATACACATTGATTGATTGATATAATTCTTCTATCATATCGTCAATACCCAAGATTCTCTCTTGCTTTACTTATAATATGTTGGTGAAGCATGCCTCTGTAGTTTCTGCTAGCATTCCTAAATGTTTGATTTCTAGAATTACCTTAGTTCTATTTTCTTTACGGCTTTTGTTTCCATTTTCAGGTCTTGAATACCCTCGCTGTCTTCAACTCTTTGTTTGTTTGTTTGTTTGTTTGTTTTTTCCTGTCTTTCCTTGTGGGAATAATTCATTTTCTCCAATTGTTTTTGCTTTAATTGATTATGTTAAGATAATCATTCATTTTCTCTTTAAGGGCCTTTATCATCTTCAAATAGTTGGGTTTTAGGTATTTTTTTGTGACTTACCATTGTTGGAATATTCAGGGCTTCCTGTGGTAAGGTAGCTTGGCTGTAGTGGATGCTTATTTTCCTGGCTGTTGTTGACTGTGTTTTCATACTGGTATCTAGATATCTGAGTTTTGGATAATTACAGATCTAGTTGTTGATTTCTAGGTTTTAACTTGTTGGGTAGGTGTTTTTTTACTTGGTTTTTGTTTCCTCTCTTGATTTTTAGAGATTGTGTTGGGTATTTGTTGCTTGTTTTGCTGACCTCCATGGCTGATGTGTTCACAGGTAATGCCTGCTGGTGTTGGTGTTTGGGAAGCAGTTCAAGACCCTATGTAAAAAAATAAAATAAAATGGAGAATGACTGAGAAAAAGAATCAACCTTGATCTTTAAACATACACATGTACAGAATGGGTACCCACACACAAACATGCACACACACACACGAAGAAAATATTCAGAAATGTGGGACAAATTCAAAACAATAATAAATAATGCCAGAAATAGTAGAGTATGACCAAAACTTGCAAACACTGTTGAATTTGTTCAAAATCTCAAACTAAAAATGCAAAGGAAAATAGGAAAGAATTGTGATCATCTAAAAGTGTAGAAAATTTATTAAATGAAGCATTAGCAGAAAAAAATTACAAAGCTAAACAAAGGAAAGGACAACCAAATCAAAGAGAAATTTAAAACCCACAAATATGAATAAAAAATAACCCCTTTCCATGACAAATAATAATCAGATGGCAAGAATAAAAAGGAAGAAACAATCCTAAAAGCTGTAATGAATAAACCACCAATTTATCTTCAACAGAAACCAATCAGAATGACTTCAAGATGCCCATGAGAAACACTGAGGCTAGAGAAGTATGGAACAATGAATTTCAATGTTGAAAGGTAAATAAAATCCAACTATAATCACTGTACCATGAATTAAATTTTAAAAGTGATGAAAATAATAAAAATGAATAAGCAGAACTTAAGACTGAAAACATAAAGAAATAAGGCTATAGAGATGCCAATCATCATGATTTTATTTTGCATAAGGTGAATTACCACACTATGCTCCAAAACATGTACAAAGTTTTTTTAAATTAAGGTAATGTGTGATAATAAAGGAAGCATTAAATAAAATACTTAAAGAAATATTAGAAGGAAGAAAATGAATACTGTACTTTCATGAGGGCACTGGAAGACTAAATGATAGGAGAGGAGAAGGCTGGATGGAGTCTATCAAGTCCAACACTTAAATCAGAAAATCTCTAATACAAAGAGAGGAAGGAAAATGTAACTAGCAATAATCCAAAAAAATCACAAGAGACAGCAAAAACCAATCAGTAAGAACTTTAAACAAAATTATCTCAATTCTCTCTTTAAAGGATGTAAAGTGGCTGGTTATAATGCAAGATCAAACTATATTTTCTCTCCAGAAAACATACCCCAATATGTAAAGATAGACACAGACTAATTTTCAAGGGTTGCAAATAAACTTACCAATAAGATGGAAGTCTTAATAAAGCTAACAGAGAGCTTCTCATATTCTCATGTATGATAAGATGGACATCAATCTAAACCTGCTCAAAGGAAATGAAGGACATCACATATTATTAAATGATCAGTTCACCACCAGGAAAAAACTCATTCATGTATGTGTGTGCACTGAATCTTAAAGTTCAAAATTTCATTAAATGGACACTGGAAGGCAAGAAACATCAGATGTGTCAAAAGATAATAGTTTCTGGACAGTCCAATACCACTCTCTCATTTACAGGTAGATTTTTCAAAAATTAGCAAAGAAACATCATAATTACATTGTACTGTAGTTCAACACTAAATATAATCCATCTAGTATATTCAGAAAATATATGCTTCTTTGTGGTTTATGGAAATTTCAAAAATCAATTACATATAGGACAGAAAGCCACCATTAAAAATATGAACATCTTGAAATTGTTCATGTTCTTATTAAATCATCAGAAAAGAAAGCTAAAAATAAGCAATAGAAATTTAATCAATTGCAGAAGCATGGTGACAGAACAGATCATTTTTGAATAAACAGTGAAATATACAATGGGAAAATTTTAAAAATCCAAAAATCAAATGAAAATCACAGCATAACTTGCCAGAACATCTGTAGCACAGTTGAGCCAGTTCTGGGAGGAAGTCCACAGGTATGATTGCTTACATTTAGAAATCAGACTTGAAAGATGGCAGATGATGCAAAAGCATGATTTGTTATAATTTCTAGGAAATGTACTGAGGAAAGTTGAATAACAACAATTACTAAAAGGAATAGCTTCTGTCCAGATGTATCTTTTAATGACAAAGATAAACAAACAGTTTTAATATGCAAGAATTTCAAAATCCATCCCAGATATACTGTCCTTGTTTGGTAGCTAGTTCTTTGCACAATATATTAAGAAATACTTCCTGGTCAGGTGATGGTGGCACACATCCCTAGTCCCAGAATGCAGCAGGCAGAGGCAGTCAATCTCTGTGAGTTTGTGGCCAGCCTGACCTACAAAGAGTGTTCTAAGACAGCCAAAGCTATACAGAGAAACTCTGTCTCAAAAAAAAAAAAAAATCCAAAAAAAAAAAAAAATAGAAAGAATTTCTCAGGGAAAAAATGGTTAGAAAACCTAAAGGTAGAACTATACAAATGATGTGAGGTATTCGTACTGACAGAGGTAGGGGCAACACGGAAAAACCCTCACTTTTTATCACTTGAATAGAATATTCATTAGACATTTTGTAGATATTGCTGCTAAGTTGGATGGTAAGTAGCTCCATGTCCTCCATAAGCAGAACTCTTGGACAACACTGAGCCATTTCCACATAACTATTCCCAGAAATCTAGCCATCAAACACATCTACATTGCCTATATTAAGAGGAAGAAAATTTGAATCAGAACTATCAAGTATTCAAACAGCCAGACCCAGAAGGAGAAAATAGGATCAGAGGGATATCTAAGGTTTCCTGTCTCTCCAGTTGAACAGAATCACTGAGCCTTGGCTTAGGTGAGACACCCTATCTCCAAAATTAAGGTGGAGAGGATTGAAGGTATTGTGACCTCAGCTTGTGTCTTGTATTTGCATATTCTCATGCATGCCTATGTACCCATGTGCGCTCGCGCACACACAAACACACACACACACACACACACACACACACACACATACACACACGTAAACTCTCATGCACACATGCACATATAGAGAAAGTAAGACAGTAGGAAAAGAAGAGTACTAGGAATGGAGAGAAAGTAGACTGAAAACCCACTGGAAGAGAAGGACAAATAAGACAAATTGTGAATGAAAATACCTAACATCTATTATCTTTTACTTTAATTTTCAAAACTAATTTAAAAAATAGTGACTGAAGACATTGCTCAATGTTTAAGAGCAAATGTTGTGCTTGTAAAAGACCTGAGTTTATTTCCCTAATGCAGGTAAGGTGATGCAAATCCCTGGAATCCAGCTCCAGCAATCCACACCCTCTTTTGGGTACTGCAAGCACTGCACTCACATGCACAAGCCCCAACACAGTACACACGATACACAGATGTGTTCATAAAGCTAATATTAGAAATCCTGTCTATCCATCCATTTTCTTCTCTGACTTTGTCCTACTCACGTACACTTCCAGTCCCACAGCGTTGCTTCGTTTCCTGCTTTCCTGATCACTTTTCTCTGTACTTCTAAAAGCTTGTATTATGGTTTCTTTAAATAAATGAGCACATATGTTATTTGTCTTTTGGTTCTGCATTGTTTTATTCAAGAGAATTTTCTACAATTTCATACATTTTGCCTCAGATGACACAATTTAATTCTTTTTATGTCTGACTGATATTCCCCTATATAAAATACCAATTTTCTTTATATATCCTTCTCGAAAAGGGCAGTTGGTTTAGTCCACATTTGAACAGTTTTAAACAGTGGTGAAACAAACATGAAGGTGGGTGTCTATGTCTTTCTGATACAAATATTTCATCTCCCTTGTGTAAATCCCCAATTATAGATTCACTAGATCATGTGATCAGTCCATGTCTACTGGCTTGGATCATTATTTTCCATAATGTTTGGGCTAATGTGAACTTCCAAACATTGTTTAAAACTTCTCTTTTCTTTGTGTTCTCACCATTATTTGTCATTTCTTATTCTTTTAAGGCAGCCAGTCTAGCTATGATTAAATGACATTCTATTGTAGTTGAGATTGCCACTTCTCTGATTATTGAGTCAGCATATTTTTATATATTCAGTAGCTATCTGTATAGCATCCTTTTAGAATTGTATATTAAATACTTTAACATAATTTTAAATGGAATTTTGAAATTTATACTTTTATTTTCTTATATATTCTAGATGTCAGTCTCACCAGACATGCCACCTGTAAATATTTTCTCCTATCTGTAGATTGTCTCCAAATTCTGTTGATTATTAAATTTTCTGTGCAGAAATTTCCCAATTTGAAATAATTCCACTTGTCTATGTCACATTTTTTGATCTCTGTGCCTCTGTCATCCAGTCTAAAAAGCACTGATAACTACAAAGTCTTGAAGCAACTACACTATAGTTTGTGGTAAACATATTTTTGATGAACATAGATGGAAAATTATCTATAAAATATTATCAAATTAATTTCAATAGCATACAGAAATATAATATACCATGACAAGATGAGATTCTTCTCAGGTCTCTACATTACACAAATCAATAAATATAATGTAGTGTGTTAACTGTAGAAACAAAAAAATCATTTAAATGATTGCAGAAAATTCATTTCATAGACAACCAGCAGCTATTCATAATAAATCCCTTCACAAATAAAGGATAGTAACAACAGCCCTCAAAGTAGAAAAGGCTAAAAAGGAGAAAGTCGTGGGCATTATAATTACTGTGGAAATATGACAGTGTTTCCTCAAGGACTGGTTTTTACAAGACAAAATAAGAGCATCTATCTACCTTTGCCATCCTTACTTAAAAATTAATGGAAATATTTCCAATATTGATTAACCATGACAAATATAAAAATGTCTTACAAGTTTGTAAAGAAAGCAAATTGTTTGTATAGGTAGATAACATAATTATGTATATAGAAAGACTTAAGCACTTCCTCAAGAATTATATTGTGCCCATCTGTAAAAATATCACAATGAAACACACAATATTTTACATCTAATATATATTAATAAAAAGAAAATATTAGAACTTATAATGTAGCAGGATAAAATATCAACACATAAACAGTAACCTTTCCATACACAAATGTGAATTTGATGAAGAAGAAAATTTTAATTCAATACCATAGTTGTAAAAAGTTTCAGGAAATTAATTAGCAAAGTAAATGACACATCAACAATAAAAGCTATATGATATGAATTAAAGAAATTATAAAAGTAAGAAAAAATGTTATCAGAGTACTACCAGGCACTTAGTAAATATAAATGAGGAGACAGGATAAGAGTCAAATCAACACACTGTTCCATGTTTTTATGGAGTTTATATTGTATTAAGAATTTCAAGAGTCAATTGTTTATGAGTAGTAGGTGAAGAATTGGGTATAAAGTATTTTCCCTGTGCCTTTCCTCCTTCCCTGAGTGCAACCTCTTGTGTGATTAGTTTAGATCTCAAGTTAGGAAAGCATGTATTCTTCTCATTTCAATAATTAGGAGCCAAGTCAGTTATCAACTGTCTTTGCTTTTTATTCCAATTGATGTATAGCTTTATAATATTTTCAAGGCATTCCCCCATCATTATACAAATTATAGCTTGTTTATCATAGGCATCCATCCACCAGAGACATCCTGTGTTCATATACTGACAGAAGCATGTATTATTCTCTTATAAAGCTCCCTTGCGGGAACATTTCATTAGTTTGCTTGCCAGAACATCTGGTATTACTGTGTTCTCAAAAATTTCTCACAAGTATAGCATGCCTTCTATCTACTTTGAGGATCACCCAACCTCAGGAAATAGAGCAAAAAGGATTGCAAGTAACTCTTATAATCGTTCCTTCTGAGAATACATTGAAAAATATTGGTTTGAAGTGATAACTGAAGCATGATCCTAATTAGTCTTAATAAAAACCCAGAGTCAGATATCAAAGATGAAAGCTGAAAGATCATAGAAGCAGAACAGCAGCCAATAGAAACTTCTTACCTCTATGAAATCTCAGACTGAATGGGGGAGATCTGTCTCTATGAATCCTCAGACTGAATGGGGGCCAGATCCTTTCTCCCCCTGCCTTATATTCCTGTCTCCACCTCTCTAGTGCTGGGATTAAAGACATGAACCTCACATGAGCTGGGATCAAAGATATAATCCTCCCTAGTGCTGGGATTAAAGGTGTGTGCAACCACTGCTTGGCCTCCATTGTTAACTAGTGGCTAGCTTTGCCCTCTGATCTCTGGGCAAGCTGTATTTGTCAGAACACTAAGAAAGTATCATACAACAATAATAAATTATGTGGTCCCCCAGAATTCCTTTAACTTGACCATAGACCAACTACATGAAGTATACTTTTCAGCATAAATTTCAAGTATCAATAAGTAGTATTAAACTATTATTATTGATATCAAACCAATAAAAATAGTTCATTATCAATAGGCCAAAACTACAAAACATGTTTATGGAGAAATTTTTCAGGTATCTGATATATAGCAGGGATTTGTTTTTAATAAACTCTACTAAGAAATATGATTAATCTACTAGAAGGCACTTGTCACTATATCTAATGATTTGAGTTGATTCCCCCAAATCCCTTAAGTTGTCCTCTGACATAAACACACTCATCATAATGTGCACAGGTGGACACACACACACACACACACACACACACACACACAGAATAATAATAAAAATATACATATAATAAAATATTTTTAAAAGAAAAAAATCAGATATTAATTTGTGCATAAACTCAAATATGTATAAAAGTAAACTTTGTGTGGCTGAAGAGATGGCTTAGGGGTAAAGAGCACTTGCTTCTTAAGCATAATGACTTGAGTTTGGAGCCCAGCACTCACACATAGTCTAGAATCCCATGCATACCTGTATTCCCTGAATTGAATGTGGCAGAGACAAGAGGATTTCTGAGGCTTGCTGCCTGCTAGCCTAGCCAATAAAATATAAGCTATGGGTTCAGGTGGAGAACTTGTTTCAAAGGAATAAGCAGAGAGTAATAGAAGAAGACACAATGACCTTCTCTGTGTACATACACCTGCATACACCTATCCATGTTCAACATAGCTAGAGACCAGATTTTCACACATATATACCACAAGCATTCTCTCCCTCCCTCCTCTTTCCTCTCCTCTTCTCTCTCTCTCTCTCTCTCTCTCTCTCTCTCTCTCTCTCTCTCTCTCTCTGTCTCTTTCCCTCTCTTTTACATACACACACACACACACAAACACACACACATACACACACAGCATATATTATTTTTCTTTGAAATCTAACTTGCCTAAGATGAAAACATGAATCAAAATAGGAGCAGATGTGTTACTAGGAGCCTGCACTGTAAAATTAATTGTAAGGTTACGAAACAGAAAAATGTAGCACCTTATCCCAGCCCACACCTCTGGCAGAAGCCTCCTATATCACCAGAATCCAGGCCAGCATCCTGAACCCCAGGTATGACTGTCCCTTACCCCACCAGCACTCACCCAGCATAACTTCAACTTCCTCTACTTTCCTCATCATCATATCCCTCACCACACCTCTGGCAGAAGAATTCCATTCATCAGAGGCCAAGCCAGCACCCTGAAAACCAAGTAAGTGATCCTATCTCCCTTTCCTGACTGTGCCCACCTAACATAACCCCAACTGCCCCTCCTCTCCTTGTCACCTTATTCCAGACCACAATACCTGTGGCAAAAGCCTCCTACTCAACCAGAGGCCAGGCCAGCATCGAACCCCAGGGAAAACTGTCCCCCATTCCTCCCCATACACACCCAACGTAATGCCCATTCCCCTCCTCTCCTCATCCCATATCCTGGCCCACACCTATGACAGAAGCCTTTTACCCCATCAGAAGCTAGACCAGCATCTGAATCCCAGAGGACCCCTGGCCAGATCAGAGACCACATACATAACCAGAACTCCAGCCACAAACCTCAGCACCAATACACTGTTGGATCACAGGCTATCCAGCCCATCAGAAGTCTAGCCCCAGACTTGGATGGAGCCCCTCTAATCAACCAAAGGCTACTTCAGCCAGAAGACCAGAGAGGAAACAAAAACTAAAAAAAAAGAACACCTCATCATGATCTTGATGCCCCTTGATCATAGAATCTCTCTTCTCTATCTTCGACTGGACTCTGGGAGCTCAGCCTGGTGCTTGGCTGTGCATCTCTGTATCTGCTTCCATTAGTTACTGGATGAAGACTCTATGATGACAGTTAGGGTATTTACCAATCTAGATTAGGCCCTCTGCATAGACGAGACAGTTGTTTAGGTTGACCTGCTTAAGGGGCCTTCTGGCAGTGGGATCAGGATCCATCCCTGGTGCATGAGCAGGCTTTTTGGAGCCTAGTGCCTGCGGTGGGACACCTTACACAGCCTTGGTGCAGAGGGAGGGCTTGGACCTGCCTCAACTGAATGTACCAGGCTCTGCTGACTCCCCATGGGAGGCCATTCCTTGGAGGAGGTGGGAATGGGGTGGTGCCTTGGGTGAAAAGCTGGGGAGCAGGAGGAAGGAGGAGAGAGGAATCTGTGGTTGGTATGTAAAATGAGTAGAAAATTTCTTAATAATAAAAAGAACACCCATCCAACAAAGATAAATCCAGAAATTGATAGCTGTACCTATAAGTATTCTGAATCCAGATGCCAACTTGTAAACAATAGCCAGGACAATCTGTCACAACTAGAGCTCAGACATCCCACTACGCAAGCCCTGAACATTCCAACACAGTGGAAGCACAAGAAAAGGACCTTAAAACTAACTTTATGATGATGATAGAGGTCCTTAAGGAGGAAATAAATAAATCCCTTAAAGAAATCTTGGAAAAAAATTTAAAAAATGGGAGGAAATCAATAAATCTCTTAAAGAATGTCAAGAAAAACAATAAAAGTTGACTTAAATGATTAAAAATTTTCATTCCTGAAAATAGAAATAGAAGCAATAAAGAAATCATAAGTTGAGGGAATTCTAGAAAAGGAAAAATCTACATACATGAACATGAACTACAAATGCAGGCATCATGACTGTGGAATAATCCTTTTGTACACTCTGAATATGTATTACTCTCATTGGTTAATAAAAACGGCAATTGGCTTATAGTGAGGCAGAATAAGGATAGGTGGGAAAGCCAAACTAAAAATGCTGGGGGGGGGGGAAGAAGGTTGGAGTCAGAGAGATGTGAACCAGGAAACAAGATATGCTGGAGGACAGACAGGTAAAGCCATGAGCCATCAATACATAGATTAATAGAAATGGATTAATTTAAATGTAAGAGCTAGTTAGTAATAAGCCTGAGCTATTGGACAGGCATCTGTAATTAATATAAGCCTCTGTTTGTTTGTTTGGGACCAGGTAATCAGGATAGAAAAATTCCACCTACACATCACTAACAGAATACAAGAGATGGAAGAAAGAATCTCAGATATTTAGGACATGATAGAAGAAATAGATACATTGCTCAAAAAAAAATTGAATCTAAAAAATTCCTGAAAAAAAACATCCGGGAAATCTGGGACAATATGGAAAGACCAATCTAAGAATAACAGTAATTTAAGAAAGAGAAGTAGCCAGGCAGTGGTGGTGCACAACTTTAATCCCAGCACTCAGGAGGCAGAGGCATATGGTGATATTTTATTTGTATTAAAATGTTATTTGTATGTTAATAAATAAAGTTGCCTGGGGTCAGAGCTATTAGCAAGCCATAGGAAAGCAGGACAGTGGTGGCATATGCTTGTAATCCCAGCACTTGGTAGGCAGAGCTAGGTAAGTCTCTGTGTCTTCAGGGATACAGCCAGTATTGGATACACATGCCTTTAATCTCAATACCAATCATAGAAAACCTAGAGGCCTATACAGACAGGCTGTGACGAGGCAGTCATGTGGTTGGGTTTACAACCAATGAGAAGGCAGAACAGAAACTCTATATAAAGACTTTAACACAGAAAGTAGCTCTGGTTCGGAGAGATAGGACCACCGCAGGAGGAAGGGTAATGTTTTAGCTCTTAGCTCTGACCTCTTGGCTTTCTTCTTTGCATTGGTTCTGTGTTTCTTATTCAAAAAGATGGTTGGTTACATCTACAGAGGCAGGCAGATCTCTGTGAGTTTAAGGGCTACAGAGTGAGTTCCAGGAAAGGTCCAAGGCTACACAGAGAAACCCTGTCTTGAAACAAACAAAAAGAGAGAGAGAGAAGAAAGAGAAGAATCACAGCTGAAAAAATCCAGAAAATGTTTTTAACAAAATCATGGAAGAAAATAGTTTTAACACAAAGAAGGGCATGCCTATAAAGGTACAAAAAGCTTCCAGAACACCAAATAGACTGGACTAGAAAAGAAAGTCCCCACATCACATAATAATCAAAACATTAATCATACAGAACAAAGAAAGAATATTAAAAGCTGCATGGGGAAAAGGCCAAGTAACGTACAAAGGCAGACCTAACAGAATTACACCAGACTTTTCAATGGAGATTCTAAAAGCCAGAAGGGCCTAAACAGATGTCTTGAAGACTTTAAAAGACCACAAGATGTCAGTCCAGACTACTAAACCCAGAAAAATTTTCAGACAACACAGATAGAGAAAACAAGATATTCCATGATAAAGTCAAATTTAAATTATATCTATCCACAAATCTAGCCCTACAGAAGGTACTAGAAGGAAAACTCCAACTCTGGGATGTAGATGTAACCAACTGTCTTATTAAATAAGAAACACAGAGCTGATTCAGAGAAGAAAGCCAAGGGGTCAGAGCTAAGAGCCTTACCCTTACTGCTTCAGCGATCCTCTTCAGCCAAGAGAGCTCTCCGAAAGGGGACCTACTTCCTGTGTGTTTGTCTTTATATAGTCTTTCTGTTCTGCCTTCTCATTGGTTGTAAACCCAAACATATGGACTGCCTCGTCACTTCCTGTCTGTAGAGACTTCCAGGTCTTCTATGGTTGGTATTGAGATTAAAGGTGTGTGTCTCCAATGCTGGCTGTATCCTTGAACACACAGAGATCTACCTAGCTCTGTCTACCAAGTGCTGGGATAAAAGTCGTGTGCCACCACTGCACAGCTTTTGCTATGGCTCTAATAGCTCTGACCCCCAGGCAACTTTATTTATTAACATACAATTAAAATCACATTTCAGTACAAATAAAATACCACCATACAGGGAGGTAAACTACCCACACAAAATCACAGGTAATAAATAATCTCACACATGCATAATCCAAACACACACACACACAGATTAGCAGGATGCTGTGGGATATTCTGTATGCTAAACGTGTTGATCTGATTGGTTAATAACTAAAACACTGATTGGCCAGCAGCCAGGCAGGAAGTATAGGTGGGACAAGGAGTGAGGAGAATTCTGGGAAGTGGAAGGCTGAGTCAGAGAGACACTGCCAGCTGGCGCCATGACAAGTGAGATGTAAGATACCACAAAGTATAGACTAATAGAAATGGGTTAATTTAAGATAGAAGAACTACATAACAAGAAGCCTGCCATGGCCATACAGTTTGTAAGCAATACAAGTCTCTGTGTATTTACTTGGTTGGGTCTGAGCACCTGCAGGTCTGGCAGGTGAGAGAGATTTGTCCTGACCTTGGGCCAGGCAGGACCCAAAAAACTCTAGCTACAGGAGGATTTCAGAGCTATTTGTTTTCAGTTGACTCAAAAATTTTTTGGTGGGTGTGAATTTTGGAAAGTTTATGATGCCTGGTCATCCACGTATATAATCATGCTACTACTTATATTTGGAAAGATCCTGTGGACCTTTGTTTATTTTTATATATTTCACTTCATACATGTATTTTTAGTAAACCAGCATGATGGGAGAGATCTGTATACCAGCTGAGACCAGGTGGCACACGCCTTTAATCCCAGCATTCAGGAGGCAGAGGTAGGCGGATCTCTGTGAGTGAATTCCAGGTAAGGCACCAAGACTACACAGAGAAATCTTGTCTGGAAAAAAAAATTTAAAAAAAAAGACTAGTTTTGATAGCAAACATAGTAATGTCAAACCCTGCATGTATATGTTATTAAATGTTCAAAGGAAAATGAATCTGCTATACTTTTGAAATTTAAATGCAAATAAAGTTGTGTTTATTGTAAGCTTTGACCCCAAACTATGACACTATTGAAGATCATGTGAGAAGTACTTTACAACAAAAGTAACTGAGACCATTGAGGTCATGTCCTCAGAGGGATGATGGGACCCTCAATCTTTTCTGGCTCTATCATTTAACAAGTGTCATGAAAAGACTCCCTTACCATGCAGTCCAACCATGATGTATTGTGCCATGGAGGTTCAAAGCAACATAATCAAATGACTATGAGCTTTTTTTTCTCTTTAAAATTCTATTAGTTTATGAGTTATAGCATTGCATCCTCAGCTGTAAGAACCTGAGGCAGGAGGACTAAATGTCTGAGTTTAATCTGACTCTTTTTATGAGAACTATCCTCTAAAGGGAAAAAGGAAAGAAGAAAATAGAAAAAACAAACAAAAGGCCGATTACCTCAGACATTTTTGTAATAACAGTAAGGTAAAACTGGCATCACATTACAGTCTTAAATGTAAACTCAGTTTTAAAAAAAAGCCTTTCATTTTTATTAGAAAATAAAATATCTGTAGAGATATCTACTAAAGATCATGGTAAGATATAAATATAAAAATGGGTCAAGAATAATTGTTCTTATATTTTAACAAGCATTCTAGCCTGGAATCTGAAGCCATTGAGAAGTTAATGTTTCTTTTCCAATGCATGTGAGGAAACACATACGTTAAACGTTGTCGTAGAGATTGTCAAATCTATAGACACTGTAAGTGTATGTGCCCCACTCCTTTATTTTTACATGGAAACTATGGATACAGGTGATAGAGATGGGGCTGGAATTGAAACATACAAAGTAAAATATTACCTAGATTTCCATGTGCTTCCATATTTCAAAAGTAATTACAGAAATTTAAGAGCTAGATTTATTTCAAGGCATAATTAAAATAAATATACCGATGTCAAATCACACTTAAATATTTCTTTTGTTTTATTTCTGAAGCAGAAAATAAAAAGATAATGAAAATGAAATGTTTGGTTAAAGTGGTTTGCTTATTAGTTTTTCTTAAGGTCTATCTTTTATACAGATGTTCATTTGTTAATTTGATAATGAAAATGTGCATTCTTTGTTGTAATTTGGCAAAGGACCTATGTTGAAAGTGTCTTTCTCAGCTGTCAAAATCTAATGGCAACAAGAGGCTTGGCTCATGAACATTCTAACTTCATTAATGAATCAGTCATTGATGAATCCAAGCTCAGTGGATGATTAGGAAGAGGGATCTGGTTACAAGATGCAGGTAAGTCCAGAAATGACTTGGAATTAATTTCTTTAATTATAATTTCTCTTCTTTTCAACATTAAATAGTAAGATTAGCTGGGAAAACAGTTAACTCCCACCCAATTGTTAGACACATCAATATGATTTGCCTTAGTCAGTGGCATGCAGGTAGATGATAGTATATTAGTACCAAGCAAAAAAATTAACAGACATCACAGCTTCACACACAGCCTGGCAATGATTCTTTCTTCTACTGTGGAAATACATGACCTGGAAATTCATCAGATTATGGAGAACAGAGAAAAGTTCAGGAAACAGGAACAACCAAAACAATAAGCAAACAGAAATGAAAATTAAACTAACAACAATAAAAAAGTGTGCTTATTATGGATATTTTTGCAGTAGTCATTGGGTTGGGACCAATTTCTCATTCAGCTCAGTAAACCAAAGATTGCAATATATTTATTCTATGTTTCAACTCAAGGATATTGAACAAGTTACATGTGTTTATGTCTCTGTGAACATACTCATCCTCTTAATGGATAGTATACATACTGAAGGGACTCTAGCCTGCCAGAGCTTGGCCAACATGGTTCTGGCAGGCCTTGCTCTTCTACCCATTCCCTATGCCTTGTTAAATCCATTAGATTGCATTCCTGAAGCTAGCACACAAGGTCTATTTTATTATTTGTCCACTTCCTCTTCCTAAGGCTGACTATCATGGTCCAGCTATCAAATTATTGAAGTCTAACAACCAAAACCTCCCTTTGGCTCACCTAATTAACATGCCCAACTAAAATTAAACTCCTCAACCTAACATGGGCTTTCCCCTTTTACCTTGATGAATATCCATTTTTTTATAGTCAATGTCTGTCTCCTCTCTATCAACAGGCAGTCCTTTGTCTCACCACCAACCCCACCCCAGGATAAATACCATGTGCTGTTCTCCCTTCCACCTTTTCTCCCCTCTCCTTGTTCCCTTCCCCTTCTCCCTCGTCATCTGTCTCCCGTCTTTGTCCCTTATCCCTGCACTGTGTCCCTCTGGGGCCAGTAAATCTTTATGCTGAGAACTTGGTCTTGGGGTATCTTGAGCTGACCTTCAAGTTCCCTACACATGCTTCCAGTTACTGTGCCAGGTTTAAGCCTATTAATTCTTATACAATATGCATATTTTAACATTTTTCCTCTGAAAAACAACTTTGTTGTAGTCAGTAACTCTAATTGGCAGGCTCTTCACAACAGAGTCTGAGAATATATTTTTGTACTCACCTTTGCTTCAACAATATACAATGCAGGCCAGTTATGAATACATTCATGTGGTCAACTTATGC
The DNA here is from genome assembly GCF_949786415.1 of Peromyscus eremicus. Taxonomy (NCBI): domain Eukaryota; kingdom Metazoa; phylum Chordata; class Mammalia; order Rodentia; family Cricetidae; genus Peromyscus; species Peromyscus eremicus. Next base: position 2,894,838 of record NC_081424.1, on the reverse strand, counting down.
CTTTACTCATGTGATTTTCCTGTGTCTGGAAATTCTGTTGTGTTCTAGCTTTTATGTTCCTCTCACTGATCTCATATAACCATTTGAGGAAAGTTCTTAAGATCTCAACTGAATGTTAGGGCTTTTACCTGAAAGGTAAAGTACCAGTCAGAAAATCTACACATAAAAGGAAGCAAGGTATTTTCCTCTCTGTGTTACTTTGTAAGGAAGAGAAAGGAGAGGAAAAGCAGCTGATTATAGAGAAGAAAGAAAATAGGTGAAAAGATATTGAAAATACTGACTAAAAAATTCTTTGGGAAATATATCAGAGCAAACACTGAGACAAATGCCAAACACCTTCTTCTAATAGATTAGATTAATAAATAATTAGATAAATAGAAATGGATTTAAAAAGAAGGACATCTCTTTGTGCTGTTTTGCTCAAAGTAATTAGAGAAAGTAGCAATCAATTATGGAGATGGTATTTTAAAGATACAATGATAAAACATGTTATTATGTTAAGTAAAAATAATATGGACTAAAATAAGATTTCAAAAGTTATTTTATTGGTGTCACTGTTTAGAACAAACTATTTGTAATATTTTAGCTAATATTGATAATAAAGATAAATTAATTAGAGATTATTGGTCACTTAAAGATGGTATAGTTCATAGAACTTGTAGAATTGTGACAGTTGCACAGAAAACAGAAAAGCATTGTTTATTCATGTAAACATTATTTTCTGTATTTGCTACATAAGTTCACATATATAAATATTTTAATATAAATGTGAAAATAGTATTTTCTGATGTTGGAAAAGACACATGCCTGAATGTGGAATGTAATACGACTGCATAGCTTTGCTTCAACCAGAGCAAACAGTTTAAGCTTTTCTTCCTTAACCTCTATATCAATGCACAGATAATTCTAGCCTTTTACTTTATTTTCATACCAACATTTAAAGGCTGTTTTCAAAGAAAGTGCACTTTAGTTTAATGTTTTACTAAAATACAATGAAAAAATGTTAAATTCCACTACTTTACCCTTAAACAAAAGTAGTATCGTATTCTGTGCACAAGGACAATATATACATGTGATACAAAGAGCTCTAAGGATATCATTCAGGAAGCTAGAAAAGACTAGAGATATAACTCAGGTCTGAGTAGCATTTCCCTGACCAGAAGCTTCAGTTAAACGAAGGATATCACTCCTCTAAATTATTTACAAAGTAAAATGCAGAATATTTCAGTATTAAGTTTTTGGTATTCACAGTTTTCATATCTGATGTCTTATTTTTATCTTTTTCAAATGACACATGATTAATTATACAGTTTATAAATAAAAATTATATTTCAAGATAGGTTTACAATATGTGATTAAAATAGATGGAAAACTCATAAATTAGCTCTAAAAATTTTTGGTTTGAAAATAATGAAATTTTCTTAGATATTTTGAAATTCATGATAAGTTATCAAGTCTATGCAATTTATTTTCATACAGAACGTAGAATTTCTTCTTCTCATATAATTACATTCCATTAAAAAATAAGAAGGCCCTAAACCTTCCCTTCCTCTGCTTTCTGAATGCCAGAAACCCTTAGTGGAGTCCTACCTCTGTGAATCAGGCACTTCACCTTCCACATGCAAGTGAGAAGAGTCAGCATTTGTCTTTCTATGCCTTAATCTGCTTAATGGTTTCCAGTAAGATCCAGAGTGTCATACAAGATAGAGTTTACTGTTTTATGTTTTAATAGTTTCTCATTGCTAGGGATGTCTTTTTGTATGCTGTGAATGTGTTCCTCTGATTGAATGATATATAAAACACTGATTGGCCAGTAGCCAGGCAGGAAGTATAGGTGGGACAAAGAGAGAAGAGAATGCTGGGAAGTGAAAGGCTAAGTCAGGAGACACTGCCAGCTGCCACTGCCATGAGAAGCAGATGTTAAGATACCGGTAAGCCACAAGCCATGTGGCAACTTATAGATTAATAGAAATGAGTTAATTTAAGATATAAGAACTAGATAACAAGAAGCCTGCTATGGCCATACAGTTTATAAGTAATATAAGTCTCTGTCTGTTTATTTGGGTTTGAGTGGCTGCAGGCCCGAATAGGACAGGAGAAAACTCCAGCTACATCTCATAATCTATCTTTTGTCATGTTTTTATTCATTAATTGACATTTATCAGTTAACATTATATCTTGACCATGCTGTCCACAACGAGCCCAGGATTACAAGTAATCTCATGGACATTTTTCTTCCATTCCATTGTGTGTGTGTGTGTGTATGTGTGTGTGTGTAGTACTGGAACTGGGACACGTGTGTGTGTATGTGTGTGTGTGTAGTACTGGAACTGGGACACATATACACATATATGTATTCACACACACACACACACACACACACACACACACACACATATATATATATATATATATATATATATATATATATATACTCTTGTTTGTAATAGCCATATACATTTATAGTACCACCAACAGCATATGCAGCATGTGTTTGCCTCTGTTTAAATCCTTAGAAACATTTTTTTTTCTTTTTCCCTTATCCTTTTTTTAAATAGCTATTTTGACTGAGATATTTCATTGTAGTTTTGACTTTTTACTTTTATTTGGTACATAGGGAAATTTAGCACTTTTTCATACACCTATTGAGTACTTTTCTATCCTCCTTTGGAAAACGTATGCTCAGAAAACTAATATATCTTTTTTGCTTCATTTTGCCTTGTTTTGAGACAGATGCTCTCTTTGTAAGCCAGGGTTGCCTCAAACCCACTACATTTTCCATTCTGGTACTGAGTGTGTGAACTTTATGATTCAGTCTCTCAAACCCCTAGTAATACAGCCATGCATCATTAAGTTGGTGAACTTAGCATGTATAGTTGTGATTTTCTAACTGTTGTTATTCCCACTTTCTAGTGCTACATTGTTTTTTCCTCTAACATTATTTCTTCAATCCTGCTTGTGTTTTGATGTGGAGAAAATCAATCAGATTTGATGATCCTATTCGCCTATACTTTTGTGTTTATTTCCTCATTGTTTCAAATTTCCCTTTCAAAATTTATTGCCATTGAATTTAATCTCTTTTCTTCTAGGGGTTTCATCCCACTCATTCTTTGATTTAGATGTTTAATCTATTTCTATTTGAATTTTGTATGTATTCAGAGAAAGAGGCCTAGTTTATTTCCTCTGCATATGGCTTCTTAATTCCCATCATTGTGTATTTATTTATTCACTCCTGAATCCTGTATTATGATCTATGCATCTGAACACCAGATTTTGTGCCAGTAATACACTGTATTTTTTGCTACAGCCTTATAATATACTTTGAGCTTAGGTTTTGTGATGTTTACAGCTTTATTATTTTTACTTAAAATTAATTTGACCATTTAGGATCTTTTCCGGTTCTTGATAAATTTGAAGTTGTAAGAGTTCTTGTTGGCATTTGTATTTTTTAATGCATTTGACTTTGAATAAATACCATTATTTATTCTATAGGGGTTGTGCTGAGGAATATGTTGTTAGTATAATCACTATTCCTTTCTCTGTGCTCTGATAATTCCTCTTACCAATTTTAGCATGTTTTCTCTACCTGAGGCTTTTCTTGCTTAACTATAATGTGACCTGAAGTAGAATATTTTGTAAACCTAGTGGGGTTAATTCAAGCTTCCTAGACCTAGATGTCTTTTGCTTTTCTCATTTTTTGAATTTTCCAACTATTATTCCACTAAACACATTTTCTATGCCTTTTCCCCTTCTCTCTTTATCTGAAACCAAAAATACAAATATATATTCTCTAAATTGTGTTCTAAAAATCCTGTGGCTTTTCTTCTATTAACTTTTCATTTTCTTGTGTCAGTATAAGAGAGATTTCAAAAGGCCTGTCTTCACAATGATAGCATGATGGAAGATGTAGATGTACTTGAAATGTTCATGGCATTTACAATGTGAAACAAATTTCACAATGAATCATATGAGCTGTTAAGTGCAGACATGTATCAAAGATAAGCTTAAGTCTTTGTTTTTTTTTTGTTTGTAACACAAAATGACTAATAAAAAGTAGAAAGATACTTGTCTATTGTATAAACTGAAGTAAAACATGTGCATGGGAAGGAGATAACAAATATAGTTCCACTACAAGTCAGATTTTACAAATTTACACATTTTGAAGGAAATGTCATGTTACCAGAGTGTTACATACATATAATATGTTAAATAAATATAATACTTTAAGATTCATCTCATCATGAGTGCATCACACATGTGTATAGATATGACCATATGAAGACAGACACAACAAATGATCAAGCTAAAGAGATATTTAAATATTTACTTTTACAATATAGGTAGGACTGCAGTCGAGAATATAAGCTTTTTCTTTCTTTGAGATGAGGTTGTTCTCCTTGGAAGAGCAGTATATAATGATAGGATTTCACTAATATTTCCTATTTAGATCACATTGGGTTGAAATCATGGATTAACAACAGGCCATAAAAACACTACTAATAGACTAATGCTCACAACATAGGCCCAAAACTTTCTAACCAGTTGAATAGGAAAACATTGACAATCAATTGTATGTGGAAGAACTAGGAGTAAGTGATGAAAAAGTATTTGGGGCTTTTCATGACATAGCAGAAAGTAGGACACCACAAAGATATATAAGATTCAAAGGGAAGAAAGAGGTCAAAAGTCATGCTCAAAGCCGAAACCTTTCTTTGAGGAAAATTATCTTCTTGGTACAGACAACAAACAATGAAGAAATAAAGTCTCTCTGATCAAACTATCCTGAGCAATGTTGAACTTTATAAATAGTTGGATAAATTACTGCACCAAAAATGTAAGACTACATTCAGGCAATTATCTAAAGAGATCACAAAGCAACAGCTATCTAAATGGTAAAGCAATTACAAATGTACCATTATTAATTAAAAACATACTTAACAAGAAAATATATGTGGAAACCTAAAATCTGTTTAACAGAAATTTAATGGTAGAATGTAAAGAAGACATGGTAAACACATTTTTGTTCTATAAAAATGTGTATGGTAACATGAAGTAGCACAGCATTTCAAATTTTATGTAATTAAAAAATGCCACAACTACTTCTACCTCTGTGTCCAAAACCTCTGTCAAACAGTTTGGAATGTCTTATCAATGACTGTTTCTGGCCTGTACAATGCCTTCAAGTTGTATGTCAGCAACTGTGATGAAAGTATTTAAAACTGATTATGTCTAGTCCGGCCTCATGCAGGTTCCACAGCTGTAAGTCTAAAGTTCATGTGTTTCTACGAGCTTGGTTCCACTGCCTGTGTAGGTTTCCCCATCATGATTTTGACACCTCCTTCTCATATGATCCCTCTTCCCTCTCTTTGACTGAACTCCTGGAGCTTGGCCTGGTGTTTGGTTGTAGATTTCTGCATCTGCTTCCATCAGTAACTGGATGAAGGCTCTATGATGACAGTTAGGTATTCACCAATCTGATTACCAGGATAGACCACTTCAGGCATCCTCTCCACTATTACTAGTAGTCTAATCTGGGTTCATCCTTGTGGATTCCTGGGAACTTCCCTAGCACCCCTTGCTTCATAATGTCTCCCTCTATCAAGATATCTCTGGGAGTGGGGCAGGGGGAGGCTAAAGGGGAGCAGGAGGAGGGGTGGGGGGGATCTGTGGTTGGTATGTAAAATGAATAAGAATCATTTTTTCAAAAAAAGTGAGGAAATAAAAAAATGAAAAAATGATTAAGCTTTGGTAATTCTAAAGTCTCGTTGTAATATATTTTTACTGTTAATCATAATCTCGAGGTAACAATTTCTGAAAAAAATCTTTTGAAAATATAATAAACATTAAGAACAATATTAGGAAGTAAAACTGAAACATTCTATATGTTAAAGGGATGGCTTTCACTCAAAAATGTTTTAATAGAATGGGTAGTATGAGACTATCTCTGAATAGTGCAAAACAGCTTGTTTGATACTCTCTTACCACATTATGTTCACCATTTCATAACTGTATTCATCCAATGTGATTGTGATTGTTGGTGTTGTTTGTTTGCTTGATTTCTTTATTTTGAAATAGGGTCTCATGTAGCTCCAGCTAGTTTAGAATTCACTTGTAGTTATTGTTGCCTTCAACTCACAATCGTCCTGCCTCAACCTCTCAGGTACCACTATACACTATACACTATACCTGGCTCCAGAATGACATTTCCAGCTCTTTCTCCACGAATGCCATCTAAGGTTGCTAATCATCATAAATTGAGGCAATGAGAATAACATTATCACAGTAGCAATTTGCTGTCTGATTTTGAGGATCTGTGAGTTTATTCTAGTTTGGGGCAGGAACAAAAAAAGTATTTTGAAAGCTTATGTGCTGTGGGATGTTCTGTATGACAAATGTGTTGCTCTAATTGGTTGGTAAATAAAACACTGATTGGCCAGTAGTCAGGCAGGAGGAAGTATAGGCTGGGAAGTGGAAGGCTGAGTCAGAGACACTGCCAGCCGCCACGATGACAAACAGCATGTGAAGATGCCGGTAAGCCATGAGCCACATGGCAAGGTATAGATTTATAGAAATGGATTAATTTAAGCTGTAAGAACAGTTAGCAAGAAGCCTGGTACAGCCATACAGTTTGTAAGCAATATAAGTCTCTGTGTTTACTTGGTTGGGTCTGAGCGGCTGTGGGACTAGCAGGTGAGAGAGATTTGTCTTGACTGTGGGCCAGGCAGGAAAACTCTAGCTACACTTATGAGTTATAGGACTTTCTTTGGATGGCCAGCCCCCATGTAATGACATGGAGACATTATTAATTTTGAAAGCTTGGCCTTTAGCTTAGGCTATTCCCAATTAGTTCTTATACCTTAAATTAACCTGTTTCTATTAATCTATAGGCTAGTTATTTATCCACCATAATGTATGTCTGACTTCCTCAGTGTCTCCCTGGCATTTCTTGAGTACCTAGATGATAGCTCCGAGTTGTTCTCTATCCCCAGAAGTCCCACCTATTCTCTCCTTCCTAGTCATTGGCCTTTCTGCTCTTTATTAAACCAATACAAAGATGCCTTAGGCAGAGACCCGTCTTTACAGTGTACAAAAAGTTTACTCCACAACAGTAAGGTTTTCTGCAAATGTCCATTCTGTTTAGAGGCACTGGTAGGTTTATATATCCTTGTTTTGTGGGAATTGGTTGTCTTTATAGGTCTCACTGAACATTAAGTAATTTAACAAATTTAATTAAATAATATTCTCCATTTTATAAGAGCTAGATTAATCTCTCCACATGGACAGTCATAAATCCAATACTCAACCTCACTTGGAAGTAACATAAATGAATAAAAGATCAAGTGAAAATAACTATGAACAGGATAGCATAGATGTTTTAAAATATAAAATACTGTGATTTTAAATTATTAGGAAATAATTCAGATTTATGCAAATAGTGTATAGGTGAGATGTTTTACATGTGGCTTAAGAAAAAGCTTTCTGTGAAAGTGGGTGGTGGGATATGGGGAGTTCCAGGGTGGGTAATGGGAGCATCTGGAGAAAGAAAAGGTAGGAAGGAATGATATAATTCTGTTTCAGTTAAAATATTGCTTAAAAAAGTAGTTTTTATTGGTTTTGCACATATATATGACTGTAAGAATATACGTAATTTTCACATACCAAGAGAGTGATGCAAGTTGGCCTATGGATCCCCAATTTCCCAGGCCACAAAATGGACACCAAAGTACACCACACACACAACCAATGTGAATGACAATGAGATGAATGAAGTACATAGCATCCAGAAAAAAAAGCTTCTTCAGTGGAGGAAAGAGTCATGCTGGGTCTTGTTTTGACTGACTCTACCTTCCAACACTGCTGTACTGACAGGACAGTGCAAAGCTCTACCTTCCAACACTGCTGTACTGACAGGACAGTACAAAGCAGAAAGAAACAGACACATCTTCAAAGCCTGTGGTGGCAAGCACCTTTCTAGTGGATCCGTCTCTTAGAACAGTTCATAAAGTGATGAATGTGCCTGAAGCAAGGCTTTAAAAAGTACAATCACACTATATCCCTTTGCTAGAAGAAAATCAAAACAAAATGTGTAGAGTTAGAATACCTAGAGGTAAAGATGCCCAGGTCCCAAAGGACAAAGTGCTTTTATCAAATGCTACCACAAAACAGGTGCATTCGTCGCATTACTTTTTAAAATAAAAACAGTAACTTGTGCAGTAAATAGAAACAGATCCTGAGGATTGGTACCTAACTCATCTAGTGATGCACAATAAAGAAGGATGTTTCAGAAAGAAGCATGGCCAAATACAGCTGTTTTCAATACAGACCCTGAAGCTGAGTAAACAAAAGAGGAGAGCAGTTCCCTAGACACTGATCATCTCTAAAAGTAGAAAGAGCAGAGAGGCAGATGCTGAGCTCTGCCCTTGTGAACTCTCACCTATAAATGATTTTTATGACCTGTTTGTTATATTGAACATGGGGATGCTGCTGAGCCACAAACAAGAGGTTCCCATATAATCCTTCATGTCTCACAGCACCCAGAGCCCTTTTGAAAAAACTATATTTCAATTAAAGAGTTAGTAACACATTTTAACTTGATGTCTAATTTTATTTCAAAATAACATGTAGTATAAAAATATAATGTAGTGAATAAAGAACTAAAAATCAAATATTAATAAATATTATTATATCTCTGTAACTATGGCTCCACCCTTCATCCTGATGATCAGCATGTTTATTAGTAGCATTTATAAACATATAAAAATGATATATAAAAAACATACATGGCATAAAGCATGTGTGTATTTGTTTATACATTTCTCAGTATATAAAGATGTATATATCAAAAATTTCACTGAAATTTCAAATATATACATAAGATATAAGACTAAAGGTTTTATTTGCCAGTGGTGGAACAAGTTCTGTAATTTCTTTTCTAATCAGAAAATTGAAAGTTCTTCCCTTAGCAAAATTATATCTTGGTGGATTTTTCTGAGGAATACTTGTTTTATGAGCAGAGAGTTTTAAACAAGATAAAAATAAAGGATAAAATATAAGTTACTTTTCTCAGTCTTTGCAATGTTCTGTATCCTGAGAATTTTCTCTGCCAGATTGACTCATTTAGCATGTTCTGATACTGTGTGACTGTATTCCACCTTCAAGGTAGATTGCCTTCATTAAACAGTTACAAAATTTTGCTGTGGACAACAGTAAAATGACTTTCTAAAATATAATGTATATATATTTTAAAGGAGATTTAAAAAAAACTGGATCTGTTAGCTTTAGAAAATTAGCCAAGCTGTCCATTTTCTTCACAATTCACTAAAGCAAAATTCCAAAGACAGCACATATTCCACAATCTCCTTTTCTCATTCTGTACAAGCCACACATGCACCTTGCTCCAGCAGAGGTATTTTATTTTCTAGATATGCCATAGTACTCTCACTTGGTACATTCTGCTTCAACACACATGAAACTAGCTATCATATTTATTCGTGTCTGTGCTAATATTTAAGTAGTTTTGTTTTCCCTAGACAGTCTATTTAAAGCTTTCTCTAGTAATGCATTATTCTCAGTTCATTATGTTGTGTAGCATAATATATCATGTTCCCTACACTGGAAATTTTAATAAAAGCATGTCTATTTCATTGAAAACTGTATCAGCCTCCATCACCTACACACATGAAATAATGTTGGCTTACAGTAAATCTTCCAAAAATATAGTGTTTCTAGAATAAGAAAATGAAATATTTAGTTTAATGTCTTTAAACCTAGGAGTTATTGATCATGTTGGCAAGAAAATATTATATATGGGATAAATGAATCTCTCTAAAATAATTGTGAGTATATATGCCTATATATTTTTTCATCAGTATGCAACTTAAGTGATTACAAATATAATCTACCTTTAAATACTCAATATACAGTCAATACCCAAGGTAATAAATTATCATACTTGTTTATGTCTCTGCTTTTACTAAATTAATAATTGCTCAAATTATTTTGAGCTTATGTTATATAACATTGTTTGAATTCAAATAATTTTCATTTAAAATATTTAGCTCAGTTTGTCAATCATAAAATGTTTAATAAATATTTGATAGTATTTATAATTATGTCAAAGTGCTCAAAAATAAAAAAAATCTAAATTACAGTTGGTAAATTGAGCGAAAACATGTCCATTTATTCTTCCTACAATTCCACTAAAATCAGATGATTGAAGGATTGTGACTATGTCTCAGTGGTAGATTAACTGTCTAATGTGTTCTAATACGCAGGTGTGGACTATAGTAAGAACAATGATGATTAAGTATAAAATCAATAAATGGGAACTGAAAATGGTCTATAGTAGATACATAACTGTGATGGTGTCTTAGGAAGTGTCTATTGCTGTGAAGAGACACCATGGCTACTATTACAAAGGAAAACATTTAATTGGAATTGGTTTATAGTTCAGAGATTTAGGTTATTATCATCATGGCAGGAAGCATGGTGGTACATGGACAAGTATGGTGCTAGAGAAGTAGCTGAGATTTCTATATCTAGGTTGTCAAGGCAGCAAAAAGATAGAGACATGGACTTGGTTGGGGCATTTGAAACCCAAAGCCTACTCCTAGTGAAACACTTTCCTCAACAAGGTCACGTTTATAACAACAAGGCCACACCTCCTAATCCCAGTCAAATTGGGCCACTCCCTAATGACCAAGCATTCAAATACATGGGCCAATGGGGACAAGTCTTACTTAACAGGAGGTTTCTTCTTCACAGGCGGTTTGAATGAGAATTATCTTCCTAGGTTCACATATTCTAATGCTTGGTTCTAGGTTAATGAACTATTTGGAAGAATTAGGAGGTGTGTTCTTGTCAGATGAGGTGTGGAGTTGAGTGTGGGCTTTGTTGCTTCACAAGTTCATTTCAGACCCAGTGTCCCTCTCTCCCTTCTCTTTCTGCTACCTATGGATCAGGATGTAGAGTTCTGACATACTGCTCCAGCACCATGCCTGTCTGCTTCCCTCCAAGATAGTAATGGAATAACCCTCTGAATATGTAAGCAAGCAACCAGCTGAATGCTTTCTTTTATAAGAGTTGCCTTAGTCATGGTATCTCTTCAGAGCAGTAGAACTCTAACTAAAATAATGTTATTTAATTATTAGCAATTTGATATTGAATGAAAGAACAATTATTAGTAGTAATATGTCCTGAGAACTTGAGCCTGTAATTTCAGGAAGCCTGAAATTAGGCTTTCTAATGCCTTAAAAAAACTGGGAATACCTAGAAATGCCAAACTCTAGGTGTGATGTGTATACATCCAAAGACTAAAATATGGAAATGAATGAAAAACATAAAAATAATTAGCAACATCAATCTTTCACACATCAACTCCTTGAAATATCCTTAAACTAATTTTTTGTAAGTAACCTGAAGACTGATGTCAATACCCCAAAATTAAAGCAAAGAAAATGAAAATACACACTCTGGAAAATAATGGCAGAAGCACAGGAAATCTTAATACTCTAATAAAAGAGCAGCATTGCCAAGATGTTGGACTAGGAAACAAAAAGTCTTGTTCTACACATGGAGACACTGTATTATCCATGACTGGGCAAGCACATCGTTGGGAGTACTAGAAGCACACTGGAAGTGCTCACATCTATGGTGATATTTTATTTGTGCTGAAATGTGATTTTGTTTGTATGTTAATATATAAAGTTGCCTGGGGATCAGAGCTAAAGCAAGCCATTTAGCAGAAGTCCAGTGGTGGTGGCACATGCCCTTAATCTGATCACATGGCAGGCAGAGTCTGTGTGTGTTCAAGGACAGAGCCAAGCAGTGATCAAAATCTTTAATCTCAGTAAGAACCATAGAGACCTGGAGGTCTGTATAGACAGGCAATTATGAGGAAATCATGTGGTTGGGTTTAGAGCCAATGAGAAGGTAGAATAGAAAGGCAATAAAAAGACAGGTCACACAGGAGAAAATCTCTCTCTCAGGGGAAGGAAGGCAGCAAGTGATAAGATAAGGTGGTCAGCCCTTGGCTACTGCTCTGATCTCTTTATTTGGTTCTGTGTTTCTTATTTAATAAGATGGTTTAGAATTACATCTACACACACCTATGCCAGTATCAGAACAGGAAAGTCTTCCAGGAAAACAGGTGCTCAAATCCAAGTAGCTGGTGCACACATCCACACCTTTGTGAAATTAGGAGCCTGTCTTCTATGGTGAGACTTCTCTATGAGGACAGAATAGTACAGTTGTCCAAAAGTGAATAACTGAAAAGGGAAATTCAAAGACAGCTTCCAGCACAAAAGAGTGACAATGTGAAACAGAAATGGAACAATTAAGCTATTAAACCAAAGAAGAGAAAGAAAAATGATTAAAGCAGTGATTCTCAAACTGTGGTTTGTGACATTTTGGGGGCGTAGAATGACCCTTTCACATGGATTATCTAAGACCATTGGAAAACATAAATATTTACACTATGATTCATGAAGGGTAGCAAAATTAAAGTTACAAATTTTCCACAAAATTAATTGTATGGTTGGGGTCACCACAACATGAGCAACTGTATTAAATGGCCACAGCATTAGGAAGATTGAAAATCACAGGATTAAGGGAAAGGAAATTCAATTTAAGGGAAATGTGATCATTAAAGAAATGAAACTAAAGGAAAAATAGAATAGATTTTGCACATGGACTGGGGGGTTGTTAGGATGGGACTGCGAGGGATCCAGCATGGAAAGGGATGGAAGGAGAAAGTACCAGAGAACTGACTGGAATAGGGGGACATGTGGGGGTGATATAGAAACCTAATGCAGTGGAAATTTCCTGGAGTCTATGAAGGTGACCCTAGCAAGGACTCCTACTAATGGGGATACTGAACCTAAACCAGCCACCTTTTATAACCAGGCAAGGCTTCTAGTGGTGAAATTGGGACATCAACATAGCCATAAACTTTGACCTACAATCTGTTCTTTTTGCAAAATGTGCTGAGGCAATGGTGGCTCAGAACCTGTTGAAGTGGCCAACCAATGACTGTTCTAACTTGAGGCCTAATTCCAGAGAGAAAACCTATACCTGAATGGTCAATAAACAGAAGCTGGATAGTCCAGAGACCTATGTAAAACCAAACATGACTGATTAAAAAGAAAAAAGTCAATGAAATTATTCCTAATGATATTCTGCTATATTCACAGATTGGTGCCTGCATGGATATGCACTAGATCCTCTGCAACTACACTGTGATTGTTTAGTGTGGAGTTTTTGTGCGATTCCTAACAGTGGGAGTGGGTGTGTCTCTGATTCTTTCACTTACATTTGGCACAATTTTCCTTCTGTGGGTTCCCTCATCCAGCCTTGATATGAGGGTTAGTATCTACTATTATTCTATATTGCTATGTCATGTTTGCTTGATATCCCTGGGAGGCTTACTCTTTTCTGAAGGGAAATGGAGGAGGGGTGGATCTGGAGGAGAGGGAATGTGGAGAAGGGTGGTTACAAGAAGGAGTGAAGAGAGGGGAAACTTCAGTTGGCATGTATTGTATGAGAAAGAATAAACAAAAGTAAGAGAGAGTGTAGCTAGAGTTTTCCAGTCCTGCCTGGCCCAAAGTCAGGACAAATCTCTCTCACTTGCCAGTCCCACAGCTGCTCAGACTCAACTAAGTAAACACACAGAGACATACAGTTTATATTGTTTATAAACTGTATGGCCACAGCAGTCTTCTTGTTTTCTAGTTCTTATATCTTAAATTAACCCATTTCTGTTAATGTATAATTTGCCACATGACTGGTGGCTTACCGGTATCTTTTACATGTTGCTTGTCATGGCGGTAGCTGACAGCATCTCCCTGCCTCAGCCTTCCACTCCCAGAATTCTCCTCTCCTTTTCCCGCCTATACTTCCTGCCTGGCTTCTGGCCAGTGTTTTATTTATTAATCAATCAGAGCAACACATTTAACATACAGAATATCCCACAGTGAGACAGAGAGAGAGAGAGAGAGACAGAGAGAGAGAGAGAGAGAGAGAGAGAGAGAGAGAGAGAGAGAGAGAGAGAGAGAGAGAGGAGAGATCAAATTATACACTGTGGGAATCCCAAAAAGGAAAAAAAATGAGAAAGGAGAAAAAAAGATAATGAATATTGGAATCAATAATGTCTGAAATTTTCTGAAAGCTGATATAATATATCCCAAAATTTAAGGCTCAGAATTTAGCCAAGAAATTTAAGACACAGGGAAAGAAACACAAAGGATACTTTTGAAGTGAATTATGAAAAGACAAAGGGGCAGTTTTAGAAACAGCAGGAAAGAAGCCATTGCTCAAGAGCAATCACTACTCAAAAAAATAAAATAAAATAAAAGTTTTCATCAATCGTGTTCACTTTTTTCAAGAATTTGTTCTTAATATTGGTTCTTTCATTGGTTCTTAGTATTGTGAGGTTATCTTTCATCATTGTTGTGTCATTTTGCTTCTGTTTTGTTTGTGATTTTTTTTTCCTAGTCTGAGTGCTCCTTGTCTACTCCTTTACGGTTTGGTTTGTTCTTGATTTTCCAGGGTTTCAAGGTGTACCACAAAGTCATTAATTTGAGATCTCTCAACTCTGTGCTACAAACTTTCCTCTTTGTACTGCCTTCCTTGTGTCCCATGGATCTTGGTATGTTGTGTTTTCAATTTCATTAAAGTCTAGAAATTTTCTATTTCTTGATTTCTTCAGTGATTTGTTTATCATTCACAATGTGTTGTTTAGTCCCCACGAGTTTATAATCATTTTTTTACTGTCTCAATATATAATAGCTCTATTCTACTGCAATCAGATAGAATACAAGATGTTATTGTAATAATCCTATATTTGTGGAAACTTATTTAATATTCTAACATTTGCCTATAAAAATCAATGCATCATAATCAAGGATAGACAACACCTTAGGAAGAAGGAATTGGCAAAGACTTTGTAGGCAGAAAAATGATGAATCCTGTTTTCTAATTCAATTTGCTACTCTGTTTTTTTTTAAATTAGGAAATCGAGATCATTAATATTCAGATGTATTATAGAAAATTGTATTAATTATGGTAATTATGTTGACTTTGTGGTATTTTCCTAGACCTCTTCTGATGAACTGTTCTAGTGTTTATTTTTTGTGATCTCTTAGTGTTTATCTTTCTCTTCAAATGGATAGGTTCCTCTTTGTGTTCTCTGTAGAGCTTCCTTATTGATCATAGATTCTTCTAATCCCATTTTGGCATGAAAATGTTTTATTTCATTTTCAGTTCTAATATTTTTACTTGGTATTTGTGGTATCTGGTCTTGCAAAACTTGAGATACATCATTAATCACTTCTTTCTTTAACTGTTCCTATTAAATAATCAAAACCTGCCTTTATTTATCAGAATTGATCTATTCCTCTTCCAGCTTTCAATACCAGTGGTGGCACACACCTTTAACTAGAGGAATGCAGATCTCTGAGTTCAAGGCCTACCTGATCTACAGAATGAGTTCTAGGATAGTCAGGGTTACACCAAGAAATCATGTCTCAAAAAAACCAAACAAACAAAGAAACTAATTAATTAATTAAAGTATCTAATGAATAATCAAGACCTGCCTTTCTTTATCTGGATTGATCTTTCTCTCTTGCAGCTTTCAATACTTTTTCTTTATTTTGTGTTTTTATGTACATTCCATGTAGTTAGTATAGTATTTATATATTATTTATATATTGCTGGTTTGCCCATCAGTATTATTTACTCTTAAGTTGCTATGATACAATACATGTATATAATGACCAGAAGCAACCTTAGGGACAAAAAGGCTCATTTTGATTTATAGTTCGAAAAGAATACAGGTTATCATTCAGAAAAATCATGACAACAGGAGGAGTTTTGGAAGTAGAAAACCCATGATCACATTTTCATCCACACAAATGAATCAGAGAAAGAGAGGAGGACATGGGATAAAGTTATACATGCTGCCATGCTCCCCACCATGATGATAATAGTATAAACCTCTGAAACATAAGCAAGCTCCAATTCAATTCTTTCCGTTATAAAAGTTGCTGTGGTCATGGTATCTCTTCACAGAAATAGAACATTAACTAAGGCATATTGCTGTGTATACCTGTATGTTTTGAAATGTTGCTCTGATTGATTGATAAATAAAATGCTGATTGGCCAGTAGCCAGGTGGGAAGTATAGCATAGGTAGAATAAGGAGAGAGGAGAATTCTGGGAAGTGGAAGGCTGAGTCAGGAGACTCTGCCAGCCACTGCCGCCATGCGAAGTAAGATGTAAAGTACCGGTAAGCCACGAGCCACGTGGCAAGGTACAGAGTTATGGAAATGGGTTAATTTAAAATGTAAGATCTAGCTAGCAAGAAGCCTGCCACGGCCATACAGTTTATAAGTAATATAAGTCTCTGTGTGTTTATTTGGGTCTGAGTGGCTGCAGGACCAGTGAGCGAGAGAGATTTGTCTTTACCATGGGCCAGGCAGGACTAGAAAAAAGCTCTAGCTACAGCATATACTAAATGTGAAAAGATAAGGAAAAAAAAGCATATCTTCATGTGAAAACCAGTAACAAGCAAGAGTACATGTATGGGATAAAATGGAATTTCTTTCCAATGACTCACCTGGCCCAATTCAGGCACTAGGTTGAGGACCTAGCTTCTCCTTCGTCCAGTCCAGGTAAGTTGAGGCCATGAATTGTAGAATACAGAGCCAGGACTGAGAAGTTGTTGGATCTAACTAGAGAGCTAAGAAGTGTGGGGGCAGGTTTGGGAAGCTGTGCATCCAGGCTGTTCAGATTGATTGTAGAAACGCTTTGTTTCGACTTCATGATTTGGTCAGATTTTAATGATAGCTCAGTCCACATGAGGTTCAGTGCCATATGTACAACAGTACAGCTCTGCTTCTAAAATATCTGATTAAGTCATTGTCCCAAAAGAAAATTTGGGGGCAGAGCATGGCTACTGATGACTAATTTTAATTAGATTCATAGTGAGACTTAGGAGCAAAATTGAAATGCCTGCAATATTTTTAGAAAATCTATTACATACTTGAAAATAAGGAATGCATTATTTTTCCAGAAAGTAGCACCTCCACTGAAAAGAAGCCACTTACTCTACCCCAGAACAGTAGGAAAATTGTTTCAAGGACATCTTAGACATTGGTTACACACCATGCATCTCTGAGTCAAATGAGTAAAGAAGAAAATATATCTGAAAGACTTTCCTTTGAGAAAGTACCACTGAGATATCCTGTTCGTACAGTGTCCTCTGGTATTAAATAGCTTCCTCCTCCAGCAATCCAAGAACATAGAGGTTACTCTGAATGTGGTCACAGGGAAATGAATGCCACTTGAACTGCCAGGAGATTTTGTGACATGTAACAGATTATGTATGATGTTTCCTTTTCCCCAAAAAATGCAATACTCAGAAGGAGGTGGTTAAGAAAAATTGAGAAAAGTTCAACAGCAGTCTTTCAGTTGAGAAAATCTAAGAACTCAAAACAATTCTAGGCATTTAATTTCAGGCACTATATTAAATTTTACAAAATATTTAAAATAACATTCTATATAGAAATAGACTCTCATTTCCTGGGTAGGTTATTGAAAATTTAAGAATTGCCAATTAACAATTAGCATTTAAATAAAGCTCTATACATAATTTATCCTAATACTTAGATATACGCTATTCTATTCCTTATATACCTCTTTTCTTTAAAAAATAAATCCCTTCTAACTTGCCATTGAGAATAATTTGTATGATTGTATTTTTAGACCCTCTCTGTGTAAACAAATATACATTTACTCATCAAATATCATGAAACTTCCAAAACTCCTCATCCATCTTCACACTCAGTATCCATAGTAAATAAATTGTCTTTCCAGTGTTACCTTCATTTTTCGTAAGGCCTGTTTTCAATGTTTGCCACAGTTCTCCTACATCATCAGCTCCTATCACCTTTATTCACAGGTGTGAATCTCTCTTCCTAGCCTGCCCCTTCTCTTCCTGACTCTAATCTCATAATTTATTTCTAATGCTCAAGTGTCAGGAAAAAATGGAGAATTTATGACCAACCTCCTTACTCCACTGTACCCTTCTCATACTTGTACTTATAAGCAAACTAATTATAAACCAAATATATTCATAGTAGTCTGAAAACTAAAATACATATGTTCAGCTTTTGAGTGAAAGCTAACTAGTCAGCATGATTTATACTAACAAAGTTCCCCATATTTCTGATCTCTACCACCTTATGTATCCCAGCTCTCCTTGTCTCAAAGTAGCAGCAATACCCAAGCTTCAAACCAAAAATTTCATTTAGATTTCACTGCTGCATCCACCTTCATGGGGACACATAGTCTTTGCATCAATCAGAAGGATTCTAAACAGTCACATGGAGAAACCAGCACCCATCTGCAAATGCCATTGACATAATTGAGAGATGCAGAACAAATAGGTCATCACTGATCAAACATAATCTGTCCCCACAACTCTAAATAAGCAATAGACTGCCTTGGTTAAAAAAAATTATTTATTAGTTGGTTTGATAGACATTTACAAAAAAACCAAAATACTTGCGTAGCCAGCATGTATATGTACATTTGGTGTATAACATGTGTATAAAATGGATTATACATACTTTATATATTTATATGATATATTTGACTTCCCAAAGCACATAATTTAAACATATATATATATATATATATATATATATATATATATATATATATATAATAGGGGTGTGTGTATATATACATATGTATATATATTCTGAAAGACCTTCCTTAGTTAATTACTCAAACTCATTTTAAATAATATTTAAAGCAGTCCTCTCTGAAATGCCCTATTTAATTCTGGAGACAAATGTCAGTATACATACCATGTCCTCCTATCTTATATGTATTTCTACAATATCAGGGTTGACTCAAATCAAAAGATCATGTTGAACATTTTTATAATAGTTCCTTCTGTGTTATACTCTGGAGGGATGCCTCAGTGGGGAAGGGCACTTGCCACCAAGTCTGATAACTAGAATTTGATTCCTGAGATTCATTTAGTTGAATGAAAGAACTGATTCTCACAAGTTGTCCTCTTAACTCTACATGTGGTATGCAATGTACTCTGTCCTCAAGACAATAAATAAATGTAATAAAATTAAGCACTTTTTGTATATAACAGTTAATTTTGTCTCACAGTTTTAGAAACTGTGTCTAATTGTGTAGCCCAGGCTAGCCTTGAAAAGTCACAGCAATCTTTCTGCCTCAGCCTCCCCAGTGTGGGAATTGTGTTAACTACCATGTCTGGGTATAATAATGCAGTTATTTAGTGAGAAAAATCTAAAATTGAAGTGGTAACAAGTCATGTTTTCAGCTCTTAAAGCTTAGTTGAAACATAAGGTAGGAAGCCCTTCTATCTTTTAGTAAGTATGTCATTCATCAAAACTCTTTTCTGGACAGAGGCAGTCACTTAGGCTTATTTTCTGGAGCTGGTAATTTGATTTCACTGAATCAGGTTGGCAGGGTCATGGGGTTTACATTTTGTTTAATTTATGAACAGAGAAAATATTTTGGCGGTTATCAAGGTCAGTCAAATATTAGGTATGCTAAAATAGGAAGATGATTTTAAAGTAAATCTAAATGTGGGCACTATTTAATTTTCTGTGGCAGTCTATTAAATAACATAATAAAGAGGTTTTATTATTGTGCTAGTTGTGGTAAAAGTATCTTTACAGTAAAATAAATGTGGTACAAAAGTAAAAGAATTGAAATCTAAATGTAATGTGGATATTGCCCATACGAGCTGCCCTACAGCTTCCTTCTGAAACAACTATAACCATTCCTCCTTGTGTAGAAGGAAACATAAGTGAGGCTCAAAGGGACAGTAGAGAAAACAAATAGTTAAACTTTAGCAAGAATGATTTTAGACTCTGCTGTGGAATGGTCTGTGTACTCTGGTCAACAAATAAAACACTGATTGGCCAGTGGCCAGTAATAATGTATAGGCAGGACTAACAGAGAGGAGAATTGAGAGAACAGGAAGCCTGAGGCAGGGAGACACTGCCAGTCGCCAAGATGACAAACAGCATGTGAAGATACCGGTAAGCCACGAGCCACGTGGCAAGGTGTAGATTTATAGAAATGGCTTAATTTAAGATATAAGAACAGTTAGCAAGAAGCCTGCCACAGCCATACAGTTTGTAAATAATATAAGCTTCTGTGTGTTTATTTTATAAGTGGGCTGTCGGACTGCCGGTGTTTGGTGGGACCCGGGGAGAAAACTCCAGCTACAAGATTCCCTGGGAATCACAGACACTCTGACCAGGGAAACAGACCCCTCCTCTCCTTAAAATACAATCCTTCCATCATATTCGCAGCTCTGTAGCCAACCACCTGCAGAGCTCTCCCTTTCCTCCCTTCTCCCATCTGCTGTGGGTCACACAGAACTTCCCCTCCTAACTTTCTCCTACACAGGCATTGCTTTATTCCAGCTGTCAACTCCAACATACACTTCCTGGGGGATCTCAGGCCACTCAGACCTAGGAGGTAGGAAGGCTAACTGTAGATCTTCACCTCTCCCTCCATTCCACCAAATCCCCAGTCTCAACCCCAGCAATGCAACATATCACCTGCTACAGCTTCTTCTTCCTCTATGCCTCTTCTCCAGTAGATCACAGAGATCTTCTCCATACTTTCTTCCTTTGTTCCACACATGGCTTTATTCCAGCAATAAGACAACTGAAGGAGATCAAGGAGCTACTATTATAAAGCAAAAAAGATCAAAGTATGTTTCTTACCAGATAATATGATAGTAAATGACACTAAATATTCCACCAGGAAACTCCTGCAACTGATAAAAACTACATTTAGCAAAATAGCTGGGAAAAAAATAACTCAATAAAATCAGTAACACTATTATATACAAACGGCAAATGGAGTGAGAAAGAAATCAGAGAAACACTTTTCAAGAAGGCTTCAAATAATATCAGCTACCTGTGTTAAACCTAACCAAGCAAGTGAAAGACTTGTATGATACAAACTTTAAAATATTAAAGACAGAAATTGAAGAAAATATCAGAACATGGAAGAAGTCTCCCATGCCCCTGAATCAATAGGAATAATACAGTAAAAATGATCATACTGTAAGCAGTCTGGGGATTCAATACAATCCCCATCTAACTTCCAACACAAGTCTTCATAGATATTAAAAGGAAAATTTTCAGCTTCATACTGACACACACACACACACACACACACACACACACACACACACATGCACACACACAAAGAAACAAAACAAAACAAGGATAGCTAAAATTATCCCAAATAATAAAAAAACAGGGAGAGATATCACCATCCTCAATTGCTGGGGAGGCCCACAAAGGTTTCCTAATGAGATCTGAGCTTCCTTTACCCAACAGAGCTGCATTATAGGATTTTTTTGACCATAAGCATGATTACTAGGTGATTGGAAGGGTCTACACTTAGCTGAGCTAGGGAGAGGTATTTTGATCCACCCCTTGGCATTCCTATAAATAGCCTTTTAGAAGAGACAGAGGGGCTGATGGATAATGATCCAGACTCTCCTACTGCTAACCTCTGTTTCTCTTACCTCTATCATTCTATCTAATGTCTCCTATCCCTCTTCAAGAGTACCTTGTTGTAAATGTGGGAGCTGGTCTCCTAGCTGGGCTCCCACAAATGGCACTAGGAACAGGGACAGAGACTTGGTGAAAGGAGGGTTAGCGGTGTCATGAGTGTAAAGGGCCATGTCCAATAATGAATTAAAAATAAAGGTGATGGTATTTTTTTCTTGGGAGTGAAAATAAGGTGGCTGAATGCTAAAGTTAAAAGTGAGGCTGTAGCAATAATCTCTATCTAAGTTTCTTTTTTTCTCTCTCTCTCTTAATTTCTATCTACAAAAATTAAGAAAAGCATGTAAGATAGAATATAGGAATATAGTGTAAGAAAAAATTAGAATTAGAGTAGAATTAGTAATATTGGGTACAAAGAAACTTAGGGTAAGGTAGAATAAAATAAGCAACATGACAAGGGACCTATGTCCTTGATTCTCCAGCTACAGGACTATAAACACAAACTGGCAAGAATCAGAACCATGAAAAAATACTATAAAAGAAAATAAATAGAAAAAGATTCCTGTGAAAGCTTTTGGCCTGTGGACAGCTTAGATCTAAGCACTGAGCAGCAGGGAAAGAATTTTCCCTGAGACAGATGTGGATGAAATGAAACTCTTCACTCTGCTGGCATCACCACTGTATGAAAACATCATACTATCAGATTTAGTTTCCTCTTGGCCATGAAGCCAAAGTTTAGGGAACAGAAGTCTTGGAGAAAACTTAGTAATCATTCTCTAAAAACTAAAGCTTTTCGGGTCTTTCCTTCTCAGATATTTTTCTTCCTGAAAGGGAAAAAATTAAACTCATCTGGAAAAATGTATCAGAATGAGAAAATCACTTGTAATTGCCCTAGAAAAAACAAAAAAACCCCTGGAATATGTCAAATCCTCTCTGCTAGTTCTGTTTCTCCTTCAAGCCAGTATTAAAAAATCAGCAGCCAGAATCCTCTTCAGCCAGAGTCTACACCTGTGAAAGTGAAAATAGAAAGCTGGGCAGGGACAGCTTCTCCCAGGGTGGAGCCACAACAGAAGTGGCTCGGGACTCAGGCTGCTGGTGTGAAGGCAGCAATGAAGGCTTTGAAATCTTCCCTGGAATGAGGGATGCAGGGTCTAAGTTCCTAAATTGAGGACTCAAACCCCTACCCCCAGAACAGAAAGCTGTTAGCAGAGGAACTGAGCCTCAGCTAGGGTGTCAGGGACTCTGCATCTTGGGGGAGGGGACAAGCAGAGGATCTATCTGGAGAAAAAAATCTTTCTGAAAAAGCTTTTATTTCAAGTACCTTTATTTTCTTTCACTGACCTGGTCAGGCAGAAAACAAGCACCAATCCATAAGTGCTCACAGGCAGGTATAGCTTCCTCTGGGAAAAATGTCAGGTGAAGGAAGTATACCAGCTCATGGAAAAACAGAAACTTCCCATAGCAAAAAAGCTCACTTGATCTTGATTTTGATTACAAACACAAACTGTGTGAATGGAAATTTTCTCCTGGACTCAGAAAGGCAGCATGGGAAATGTAGTTTGTTCATAACAGCATGATGATGTAGAAAAAGGCAGCTTGGGAAATATAGTCCATTACAGAGTAGAAAGACACCCAAGAGAAATACTTAGCAAATGCATGTTTTAATTCATTTTAAACAGCTGAAGGAGTTTAAAATGCCACTTTTCCAAAAGCCTTGTTAGCCTTCCCTCCTGAAAATGAAAAACAGGTGATTCCTGTCAGGAGGCAATTAAGATGCTAATGACACTTCTCAAGTTACTTTGAAACCCTTAAGAAAGCAAGAGAAAGTAGTCCATACATTGGGAAACTGCTTTAGGTATGTAAAAAAACTTATGGACATATACAAAAAAAAAAAAAGTCGGGTTATGCTTGAAATGTAAGAGAGAAACATTGGCATCATGGCCGTCTTAAAATGAAGCTTCAAAAAATTAAGAAGGGGGAAATTGTACCCTCAGAAGCTTTATGGCTGACTTAGCGCTTGTCACATTGTGTGGAACAGGGAGGCTCAGACTTCAAACTGTAAGTTAAACTTTCTGAATAATATCAAAACTGACCATGAACTCCAAACTTTCAGAAATAAAGCACTGTTGAGTTCACCAATAATTTTTACTATGGTAACTCATGATTTGTTTATGCTCTTTTTTTGAAAAAAAATATAATAGTTCTGTTAAGAAACCTTTTCTAGATATTTTCTAAAGTTTGTAAAGTAGCCCAATAGAGTTTGCTTTTGAATGTAAGTTAGTTCTATTAAGAGATTCTTCTAGATATGTTTGTAAAATAGTTCTATAGAATTTCCTTTTGAACGTAAGTTTGCAATAAATATAAATAAATGTAGTTGAAATTTTCCTCTGTTCCACCTGGCCCATGGTCAGGACAAATCTCTCTCACCTGCCAGTCCCAAGTAAACACAGAGAGAATTATATTAATTAAAACTGCTCAGCCATTAGCTCAGGCTAAGTATTGACTAGCTGTTACACTTAAATTAACCCATAATTCTTATTTATGTTTAGCCACATAGCTTGGTACCTTTTCTCAGTTCTTCCTTCACACCTTGCTTCCTCTGTGTGTGGCTGGAGAATCCTCACTCTTTGCAGAATTCTCTTCTCTGCTTGCCCCACCTATACTTCCTGCCTGGCTACTAGCCAATCAGCATTTTAATTATTAACCAAACAGAGCAACACATTCACAGCATACAGGGCAATATCAACAGCACTTCCCCTTTTCTTTTTTTATTTTATTTTATTTTACAATACAATTCAGTTCTACATATCAGCCACGGATTCCTTTGTTCTCCCCCCTCCCACACCTTCCCCTTCCCTCAAGCTCATCCCCCATTCCCACCTCCTCCAGGGCAAAGCCTCCCCCGAGGACTGAGATCAACCTGGTAGACTCAGTCCAGGCAGGTCCAGTCCTCTCCTCACAGGCCGAGCCAAGCAACCCTGCATAAGCCCCAGGTTTCAAACAACCAACTCATGCAAGGAGCACAGGACTCAATCCCACTGCCTGGATGTCTCCCAAACAGATCAAGCCAATCAACTGTCTCACCCATTCAGAGGGCCTGATCCAGTTGGGGGCCCCTCAGCCATTGGTTCATAGTTCATGTGTTTCCATTCATTTGGCTATTTGTCCCTGTGCTTTATCCGACCTTGGTCTCAACAATAACCCCTAAGGAATTGGAAACAGTCATTAAAAGTCTCCCAAGCAAAAAAAGCCCAGGACCTGATGGTTTCAGCACAGAATTCTACCCTTTCCTTTTTCTTTCAAAAAAATAAGGTTTTAACTTTTACATAGTAAAATTACATACAACAAAACAATTATCAAGCAAGAATTATAGTTAGACTATCTACTCTATTTATATTTGGCAAAACTAAAAAAGGAATCCTATCTATCCTATATTTATGAGTCTAAAGTTTTATATCTAACTCATCTTTTACCATAACTAAGGAAATTATAACTATCTAGTCTTCAACTACACAAAAACCTCAGAAGGATATAATATTACCTGAGAAATGGGAGAAGGATGTAAGCAACTTTTGGGAGTCTTGTGAGAGTAGACAGAGACAGCTGGCAGACTGGACAGTCATCTATAGTTCCTGTGTAAAGTTGGGGAATCTGTCTACAGCCCACAGGCCTAGAGTCCCTCATTCACTTCTCTCTGTATTGTAAGGGTAAATATTGGACCAACAAGTGTAGATCAACAAGGGACAGACAAGGTAATCCTTTGCCATGCTCTCAGGAAACTCCCAGAGGGGCCTCATATAGGCCCCCACAGCAAATTCAGTTCAGACTTTTCCTGTCATCACAGAAAAAACACCTTCTCAGAGCAATTAAATAACCAAATACCTATTGGAATAAACCAGGCTGCTCAGGGTGATAGAACAGCTGTAGCAGAGAGAATAGGAAATTCAGGAGACTATAAAGTGAAAAATTAAAATTATGAATAAATGACAGTCTCTTGGAAGGTTTATTAGACACAGGTGCAGATGTTACAATAATTGCTGCAGAATTTTGACATCCAAATTGGCCTTTTTAAGAGGTAAATGTTCAGCTGTTAGTGATCAGAACATTATCTCAAGTGAAACAGAGTGCAAGATGGCTCAAATGTATAGGTCCAGAAGGACAGAAAGGAAAATTAAAGCTATATGTGGCTAATATAGCTATGAACTTATGGGATGCAAATCTATTACAACAATGGAATACCCAGATTAATATTCCTCCAAACTTAGAAACAAACCATAAACTAAAACATGTTTCTGATAGAATTATTAAGAGGTATTATAAAGAGCAGTCACTGGCCATCCAGATTGTACAAGAACAGGGCACAACAACTGATGATCTTCCAAAGACACCAACATCTCTACCTTTAAAATGATTAACAGACAAGCCTCCATGGGTTCAGCAATGGCCTTTAACAACAGAGAAACTTTGAAAGAGCTGGTACAAGAGCAATTAAATACTAAACATATTGAAGAATCAACCAGTGCTTGGAATTCTCCTTTATTTGTTGTTAAAAAGAAATCTGATAAATGGAGAATTGTAACAGACCTAAGAGCAATTAACAAGGTAACTCAATGAATGGGCTCTCTATAATAAGTAAATCATTTGCCACTCTGTTACATAAAAGATGGCCTCATACTTATTGATTTAAAAGACTGTTTTTTTTTCTCAATACCCTTACAATAAAAAGACAGAGAAAGATTTGCCTTCTTGGTGCCTACTTATAATAATTCTCAGCCAATAAAGAACTATCAATGGAGGGTTCTGCCACAGGGAATGTTAAATAGCCTAACCCTGTGACAATATTTTGTATGACAGCCATTGAAAATAATATGTAACCAATTTCCTAAATCTATAATGTATCATTATATGGATGATATTTTACTAGATGATTCAAATTCAGATACATTAGAAAGAATGTTTGAAGAAGTAGAGAATATGTTGCTTTATTGGGGATTACAAATTGTTCCTGAAAAGATACAAAGAGGAGATTCTATTAATTATTTAGAATATAAAATAGGTCTACAAAAATTAGACCCCAAAAGGTGCAAATTAGAAAGGATTGATTACAGATTCTTAATGACTATCAGAAATTATTCAGAGACATTTCCTGTATATGGACTATTGTAAGGGTAAAAAAATGATGAATTGAGTAATTTGTTCAAAATCTTAGAAGGTGACAATGGCTTAAATAGTCCAAGAGGATATCAGCTGAATCTGAGAAAGAATTGGCCATGATAGAAAAGAAAGTACAGGATGTCCATGTGGATCATGTGGATCCAAAGCTTGATTGCATTTTGGTTATTTTATCCTCTAAGCATTCTACTACAGGAATTTTAACACAGAGGGAAGATATTGTATTGGAATGGATATTACTACCTAATACACATAATAAAAAATTAAAAACTTATGTGGAAAAGATCTCTGAGTTGATTTTGAAAAGGAAATTGAGACTTCATCAATTAGCAAGAATAGACCCAGCAGAAATTGTAGTACCTTTAACTAAGGGTGACATTAACAAATTATGAGCAGAAAGTGAACCTTGGTAAAGAGCTTGCAGTAATTTTTTTGGGAGAGTTTAACAGCAAATATACCAAAAGTGACAGAATTCAACTTATAAAGAGAGCTGATTGGATTCTGCCTCACACTGTATGGGAAACACCAATATCTGGAGCCCTCACATTTTATACAGATGCAAATAAACAAGGAAAGGCAGGTTACAAATCACAAAATTTTTAGAAAGTGGGTCAAAGTCCTTATAATTCAGTTCCAAATCAGAATTATATGCTATTCTGATGATTTGATGGATTTTTCAGAACCTCTCAACATAGTTAC
This sequence comes from Peromyscus eremicus, assembly GCF_949786415.1. Lineage (NCBI taxonomy): Eukaryota > Metazoa > Chordata > Mammalia > Rodentia > Cricetidae > Peromyscus > Peromyscus eremicus. The sequence continues at coordinate 2,867,387 of NC_081424.1, read as the reverse complement.
TGACTCTCAGTATGCTGAGTGGTCTTACATATTGAGATCACAGAATTTATACCTGATGAATCAGAATTAACTTTTTAATTTACTCAATTACAAGATAAAATCAAGAACAGGAAGCATCCCTTATATATAACTCACATCCAATCCCATAGGGGTGTGCCAGGCTCTCTAGCACAAGGTAATGATGAGAATAATAAACTATTAATAGGAAATGTTGCTTAAAGTTTTTCTGTGTCCCATCTGGACCATAGTCAAGACAAGTCTCTCTGACCTGCCAGTCCCACAGTCTTTTATACAGTAATCACACAGAGGCTTAATATTATTTAAAACTGCTGGACCATTAGCTCAGGCTAAATACTGACTAGCTCCCATACTTAAACTCAACCCATTTCTCTTAATCTATACATTGCCACATGTTCTGTGGCTTTACCTGTGTGTCATTACATGCTGCTCCCTGGAGGGCAGGCTGGCATCTCCTGACTAAGCCTTTTTTGTCCCCAGAATTCTCCTTGTCTGTTTATACCACTTATACTTCCTGCCTGGCTACTGGTCTATCAGTGTTTGGCCAATAGCCAGGCAGGAAATGTGCTGGATGCCTCAGAATTTCATTAAAAAATATCTTGTCAATAATAAGGTTTAAAGAAGAATTTTTCCATAACCTGGCAACAAGCTAAGGAAATTATAAGAAAGTGTCCTACTTGCTCTTTTTACATTCAGATTCCACTACTGGCAGGATATAACCCAAAGGGTACTCAGAGGAATGAAATTTGACAGATGGATGTGTTTCAATTTGCAGAATTTGGAAGATTAAAGTAGTATACCTTACCATTGACACCTAATCAGAATTTCAATGGGCCACTGCTCTGAGTTCTGAAAAAGCTGATTCTTTAATTGTGCATTTGCTAGAAGTTATGGCCATCATGGTCATACCTGAAGAAATTAAAACTGATAATGCTCCAGCATATGTCTCCGGTAAAATGGAACAATTTTTTTGCTTATTACAATATAAAGCATATTACAGGTATACCACACAATCATACAGGCCAAGCAGTTATACACCGATCAAATTGAACTCCAAAGGATATGCTAAACAAATGAAAAGGGGCAACAACACCCCCAGAAATAGATTACAAAATGCTCTATTAACTTTGATTTTCTCAGTGCTAATGAGAAAGAAACAACAGCTGCAGAGAGACATTGGGTGATAGAAAAACCTACAGAATTAAATCAGCCTATATACTTTAAGGATGTGCTGACCTCAGAATGAAAACCAGGATATGTTACCTGGGGAACGAGGTTTTGCTTTTTTTTTCTACAGAAGAAAAGCAATGGATATCATCAAAATTGATAAAGGTTCAATTTGAACAAGAGACACCTCTTAAATAGAAGAGGTGATAACTCATCAGACATCATGACCATCCAATTTAAATTAACTTATACCACTAACAAATGCTTTTCATTTAATCAGATATAACTTGTCATAAGAGAACCTCCTCAAAGTTAGGCTTGGGGAAGGTTTTTGTTTTTGTCTTTCAGGACAATGAAGGCTAAAAATTCTGAAGAACACTGGACAAATGAGACAACTGAAGAAAAAGCACAAATCATCCAGAAAAAAAAAAATGTTCCAAGAAAAAGAGTAAATTAGTCTATTGATTTATCACATATAAAATTTCATAAGTCTTCCTAAATGTTTGTTTCCTTCTCTTCTCCACAGACAAATAACACAAATGGTCTCTATGTAGTCCCAGTTCAATTAAAAACTAAAGCTGGCTATGGAGTTGGAGCATGGCTCTCTCTTTCTCTAAACCCAAGCATGCTTATTAAAAGAAAATGCAAAATCTCTGTATCATGTCAGAAGAGCCATGTGATATGGGACAGAAGAAAACCAAAATTAAGTGACTATTCTATTGCCATTCATCTCATAATTCTTTGGTTCTATTTTGATTCTTTACATTTTTCTTAAGGTATGGATTTTATATCAAAATTTATAAGATTAATATATATTAAACTTTTATTATGATATTAATGGTCATATAGAGTACTAACTAATTCTAGAAAAAAGGCTTCATCTAGTCTTCTGTACATATTTTTTGTGTTTGAGTCTCTGTCACTTATCTGCAGGGAATCATTCCTAGGCCTAACAGTAAATTTGAAGTCTCCAGAAAGATGATGGGGCCCCACATCTCCAATTCCACATGGACAATAAAATACCACTAAGCTGACAAACATCATCCAAAGATCAGCTTTGGACTACAAACTGCTCAGGACAATTTGAAGATGACTAGCTGAGTTGATCCAGCCTCACAGACTACTCAAACAAGGACTTGAGTTAAGTCCTACACTTTTGCATTATGCAGAGACTGGACAAGTCCCAGGACTTGACAATTAACTATTTTTTTTTCTTTTCAGGATCTCCTAAAGATGCTTTCACCTCCAAACAGCAGGATGCAATTTTAAGAACACAATGGCCACATTGCCAAGAGGTTGGGTGGGTGATTTTTGGTCTTTCAATGGATTTTGGATAATTGTTATTGTTTAGGATGGTTGGTTACAAGTTGTTATTGTTAATGATCAGGAAAAAGGCTAAACAAAAGAGATTATATTTAAGGATTTTTTTGAAAAAAAAGAAAAAAGAAGATATAGATAAGAGGTAGATTATTGAATCTATTCTGAAAAAAATAAAAAGACATAGAGATGACAGAATAATGGGTAGATTATTGAATCTACTCTGAAAAGAAAGGAGAGGATATAGATATGATATAGATAAAAAGGTAGATTATTGAATCTACTTTTAGAAGGTCACTACTAGTTTTAATATTTTACATTGGATTGGATTTTTGTATATTGTATACAAATTATGCATATTGATACCAATTTGAGATGGATTTTGTTAGAATATATTGTACATATATTTCTATTCCTATTCAAGATATTGTACCTATACAGTTCATTTAGCATTATAGTGCAAATTGCTAATCTTTGACAGTTATTATTACAAGCTATTAGAATATAAAGAAATGAAAGTTAGTAGTTAGCCATACAATCAAACTTGCAGTCATATTAGGTGTGTTTTCAAGGTCAAGCAAAGAAATATTTTAGATAGACAGGTCATCAAACACTTCAGAGATCTACAGAATATGGTGTTTAAGATGTTCTAACAACATAGATTTTTTTTCTTTTTTTATGACTATGAGACATGTCTGCTCCTGGCAGCCCCAATCCACTTCAGAGAAGATATGGCCATTGAAAAACCTCCACATGGAATTAACTTTCACTGTGGCAAAAGTTAACCACTGGGCAAGAAAGTGCCTTCACATTGACTGCTGACAGTATACTATCCAAAATGGACAAGCAGGACACACAACAAAGGGCTGCAGATACTTCCTAAGACAAGTGTAGTTGTAGCTTTGGCAACAGACGTCCTCTGAGGCCAGGACAATATGACACCATCAGTGAAGTGGCTTTGCAATCCAGAAAAGGTACAGTACCCCTTCCTTCCAAGGCAGCTGAGCAGGGAGTGGGCTGATGGCTCCTGATGTGCAGTGGAACAGTAGCTGGAGCAGTTATTCTTGGAGGAGTAACTAGGCTGATAGTGTCTGGCCTTTCGATGGTAGACTGCCATTTAATAAAGGAAATGTAGCCACCCACAAGACAATAAGAATGGGAAGCTAAATTTTAAAAATACCAGCAATTTCCAGAATTTAAAATCCTGAATCATGTCATGACAAGTGGCAGAATTCAAGTTTATCTGGTACATGGAATACTCACATTGAATTTAGAGTTGAGCTGTTGGCCTTGCATATATCCTGCTTCACAAATGAGTCTGTTAGATATACTAAGCCTGTAGGCCAAATATGATGCCCCAGTGTGCAGAGAAACCTTGGGTAACTGTCTTGGAAGCTGGCTGTCTCTGTCATAACTCACATTTTTTTGGAAGTTGCTTGTTTGAACTTCCTGTTTTACTAAGTAATATTATTTTCTTCTCAGGTGTCTGAGGAAATTGAAGATTAGATAGTTATAATTATAGTTTTCATTGTTAAGAAACTCACTAAAGAGGTGGAAAGTGTATAAATTTGAAATTCATCATAAGATAGTTTTCTGTTGGTAATACAAGAGAGGATAGAAAGTGAATTATGTATATTTTGGACTCAACAAAATATGATAGATAATGAATTTTTTGCTGAATTTGTCAAATGCAAATGGACTAGACACTGTTGATATATTTATTGCTTGTATATATTGTATATAGGTGTTGTATATAGTTTTTCTTAGTTATGATGATATTATTTAGACAAAAAAGGGAAGTTTTATTTGTGCCCCCAATAAAGTTTATCTGAGGATCAGAGGAAAAAGCCAGCCACTATAGTAAACATAGAAGTCAGGAAGTGGTAGCACATGCCTTTAATCCTGTCACTCAGGAGGCAGAGATCTATCTGGATCTCTGTGAGTTCAAGGCCACACTGGGAACAGAGCCAAGCATAGTGGCACATGCCTTAAAATCCAACACTAGTTAACCATAAAGGTCTGGAGGTCTGTACTGACAGACAGGAAGTGACAGAGCTGGTTAAGAAGAAGAAGTGATATAGCTGGGTGGAGAGAGGAAATGAGTTAGCAGAACAGAAAAGAATATAGGTGTGAGTATACGGGAAGTAGGTCTCTTTGGAGACTGAAGGTTGGTGAGGTGAGGTTGGCTTGTGGCTTGTCCTATTCCTCTGATCTCTCAGCTTTAACCCCAATTTCTGGCTCTGTGTTTTTATTAATAAGACTATTTAGCAATTCATCTACATTTTCATGTATTTTTTATGTGTGTGTAGTTTGTGTGTTGGGGGAGGGGGTTATGTGCCAGTGAAGACCAGAGGTAGATTGTCAGTGTCTTCTTTAATTACTCTTCCAAATTAAATTTTGAGACAGCATCTCTCATTGAACCTTGAACTAACCAACTGGCTCCATTAGCTTTCCAGTTAGCTGCCCTGATCCACCTATAGCTGATCCTCTCACAGTGCTGGTGTTTCAGATTCTTGCTGTGTGGACAAGTGTGTTTATTTTGTTCTGGGCTTCTGAACTAAGGTCCTTAAACTTCTTGCATGCCATTTTAATATTTTCCAAATTACAAAATGTATTTTTAAACTTTAGAAAGTCTAAAAAAAATTCATAATGGTCTCTAACCATGACTGTGTATATATTAACTTCTAAAAATTATCCTTAAGGTGTTCAATAACGAAAACCTTCCTTAGACCTTTTTTACACATTTATACTTGAATGAAGATTTTTAAAAATCCATCAAGTGTGATACTAGGAACCAGTACCCACTCATCCCCTTCCTGTACTCTCTTGGGCAGTATTCTGCCCCTTCCGCCATTCTGAGGAACATAGTACTGCACAAACATCAAGTAGGGGAGACAAGCAAAGGGTGGTGAGATTTTATGTAAAAACATTTGAGTTGTGCTTTCTCTTGAAAGAGAAAACAAAAGACAATGAGGTCTACTGTCCTGCAAGGTAAGTAATAACTTATTCATTTGGGGGTGATTTGTAGAGGAGAAGTCTTATCTATTCCTGGTCAATAACTCTTTTATCCCTTTGTCCATGTCTTTCTGAACTTTCTGCCCTTGCTTTAGTACTTAGAAAAAGGGAAGTTCTCTTAGGTAACCAGTCATTTAAGTGGTAATCTGCCCTTCACTGCTATGTAACTGAGCAAAATTTGCTTTTGCTTAGACTACCTATTGATAATAGTGATGTATTATAATACAGGTAGATTTCTGTGCCTGCACACCCACTACAATTCTTCCTGATTTTTCTTTAAAAATGGTGAAGTCAAAAAATTATGAATAATTTTTACACCAAAATATGGGTATAAATTAAAAACTTGTTCCAATATGATCACTTAAAAGCCAAAGTATATTTATTCTTTGGAATTTTAGCTTTCATTAATTAATGTTATATGCAGTTTTTCCAATCATCTCCTTGTACATAAGGGGATAGGACTGACATTTGCTTTTATTCTATTTAAACATCTATGAGGAACAAGCATAAAATGATAAGTATGTTGAACTTCTGGTTTGAATTGCTATTTAATACAATGCCTAGATTTTATTGTTTGAATAATATTCCTTGGGAATAAAATAATGATTACTTAAAAGAATGAAGTGTGTGAGAATAATACATATATTCAGTTTCCCTGCTCTGGCTTCTAAGTGTTAGAACGCTTTCCTTTCCCTTCTGGGCATGCAGAGAAGATAAGCCTTGCTGACTCTTTCCTTGTGTTCATTCCTGTCTTTAGGCTGTGGCTGCTCCTGAAGGGAATAGAAAGTGTCAGAAAGCTTAGGAAGCATCTTTTGCATTAACTGGGTTATTCTTTTCCCATTCTCTCCTTATGCAATCAGACAACATGGAAAAACTCACCCCTTCAGTGCTCTTGAGGCCCTTTCAGGTAAAAGTAAATATAAGAAGGACACAAACAGCAATATTTTTAAAGGTTTATGCATTGTGATAATTTTAGACTCACGGAAGTGTTACAAAAGTCATATCAGATTTTTCTTTATGTTAACAACCTATGAAACCATGCAATATTAAAAATAAAGAAACTAATATACAACCACACTAAACAAAAGCAGATTTGTAAATATCTCTCTGTCTCTGTCTCTGTCTCTGTCTTTCTCGTGTGTGTGTGTGTGTGTGTGTGTGTGTGTGTGTTTGGGGAGTGCAAACACCACGACACCTTTGTCTAAGGGAATCAGTTCTCTATCCCCATCTTTTAGTTCCTGGGGTTAAACTTGGGTCATCAGCATTGGTGGCAAATTCTTTAACTCATTGAACCATTGGCCCTAACTGTAGATTTTAAATGAGTTTAATCAGTGCTTGTCTACCTACCAGTGGCCTTGTGTTCCAGGATCTCCGCAGGGTTCTACATTGCATTTGTTGTCACTTATTCTTACTTTTCTATAACCTAGTAGACTGCTTTAGGCATTATGATTTTTATAACCATGACATTTTTCAAAAGGAGTGAGCAATTACTTTTTAGTGCCCCTATACCTGGATCTGTCTGATACTTTCTCATGGTTATGGAAGAGACCCACTATGCCTTTGTCACTGCACAGGTAAGGAGGGACCTTGTTCTATCATTTGTGTAAACTTCCTTGTGTATCATTAGTGTTAACTTCTATCATTTTGCAAATGGTCATTTACTAGATCCTGCCATAGACATTACACATGGTTGCTGTTTTCACCTAAATTATCTTATTTCCATTTAAGTTTTGTTCATTAGTTTCAGCACCAGGAATGAATTGTTATTTTCCTCCCTCTTTCTACTTTTCTCCCCACCACCCTCCTTACTTCCTCCTTTTCTATTCACATTAAAATTTGGAATGCTTCTACAGAAAACGATATATTCTATCCACCTTGGTTTACTGATTTTTTTTTAACTGTCAGATAGGTCATTTAAATTTTAACTTTATTTGGGAGATTATAATTAATTAAAATCATTATTGTTCAAGGCTTTTCAACTTTGATTTGTAAGCTGTTTTAAAAAGGCTCCTATAACCTTTTGATATTACCAGCCACATAAAGAAAACAAAATAAACAAACAAACAAAAGAACACAGCTGGTTTAAACAAACAAACAGAAAAACGTATTTCTCTAAATTCACATATCATAAGATTCTCCAAAATTCTGTTATAGTTTTTGCACCTGGTTTTCAAAGTTGTTCATGCCCAGATTCTTTTTTCATGTAAAACAGTACTTAGAAATTAAACTCTAATCCTTAGATATGCTCATTGCTACTGCACTGCTAACTACTGCTGGCACCTCAGGACACAGAGCCATACTCACACATAGACATAGGGACTTTTGTATGTCCATTATCTAACCATCTAATCTACTGATCTTTCAAAAATGAATTTATCTCATGTAGGAAGCATGCAGAATATTGGTGCTCACAGATAAGCACTAGGGGAACCAGGAATATTAAACATGAAGGATTGTCTCTTCAAGGAGAGAGATGTATAAAGCAAAGAAATCCATGGAGTCATTAAATATGAGCAAAGAAATTGATTAGGGGTAACTCACTACAGCACCAGAGATTTATCATAAAGGTCTTGGAAAGCTGAGCTATGTCCCATGCTGATCTTCCACTTTGTCCAAGCTCTGCCTGGTCAGTCTCAGAATCTAAACCACAAGCAAAGAGAGCACCTTGTATGTGCACCCTAGGTCTTAAAGGTCCTGAGCAGCCATGCCCCAGGGGTATATACTTCAGTCATGTGCTGCCTCTCTGGGGGCAGTGCTTCAAGTCATAACTAGAACAGCTACCCACTACATCTCCCCTTTTTGTCTAAATAAGAAAGTTCTAACCTAATACAAAACTATATACAAGAGGAATGATTATCAAGCATAGTCCACGAGATATAAAGGATAATGACATAAACAAAAATGGAACTACAACCAACAAGAACAACATCAAACAAGAGACACATACTGAAATCCAGAGATGTACAGAATGTAGGCAAATGTAGTTTCAGAGATTATTACAAAAGCTGTCCTATCCTGAGCAATCTGAATCTTAAGATGTTCTTGCTAAGATACAAGAAGATCATAACTGTAACTATTAGTCCTCAACACCATCAAAGACCTGAGAAGAAATACAATAGTACTTGAGAAAATGGGAGATGCACACAAACAACTTTCAGAAATCTTGCGAGAATAGACAGAAACAGCTGCCAGCCTGGACAGTCACCTAAAGTTTCTCAGCACCATTGGAGCATCCAATTTGACTACAGGCCTAGAATATCTGACAGACCATTTTCAGAAGGAATTTTGAAAGACCATCTTACTGGGTCTTGGCAGAGTTCAAAAGTCACTTTTCCTTGTGTCCTGCTTGTCCGGAAAGGACAGCATTTGTACTGTCAGCAGTCAAGGTAAGAGCAGTTCTTTGTCCAACAGGCCATTTTGTGCCAAAAAGAAGACAAACATCCAAACAGAGTGTCTTAGAAAGCCAATCTTCTCTCAGGACCAAATGGGTGCTGCCAAGAGCAATCATGTCTCATGTCAACAGAATTCTAAGTTATCACAACATTTAAATGCAATATTCTCCAGGTCTCTGAAGTGTTTGAAGATTACCTATCCCATCTGACCTATGTACCTGTAAATTTGGACAACCTAACTAACATAACCATAGAAATGACAAGCATGGTAACTATAAATCTGCAAGTCTTATCTACCTAAATAACCTAAGGACTAAGGTTTCACATAAAAGTCAAATAGTCTGCAAACAAATATACAGTAAAGCATGTGACTCCTAATCTCAGATCTTGGGTTCATGTCGCATGTTGGGCACCAGATAAGCAAAAAATCCACAGATGCTATTTAATAAGAAAAGGAATTTAGTAATGGATAATTCCCTACAGCAGGAGAGATTTATCTTAAGGTCTTGGAAAGCTTAGCTATGTCCTATGCTGATCTTCTGCCTGGTCCAAGCTCTGCCTGGTCAGTCCCATCATCCAAACCATGAGGGATCAAAGAGAGCACCATGTACATGTATCCCAGGTCCTAAGGGTCCAGAGCAGCCATGCCCTAGGGGTATATACTTCAAGGCTGGTGTAACAGTCACCTGCTGCCTCTGTAGGGATGATACTTCAAGGTCATAGCTAAAACAGCTACCCACTACAGATGAATATTTTTTTTGTCCAGGAGTTGATTAATACCTTGGTAACTACTTGTATGGCCAGGCCACACTGTTACCCCCAACACACACACCTTTATGTTTATTTCAATTAACCTACAGAGTTATCTACCCTGAGACCCTTCACAGGAGTATTGTTTACATTGAGGCTGTTTTCTCAGTTGATCTGTAAAACAAATCTGTATTAGTCAGACTTCCATAGAATAATAGAACTTATCAAATGAATCTCTTTGTGTCTCTCTGTCATATATATATATATAAATGTATGTGTGTGCATGTGTGCGTGCGTGTGTGCGTGTGTGCGTGCGTGTGTGTGTGTGTGTGTGTGTGTGTTTCATTAGAATCCATTACAGGCTGTATTCTAGCTAATCCAACAATGGCTGGCTGTGAATAGAAAGTCCAGGAAAGCAGTTCACATAGCTGAATGTATCAGCAGGTCTTCAGTATACACTGCAATCCCAAAGTAGTAGGCTCTAAAGACAGTAAAGGAATAAATGTCCTAGCAAGGTGTGATCAAGCAGTCAAAGAGCAAAAGTTTCCTTATTCTATGTTCTTATATAGACTTCTAGCAGAAGGTGTGGCCCAGAAATAAGTTTTATCGCCCTGCCTCAAGATCTGGTTTAGAAACATGTCTTTTTCTAGCTTGAAAGATTTGGGTTAAAGTCATATGTCTTCCTAACTCTATGTACTGGGTGGTTTTGTGTGTCAACTTGACACAAGCTATAGAGTCATCAGAGAAACATGCTTAAGCTGAGGAAATGCTATGGTGGTATTTTATTTGTACTGAAATGTGATTTTAATTGTATGTTAATAAATAAAGTTGCCAGGGGTCAGAGCTATTAGAGCCCTAGCAAGAGTGTGGTGGTGGTGGCACACATCTTTAATCCTAGCACTTGGTAGACAGAGCTAGGTAGATCTCTGTGTGTTTAAGGATCCAGCCAGCATTGGAGACACACGCCTTTAATCTCAATCCCAACCACAGAAGACCTGGAAGTCTCTACAGAGATGCAGTGACGAGGCAGTCATGTGTTTGGGTTTACAACCAATGAGAAGGCAGAACAGAAAGACTATATAAAGACAAACACACAGGAAGTAGCTCTCTTTCGGAGAGGTCTCTTGGCTTAAGAGGCTAGCTGCAGGGTAAGGCTCTTAGCTCTGATCTCTTGGCTTTCTTCTTTGCATTGGTTCTGTGTTTCTTATTTAATAAGACGGTTGGTTACATCTACAAAATGCCTTCTTGAGATTCAGCTGTAAGGCATTTTCTCAATTAATGATCAATGATGGATGGCCCAGCCAATGGTGAGTGGTACCATCCCTGGACTGCTGGTCCTGGGTTCTATAAGAAGATGGGCTGAGCCGGGCAGTGGTGGCACACACCTTTAATCCCAGCACTTAGGAGGCAGAGGCAGAGGCAGGTGGATCTTTGTGAGTTCAAGGCCAGCCTGGTCTACAAAGTGAGTTCTAGGAGATGCACAAAGCTACATGGAGAAACCCTGTCTTGAAAAAACAAACAAACAAACAAACAAAAAACAAAAAAAAAAAAGAAGGTGGATTGAGCAAATCTTGAAAAGCAAGCCAGTAAGCAGCTCCCCTTCTTCATGTCCTCTGCATTAGCTCCTGCCTCTGGGATCTTGCACTGTTTGAGTTCCTGTCCCAACTTCCTTCAGTGATGAACAGCAATGCTGAAGTGTAAACCAAATAAGCCCTTTCCATTACCCAAACTTGCTCATTGGTCATGGTGTTTTGTTGCAGCAATAGAAACCTTAATTAAAATACTCCAGATTAGAAGTGAATCTTCCTAACTCAAATTAAGCAAAAAGTCTCTCACAGGTATGTCTTAAATATTTGGGTTTTCACTCCAGATGTAGTGAGTTTGACAACCAAGAATATTCATCACATTATCTTTATGGAAGATGTTACTTGTACTTTACAAGAGTTTTTGATGTAATCATGCCTAAACTTCATTCTACACATAGGATTGAGTTATTTATCACAAGGAAACATTTTATAAATTGTGCTGTACTTAAATATACCTAAAATAAACTGCCTGGTGTCAGACTCTAGATGTTTGAACCAATATTGGCTACTGAATCATGTTGCGCTAGACTTCATTTTTGTCTCAAGTGAATCAACACTCAGCTAGCTGTGATGTTTGCAAAGACCCTCTACAATTTTATACTTTCCATCCATGTTAGGCACAGTGTATATTTTACCTTTCCTCTTTTCTCAATTGCATCTGATTTGTAAGAGGGTTAAAAAATGCATTTCATTCATTATCTACAATATACTTACTTATTTGTTCAGTCTTGGTATATGACAAGAGAGTAATTTTTAATTGTTGCTTTATGTTTTGAGGTAATAATATAATTAATTTTTCTCTCTTTCCTTTCCTTCCTCCAAACTCTCCCATGTACCCCTCCTTATTCTTTTTCAATTCATGGCCTACTTTTTTTAAATGAATTGTTGTTACATACCCTATACAAAAACAAAGTCTTCAGAATTCTTAATCCATAGAACTCAGGGAACAAATTATCAAGTAGAACTTTTGTTTTATCCTATGTAATATTAAATCAAAATTCTCTTTTCTGGAATGGCATAAATCACTATTATCCTTCCGAATCAGTCTACAAAATTTTAACAAGGGTTCTAGATGAAATCTAAATCTAGCAATGCATCTGTACTCCCACAGTATCTATAGCCAGAAGCTTGAATAGTTTCAAATATTTTCTTATACCACTGTTTTCTATTTCTCAGTGACAACTGGGTTCATTTTTATTTTATCCTTTGTATCACTGCTTCTGTTAAGCTTCAAACTCCAGGACAAATGGCTGATTTGCCTATTTAACATATCAAAGCAGACACTGGCCTGCAGGTTCTTCCTGCATCATTTAGTTTCTACCTGTTACAGGGCCCACCTGGCTGGTATACCCCAAACCTACCCTAAACTTCTATAGCCCAGGAACTTGGCTCACCTTCCCCCAGCTGTTGTTCCCTGTATAATCCAATCATTTTACTTACCTAGTTTTTGGGGTTTGTTTTGTTTTGTTTTGTCTACTCTTTGGGGTGCTTGGTCTCCCTCTTTCTGATCTCCCTTCCCCTCCCTGTCTCCTTACATGGCTCAGCGTCATGTCCATTTTGAACTCTCCCAGATATCCCTGCCTCTGGGTGTGCTCTCCCACATATCTATAGTGAAATTTCTCTTCTACCATACCTTGGACCTATCATGTTCCTTACTTTTTTTATTTTTATTCATCTGATACCAAAACTGAGGACCAGTGATGTCCTTTTCTTTTCATCTTTATTTCTTTTTTTTTTTCAATCATCTGGAGGTAAAACATAGGACCAGTCATGTCTTTTCCATTTTATTTCTTTTTTTTTTCCACTTTTTTTCTACAGTTTGAGAATTTGGGTGATCTAAAAATGACAGAAATCACTGATTCATTAAAGAGAATCAAATTCAAATAAAAATAGTCATTGAAACTATGATGAAATAATTTTGTTTATGTACAGTACTATTTGTAAACATATTACTATTTAAGAAAATAAATGTGTAGAATTTTGAGTTTGCTATGAACTCTTTACACATGAATATTATAAACTTTGTTAATATTCATTCTTAGCAAACTTCCTGTTTTTATCATCCATGTACTGTATTCCTTGTACTTATGTATCCTTTTTGCCATGCCTCCTACCAGAGTCCATATATCAGAGAAAGCATATGCTATTTGTTTTGTATGATGCTTAACACTAATTGTCTACTTGACTGACTCTAGAATCATGTGGAAGATTGATTCTAGATACAGATGTGACAGATTATCTTTTTTATGTTAGTTTATGTGGAAATACCATTCTTGATCATTCCCTGGGCAAGGGAAACTGGAATGTCTAAAATAGAGAGAGTGAGATTTTTTTTTCTTTTCTTTTTAATGGTAGACACAATGTTATCAACTGCTTCAAGACTCTGTTGCTTTACTTTATCATTATGGAGGACTGTACCCTGAACTACAAGTGACAATAAGACTTTTCACCATTAATTTGATGTTATCACAATATTGTATCACAGCAACAAGAAAAGACACAAAACAGACATTAGTGCCAGGAGAGGATGTTCAAACCCACACAGATGTAAATCACTCTTTTTCCTGATTGTGGATGTGATATGACCAGTTGCTTCAAGCTCGAAATCCCTAGAATTCTCTGTACCTTGAACTCTGAGTGAAAATAAACCCTTTCTCTCTTAAGGTGCTTTAGCCCCAGTATTTTATTAGAGCAACTGGTAGAAAAGCTGGTAAACTTTGCAAGACTGGATTATTGTTGCTAACTTTTATTATCTACAGTGGTTACCCCTTAAGCAACAGCTTCAGCAGCAAAGGCCACAGCCTGAGGGAATTCTGTTCCCTCAGGCACCAACTCTTTCAAAGCTACTAAGGGAAACTATCTAAATCTAAAGAACTCATGATTGAATGGTTTAGGTGGAATTCTGCTCACTCAGAGAAGCTGAATAGCTTAGCTAACCCTCACCCTTTACTGGCATCTTCCAAAAAAACCCAGCATCCTTCTCTCAAACCCCAATTAAAAAAATCCTTGCTACATGTGGTTCCTCCTTACCACTTCCTGTCAGCTACTTGCTGACTCAGCCTCCTGCTCCCAGGTTAATTTTATTTAATCAAACACATCTTTGAATTGTTAAGAAAAGCAATAGGAATAACGCAACACACTTAAAAACAATATTCCACAACATATTATTTCCTTCGATCCATGACCTCCAGTTCTGTCTATTTTCCTGTAAACTACATAAACTCTGGATTGACAGAAGTTGAAAACATATTTGGTGTAGTTATTCTGATATCTAATGCAGTAAGCTTCACAAGCAGTTAGAAGACACAAGAAATGCAACTAATTATATTTTAATAAAGTCAATAATTCATAAAGACGATATAATGGTTGCAAGTATACATGTGACAAGTGTTTGGATTACTAATTTCATAAAGCAAACCCATGGACTGGAACAATGGGTCACTGAAGAGAGCAATCTACTTTGTAAACATTAGGAACTAATATCTGAGGCCAAGCACTCACATAACAAGCCAGGCATCATTCCACATTCACCTTTAATTCCATTAGTGTGGTTATCAGAGACAAGAAGACAACTCTGGTTTGCTCTTTGCCAGAAAAACACAAGTTTCAGATTTAGGGAAATAATCTGCTTCAAAAAATAAATCACAGAGTGATACCTGGCACACTTTCCTGGCTTCTGTACATGCATGGGAATGTGCTCCTGCACACACACGTACACATCTACCACACTCAGTACACACACACACACACACACACAAAAAAAAAAAAAAAAAAAAAAAACAACTACCCATTAATGGATTTCAAGGAGAAAATATGTTCTGATAAAAAATAGCAGGAGATCCCAGCTGGATCAACAACAGAGAGGGAGAACAAGGAATAGGAGACCATGGTAAATGAAGATCACATGAGAATAGGAAGAAGCAAAGTGCTAGAGAGGCCCACAGAAATCCACAAAGATACCCCCACAATAGACTGCTGGCAATGGTCAAGAGACAGCCCAAACTGACCTACTCTGGTGATGGGATGGCCAAACACCCTAACTGTCATGCTAGAAACCCCATCCAACAACTGAGGGATCTGGATGCAGAGATCCATGGCTAGGCCCCAGGTGGAACTCTGGGAGTCCAATTAGCGAGAAAGAGGAGGGTATATATAAGCGAGAATTGTTGAGACCAAGGTTGGATAAAGCACAGGGACAAATAGCCAAACGAATGGAAACACATGAACTATGAACCAGTGGCTAAGGGGTCCCCAACTGGATCAGGCCCTCTGAATGGGTGAGACAGTTGATTGGCTAGATCTGTTTGGGAGGCATCCAGGCAGTGGGACCGGGTCCTGTGCTCATTGCATGAGTTGGCTGTTTGAAACCTGGGGCCTATGCAGGGTCGCTTGGCTCGGCCTGGGAGGAGGGGACTGGACCTGCCTGGACTGAGTCTACCAGGTTGATCTCAGTCCTCGGGGGAGGCTTTGCCCTGGAGGAGGTGGGAATGGGGGGTGGACTGGGGGGAAGATGAGAGGGGCAGGAGGGGGGAGAACAAGGGAATCCGTGGCTGATATGTAGAACTGAATTGTATTGCAAAATAAAAAAAAAAAATTAAAAAAAATGGTGGATAAATTCACTAACCTACTCACATCATTAGAAAGACTGTCCATTATCAAAATTAAACAAAAAAACTTTCAGAGTTAAATTAAGCCATAGATAAAATGATGTATAATAGATAGCTACAGAATAACTTACCCAGTAAATATGAAATATATATTTTCCACATAAACCTATAGAACAGACCACATTTTGTGGACAAAAATACATTGCATGAAAAAAATTAAATAAATTAAACCCTTCTGTAAATGTTTACAAATTAACACAAGTGGATGAAGGAGCAGCACAAATGAAACTTCAACAGAACAAAGAAGTTGGGAAAGAACCCTTGAGGATGGAACAATCTTTCATGTTCATAGACTGGAAAAAATTAATCTTGAAAAAATGACTACAGTACCAAGAGCAATCTATAGATTTAAAGTAACCTAATAAAAATCCATTGACAAACTAGAAAAATTTGTAAGGAAGTTTCAAAGGCCCCCACCAGTCCAAGCAATCCTAAACAGAAGGAACAATGCAGAAGACACCCTGGTACCTGTCCTCAGAGTGTGCTACAGAGCCGTACAAACACAAGAAAGCCAGAGGGAACTTTGTGGTAGAGTGAGTAAAATGCTTCATTATGAAGCCAGAGTTTTGTAAAAGAATACAAAAGAAGGAAAGCAATTGAGAAGCGATGCGGGCAAGGATGTAAAGAATCACTTTTACACACTGCTGCTGCATAGTTATGCAGACACTATAAGTTAGTGTGGGAGTCCTCCAAACATTAAAACAAAATTTCCATATGATCCAGATATACTACGCCAAGTTATAATCAAGAGACTCTAACTTTGCATATCCCAGAGATAATTGCATGTCCATGTCAATTGTTTTACTATTCACACTGGCTAAGAAATCAAAACAGTCATGATGTCCTTTACCAGATGAATGGTAAGAAAAACAAATATATATGCAATGGAATTTTATTAGCTATAAAAAAATCATGAAAGGGAAAAATGTTATAGAATTGGAGAATATCAACAAAAAGAGTAATAAGAATTCTGGTGTTGATGTGGAGAAAACCCCTGCACATTGCTTTTGGGAATATAAATTAATAAGGGTATTATGAAAAAGGGTACTATCATCCTCCCAAAAAATTATAAGTAAAATTATGTTATGTACTATAAAAATCCTACTCATGGCCACATAGTTATATTAATTAGGAATCTCTACAGGAACAGAACTGTTCAAATAAATCTATATATACTAAGAGGGAACATATTAGAGTGCTATAAAGGCTATGGTCCAGCTAGTCCAACAATGGCTGTCTCCCAACATAGAGGACAAGAATCCAGTATTTGTTTAGTCCACAAGGCTGGATGCCTTATCTGGTCTTCAGTGTACATCGGAATTCCAAATCAGAATTAGGCTCTAACACCATTGAAGCAATGTATCACGATAGATGTACTTACGAGAGAAAGTGAGGACAAACAGGAAAACAGCAAAAGTTTCCTTCTTCCTTGTCCTCTTCTGTAGGCTGCCACCAGAAGGCATGGCACAAATTTTAAGGTGGTTCTTTCCACCTCAAATAATCCAGTCAAAAATAACCCCTTACAAATGTGCCCAAATGCATGGCTTTTAGATATTCCAGATTTAGTCAAGTCAACAATCTAGATTAGCAATCACAGGAATCAAAATAAAAATGATCATATTATTGAAAAACATCTGTACTGCCATGTTTACTAGATACATTTATAGATATGTTCTAAGTCTTATGATGCTATATCGTTGAAAGGAAACAAATGACAAGTTTCTTATGGTTAGAAAGCCTAAGTGTCAGTCCTACCATAAATAAACAGTAAAATTTTGATGCCAAATAAATAATGTGAGTCCTCATCGCTGGATGAATTTGGTCACAAGAATTTGAAACTTCTTAAATTGAAGCAACTAATCAATAAACTTTTAACTACTAAAAATTATGACACTAAGAGATATGGTTTATATTTTTGAATGGTTGCTTATTCTATGGAAAAGCATTTATTGAAAGCTTTAATAAAATTATTAATATTTATTTATTTATTTGGGAGATTAAAGAATATGCAAAGTCACAATAAAATAAGGACAGTAAAGTTAGAAAATAAAGTCCAGAAAACACATAGATACTACAACTGACAAGGTCTCAGATTTACAGCAAGCCTGAATCTATGCACTTGACATTCTGAGTAAAGTCAAATCCCATTTTAATGAGATCAGATTTTCTGAGCTCTTCTCTCAAAGTTTGATATCAAAGTAGATTATTAACATATTGCTATTACCAGCTAGCTACTTAAATCAGGGTAGGCAAAAGCTGATGATAAAGATGTCCTTGCTCATGCATCATTTCCTTCATTTAATAGAATTTTTATTTTTTAAGTAAAAATCAGTTTCTGTACTTTCTACTATGTAGTCAGATTTATTAGACAGTTTGCCTGCCATTCTGTTGAAAGGAGAACATACAACAAACAAGAACGAGAGAGGAATGGAGTAAAATCAGGAGAAATAATCAAGGAAAACTCTGAGTTCAAAAGTGAAAGGGAACTTATAGAATCTTTAAAACAATTAATTTTACTGGAACAATAAATAATACATATTCCAGATGGTGTTGAACATATGTTTTGAGCTAGGAATACTTACAGACATTCTAAGAAGAATGAAAATAAGAGAAAAAAAGCAAGTTCACAGTCTTCCCACTGAAAAATACACGTGCAAACATATATTAATATATACTCTTACAGATATGAGCATGCATAAAAATAAACACAAACATCTATTTCAACTCATGAGGGTACACACAGAGACGCAAACAAAAAGAAATATTAACACAGAGACACAAAAAAGGTGAATGCACAGCAAAATTCAGAAATATCTGTATACAGAGGTTCAAAGATACAAGAAGATAAATGGGGAGGTACACATTGAGTTGAATATACAGAGTGTACAAACAATGACACACAGAGATACACAGATATGCACACACACACACACACACACGTATATATGTATGTGTGTGTGTGTGTGATTTACACATGCAGAGATACACAAATGCAGAGATTCACACGTACAGAAGCACATATAGAGATGGACACAAAAAAAGAGTATGAATGTACACATATACACACTTAAAGTACTAAGTTTCTAAGGTACACACACACACACACACACACAAAGATATCACATGCAGAGATCCATACACACATATATTTTCACACACACACACACATGAATATATGTACGTGTGTATGCACATACACACTCATACAGAGATATTAACACATATATACTACTCCCATTGGCAGATGCACAGATACACAGAGATGGACATACACATATGTGCACTGGTAATCACAAACTTATAAACTCAGAGACATATAAAAATACAATCAAGATCCATCCATTTGCCTGCAAACCTCATGATGTCATTGTTTTTCTCTGCTGAGTAGTATTCCATTGTGTATATGTACCACATTTTATTTATCCATTCTTCAGTTGAAGGGCATCTAGGTTGTTTCCATGTTCTGGCTATTACAAACAATGCTGCTATGAACATAGCTGAGCAAGTGCTCTTGTGGTATGATTGGGCATTCCTTGGGTATATGCCCAAGAGTGGTATAACTGGATCTTGGCGGAAATGGATTTCCAATTTTCTAAGAAAGCTCACCATATTGATTTCCAAAGTGGTTGTACAAACTTGCATTCCCACCAGCAGTGTAGGAGAGTTCCCCTAGCTCCACATCCTCTCCAGCATAAGGTGTCTTCAGTGTTTTTGATCTTAGCCATTCTGACAGGCGTAAGGTTTGCATTTCCCTAATAATTAGGGATGTTGAGCAATTGCTTAAATGTCTCTCAGCCATTTGAGTTTCCTCTGTTGAGAATTTCTCTGTTTAGTTCTATAGCCCATTTCTTCATTGGACTGTTGGGCATTTTGATGTCTAATTTCTTGAGTTCCTTATATATTCTGGATATCAGTCCTCTGTCAGATGTGGGGTTGGTGAAGACCTTTTCCCATTCTGGAGGCTGTCGCTTTGCCTTGTTGACTGTATCCTTTGCTCTACAAAAGCTTCTCAGTTTCAAGAGGTCCCATTGATTGATTGTTTCTCTCAGTGTCTGTGCTACTGGTGTTATATTTAGGAAGTGATCTCCTATGCCAGTGCTTTCAAGACTACTTCCTACTTTCTCTTCTAGCCGGTTCAGAGTAGCTGGATTTATGTTGAGGTCCTTGATCCACTTGGACTTAAGTTTTGTGCACGGTGATAGAAATGGATCTATTTGCAGCCTTCTACATGTTGATATCCAGTTATGCCAGCACCATTTGTTGAAGATGCTTTCTTTTTTACATTGTACACTTTTGGCTTCTTTGTCAAAAATTATATGTTCATAGGTGTGCGGATTAATGTCAGGGTCTTCTATTCGATTCCATTGGTCCACATGTCAGTTTTTATGCCAGTACCAAACTGTTTTTATTACTGTAGCTCTATAGTAGAACTTGAACTCAGGGATCGTGATGCCTCCAGAGGTTGTTTTATTGTACAGAATTCTTTTGGCTATCCTGGGTTTTTTGTTTTTCCATATGAAGTTTCCAGGTCTGTGAAGAATTATATTGGTATTTTGATGGGGATTGCATTGAATCTGTAGATTGCTTTCGGTAAAATTGCCAATTTTACTATGTTAGTCCTGCCTATCCATGAGCATGGGAGATCTTTCCATTTTCTGACATCTTCAATTCCTTTTTTCAGGGACTTAAAATTCTTGTCATACAGGTCCTTCACTTGCTCATTCATAGGAGGATACTAGATGTGGAACAAGGATGACCGGACTGCTACTCACATCACCAGGGAGGCTACCTGAAAAACAGGACCCCAAGAAAGACACGGGGATCACCCATTGATGGAGAAATGGATAAGATAAACAATCTGTACATGAGTGGGGGTAATGAAGGGCAAGGGTCAAGGGAAAGAGAGCTTGGGGGAGTGGGAGATCCCAGCTGGATCAACAACAGAGAGGGAGAACAAGGAATAGGAGACCATGGTAAATGAAGATCACATGAGAATAGGAAGAAGCAAAGTGCTAGAGAGGCCCACAGAAATCCACAAAGATACCCCCACAATAGACTGCTGGCAATGGTCAAGAGACAGCCCAAACTGACCTACTCTGGTGATGGGATGGCCAAACACCCTAACTGTCATGCTAGAAACCCCATCCAATGACTGAGGGATCTGGATGCAGAGATCCATGGCTAGGCCCCGGGTGGAGCTCCGGAGTCCAATTAGCGAGAAAGAGGAGGGTTTATATGACCAAGAATTGTTGAGATCAAGGTTGGATAAAGCACAGGGACAAATATCCAAACAAATGGAAACACCTGAACTATGAACCAATGGCTGAGGGGCCCCCAACTGGATCAGGCCCTCTGAATGGGTGAGACAGTTGATTGGCTTGATCTGTTTGGGAGGCATCCAGGCAGTGGGACTGGGTCCTGTTCTCATTGCATGAGTTGGCTGTTTGAAACCTGGGGCCTATGCAGGGTCACTTTGCTTGGCCTGGGAGGAGGGGACTGGACCTGCCTAGACTGAGTCTACCAGGTTGATGTCAGTCCTCAGGGGAGGCTTTGCCCTGGAGGAGGTGGGAATGAGGGGGAAGGGGAGGGGAGCAGGAGGCAGAAGAACAAAGGAATCCGTGGCTGATATGTAGAACTGAATTGTATTGTAAAATAAAATTTAAAAAAAAATACAATCAAATCTGCAGAGATAATATATGCATATAGGAGTTCCATACTATTTTTGTAAATGCACAAAAAATGTCATATTTCATTCAGTGAAAATATATTAGATGTGTAACTAATACAGATTCAGAATGACATAGTGTATCTAAATGTATTTGCCCAACAAACAAAAATCTCTACCTATTAGAACTAACAGAGTTAAGTTATTATGCATTGAAACAAAAGATTCACTAAAATTTTTTACTTATACATTCATAAAATTCCTAATATTGACTAAAATCTATTTCAATAGACATAAAATGACACCAAAAGTAATTTTTCAAAGAATTAAAGTTGATGTAAATTATTTCCATGGTTGATTAAAGCTTCCTATGGGTAAGACAAGATTTGCCAAATAATGTCACTGGACTGAAGTAAAAGAAACAGATAAAAGTCCCCACAGGATGAAGCTATGAAGCCCAAGGCAAAGGCATGAAGATTTCAAATGCTGAGTATAGTGACACCAGTCACAAACAATGTTCAACTTGTAATTGTGACATGGAATTTCAGGAAGACAGGAATTTTCTACAACAGCAAAAAAAAAAAAAAAATTCCCACATTATTTAAGGAGTCTACTTCATTTAGAGTAATACTAGAAAATAAAAGGAATAACAGAAAATCTCTTAGACAGTTTGTAAATGCAAGCATATCATAAATCATAGAGAATATCTTCTGGGGAAATTCAAAATCCATTATATTTTAATTTAGATTTACTTGAGAAAGATTTGATATATTTATGGGTAAAACATGATATTTTGCCACATGAGTATACTAAAAAATGGCAAAATCAAGCATACTCATTAGATTACCTAGTTGCCCCTCTGTAAAGAATATTATAAGACCAGGTAGGGTGCATGCAGACCTCCTCCACTCTCTCTGTTTGAACAGACCCAACCCTCAGGGTCACCTAACATTGTAATAGAACACCAGCTACAGCCTCCCCTCCCTGCTCTCTACCTCTTGTGGATCTCACAGACCATTTCCACTGGCATCACCCTGCCCATCACTGTGTCACAGCCTCCAACTGGGGCATATATTTCCTGCTCAACACCAGGTCATTCCTGCCAGAAGACAAGGTAGACTGCCTGAAGAACGTCTCCACTCTCTCTGTTTTCCCCAAACCCAACCTTCACAGTCAGCCTAGTGCTACAACAGACCATCTCTCCTGCTGGCTTCCCCTTCACCCAGCCTCCAACAGTAGCAAGCATTCTCTATGAGGACGCAAGCCAGGCAAGTCAGAAGACAGGCAACACACAGAAAATACTCTGCAAATCCACAGAGGAAACAGAAACTAAGGAACAAAACATTGGCCCGACAAAGACAAACCCAGAAATGCGCACCAAGACCTGTAATCAACCCAAACCCAGATGTTTAGACACCAGCATAAGAAAACAATAGCTTCCAGGACAATGTGCCTCCCTTAGATTCCAGCTGTCTTACCACAGCAAGCTCTGAGTGTCCCAAGAAAAAGACCTTGAAACAAACTGTATGAAGGTGGTAGAGGTCTTTAAAAATAAAAAGAATAAGCTCTTTAAAGAAACTCAGGAAAACACAAAGAAAGAATTGGAGGAAATGAATAAATCCCTTAAAGGAAGCTAGAAATACATAAACAAGTAGATTTAATAAATATATCCCTCAAAGAAAGCCATGAAAAAACAAAGGAAATAAATAAAATTGTTCACAACCCAAAAATGGAAATAGAAGCAATAATGAAAACAGAAACTGAGAGAATTCTGGAACTGAAAATTTACAAATGTGAACAAAAAATATAGAGATATGCCTCACCAACAGAATACAAGAGATGGAAGAAGAAATCTCAGGCATTGCAGATACAATAGAAGAAATAGACAAATCTGTCAAAAAATGTTAAATCTAAACAATTTCTGACACAAAACATACAGGAAATCTGGAACACTATGAAAAGACCAGAACCTACAAATAATAGTATAAGAGGAAGAAGAAGAATCAGAACTCGAAATCCAGAAAATATTTTCAATTGAAGAGAATTGTCCTAACCTAAAGAAGGAGACGCCAGTAGTCCAATCAGCATACAGAACACAAAATAAATTACACCAAAATAAGAAAGGCCTCTTTCCATATAGTAATCAAAACACTAACCATACAGAACAAAGAAGAAAGAATATTAATTGCTGCAAGGGAAAAAGACAAGTAACATATAATGGCAGACCTATGAAAATTACACCTAACTTCTCAATTAAGACTCTAAAAGCCAGAAGGGCCTAGACAGATGACTCTGTGAAACCACATGTGCCAGCACAGACTGCTATATGCAGAAAAACTTGCAGTGATCATAGATGAAGAAAATAAGATGTTTCATGATAAAGTAAAATTGAAGCAATATCTATCTACAAACCCAGCCCTAGAGAATGTTTAAGAAGGAAAACTCCATCCAAAGGAGGCTAACTACACTCATGAAAATATAAGAAATAAATAATCTCACACCAGCAAAATCAAAAGAAGGGAAGCACATACACACCACTACCATCACAAACAACAACATAATAACAGGAATCAACAGTCATTTTTCACTGATATCTCTCAATGTCAGTGGTCTCAGTTCCCCAATAAAAAGATACAGACTAACAGAATGGATGTGGCATACAAGAAAAACACATCAACATCAAAGATAGATATTACCTCATAGTAAAAGGTTGGAAAAGAACTTCCAAGCAAATAGGCATAAGAAGTAAGCTTGTGTAGCCATTTTAATACAGAACAAAATAGGCTTTGAACCAAGACAAATCAAAAGAGATGGAGAAAGATACTACCTATTCATCAAAGGAAAAATGGACAATAACGGCATTTCAATTGTTAACATCTATGCCCTAAATGCAAGGGCACCAACTGTTGTAATGGAAACACTACTATTAAATCATATATTGATCCCAATATACTGATATCGGGAGACTTCAATACTCTCACAAAATTGTACACATCATCCAGAAAAAAAAGAAAAAAAACTAAACAGAGAAATACTGGAGCTAACAGATACAATAAACCAAAAGAACATAACAAACATTAGAGAACATTTCACCCAAAGACCAAAGAATATTTCTCTTTCTCTGCATCTCATGGAACTTTCTCCAAAATTGGCCACATACTCAGACACAAAGCAAGCTTAAAAGATACAAGAAAATTTAAATAACTCCCTAAATTCTGTCAGACCAGCATGGATTAAAGCTGGATATCAACCAAAACAGAAACAACAGAAAGCTTACGAACTGGTGGAAATTTAACAACTCTATACTGAGTGAAAACTGGACCAAATCAGGAATAAAAGAAATTAAAACCTTTCTAGAATTCAGCGAAAATGAATACACAGTATATCCAAATTTAGGGGACACAATGAAAGCTGTGGTAAGATGCAAGTTCATAGTACAAAGAGCCTAAATTAAAAAAAGAAAGAAAGAAAGAAGCGGGAGAGATTTCATACTACCAACTGAATAGAACACCTGAAAGCTGTAGTACAAAAAGAAGTAATCATACCCAAGAGGAGTAGACAGCAAGAAATAATCAAACCGACAGCTGAAATCAATAAAATAAGAACAAAGAGAACAACACAAAGAATCAACAAAATAAAGTGCTGGTTTTTTGAGGAAAATGAACAAGATAGAAAATCCTTATCCTGGCTAAAAGGCAGAGGGGGGGGGAGAGGGAGAGAGAGAGAGAGAATCAAAAGAACATAATTTAAAAACCTGTACACTGAAAAATGGGAATGTCTAAAAGAAATGGGTAATTTTCTTGATAGGTACCATTTGCCAAAGTTAACCAAGATCTGATAAAAAATTTAAATAGACCCATAAGCACCACTAAAACTGAAGCAGTCATTTAAAAAGCCCAGGACTAGACAGTTTTGGTTGAGAATTCTATCAGATTTTCAAAGAAGAATTAAGGCAAACACTGACCAAATTATCCCATAAAGTAGAAACAGAAGGAACATTGACCATTTCATTTTTATGAGGAAATAATCACAAAATATACAACAAAGAGACTTACATAACAATTTCTCTCATAAAAATAGATGCAAAAATACTCAATAAAATACTAGCAAACCAAATTCAAGAATATAGTTGAAAGATTATCCACCATGATCCATTATACCTATCCCTCAGATGTAGTTGAACATACAAAAATAAGTGAATATAATCCACCATATAAATAAAATGAAAGAAAAAATTCACAAGATCATCTCATTGGATGCCAAAAACATGCCTTAAAATATCCAACACTGTTTCCTGGGGAGATTAGAAGTACAAGAGATATATGTGAACATATTAAGTAAATTCACAGCAAGCCCAGAGGCAATGCCAAATTAAAAGAAGAGAAACTCAAGACAATTCTAAGAAAATAGGAACAAGACAAAGTTGTCCATTCTCTCCATGTCTATTGAGTATAATACTTGAAGTTTTAGCTAGAGCAATAAGATAACCGAAGGAGGTCAAGGGGATACAAATTGGAAAGGAAGAAGTCAAAGTATCATTATTTACAGCTGGAAAAAAACTTCTACAGCTGATCAACATTTTTAGCCAAATAATTGTATACAAGTTTTACTCAAAAAAGTCAGTAGTCCTCAATAAAACAAATGACAAATGTACTGAGAAAGAAATCAGGAAAACAATGCTCTTTATAATAACTTCAAATAATAGAAACTATCTTTGGGTAAATCTATCCAAGGAAGTGTAAGACTTGGAAGACAAAAACTTTAAATCTTTGAAGAAAGAAATTGAAGAATATATCAGAAGGTAGAAAGATCTCCCCGGCTTATGAATCAGTAGTAATAACACAGTAAAAATAGCCATCCTACCAAAAGCAATCTACATATTCAATGTAATCCCCATCAAAATTCCAATACAATTCTTTGTAGACCTTTAAAGGACCATTCTCTGCTTCATATGGAAAAAGATAAAAAAAAAAAAAAAAAAAAAAAAAAAAAAAAAAAAAAAAAAACAGGATAGCTAAAACAATCTTGAACAATAAAAGAACTGCTGGAGTTATCTCTTTTCCTAATTTGGGGGGCGGGGCAGTGTGGAAACTTAGTACAATGGAAACTTCTGGAACTATGAAGGTGAGCCTAGTAATATTGAGTCTCACCTGGTCATCTTTTGTAGCCAGGCAAGGCTTCCACTGGTGGGACTGGGTTGTATTCGTTGAGTTTTTGGCCAAGGGGGTCACATGATGATCCCCAAGCAACCCTAGCTGATGCTCGGACAGAGAGTTGCTCTCTGTAAACCGACATCAGGGTGTCATTGCTGAGGACAGCATCCACTCAGCTTGTCGAATGTGGAATGTTGAGCTTGTGCCTTTATGGAGCCTTCACCCCTACAGTGTTGTCTCTTTGGTGTGAGAAGGTACTCTGCAGGCTACTGAAAGAGAAACGTAGACTCCAACCCAACCACAAAACTTTTGACCAACAATCTCCCTAGCCTGCAAAATATGCTGGGGAATTGGTGGCACAGAATTTGTGGGAGTGGCTTCCAATGTCTGATTTAACATGAGGCCCACTCCATGACAGGAGCTCATGCCAAATAGTGCTTGGATGGCCAAGAACCAGAAACTTGATAGCCCAGAGACCTAGGACCTGTGCCTTGTCCATTTATTATCAGAGAGGTTTCCTTTGGCAGCAAATGAGAACGATGCAGAGACCCACAGCCAGACATTATGCAGAGAGAATGTAAATTGGAGGTCTCCATTGGGTTCCTCCCCTTGTAGCTTGGGAATCAAGCAAAAGAGGGGGAAGATTTCTAGGAGTCAGAAGGGATGAAGGACACCAGGAAAACATGGAAATGGGGAGGGGAGTGGATCAGAGGGAGAGGAGAGGTTGCGGGTAGCTGGAAGAATGGATGGAATTGAAACTGTCGTCAGGATGTATAGTATGAGAGAAAAATCTTTTTCAATAAATAAATAAATATAAAAGAATGTTGTAATTCTACTATTTTAGCAATATTGAAATCAAAAATAATCATAAGCTTTAACTACTTGTGGTTCAGTAAGATAGTTATCTCAGGAATTAAGATACTTACCTCCAAGCTTGAGATCCCTGGGACATTCATGATAGGACAGAATCCTCTGACCTTCACATGTGTCACGTGTTTCCCATATCATATGTGGACATACACACACACAGAGAGAGAGAGAGAGAGAGAGAGAGAGAGAGAGAGAGAGAGAGAGAGAGAGAGAGAGAGAGAGAGAGAGAGACAGAGGGAAGGAGGGAGAGAGAGAGAGAGGGAGGCAGGGAGAGAGAGAGAGAGGGAGGCAGGGAGAGAGAGAGAGAGAGAGAGAGGGAGAGAGAGAGGGAGAGAGATGAATGAATAAGTACAAAATTTAAAACTTTAAAGACAAAATCAAACACAACAGCATGGCCCCACTGTGCAGAAGTCTGAAACCTACTGTTCCATATAAGTGAAAACTTGTATCCTTTCCTGACTTTGTGTCTCTGAAACTTCTCAGAACCATCAATATATTTTCCTTCTTTGAATCTGAATTTTTTAGATTCAATGTGAGAATCAAATTACATAATATTTCTCCTTGTGTGTCTAACCTATTGCCATGACTTCCTTTTCGTGTTTGTCTGGTTTGGGATTATAATTTTTTAAACTTCCTTGTTATTTATTCTTTGTGTCTTTCATATCATGCATTTCAATCCTATTCATTTCCTATCCCTTCATATCCACCCCTCTGCCCTTGTAACCTCCCTACCAAAATAAAATTTAAGAGAAAAAAAGGAAAAATCTCATCATGGAAGCTGTACTGTGGCAGAGTGAGTCATACAGTAAGTCCTTTTATCCATATATTTTTTAATGTGTAAGTATTCACTGTAAAGAGTCATTGGGCTGGTTCAAAGCCTCTAGTTTTGCACACTATCAATGCCATGCCCTCACTAGGATTTCTGTTGAATATCCTGTTGTTGCCCTGTGTTATAGACATCCTGCAGCTTTGAGTCTACAGGATCTGCCCCTTCACATACTCCAGCAGTTCATAGATGGGGTGGATGTTGGGGTGGGTCAACTCATAACCTTGGATCTATCTGGGCCTAGGTAGCTGCAGGGTTGGTCAGTCCACCAGATCTCACCTTTCCTCACCACCAGAGTGAGCTCTCAAGCATAGTACAAATTGTTAGAAGGTCTTATTAATAAAAACAAACTTGATGCCAGTTATTGATGTGAATGCTGGAAGATCAGAGAAGTAGAACAAGCCATCTCTCTCCCATATGTAGAGGGTCTAGTCCAATCCCATGCAGGTTCCACAACTGTCAGTCTAATGTTTGAGAGTTCCTATGAGCTTGGTTCAATTGTCTCTGTAGATTTCCACATCATGATCTTGATTTCCCTTGCTCATATAATCCCTCTTCTCTTTCTGCAAATGGATTCCCAGAGCTCAGCCTGGTACTTGGTTGTGGCTCTCTAAATCTACTTCCGTCAGATACTAATGCCTTCCATCCCCAGATAGCTCATGGAGTTCTCCTCTGTTTCTCCTTCCCAAGGTTATCTGTATGTCCCTGTTAGGGTCTTCTTTATTTCCTAACTTCTATGGAGCTGTAGGTTGTAGTCTGCTTATCCTTTGCTTCATATCTAGTATTCACTTATGAATGAGTACATACCATGATTTTTTTTTCTGAGTCTGGGTTATCTCACTCAGGATGATGTTGGTGGGAGTGTCACTTTGAAAATCAGTATGGCAGCTTCTCAGAAATTTGGGAATCAATTTACCTTAAGGCCCAATGATGCCACTCTTGGGCATATACCCAAGGGATGCTCAATCATACAAGGACACTTATTCAACTATGTTACTAGAAACATTATTTATAATAGCTAGAACCTGGAAGCAACCTAGATGACCCTTAATTGAAGAACAGATAAAGAAAATGTGGTACATATACACAATGGAGTATTACTCAACTGTAAAAGACAATGACATCGTGAAATGTGTAGGCAAATGGATGGAACTAGATTTTACTTTAACAAAGATGCTTAGGTTTAGAGAAGGAGAGAACCACACTCCAACTCCAAACCCTGCCTTAATTTTCAATTGAACTGGGACTAAAAAAGACTGCTTTATATGTCTGTGGAGAACAGCAGAAACAAATATTTGGGAAGATTTATGAAATTTTATCCTATTAGAAATGTGATATACAAATAGATCAGTTTATTCTTTTTCTTGGAATATTTTTTCTGGATGATTTATTCTTTTTCTTCTGATGTCTCATTTGTCCAGTGATTTCAGGTCTTTTAGCTGGATGCCTTTATTCTCCTGAAAAGACAAAAACAAAACCCTTTCCAAACACTAATTTTGGGGAAGTTCCCTTTTGGCAAGTTATGTTTCATCAAATGGGAAGCATTTCTTAGTCATATGTTAGTTCAGGTTGGATGGTCATGCTGTTTGATGAACTACCACCTCTTCTAATCAAGAGGTTTCTCTTGTTCAATTCTAATCCTTATCGATTTTGATTCATGGTTTCCTTTAAAATATTGTCTTATTTTCTATAGCTGTTCTATCATCCAGACCAGTATGGATTTTTTATAACACACATTACATTCTTTAATTGCTCTGGGAAGGAGTTTCCTCCATGATGACAGGAAATGGCTGAACAGAATTTGACATGAGGCCCTGTGAGAGGCCCCTCAAAGCATTTCCCGATGGCAAAGGGTTACCTTCACTGTCCCTTGTTGATCTACATTCACTAGTCCAATACCTGCCTTTGCCAAACCTTCTGCATAATCCAGAAGGGAGGGGCCTTCTTTTCGGATTATTCTTAAGTAAAATTTGGTTCTAGGAACACCCTCTTTGTAATTACTTTTTAGGTGAGCTTGTTTACTGCAATTGAAACACTTGACATTTTGAATTTTCTTTAAACCTCTGAAAATCACCTTTCCTATCCAAGCATCATCATGGTTATGAGATTCAATATTGATTATATCTCAGATCCACACCTCCAAGGGTGCTGATCTTGCCTTTAATGACCTAATTACTTTTTTGCATCATGCATTAGTATTTTCAAAAGTGAGAGATTCAATTATTATTTTCCTAGCTTCTGAATTTGGTATCATTTTATTTACTGCTGAAGTCAATTTCTGTAAGAAATCAGTGAAGGTTTCTTATGGGCCCTGTATAACTTTAGTAAAAGACATAGTTTTCTTTCCTACTTCTTCTTTTTTTTTTTTTTTTTTTTTTTGGTTTTTCGAGACAGGGTTTCTCTGTGTAGCTTTGCGCCTTTCCTGGAACTCGCTTTGGAGACCAGGCTGGCCTCAAACTCATAGAGATCCGCCTGGCTCTGCCTCCCAAGTGCTGGGATTAAAGGCGTGCACCACCACCACCCGGCCTCTTTTCTACTTCTTCAATTCTGTCCCAAGCATTCAAGGTTGCTACACAGCATAAAGCCACAGTGTGGTCATCATATAGAGATTGCCTTTCTACTTTAGCATAATCTCCCACTCCAAGAAGTTGGTCTTGGAAGATTTCAATACCTCTAGCCCTACTTTGTTGTTCAGTGGTCCTAGCTTCATTTTTCCACCAGGTCCTCCACTGTAATTGAGGACCAGGCTCCAAGACTGCTGTAACCAAGTCTCTCCAGTCTTGAGGGATAATTTTATCACAAGTTAACCAAGAGTTTAACATCTGCTTCATGAAAGGTAAATTCATGCCAAATGAAATTATCCCTTCCTTGAATCTCCTTGAATCTAACATTTCCATGGGAGTCCATTCAGCTGTTACACAGCTTTGAGGATATGTATCATTTGGCAATTCCTGTAAGTTTACTGGATAAATTAAGTTTGGCTGTTTGAAAACCTTAAACGTGTTCCTCTTTAACCTTGTAATGTAACATTGAGATTGGTTTCTCCTTTAAATTCCTCTGTGTAGGTCTGAATATCTCTAGGATCTATTTTAAAAAGTTTTTCTAAAATTTGTATCTTAGCACTCATATTAACCAACATTTTAGTGATAAAATAAAAAATGATAAAACAATAATGTTTATGATTGACAATACATAAATCTCATCTAAATTAGTTATCCTCTCATTTAATTGTTCCATTTTCAAACTGTCCAGTGTATTATCATACAGAGACCTAACTCCCTCCATTGTAATAGTGTTCTTCATTTTTTAATGTGGGAAAAACTCTCTCTTCTAACTAATTCCTCCCTTTAAGAATTCCAAATTGTCTCACCAAATCTGCCAATGATGACTATTCAGATGACAGCAAAGTGTTGGTCTGACTGCTTCTGTGTAGAACAGTAAAAGCCTGAGTGATTTTCAAGACAGCTACATAGTGTGACAGCAGCCCAAGGAGGGGGGCCAGGAAAATCTCACAGCCCACCAGGAGAGAAGAAGCCAAAAAGCCAGCAGTCTGCATGGAGAAATGTGCAAAAGCTGTTAACTACTGAAGTTTTTGGAACCCAAAAGCCTATGGAGTTTGTTGCAGATAGGCTGCAACAGAAAAATCCCAGTTCGCTCAAAGGCAAGAAAAAGAAAGGAAAACCTTAAGCAGCAGGGTAGCAACAGGCAGGAGGCTTTTTCCTGAATCTGTGACCCACAAGTTGGATGACAGATGTAGCATGAATTCTAATTGATCTTAATAATAAAAACCCAGAGTCAGATACCAAGGGTGAAAGCCGAAAGATCAGAGAAGACAAAGTAGCAAACCACAGCCATTTCTTCCCTCGCCAACTCCTCCGTCTGAACGGAGGTAAGCTCCTGTCTCCTTCAGCCTTACATTCCTTCCTCCACCCAGCTATATCACTTCCTTTCTCCACCTCCCTAGTGCCGAATTAAAGGTATGTGCCACCACTACCTGGCCTCTATGGTTAACTAGTGATTATCTCTGAGCTCTTATCTCCAGGCAAGCTTTATTTGTTAGAACACAAGCAACATATCACCATAGTGTGGCATCTGGTACTACTAGGAGACATAGTTTCTAGGCAAATTCCCTGATCCTTTGGCTCTTTCAATCTTTCTGCTCTCTTTTCCATAATGTTCCCTGTGCCTTGTGGGAAGTTTTCTTCTTCCCACAGATAACATTTGTGGGAGTGTTTTCTCTATGTATCTATAGGAATGGGTTCTACATACATTTTGATTGGTTGTGGGTTTCTGTAATGGTTTCTATTTGTTGCAAAAAGAAGTTTCCTTAGTGAGGGGTGAAGACTACACTTCTTTGTAGACATAAGGACAAACATTTATAGATTGTTGTTGAAGATTACACTGGTTTAATAAATCAGAGGATGTAGATTCTCCTCTAATAACCATGATTTCACTAGCACTAAGTAGTTACCATTTTTTGCAGTATCAGGCATAACCTTTCTCTCGTTGAATGGTCTTAAGTACAATTAGAGAGCCATAGATTACCACCAAGGTGCCACTACTGTACACTTGGGGTCATTGTGCCATGCTGGTCCTTGATGTGGTTTTATAGGAGTCTTAGCTGGATAAAGCCAATGGTTACTTCCCTCCATTGGAAGCTTGCCTAGCACCTTCTGGAAAGCTAGTTTTTAGGGAGGAAACATTTAGGTCAATTACAGGTCTCTGGGCCCTGTTTCTAAAATGTGTAGCATCTTCGGCAACAGGGACTAACTTTATACCTGTGAGGTGGGTATTTCTCAAGAGAAACAGCAACAGGCTGTTTGTTTTGGGAATCTTTGGACACCACTGCCAACAACTCAAAAGAGGACTCCTCATGTCTGGTATTGAGAGTCATGTTAGGTGGCCTCGGTTCTTAGAGCACCACCAGCCCAGACGAGCAACGGTCATTATGCATCTATATTTATATGCAGAGTTATGTGTATTATAGCTTTTTGGTACATTGTTAATTGTGTGATTCCTTGTGGTTTTTTCATACATTTTATTGTCATTTTGGGGGGGATGCCAGCTAGGTGATTGGCTCCCACATTTTAACCCAGGGTATTCTTGAAGAGTGAAGGATAGGAGATTTAGATAGATGGAGAGAGGGGAGAGAGACAGAAACACAGGATAGCCTCAGGAGGGCATGGATCCTTATTCACCAGCCCCTTCTGTCTCTTCTAACAGGCTATTTATGGAAATGTCAAGGGGTGGAGTAAAAGACCTCCCCCCAGCACAGCCAAGTATAAATACTTTCCAGTCACCTACTAACCATGCATGTGGTCAAGCAATCCTCTAATGCAGCTCTGCTGGGTAAAACAAGCTCAGATATCACTAGGAAACCTTTGTGGGCCTCCACAATGTTTCCTACTTGCTCATTCTTTTATATTCACCCCCCTCCTTTTCCTAAGGATCACCACATTTTCCAATTGCTCTGATCAGATCACTTTTTGTGATGATATTATATTTGTGCTGAAATGTGGTGATATTTTATTTGTGCTTTAATAAATAAAATTTGCCCGGAGATCAGAGGAAATAGCAAGCCATTTTAAGTAAACAAAGAAGTCAGGCAGCAGTAGCACATGCCCTTAATCCTATCAGGCAGGGTCTTTGTGTGTTCAAGGCCACACTAGGAAACAGAGCCAAGTGTGGTGACACATGCCTTTAATCCCAGTACCAACCATAGAGTTCTGGAGGCCTGTATAGATAGGAAGTGACAGAGCTGGCCAAAAAGAGAAAGTAACATAGCTAGACACAGAGCCAATCAGATGGCAGAACAGTAAGGCATATAAGCATGGGTAAACAGGAAATCACTCAATTGGAAGCTACAGAGTTGGTGAGGTAAGTTTGGCTGGTGGCTTTCCCTATTTCCCTGATCTTTCTAAGGCTTTTACCCCTATATTTGGCTCTATGTTTTTTTTTTATTTAATGAGACCATTTAGAAATTTGTCTACAATTGGGTTCCAATGAACATGGCAAGAATTCATTAAAAAACTGCTTGTGGGCTTACAGGACCTTGTCTCAGGCCCAGTTGCAAGGCTCAGGCCAGAGAAGGTGGCTGGAGTCTCTTTGGTGTTCTTTCTCCTGGTGGATAGGGTGTTCTCTATCTCTGGATTCCCATCTCAGACTGCCACCACACTAGGTAGCTGCTTTGAAATTCCCTTGGACTTCTACTGTTCTACGCAGTCGACAGACTTGGTAAGTCAATTAAGATATCTTAAAGGGTGAAATTAGTTAGAGGAGAATTTTTTCCCACGTTAAAAAAATGGGAAACATTTTTACCATGTAAGGAATTTGTTCTCTGTTTGATAACACATTAGGTAGTCTGAAAATGGAACAATTAAATGAGAGAATAATTAATACTGATGGGATGTACGTAATATCAATTATTCATATTATTTGTTTGATCATTTTTATTTTAGTGTTATAAACATTGGTCAATTTAAGTGCCAAGATAAAAGCTTTAGAAAAACCTGTTAAAATGAATTATAGAGAAATTCAGACCCAGATAGAAGAATTTAAAGGTGAAATTATATCAGAATTGAATTATACAGTTAGAGAGAGACAGCCTGTTTTCAAACAACCAAACTTAATCTATCCAGTAGCCTTACAGGAACTAGCTGCTCAAGGGTGTGTAAAAGCTAATTGGACTCCAGTGGAAAAGTTAGATTTAATGCAGTTTAAAGAAGCTATAGTATCATATGGCATGTGTTCTACATTTGTAAAGCAGATGTTAAACTTGTGGTCAACTTGTAATAGAGTTATCCCTCAGTACTGGAAAGAATTAATTACAGCTGTGTTAGAGGCCAGAGCACAATTACAGTGGAAAACTAGGTTTAAAGAGGAAGCTAAAATATAGAACAACAAAGTAGGACTACAGATGTAGAAATTTCCCAGGATCAGCTTCTTGGAGAAAGCGATTATGCTGATATACAAAGACAATGTTTATATGGTAACCAAACCTTAATTCTACACCACATGGCAGCCATGAATGCATCAGACAGAATTAAGGAAGCAGGGAAGAAAATTGAATCATTTATGAAAGTTATACAAGGCCCAAAAGAATCCTTCATGGATTTCTTACATAGACTGTCTTCAGCAGTAAATAGAATGATACCAAATTCAGAAGCTAGACAGATAATAATTGAATCCTTAACTTTTGAGAATGCTGATGCAGGATGCAAAAGAATAATCAGGACATTAAAAGCAAGATCAGCACCCTTGGTGGATTGAATCAGGGACACAATTAATACTGAGTCTCATGACCATGATATGTGCATAGGAGAGGTAATATCAAAAGCTTTGAGGAAAAATTATGTCAGATGTTTTAGTTGCAGTAAACAAGGTAATTTGAAAAGGGAGTGTAAACAGGGCATTCCTAGAAAGAATGTTTATTCAAGGAACAATGGCACCAGAATGCCCCTCCCTTCTAGATTATGTAGAAGACATGGTAAAGGTAAACATTGGACCAATGAATGTAGATCAACAACTGACAGACAAGGTAATCCTCTGTCTTTGCAATTGGGAAACTCCCAGAGGGACCTCACACAGGCCTCCATGGCAAATTCAGTTCAGACTTTTCCTGCCATTGTAGAAGAAACCATTCTCAGAGCAATTAAATAACCAAATGTCTATTGGAATAAACCAGGCTGCTCAGAGTGATAGAACAGCTGTAGCAGAGAGAACAGGAAATTCAGCAGAATCCATAAAGCAATTTTTTGGCAAACTTCTATAAATGAACAAAGACCAAAATTAAAATTATGAATAAATGATGTTCTCTTGGAAGGTTTGGTAGAAACAGGTGCTGATCTCACAATAATTGCACCAGAATTTTGACATCCCAATTGGTCTCTTCAGGAGGTAAATGTTCAGCTGTTAGGGACTGGAACATTATCTCCAGTGAAACAGAGTGCAAGATGGCTCGAATGTATAGGTCCAGAAGGACAGAAAGGAAAATTAAAGCCATATGTGGCTAATATAGCTATGAACTTATTGGCGCAGTAATCTATTACAATAATGGAATACTTAGATTAACATCCCTCTGACCTCAGAAACAAACCATAAACTAACACATGTTTCTGAGAGAAATATTAGGAGATATTATTATAAAGAACAGTCACCAGCCATCCAAATTGTACAAGAAAGGGGCACTGTATAATTGTCATTGTTTAGCATGGTTGGTTACAAGTCGTTATTGTTAATGGTCAAAAAAGAAACTAAACAAAGGAAATTTGATTTAAGGTTCTTTTTTGAAAAAAAAGTTAAAAAGAGGCTACAAATAAGAGGTAGATTATTGAATCTACTTTTAAAAAGCAACTACTAGTTTTA
This sequence comes from Peromyscus eremicus, assembly GCF_949786415.1. Classification (NCBI taxonomy): domain Eukaryota; kingdom Metazoa; phylum Chordata; class Mammalia; order Rodentia; family Cricetidae; genus Peromyscus; species Peromyscus eremicus. Next base: position 2,830,597 of record NC_081424.1, on the reverse strand, counting down.
AATATTTTACATTGGATATGATCTCTGTATATTATATACAAATTATATATATATGTACGAATTTGAGATTGATTTTGTTAGAAAATGCTGAATGTGTATTTCTAATCTTGTTCCAGATATCGTACCTATAAAGTTCATTTAACAATGTAATGTAATTTACTAATCCTTGAATGTTATTATTACCAACTATTAAGATATAAAGAAATGAAAGTTAGTAGTTAGCCATTACAATCAAACTTGTAGTCACACTAGATAAGTTTTCAAGGTCAAGCAGAGTTATATTTTAGATAGACAGGTCATCTTCATATTTTTCAGAGACCTACAAAATATGGCATTTAAAATGTTTTAATAACTTAGATTTTTTTTTTATTTTTTATGACTATGAAACATGTCTGCCCCTGGTAGTACCAATCTACTTCAGAGAAGATATAGGCATTGAAGAAACTGCATATGGAGTTAACTTTTACTGTGGCAAAAGTAGAGCTACTGGGCAAGAAAATGCCCTTGAATCCACTGCTGACAGTATGCTAGCCAAAATAGACAAGCAGGACACAAAACGAAGAACTACCGATCCTTGCCTAGACAAGACTGGTTGCAGCTTTAGCAACAGGCATCCTCTGAGGCCAGGACAATATTGCACCATTGCTGAAGTGGCTTTGCAGTCTGGAAAAGGTGCAGTGCCCCTTTCTTCAATGGCAGTGGACCGATGGCTTCTGGTGTGCAGTGGAACAGTAGTTGAAACAGTTATTCTTGAAGGAGTAACTAGGCTGACAGTTTAACCTCTCAGTGGTAGACTGGCATTTCATAAAGAAGATGAAGCCATCCACAAGCCAAGAAAAATGGGAAGCTGAATTCCAAATCATCAGCAAATTCCAGAATTTAAAATCCTGAATCATGATAGGACACTGGCAGAATTCAAGTTTTTCTGCTTCAGAGAATATTTGCACTGAAAGTGAGGTTGAGCTGTAGGTCTTGCATACATCCTGCTTCACAAATGAGTCTGACAGATATGCTAAGCCTGTAGCCTGAAGATGATGCCCCAACATTACAGAGAAACCTCAGATGGCTGTCCAGGAAGCTGTTTCTGTTATAATTCATTTTTTAGAAGTCTCTTGTTTGCACTTCCTGTTTTGCTAGGTAATATTATTTCCTTCTTGGGTCTCTGAGGGAGTAGATTAGATGGTTGTAGTAACAATTTTCCTTGTTAAGAAACTCAGAAAAGAAACTCACTGAGGAAATGTATAGTGTATAAGTTTAAAAGACATTATAAGATAGTTTTCTGTTGGTAATACAAAAGAGGATAGAAAGTAAATTAGGTAAATTTTGGACTCACCAAAACAGGATAGAAATTGGAATATTTTCTCTGAATTTGTCCAATGCAAATGGACTAGACATTGTTGATGTGTTTATATAAATCCATATCTATAAGTCCATTTACTCCTAAGGACCCTGACTAATAAACAGGGTGATACTGGAAATTGCTCAAACATGTGCAATGAGAACAGAGACTGATGAAAAAGGAAACTTAAAGATTCACACATTACAGTATGAAACACTGAGGAAGGTGAATAAAAGGATAAGTAGTGAGTATTAGATAACCAACATTAGACAACAGTTATGAGGAGTGTGTGGCTTTCAATGAGAAATGGCTGCCATCAGATCATAAATTTGAACAGTTGGTTGCTATTGGTGGTACTATTTGGGGAGGCTTAGGAGGTACAGCCTTGCTCTGGGAAGTATATCCCTGGGGACAGGCTTTGAGAACTTAATGTCTCAGTCTATCCCACATTCACTCTCTGCCTTGTATTTTTGGTTGAATATGTGATCTTTCAGCTTTCTTCTCTGGCTGCCATGCCTGCCTATGGCCAGGCCTCCCAGTAAAGTTAGATTCTTATCTGAAAATGTAAGTGGAAATAAACTCTTCCTTCTATAAGTTCTCATGATCATTTTATTAGTTATAGTTTATATTGCTGCCATAAAACACTATGACCAAGGCAATGAATAGTTGGTTTGAGTTTAGGTACCAGAGGTATAAGACTCCATCATAGCGGGGAACCATGACAATAGGCAGCAGTTATGATGGAAGGAACAGCTGAGAGCTCACATCTTGAACTAGAAGCAAGAATCAGATAGACTGCAAACTGGGAATGTTACATGATGTTCAAACCTCAAAAATCTATCCCACTGACATATTTCTTCTAGCAAGGCCACACTTCCTAAACCTGCCAAAACAATGCTACTAACTGGAGACCAAATATTCAAACATCTGAGCCTATGAAGAATATATTGTCATTCAAAGCACCACAATCATGGTATTTTATCAAATCAACCAAAAAGTACCAATACAAGAAAAGGAGAGACAGGTTTGTGTGCCAATAATGGCAGTTGACCTGCCTCTCTGTTCTTCCAAAGTTTTCTGTTTTCCAAAATGATACTAATGAAAGGCACTATATTTTTATATCTTCTATATTTTTGTCCATTTCTGTATTTTGTTTCTAATGCAATTAACTATATAAGACCAATTTTTAAATTGCAATAGCTTCTAGGAATGTGTCCACCTAGCAGGACACTTCAGAAGACCAAATGTGCCTATGTAGAACCACAAGGTAATCATACAAATGGAAAAAATCACAGCTTGGTATGATTAACAACACTTAAGATACCTTCAATACCAAAGGGTAGTAATGCTGGCCAAGTGACTAACAGCTAGCACACAATTAACTCCAGTTACGAACCATGCTAGAGTCTAAGATACACAGAGTGATGCTTCAAATGCTACTAACTGGATGTGCAGTGAATAATGCATGATTAGCTCACTGGTTACATCAACTTTTTTCCATTTTCTGCCTTTCTCCTATAAAAAACCATCAACAAAGGAGTTCAAGGGAATTTTTTCTCTCTTGGAAAATGGTTTCTCACTTTTTAATTTCTGACTTTTCTATAATTCTTATCATTAAAAGTTGCTTTTGATTTGCATACTCCAACAGAAGTTGCATGCTTATTTTTCACTGACAGAAAAAACAAACTCTGTGATAGTATCTGAGGTTGCCCTTTGGTGATCATTAAGTGTCTGGCACCTTAGACTCCAAGGCAAGAGCAATTAGGCCAAGCAAAGTAATATCCTCCTCCAAAATTCTGCAACAGTACGAAGTTATGATTATGCAAGAGCAGAATGTAAAGAAATAATGAGTGACATATCTAACAAATATTTAAGAAGACACCAGGATTAAATCCTAAAGAATCCTGTCAATTTTGTTAGATGTTCACTTTACTTTCATGTTCCAAAACATGAACAGTAGGATAAGAATTCACGAGGCTTGCACTCAGTCTGCTGTCATTTGTCATAAAGAGAAAAAGCAATACATAGAAATCAGTTAGGTTACAGTTACAGAAGTCTGGCTTAATAAACTCATTGATTCAATACTTTCCATGAGTTTCATCAAAGGAGGAGGGACTTTAGTATATAGTGATCGTGGTTCACACAAACTGGGTATTTCATTGCAAACATTTTCTTTTCATTTATAGAAAGTATCTTTTTTCTCACATAATATATCCTAATTATAATTTCCCCTCCCTCTACTCCTTCTAGTTCTACATCTTCTTGCTGGATCCTCAAATCTGGATCCTCAAATCTTTCTGTCTCTCACTAGAAAACAAATAAGCTTCTAATGGATAATAAAACAAAAACAAAACTAATGTATGAGAATAGGACCAAAAAGAAAAAACAAAACAACAACAAAAAAAAACCTCAACCAAACAGACCAAAAGCAAAGGAAATGAGCCCAATAAAATGCAAAAGAAACAGATATAGGTGCCAAGACCTCTAGTTCACACACTCTGGATTCCCATTACAAATATAAAATGGAAGGCATAAAATATATGCAAAGATCCTGTAGGGTAAAAAGAGAAAATACACATAAATAAAATGAACTAAAAGAAAAATAAATATAAAAATAAATAACATAACTGAGAAAAAGAAAGCTACGACATGACATTATCATCCAAGGAATGCCCAAAGAAGCCACTGACTTTGTTTTCTGTTGACCATCTACTGCTCAGCATGCAGCCTACCCTTAAGAATTATTTGTTTCCCCACTGAGTCATTTGCAAGTGGTTTTGAATTCTAGATAGCTCCTGGGATAGGAATGGAGGTATTTGTCCACCTCTCCTTTCAATTCTAGGACCTCATCTGGTGCAAACACATGCAAGCTCTGTGCATGCTGCCACAGTATCTGTGAATTCACATGAGGTTTGATCATGTTGATTTAGAGGGCCTGGTTTTCTTATTATCCTCCATCTCCTCTGGGTCTTACACTTTTCCCACTGCATCTTCTCTGGGATTTCCTGAGCCCTGAAGAGAGAAATGTGATGGAGACATCCCTTTAAGCTTGAGTGTTCCATGGTCTCTTTCTTTGCATAATGTCCCACTGTGAGTCTCTGTATGTGTTCCTATCTGCTTCAAGAAGAAGATTCTCTGATGATGTCTAAGGATGACATGATCTATTAATATAGCAGAATGTCCTCAGGGGTCACTTATTGCTACATTATTATTAATTTCCTTAGAACAGTGTTATTTGATTTTATCCTACATACCAGGGCTATCTAGTATCTGGTTCTTGCTTACCACAGAAGTGTCAGAAACTGATTTTATACTGTATAGTGTGCTTTAAGTCAATCAGACATTGGTTACTACCACAAGCTTTGTGTCATCATTGCACTAGCATATTCTGCAGGCAAGAAATCATTGTAGATCACTGGGGTTGGGGCTAGATTGGCATATGCTTTGGTTGTGTGAGAGGTCCTTCCTGTACAAAAGACACTAACACCTGTGGATGTAGGATCTATGTAGGCACTAGCTCAGCTTGTCAATGTTCAACGTGTTACTTAAGTGTTGTTTTTACTAATGAGGCCTTGCTGTTAGTTTGTGGTGAGCAACCTATAATCTTGGAACACCCTGAGTTGTTTAGGACTCCCATAGGAACTATTCAGTCAACAACTCAGATATAACCAAATCCCAGTACAGGAAGCTTCATTTGGTAACAAGAAATGGCTAGCTGGTGCTCAGTCTTCCCCTTTATTTGGCTATTTCTTTTAGATTGCCTCAGTACATGTATATATTCTAGGAAGCTTCTACTGTATTAGGTTTTCTTATTAGCCCTCTAATGGCCCTTCATTTTAGCTGTCTCTCCACATCTACCCTATCTCATCCTCTATTTTCCTTCCCCCAGTTTCTTGATTCTTCCATTCCAGTCCCCCCATCTGTCAATAACTACCTATTTTATTCCTTTTTCTTAGGGTGATCAATCTGTCTCCTTACCCTGAGTCCCTTACTTTATACTACATTTTGTAGTTCTATGGATCACATCTTTGTTATTATTGACTTAATAGCTAATATCCACATATAAGTGAATACAAGCCATATTTGTTTTTCTGGGTCATTAACTCATTCAGGATAACTTTTTTTTAAGTTCCATCCACTTAACTGTGCTTTTCATGATTTCATTTTTTAATGGCTAAATAATAACCAATTGTGCAAATGTACAATTTTTTTCATCCGTTCTTTTGTTGACAGACATCTATGCTGCTTCCAATTCCTGTCTATTCTGAAGAGAGCAGTAATTAACAAGGTTAAGAAGGTGTCTCTATGAGAGAATTAAGTGTTCTTTGGGTATAAGACCAAGATTGGAATAGCTGGATCTCGAGGTAGCTCCAATCTCATCTCCCTAAAGAACTGCCACACTGATAGTGGCTGTACAATTTTCAATTATACCAGCAATAGAGGAATATTTCTCTTATTCTACATTCTAGCCAGAATGAGCTGTCACTTGCATTACTGATCTTAGACATTCTGACAGGAGTAAACATTTCTTTAAGTGTTTCTCAGCCATTTGAGTTTTCTCTATTGAGAATTTCCTGTTTATATCTATATGTACCCCATGTTTAAAATTGTGTTAGTTGTTTTCCTGATAGCTAGTGTTTAAAGTCCTTTATATATAGTGGATATTAGCCCTCTGTTGGATAAGAAGTTGGTAAAACTGTTTTCCCATCTTATGAGTGGGGTGTCCTTTGGCATGCAGAAGCTTTTCAGTTCAATGAGGTACTATTTATTAATTATTGATCTTAGTAACTATGCTAACAGTGTTCTGTTCAGAAAGGCTCCACCTGTGCCAATAAGGTTGAAACTATCCTATTCTATCTTCCATCGGGTTCAGGATATCTGATTTAAGTTGATGTCTTTGATCTATTTGCTGTTGAATTTTCTGCAGGGTTACAAGTATTGAAGTATTTGGATTCTTCTGCACATAACAGCTCAGTTTGACCAGCACCATTTGTTGAAGTTTTTTTTTTTTTCAGTATGTATTCCTGGCTTCTTTACCAAAATTCAGGTGTCCATTGGTATATGGATTTATGTGTATATCTTTGGTTTAATTCAGTTGGTCAATGTGTCTGCTTTGGTGCCAATTCCATGCTGTTATTACTAGAGCTCTGTAGTAGAATTTAAAGCTCCTAATGGTGATACCTCCAGCAATTTTATTATTATTCAGGGTAATTTTAGCTAGTCTAGGATTTTGTATTCTCCTATGAAAGAAGAAAATTGTCCTTTTTATGCCTATGAAGACTTGTGTTAGAATTTTAATGGGTATTGCAATTAATCTGCATATTGCTTCTGACATAATAACCATTTTTGCTATATTAACCCTACTATTCATGTGCATGAGTGGTCTTTCCATCTTCTGACAGCTTCTTCAATTTATTTCTTCAATATCTTAAATATTTACTACATAAGTCTTTCACTTACTTGATTAAAGTTACCAAAAAATAATTTATATTATGTCAGGCTATTGGAAAAGGTGTTGTTTTGCTGATTTTTTTCTCAATCCACTTGTCATTTGCATTTAGAAAGGCTACTGATTTTTCTGAGTTTATCTTGTATCCAGCCATTTTGCTGAAGGTATTTATCAGATGTAAGATTTTCCAACTGAACTTTTTATGGCCACTTATGTATACCATCATATCATCTACAAATAAAAATACTATTCTTTCCACCCTTCAAATTTATGTCCTATTTATCTTTTTCAGTTGTAAAACTGTTCTAGCTAAGACATCAAGTACTATAATGAATAGTATGGAAAGAAAGGACAACCTTCTCTTTTTCCAGATTTTAATGGAATTATTTTAATTTCCATTTTAGATGATGTTGGTCCTGGGCTTGCAGTAAACATTCTTTATTATTATGATACCTATCCCTTGTATCCCTAATTTCTGCAGGACTTTTACCATGAAGGGGTGTTGGCTTTTTTCAAAGGCCTTTTCTGCATCCAATAAGTTGGGTTTTTAATCTTCAGTTTGTTTAGGTATATGATGGATTACACCAATTGACTTATATATGTTGAATCATCCCTGCAGCTCTGCTGATTTGATCATTGAAGATGATCTTTTTCATGTGTTCTGAATTCTTTTAGGTTTTGAAGTATTTTATTGAGAATTTTTGCCTGCATGTTTATGAGAGAAACTGATTGCAATTCTCTTTATCTGTTGGGTCTTTATGTGTAGGTATCATGGTAACTATAGCCTTATGAAATGAATTGGACAATGCACCTTCTGTTTCTATTTTGTGGAATAATTTGAGAGGTATTGACAGTAATTCTAATTTGAAATCCAGTAGAATTCTGTGCTGAAATCATCTAGCCATGGAACTTTTTTGTTGCTGGTGGGAGACTTTTAATTGCTGTTTCTATTTCATTAAGGGCTATAGGTCATTTAAATTGCTTATTTGATGTTGACTTAACTTTGATAGATAGTATGTATCAAAAATGTTACACATTTCTTTTAGATTTTCCAATTTGGAGGAGTACAGAGTTTTAAAATATGCCAATATAATTTTCTGAAATTATTTAGTGTCTGTTTTCCCTCCTTTCATCTCTAATTTTGTTAATTTGTATATTCTCTCTCCATCTTTTAGTTAATTTGGATAAGCGCTTGTCAGTCTTAACAATTTTCACAAAGAACCAACTCTTCTTTTCATTTATCCTTTTTTTTATTTTTTATTTTTTTTTTTTTTTTTGGTTTTTCGAGACAGGGTTTCTCTGTGTAGCTTTGTGCCTCTCCTGGAACTCACTTGGTAGCCCAGGCTGGCCTCGAACTCACAGAGATCCTCCTGGCTTTGCCTCCCGAGTGCTGGGATTAAAGGCGTGCGCCACCACCGCCCCATTGATTCTTTGTATTGATTTTTCTTTGTTGTTTGTTTATTTATACCTATTTATCGATAAGTATGTACCATATTTCCCTATCTCTTCTGATTAGTTTTGCTTTGAAGTCTATTTTGCAAATATTAAAACTGCTATACTCACTTTCTTCTTGGGTCTACTTGCTGAGAATATCCTTTTTCAACTTTTTACCCTGAGATGGTGTCCATCCTTGATATTAGGGTGTGTTTCTTGATTCCAGAAGAATAGATTCTTCTTTTGCATCTATTCTGTTCATCTGTGTCTTTTTTGTTTGTTTGTTTTGTTTTGTTTGTTTTTTCGAGACAGGGTTTCTCTGTGCAGTTTTTTGCCTTTCCTGGAACTCACTCTGTAGCCCAGGCTGGATCGAACTCACAGAGATCCTCCTGTCTCTGCTTCCCAAGTGCTAGGATTAAAGGCATGTGCCACTGCCGCCCAGCCTCATCTGTGTCTTTTTTAATGGAGAATTGAGATCATTAATGTTCAGTGTTTCTTGATTCCTTTTATTTTGCTGCTGCTGCTGCTGCTGCTGGTGTGTGTGTGTGTGTGTGTGTGTGTGTGTGTGTGTGTGTGTGTGTGTGTTCATTTCTTCTCTTTTGATTTGCTGCCTTAGATTATTTATTCCATGTGGTTTCTTAGCTGTGATTAATCCCTTCAGGTTGGCGTTTTTCTTCCAGTGCCTTCTATAGACCTGTATTTGTAGATAGATGTGACTTAAATTTGGTTTTATCATGTAATGTCTCATTTTCTCCAACTACTCTTCTTTCTATTGTGATTGAAAGTTTTGCTGAGTATCATATTCTTGGCTCTCATTTCTGATCTCTTAAAGTCGACAGAACATCTTTCCAGGGCCTTATGGCTTGTAGAGACTCCATTGAGGATCTAGATGCTATTCCAGTAGGTCTGCCTTTGTATGTTACTTGTTCTTTCCCCCTTGTAGCTTTTAATATTTTTTCCTTGTTTATTATCTGTCAAAGGAACTTTATTTTACAGTCACATCTATATGGTTTTTATATGCTTCTTGTACCTTTTTACACATCTCTTTCTTTAAGTTAGGAAGTTTTCTTTAATGATTTTATTGATAATTTTATTGATATAATTTTATTGATAATTTGTGTGCCTTTTAACCGGGTTTCTTCTCCTTCCTCTATTCTTAGATTTGGTCTTTTCATAATGTTCCAAATTTCCTGGATGTTTTGTGCCAGGATTCTTTTTAGGTTTAACATTTTCTTTGACTGTGACATATTACTTCTATGGTGTCTTCAATGCCTGAAATTCTATCTTCTATCTCTTGTATTCTGTTGATGAGGCTTTCCTATGAGCTTCCTGTTTGAATTCCTAAATATTTCATTTTCAGAATTCCCTCCATTCATGTTTTCTTTATTTATTCAATTGCCACTTTTGGGTCTAGAACTCTTTTATTCATTCCTTCTATTTGTCCATTTCTATGTTTTTGTTTTCATAGATTTCCTTTAAAAATTTACTAATTTCCTCTTTATGGGTCTTTATCATATCCATAAAGGCTCTTTTAGGGGCTTATTCTTATTTTTCACCTATGTTCGAATTCAGAAACTTCTGTGGTAGGGTTGCTGGGCTCTAGTGGAGGGAGATATATTGTCCTGGTTATTATTAAGTGTGTTTTTATGCTGACACCTAGGCACCTGGGTTTGGGAAAATTATAATTTTAGGTGTCTATATCTGGTTTTATCTTATAGAGTGGGTGTTTTGCTCCTCACTTTCTGTTGCCCTGCATGGTTCTTACAAATGTTTTGTCACTGTGTATTGTCTTGTAGGAATTTCTTCTGGGATCTTCCTATGTGTGGCTACTGGGTTTTGGGATAAAATACGTTTCTAAGCATTGGGAGTTAGGAATTTGGATGGCCTAATGGGTGGGGGGTTATTAGTCGCACAGGGTGGAGAAAAGCGCGCTGTTCTCCCGGGGTCTGCTTAGTGTCCTGAGTATGAGGCCAGAGAGTAAGGAGAGGTCAGAGTGTAAGGAGAAGCCAGAGAGTAAGGAGAGACCAGAGAGTAAGGAGAGGCTGGAGAGTAAGGAGAGGCCGGAGAGTAAGGAGAGGCCACGTCAGACATTCTGCTACAGATCTGGGCCTGAGACTTGTTGACTGGATGTGGAAAAGCGGAAGAAGAGTGAAGATTTGAAGTTCTCCTCCCAGTTTCACTGGTGAACTTTCTTCTCTGTCAGGCTTGGCTGCAAGGTTTCCAGGGAATACCGTCTGGAATAAGAGGATGAGTATGGAACAAGCTGGAGGAGAAGCTCTGTGAGGAGGAGATAGGGACATAGAGGATGGGAGACCTCAGAAGGCAGTATACTACAGAGACGGGGTGAAAGAGAGGTGGAGATCAACAGTTAGGCTACCTGCTCCCTACCTAGTGCAGTTGGTAGGTTCTCAGGAGATCATCACTGTAAACTCTTAAAAATCAAATGTTTATTATTTTAAGAATGTCAAAGCAATAATAAAATTTAATGAAATATTAGTTTTCTGTTTTACATCACAGCAAATTCATACCTGTTATCCACTAATTGCTTTGAAATTTTTTTGGTTTTTGTTTTTTTAAGGGACTTTATAACAGAAATTTTATTGGGTGGAAAAGTTAGTTTCACGACGAAAGAGGTTTCTTTCAGATGATAGGAGAAATTTACAGTTCAATGTCTTTTCAATAATGCATCTTTTGCTTCTATTTCTTGCTTTGTTTTGGGACATATATCAATAGCAGGTAGAGATAGCAAAGGTTAACTGCATACTACAGAAAAAAAATACATAGAAAAGCCATGATCCTATTCAGGAGCAGAACTTTAAAATAAAAACTGCTCACAGTGATCCAAAGAAAAACTAGATTTCTGTTCTCATAAATTTGCAATCAATTCTTGATTATCTATACTAATTGGAGGAGTAGTGGCACATTACTTTGAAATTCATTTGTGTGAGATGACTGATTCAAGGACACTTGATAATGTTCATGGCCTGTTGAGATTCATAGAGGACCATATTTTAATGATCTAATACCCATGTTCCAATACCAGTTCTTTGTACTTTTAAAGTGTCCTTGAGAAAACTGCAAAGGAGTAAGACAGAGAAACGAGCATTTCATTGTAGTTCATTAACTGCCAAGTACAGAATAGGCATAGCAATATCAACTAAAATAAAAATTTCCTGGGGCTGTTCTGTGTTGTGCCATCTTGGGAAATATGACTGAAGATTTTGTTTAAATGGCCTAAGAAAAGCACTTCTGTAGATGAATTTCTAAATGGTCTTATTAAATAAAAAACACAGAGCCAAATATAGGGGTGAAAGCCTTAGAGAGATCAGGGAAATAGAAAAAGCTACCAGCCAACCTTGCCTCACCAACTCTGCAGCTTCCAAACATGAACTACTTCCTGTTTACCCACGCCTTTATATGCCTTGCTTTTCTGCCCTCTCATTGGCTCTTTTTTTTTTTTAAGGATTTATTTATTTATTATGTATACAATGTTCTGCCTGCATGTATGCCTGCAGGCCAGAAGAGGGCACCAGATCTCATTACAGATGGTTGTGAGCCACCATGTGGTTGCTGGGAATTGAACTCAGGACCTCCGGAAGAACAGCCAGTGCTTTTAACCGCTGAGCCATCTCTCCAGCCCTCTCATTGGCTCTTAACCTAGCTACCTCACTTCCTTGTCACTGTCTGTCTGTACAGACCTCCAGATCCCTATGGTTGGTACTGGGATTAAAATCATGTGTCATCATGCTTGGCTCTGTTCCCTAGTATGACAGTGAACACACAGAGACCCTACCTGCTAAGTGATTGGATTAAGGGCATGTGCTGCCTGACTTTGTTTACTTAAAATGGCTAGCCTTTCCCCCTTGATCTCCATCAAGCTTTATTTATGAAAGCACAAATACAATATCACCACATTTCAGCACAAATAAAATATCACCACATTTCCCTTTTTTATCTAATAAAAATAAAAAATTTTAAAAAGTTATAAATAATGTAAGAAAAAACTGTATACAATAAGTACAGTAACTATATACAATATATACAAGCAATAAATACATCACCAATGTCTAGTCCATTTACATTTGACAACTTCAGGGAAAATTTCATTATCTATTCTATTTTGGTGAGTCTAAAATGTACCTAATTCACTTTCTATCTTAACTTATATTATCAACAGAAAACTATCTTATGATGTCTTTCAAAATTATACACTTTAACACCTCTTAGTGAGTTTCTTTTCTGAATTTTTTAACAAGGAAAACTGTAACTACAACAATCTAATCTTCAACTCCTTCAGAAACCTGAGAAGGAAATAATATTACCTAGTAAAACAGGAAGTACAAACAAGTGACTTCCAAAAAAATATAAGTTATGACAGAAACAGCCAGCTGCCTGGACAGTCACTCGAGGTTTCTCTGCACACTGGGGCGTCATCTTTGGCCTACAGGCTTAGTGTATCTGACAGACTCACTTGTGAAGTAGGATGTACACAAGACCTACAGCTTGACCTCACATTCGGTGCGAGTATTCCATGTACTAGATGAACCTGAATTCCACCAGTGTCCTGTCATGATTCAGGATTTTAAATTCTGGAAATTGCTGGTGATTTGGAATTTGGCATCCCATTCTTCTCGGCTTGTGGGTGGCTTCATCTCCTTTATTAAATGCCAGTCTACTATTGAGATGTTAAACTCTGGCAGCCTAACTGCTCCTTCAAGAATAACTGTTTCAGCTACTGTTCCACTGCACACCAGAAGCCATCAGTCCACTGCCATTGAAGAAAGGGGCACTGCCCCTCTTCCAGACTGCAAAGCCACTTCAGCAATGGTGCAATATTGTCCTGGCCTCAGAGGATGCCTGTTGCTAAAGCCGCAACCAGTCTTGTCTAGGCAAGGATCGGTAGTTCTTTGTTTTGTGTCCTGCTTGTCCATTTTGGCTAGCATATGTCAGTAGTGGATTCAAGGGCATTTTCTTGCCCAGTAGCTCTACTTTTGCCACAGTAAAAGTTAACTCTATTTGCAGTTTCTTCAATGCCTATATCTTCTCTGAAGTAGATTGGTGCTGCCTGTAGCAGATGTGTCTCACAGTGATTTTAAAAAAAGAAAAAAATCTAAGTTATTAAAACATTTTAAATGCCATATTCTGTAGATCTCTGAAGTGTTTGATGACTTGTCTAAAATATATCTCTGCTTGACCTTGAAAACTTATCTAGTGTGACTACAAGTTTGATTGTAATGGCTAACTACTAACTTTCATTTCTTTATATCCTAATAGTTGGTAATAATAACATTCAAGGATTAGCAAATTGCATTACATTGTTAAATGAACTGTATAGGTATAATATACTTAACAAGATTAGAAATACATGTACAGCATTGTTCTAACAATATTAGTCTCAATATATATAATTTTATATAATATATAAAAATCCAATCTAATGTAAAGTATTTAAAACTATTTATTGTCTTTTAAAAGTAGATTCAATAATCTGCCCTTTATTGTATCATTTCTATATATCTTTTTTTTCAGAGTAGATTGAATAATCTACCTCTTATCTATATCCTCTTTTTTTTCCAAACAAGAACCTTAAATCTAATCTCCTTGGTTTAGCCCTTTTCCTAACCATTTACAACAACATTTTGTAACCAACCCTCCTAAACAAAGACAACTATCTCAAACCCAAAACCCATTGAAAGACCAAAAGTCACCCACCCCACCTCTTGGGAATATGGACGTTGTGTTCTTAAAATTACTTCTTTCTGTTTGTGGGTGAAGGCATCTTTAGGGGTTCCTGAAAAGAAACATTTTGAGTAAATAGTCAAGTCCTAGGAAAGGTAGCTGTACCACTTGTTGTCCAGTCTCTGAATGCAGGGCATATCTCAAGTCCTTGTTCTTTGAAGCTGGATCATTTCAGTTAGCCATCTCGAAATTGTCTTGAGCAGTTTGTAGTCCAAACCTGATCTTTTGGAGATGTTTGTCAGCTTAGTGGAATTATTATTGTCCATGTGGAATCGTCATTGTGGGGTCCCATCATCTTTCTGGAAACTTTAAATTTACTGTTAGACCTGGTCATGATTCCCTGCAGAAAACTGATAAAGACTCCAACACAAAAGCATATATAGGCAGCTAAATGAAGCCTTTTTTTTCTATAATTACTTAGTACTCTATATGACCATTAATATCATAACAAAAGTTTAATATATATATATATATATAAATCTTATACATTTTGATATAAAATTCATACCTTAAGAAAAGTTTAAAGAATCAAAATAGAACCAATAAATTGAGATTAGTGGCAATAGAATAGTCCCTTAAATTTTTGGTTTTCTTCTGCTCCATATCAGAAGATGGCTCTTTCTTCTGTCATGACACAGAAATTTTGCATTTTCCTTTTAACAACATGCTTGGGTTTAAAGAAGGAGAGAGCCATTCCTCAACTCCAAAGCCAGCTTTAATTTTTAATTGAACTGGGACTAAAAAAGACCACTTGTGTTAAGAGTCTGTAGAGAAGAGCAGAAACAAACATTTAGGAAGATTTATGAAATTTTATATGTGATATACCAATAGGCCAATTTACTCTTTTTCTTGGGACATTTTTACTAGATGATTTGTCCTTTTTCTTCAGATGTCTCATTTGTCCATTGTTCTTCTGATTCCTTAGCCTTCATTCTCCTGAAAGACAAAGACAAAAACCCTTCCCCCAAGCACTTCCATTAAAATTACCCCATGAAATGAGTCATTTGTTTATTATTATTGGGTGAACAAAAATAGGTTTATTTAAAAGTGCTTAGTTCAAAAATTTTAAATTAGTCCAAATGGTCTATTAATTTGTAAATATGTACGGCAGAGTGGGTAGATATAAGCACCCCTTGTAGGTGTCCATGGAGGCAGGAAAAATTTTCCCAATGCTGTACTTACAGGCAGTTTTAAGTCATCCAATGTAGGTGGTGGCACTTAAAAACAGTGTCTCTGGATTCCCTATCTGATATCTAAAATCTCTTACTTAGATCTGTGTACTCCTTTGTTAGGTCATGGAAGGCCCAAATGTTCATTTCAGAGACTTCTTTGTATAAAAACATTTCAAAAGGTCACATCAAATTCCTGAACTCCAGATTGCATTACACAATTAGAATATTTGACCTGCTTTCTTTATTATTTATTTTTCTTACTTTTGTTAATTTATTTACTTATTTAATATTTTGCCAATCTTGTGAACAAATCAAACCTCCACTATGTTAACATCTATGTAGTACTTGCTCATTGTCTTTCCTGTAGTTTTGTTTTTGCTTTGTTATGACAGGTTGTAGGTGTAACCAACCGTCTTATTAAATAAGAAACACAGAGCAAATACAGAGATAAAAGCCAAGAGATCAGAGCAATAGGTAAGAGCTAAAAACCTTACTCTTCACTGTCTCTGTTGTTGTAACTCTCCAAAAGAGATCTAATTCCTGTGTCTGTCTTTTTTATAGAGTTTCTGTTCTGCCTTCTCATCAGTTGTAAACCCAACCACATGACCGCCTTATCTGTACAGACCTCCAGGTCTTCTATGGTTGGTATTGAGATTAAAGGTGTGTGTCTCCATGCTGGCTGTATCATTGAACACACAGAGATCCGCCTAGCTCTGCTTCCCAAGAGCTGGGATTAAATGCATGAACCACCACCATGGCCCAGCTTCTATGATGGCTTGCTATTAGCTCTGACCCCCAGGCAACTTTATTATTAACACAAATAAAATCACATTTCAGTACAAATAAAATATCACCATAACAGGTCATAGGTTTCCTTTTTTAGAGCTGGTCACTCTACGTGGTCAGATCTCATAGTGCAAAGAAATCAGTCTGTGCTTCTCTGACACATGTTAAGGAGTCATCTATGCTGATGGAGTCACAACCTGTAATTTATGGTCCTACCCTGTGCCTGGCTCCACCATGCTTCTTATCTCTGAGGTCATCCTAGACTAAATCTCACTGTCTGCAGGTTTCTAAATTGCTTTTAAATAGAGTTAATGATTTTCCTTTGCTTGGGGAATTTCTCTGAAGGGTCTCCTCTGTCCCTTTTGCCTGGCATCCTCTCCATGGTAGCTATCTCATTTCTACTTTAATCCTGCTTAGTGAATCTCCTGCCCAGATTTTAAAGGGAAGACCCTCTTTCCCTTTAAAGTGCTGCCATGTCATGTAGCACATAATATATCATTTAATCGCTCTCTCTCCTCAAGCCCTGATACTGGCCCCATGTTCGATATGCTCTCTCCTAGTAAAGTTCATTCCTAAACAGTAATTGTGTGTCAGTTTCATCTGTAAAGCAACCAGGTGTTGCTGCTCTCTCCTTCTTCTTCCTAATAGCTTCTACTTAAGCAATGCAATCATTCTCCTCTGTGTGGAATCAGTCGAATGACTTCACGACATGTTTTCTTATTATTTTTTCCATGGTGTTCTATGTCATAATATTTAACATCTTCACAGGCAATGATCACTTTAGTTTTCAAAGGTTGTTTTCCTATTGCAAAGATATTGCTTAGATTCACTTCAATTTTAGGAAAATCTGTCATTTTAAGAATGGCCAAGCCGGGCGGTGGTGGCGCATGCCTTTAATCTCGGGAGGCAGAGCCAGGCAGATCTCTGTGAGTTTGAGGCCAGCCTGGACTACTGCTGTGGGATGGTCTGTATGTCAAGTGTGTTGCTGATTGTTCAGTAAATAAATCACTGATTGGCCATTGGCTAGGCAGGAAGTATAGGTGGGACAAAGAGAAAAATTCTGGGAAGTGGAAGGCTGAGAGGGAGACACTGCCAGCCGCCACCATGACAAGCCGCATGTGAAGATGCCAGTAAGCCACGAGCCATGTGGCAAGGTATAGATTAATAGAAATGGATTAATTTAAGCTGTAAGAACAGTTAGCAAGAAGCCTGCCACGGCCATACAGTTTGTAACCAATATAAGTCTCTGTGTTTACTTGGTTGGGTCTGAATGGCTGTGGGACTGGCGGGTGACAGAGATTTGTCCTGAGGTGGGCCAGGCAGGAAAACTCTAGCTACAGACTACCAAGTGAGTTCCAGGAAAGGCGCAAAGCTACACAGAGAAACCCTGTCTCGAAAAACCAAAAAAAAAAAAAAAAAAGAATGGCCAACTATGCATGTTTAAATTAACAATAGGAGAGCAGTACTCTCCTATTCCTGTTAGTTACGCTGTATTCTTACTTTGTTCCACCCAAGTTTTTGTCACTCCCTTGAGTCTCATGGGGATTTAGGAAATACTCTCTTACTTCTTTTCTTCCTAAATGTTGAAAAGAGCAGTGTGTCCCTCTGAGGATGAGATTAACTAAATTGTCTGGTGATCAGTCTGAGCTGAGTGTGGACTGTGCATCCAATGATGCTCACTGTGTGGCTTAATCACCATTAACTTTTCCTGCCAAAAATTTTCTTGATGATAATTATTATAACACTTAAAATTTGGACTCTTAAAGAGTGAATGTGTTCATGGATTCTAAGTATTCCTCCTTCTTTGGCATTAAAGTGCAATATTCCCTTCGTGTCCTCTCTATTACATCCCACATAACTTATAAATCCACTCACAACCAGAGAAACAAAATTTCATAGCAGAGTTCAGTTGAACCTTTAGAATATTGTTTCTCATGCATAGTTAATATTATTAATGCTTCAAATTCTACCTTATGAGAAATGGTGGCACACTGAAAGTGAATTCAGATGAGTTCCAACCCCAGTTGTCCTTCTTGTTGAATTATTGGCCAGGTCATTAGATTCTCTAGTTTAAACTTACATGTTTTCAAAGTAAGAAACAATAATGGTTTTCTCTCTTAGGACTGTTTGAAGATTAATAAGGTAGAGTCTGATATATAGTTACAAACATGTGTGCAAATAATGATTTGAGGGTAAAGTACTTTTTGACTGTTTTCTGATTTAAGATCAATAACTAGCACCAAATATTATATATTAATTCAATTAATCCTAAACACATACTCTAAAAGTACTTTCTAGTATAATGTATTTCTCTTCCCAAAATAGTTAAAACAAATAAAATCTTCAGTCAGCATTGTACGTGTACATACTCTACCTTCACTTTTTCATCTTTCTCTTCTTACTCTTTAATTTTCACACACACACACACACACACACACACACACACACACACACTTACACATGTATGCATTTTCTTTCTATCCTATACTGTAAAGAGATTATAACTCTGCTTCAGTACTAGAAATACCCATAAGCTATAGAAAACATCCAGATGCTCCAGTTATAGTCCAGACTGCTGTGATAGATTCTCACAAAGTCTTGAGATTTTGCATCAGAATCACCCACAGGGATTCATATAACAGGTTTCTGAAGATCAGTCTTAAAGGTCCTGCTCTACTATTTCTATCTTAAATATCTTCATTTCTAATGGGTTGTCAGGTGATACCCATGTGGATATGGAACAGAAAAATAGAGCAGAGATTAAGATCTGAAAGGTCTTACATAATAGGTACAAAATTATCATGGGAAAAAATCTATTGTCTATGGAATATTGGAAATCCCCTGCAAGAAAGCTCATCTATGCAAATAGCCTAACAAAATTTCCTGAGCCTTCCTCCCTGGGACTATTGGATTTCTGATCTACCTCTCTGTTCCTTAATAAACTACCATTATTATGTTTCTCTGTCCAATTTTTTGTTTCATAACATAAGAACATGGAAATGCTTGCTATTCTTAATGAACCCCAGCCTTCAGAAGCATCCGTTGGTAAGTCAGTCACACAGGGAGTAAGATTTATGTTTCTAACACACCAGTGTTTCTGCTTATTCTACAGGCACTTGATAGGATATATTCCAAATTACAGGCACAAGTTGGACATTGACACCCCACAAGAACCAGGTCTGCAGGAAAATTACTGACTCCGGACTTCTACCATGCCAGCAGTGGCTATGCTGCTGGACCCTGAAGTCCCTGGCTTATCTGAGTACCAGTTTCTCTTATGTCTCCCATTTCCACTTCCATGGGCTTTACCTTGCTCCCTGCATTTTGCTGGCCCAGTGCCTTTTTCAACCCTCATCTTAACCTTTTTGCCTCCCTTCTTTTACTTTGCTTTGCACTTGCATATTGCCCTCTTATATTTTCATGCTTTGTTTCCTTCCAGTCTGTCACATGATTGCTGCCTCCATGTCCTTTTCCTCACCTCAGACAGTCTCATTCTCAGGATGTGAATTTATCCTCCTGGGTAAGAAAACATTTCCTTGAATTTGGGTTAATATATATATAAAACCACCCATTTGTACTTTTTTCTATTGCATTTTTAACTGTATACTCATTGGTAATTTTGTACGTGAATACCATGTATTTAAAGCAATGGTGAACTCTTATCCCTCTGAAACATTGATTCCAAATACCCTCCATCTTCACTAAGTTTCTATGGTCATTTTGTTTGATTACAGCAAGAGAAAAGTCACTAATACAAAAGTCAGAACCAGAAATGGGATGTTGCAATGAAGAACCAGATCGTACTGCTTCTGAGAAATGTGAAGGACTCTGGAGTTTTGGATTAGAGAAGATGCTGACTGTCATAAGAAGAGTGTAATGGGTTGTCATAGCAGAAGCTTGAAGACGATGATGAGGGAAAGACAGATGTAGAGTCCTGACTCAAGAAGCGTCACACTTGCTTCTGTAAGACTTTAACAGCAACTGAGTTAGAGGCATTTCCTCTGATATTTTTTGTGGGGGGAAAGTCTGGCTGCCTTCTGCTCTTGTTCTAAGAACTTTTCTGAGGTTAAATTTAAAAGTAATGACCTGATTTCTTTGGCAGTTGAGGACGGCATAATACTGAATCTGTTGTGTGATTATTGTTAATGATTGCTGTACAGCTCTGCAGTGAAAAGAACAAATGGATCAGAAAGGAAAAGAAGGCATACTGTTGAAAAAGAAATGCTGCAGCCAAGACTTGTGCTGAAAAGGATAAGGAAATTAATGTCATTGAGGACAGGGATCCTGCTCTGCACTGAAGCAGCAGGGGGTGTTCTCAGGCAAGGCGTCATCCTACTAAACTTCAAGTTTGTGAAAGGAAAAGATCTAAGGAAACTTCTGCTCCTAGAGAGTAACTGCAAACAAAAGCTGCTATTAATGTGATTCAAGAGATCACCCTGAACTGACAGCTGAAATTGGCATTGTTATTCGCATGGTGCTGACTTTAGTTGTATGAATGATGCAAGACTGAAGGAGTCCTAATTCTTCTACAACAGTTTCTGAGTGTTACTGATACCAGATAGATACCTTAAGAGAACACTGCATAAAGCCTGGAAGAATGGAAGCCTGGATCATGTTGGAAGCCCTCAAAATTTTGAAGAATTTTAAGTCACAATTTTGTCCTAAAGTATTGTTAAAATAGAAAGAAAAAAATGAGAACAAAACCAAAGATCTAAACACATTGGAGAAGGTCCAATTAAGTCACAAAATATTTCTAAAGGAAAAAAAAATAAAGATAACATGAGTAAGCTATGAGAATTAAATGTTATTAGAAGCTAAATTCAGCTGTTGCTGGGAATTTGTTTCATCACTAGAGCTACCACAGACATTAGGCAGCAGGAGGATACTGGATACTTTTGAATTAACTTTAAATTAGGCTTCCGGGTTTTTCAACAACAAAACAGAACTTACGCTGTACTAAAGAAATAGAGAAAATGTTTATGATAAAAGAAGCAACTTGACAGATAACTTTAACCATGGATACATTTTCACATGAATGTAATTACCTGCTATCTCAGAAAAATCCCAAGCAGAAAACAATATATTATAAAGGGACATTGCTTTCCACAGCTATAGGAAAGTGAACACTAGACAAGAGTTGTTCTTAGTAGATTTTAAGCAACAGAGCTTTGCCATCTCTATAAAGAGATAGTTCATTTAAAGGAATGATGTCTTACTCTCTAAAGAGAGGATTTGCCTTCTGCTTCAACAAAAGGTGCCATAAAAGACTGAAGCTCCCTAGTTTCTCTGGTAAAGTTCCTCTCTTGACAGAATAGGTAAAAATATTAATTTTTCTTTCCAATATTGGGGATTTGTGGTATGCCTTAATCAATAATACCAGGACTATATATGTTTGTTCTGACATGTGTTGATGATAATACCCAGAGCCAGCAAAATCATTTTTTTCTCAGCTATAATATTGGGAATCACTTTATTCTTAACACGTCTGCACATGGGCAGTCCTCACATAAAATCTAAGAGAAATTTCAGGTCCGAAAGCTTACTTCTCCAGCTACAATCTACCGCATATGGATGCCTATGAGGCTAATATACTATAGTGGCCAACACCGTGCTGATAGAAGAAGTTTATTAAAAACGTAAATATGTTCCAACATTTCCTGACATCTTCTGGGGTAGAAAGACTCCTATCCTACCAAACTGGAACAACTCATGAAATTGTTATTCTATACAATAAAACTTCTCCGTTATGCTTCTCCACCATATAAAGAGCATTGTGAAGCCAGCATTCCTTACACTTGTAATCTGCTGAAAGATAAAAAGACCTAAGATTTTCTTCAAAGAAAAAATAATGCCTTTATTTATTTAATATAAATATAAGTCCTGTTATAACTACATTGGAAGTTCTAATCTTTTTTATGTTTTGACATTCTCCATTATTTTTCCCTTTGACAGTTTTGGTGTAATGTATACATAAGGATTAAAATCTCATTATTTTTCTTTTAATGTATTCCATCAGTCAATTCCTTCTTAAAAATTGTTTATTTATGTTTTACCACATTCTGAAGATATAACTTCAGTATGTTTTATTCCGTACTTTTTGTTTCTTTGCTTTTTTTTGTTGTTCTTTGTTTTAACTTGTTTTTCTACAGCCTGAGGAATCACACTCTTAAATTCATAAGAACATTGAGACACTAACAAAGCATCTCATTCCTATGAGCAAACTATACAAGGATGAGTCTTTCGAAGCAATCATGTCCTGTATCTCCTGGTTGTTGGAATTTGGGAACTGAATTTGGTTACAATTGTGTTACCATAAATAGGACCTTCCATTATTAACCATCTTATAAATTTGTCTTCTAGGGTGAAGCACTTTTAGATTAAACATATGATTCAAGGACTCCACACAAATCCTACTTCGGGAGCTCCAGAGACTCCTCTCCAGTTAACGGATATTTAACTAAAAATTGGTGTTTCCTCTTAGTCATGGAACATATTGCTCAACATCAGGAAGATCAAGATTTCTGGAGCCACAAAGAGGCTTATCAAATCAGGGGAATAGGGCAGAGAGGGAGGTTCAAAAGGCCTTACACAGAGGCAGCAGAGTTAGGAAATTAAAGAAAACAGTTGGCAGAGAGGAAGGCTGGACTGTCCTTTCTCCAAAGGTCCACAAGCAACAGATAGAGCATGCCTAAGAAAGCATACACTCTGCAAATGACCATTAAAAGTTCTAATCTTCTATACATAGGGATGTCGAGTTTCTTATCTTCAGTTCAGTCCAGGTCAATTCATGATTTGGAAATGTGTTTTTTGTAAGTAATATGTCTCTGCTGCTGCTACTAATCATGCCTCTGTCCAATTCCTTGTTCTAATAAACGAGAACCTAGAAATCCAAGCATGTTCAATCAAACCCTGAAGTATGGCAATATCATCTAACTCTGGGCTAGTTGTGTTACCACTCAAATAGAGAAACATTTATATATCAATATGTTTAGAAAACATTTGCAGATTTTGACATATAGCCTATGATACACTTGCCTTGGTTTAAAAAAATTCTGGTTTTGTAACTTATTTTTTATGTACTACTATACTCATTCCATATATCTATTTCTTTAATCTTTGGTTCCTCCAAATAGGAGTATTCATTTTTAAATTATCCATCAATAAGTCCATCAGTATCTGTATTTCATTACTCAGTTAACCACTGAGACAAATTCCTTGTCATGAAGGATATCTAGACATATCTAGCTATAGAATACACATCACAGAATGCTATAAATGCACTTTACTAGAAGTTTGAGGATTGAGAGAAAGCCTGATTGACTTCAGAGCATACAAAGTGTTAAAATCAACTCTTGAATTTATATAGCAATAAATCTGACAAGTGAATCATGTTTGGAAGAAAATCCTTAAACCTGACTTTATTTTATTTTTAATATTTAACATCTTAGAGGAATATTAGTCATAGTCTATTGCTTAAAATTACTTTTCCTTCCCATAAGAAAGGTCAGTCACTAAGTGACTTAGGCTGGCTATAAGGTACTTGGGTAGAATGTGTGTGGGAAGAAGACAAGTACATTAGGTCAAGCTATACTGAAATTTAGTGCAAGTTTTCAAGTTCATTTCATCTTAAATCCACATTCTATTATAACTCATAATAATCCTTCATAGCAAAATAGTAATAGAAGTGTAACAATTTTCATTTAAAAATTATCATATTTATTACTGTGTTCCTCCAGTGACCATACTGCATTGGACATCTAGAATTACTTATGCCTACTCAGTACAGGCCAAGATAAACAACTCACACTCTGTACCTTGCTTTCCACTGGTGTCAGAAAACAAACAGGCACCTGCACCATATACTCACATTCAACCTTTTCTGCCTCTTTATGCTTCATTCGAGGAACTAAACAAAGCATTTCTTTTGTTTTGAACATCTTCCAGCCTGTTTCTTCATCATTGTCTCTGAACATAACCTTCAGGTTGTGAAAGGTAGGACAATACATCTCACAACTTTGTTTAAAAGCTCAGTTTTTGTACATGTTAGTTTGAATTTTAAGTACCAGTTATTTCATGTTTTTACTAATGCCTACCAGCTAAATTCTTGCTGCCAGTTCCTATAGTCTTTGCAATTAACAATTATGGGTGCTTCCAACTCTCCATTTAAATAGCTGAGATGAGTACACACTTCAGATACACTTGTTCTGTTTTTTAAATAGGGAAAAGAAATTTTTTTATTATTATTAAGAAATTTTCTATTCATTTTACATACCAATCTCCTCCCTCCTCCCACCCCTCTATCCTCCCTCCTCAACCTACCCCTAATTCCCACCTCTTCCAAGGCAAGGCCTCCCATGGGGAGTCAGCAGAGCCTGGTACATTCACCTGAGACAGGTCCAAGCCCCTCCCCTGCACCAAGGCTGTCTAAGGTATCCCACCATAGGCACTGGGCTCCAAAAAGCTTGATCATGCATTAGGGATGGATCCTGATCCCACTGCCAGGGGACCCCTTAAACAGTTCAAGCTAAACAACTGTCTTGCCTATGCAGAGATCCTAGTCCAGTCCCATGGAAACTCTACAGCTCTTGGTCCACAGTGCATGAATTCCTACTAGTTTGGCTTGATTGTCTCAGTACATTTCCCCATCATGATCTTGATGTCCCTTGCTCATAGAATCCTTCTTCTCTCTCATAGCTAAAAGAATCCTGTACAATAAAGCAACCTCTGGAGGCATCACCATCCCTTACCTCAAGCTCTACTATAGAGCTATAGTAATAAAAACAGCTTTGTACTGGCATAAAAACTGACATGTGGACCAATGGAATCGAATTGAAGACCCTGACGTTAATTTGCACACCTATGAACACCTGATTTTGGCAAAGAAGCCAAATCTGTACAATGGAAAAAAGAAAGTATCTTCAGCAAATGGTGCTGGCATAACTGGATGTCAACCTGTAGCAGAATGCAAGTAGATCTATATCTGTTGCCATGCACAAAACTCAAGTCCAAATGAATCAAAGACCTCAAAAAAATCCAGTTAAACTGAACTTGACAGAAGAGAAGGAAGGAAGTAGTCTTTGGCATAGGACACCACTTCCTAAATATAACACCAGTAGCATAGACACTGAGAGCAACAATTAGTAAAACTGAGAAGCTTTTGTAGGGCAAAGGACACACTCACTAAGATAAAACGACAGCATACAGAATGGAAAAAGATCTTCACCAACCCCACATCTGACAGAGGGATGATATCCAGAATATATAAAGAACTCAAGAAACTAGACTTCAAAATACCAAACAATTCAGATATACACTTGTGATGAAAACAAAAATGTTTAATGTGTTTTAGTGAAGCAGATAATGTCTGTGTTGTTCCTGTCTGACATTTGAAGTAAACATTTAAATATTTCACCTGCTTCAGCTTCTAGTTCTGTTTCCCTAAATCATTTTCCTTCTCTGCATTTGCCAACTTGATTCCATTAATAATGTCAAATGATCCTTATAATTTACAACATATAAGAACGACTTATATATATCATTTAAAAATGCACAGCGTAGAAGTAAGCAGATACCAAAGAATCCAAGTGCTGCAGAAGGGTTTACGTAGAGACTGTCATTGTATTTACACAGAGGGTAACAAAACTCAGTGAATTTATATACTAAATAGCCACAATGAAAGAACCAAACTAAAAATTCTGCTTTTCCAGACTTCACAACCTATATTTCTTTTAATCTCAAATTTTAATAAAATTGCCCACCAATGACAAAACTAGTGTACATATGAAAAATAAAATAGAACTATGCATTATGAAATTGAAATTTCAGTCTTTAAAAATCCTCAAAGCTGTGCTTGTGCCAATGTGGAAATTCATACTGTGGCTGTGGTCTGTGCTCACACATGAAGATTCTCCTCTAGAGTCATCATAATGTATTCACTGTGCTTTAAGGATGCCATTTTCTAAACTTCTAATTTGATAACAGTATTCTCTCGTCTCTGTGGAGGTTATAGACAGCTGTGCGAAAGAGATCCAAGTGCATGTTGGCAGGAGCCACACACATATAAGGCTGTTTGAGATGCAATTGCATTTTAATTTAGGTTAATGAGAAAACATACCCAAGTTGGCTTGTCAGGAATTTGGCCACATCTTTGATGACTATTTAAGTACTTATAAATTTTCACAACTCTTAAGAAATACTATTTTTCTTAATTTAACATTATGTATATTTAAGAACTTGGAGTTTCTTCAATGATTTCATAAACTTTGGATTTTAAGTTGAAATTTTACAGAAGAGAATCATATCCCATGGGCTTGAGATTCTAAAGTCACATTGCCTATTAGAAAATGAAAATGAAATTTCCTCATTCTTGACATTTCTAATTAGTAACCTTTTTAGTAGGCATTGTAAAGGAACTGACATGCTTGAAAATTAAACATTTTTAAAAAATATTCCCAAGTTAAAGCAATGCAAAAGTCTTAACTTTGTTCTGTTCTACTATTTATTCCTAAATACCACAGTCATCTAAAAATAAACACAGAGATTTAAATATGTTGTTTTTGTTGTTGTTGTTTCCTCCCCTATATTTTTAATTATAATTACATACTCTACTTGTTAAAGGACTATAATCAGATTAGGTACAAAGTTCACTTGTTCCCATCTCCCTCTAACTAAAATATACATGTAATTTTTCTGTGTGAGTAGGTCAACTCTCTTTGGAGTAGCAAGAAACTGTAAGACAGAGTTTCATTGTTATAAATCTTTAATATATGAAGTTATTATTTACATAAAATAATATTCAGTTATCTACTAACAACCAAGAGTGAATTAAGTTACAAGTGGTTATAGTAATGACTCCTAGTTGACAAGAATAAAAAAAAAAATCATGCTTGTTTTTATAGAAAAGTAATAAAAAGTGAAACTAGGGCTGGAGAGATGGCTCAGAGGTTAAGAACACTGACTGCTCTTCCAGAGGTCCTGAGTTCAATTCCCAGCAACCACATGGTGGCTCACAACCATTTGTAATGAGATCTGGCGCCCTCTTCTGTATACGTAATAAATAAATAAATCTTTAAAAAAAAAAAAAAAAAAAAAAAAAAAGAGATTGTGATTGTGGCCTCTTGCCCACCTTATAAAAAAAAAAAAAAAAAAAAGTGAAACTAAGTTTTGTAAAGTATATTTACAGAGATAGCATTTATGAGAGGGCATTTGTGTGTGTGTGTTAAACACTTTTAAACTAGGGTGATGCACATTATGTATAAAGAAAGCAAAAAGCAGCATAGCACATGCTGTCCCATGCCATGCAAAATGTTACATGCATGTTTTCCTTGCACAGTGAACACTTTTCTCTATACATTTTGTATTCTTTTTTTTCTTCAAAAGAGCCTCTGTGGCCAGGGCTGTCCTGGAACTTCTTTTGTAGATGATACTCATCTTGCACAGAGATTAACTTGCCTCTGTTTCTGAACTGCTGTGATTAAAAGCATGAGACATCAAACCTGGCTGTGCTACATTTTGATTATGTAGTCTTATGCAGTGACATGGGGTATATGACATAATAGTTTTTAAAATCTTATGAAGTTAAGTGAAAAAAGTATATTTAATATATTCATTAATGTCCAAAGCTATTTTTCATTCTAGAAACAAAGCATATAAATAAATGACCAAATTTCCATGTTCTAAGTAATACTTTCATCAACGATACCCAGATAGTGACTATACAGAAGATTTATTAATATTCCAGGGTTTAGACACATGCTGCAAAATCATTCCTGGATGCATAATGTACAGAAGAACACTTTTTGTGTGTTTGAATCAAAGTTTCACCTTGTAGTTCTGGCTGATTTAAAGCTCACTCTAGATAAAGCTATCCTCAAAATCACAGAGATATACCTGCCTCTGTCTACTGAGTTCTGGGATTAAGGGCATGGCATGTCTTTCTAACCATTGCTTGTCAGAAACACATACTTTTGTCTGATTAAGTAATATTTGACAAAGATATATGGAATATTTATGGAAGATAAAAATGAAGTCAAATATTATATATTACAGGAATTGATTATACCAACTATGAAATGACAAATAAAGTAAGGTGACCGTAATTACCTTCAACCTAAATCCCAAAATTCTCTCCTTAAAAACCACCAACAAAATATGGTAATTACATTGACATGTATCTTTCTTCATAAAAACTGTATGTTAATAAAAACAGTTCATTAAAATCTTTCACTATATTTAAGATTAATGTAAAAAATTCATAAGTAATATAATACCAGCAATTTTAATCTTTAGTTTACTGTTAGACTTCTGGGCATAAGCAATATTAGTACAGTTGTTTATATTATCCTTCTCTGTAAAAGAAAATTGGAATATTCACTGCCTTTGTTTCTTTTCCATTGCTATGTTGACACCATTACAAAAGCTACTTATAACAGAAAGTGCTTAATTTGGATTTATATTTTCAGAATGCTAAAGGTCATGATGGTGGAATAAAGGGATGATGGCAATCACAACTGAGAAGTTACAACTTAATTTACAACCACTTATAATGATACAGACTTTTTGAAATCTCAAAGGCCACTCCCATTTACATACCTTTTTTATTTAAATTTTTTTCATTTTACATACCAACCCCAGTTCCTGATCCCCTCATCTCCCCCCCACCCCTGCCGCACACCACACGCCACCAAACTCCACCACCACACCACACCACACCACACACCCCCCCCCCCCCCCCCCGCATCCCACCCCTGTCCACTCCAGAGGGGGTAAGGTCTCCCTTGGGAAGTCAACAAAGTCTGGCTTACCAAATTGAAGCAGGACCTAGCCCCTCCCTCTGTATCAAGGCTGAGCAAAGTATCCCACTATAGGGAATGGGCTCCTAAAGACAGTCCTGGTCCCGCTGCCAGGGATCCCACAAACAGATGAAGTCACACAACTATCACTTACATTCAGAGTACACACCTTCTTAACAAGGAATACTTCCTAATCATTCCCAAACAGTTCCTCCAACTGAGGATCAAGTACTCAAACATATGAGCTTGTGGAGATCAAACCATTATACTCCACTCTTGGGCCTCCATAGGCTTATGTCTATATTATAATGAAAAATGTATTTTATCCAACTTCAAAGTCTCCATAGTCCTTCACAGTCTCATTATGTTTTAAAAATCCAATGTCTCTTTTGAGACTCAAGATAGTCTCTTAACTGCATACCCATATAAAATCAAAAATCAACTGATATACATTTCAACACGCAATGTAACAGAATAAACATTACCATTGCAAAAGGAAAGAATGGGAGCATGGTAAGAGTAAGGAAACACTGGACCAACGCAAGAACAAAACTCAATAGGGCAAACTCAACATCCAGTAGCTCCACAGCTCCATGTCTGATAACTCTGCTCTGCTGAATGGAAAAAATAAAATTAAATAAATAAATAAATAAATAAATAAATAAATAAGGATATGACTGCCTCTAGGTTTGGTGGAGGCCAATTCATTGCAGATAAATAGAGAGCACAGCCAGAGGCAGGGACAACTTGGAGAGGCCAGAGTCAACATGACCCTGAGCCAGGCCCTGTGAGGACAGGGAGGAGGGCAAAGGGAAGAAGTCAGTCTAAGAGGCCAGGAGGGTCAAGAGTAGACCAAGAAAGAGACCAGATAACCAAAATGGCTGGATTATACAGGGGAGAACAGCTAGGGGAGAGGCAGTCCAGCCCCTAGGCTAGAGAAGTTTAGGGTAGGGGGTGGGTTATACCAGCAATAAGGACCCTATACCAGGAACTGAGGAATGCTAGGAGAACCTGGCAGCCAAGTCTGCTTTGACATATTACACAGACATCTCAGCTAGCCATTTTTTCAGTGTTTGAGACCTAACTTCTGCCCTCTGCCATTCCATCTTTGTTGGATGTAACACGTTTTTCTCTTACTCTGGTTCCACTCCCTGTCTCTAGCTCTCCTTTGTGCTGGATCCTGGAATTGCGCAAACAACAGGGAGCAGCCACCAAAGTCTATTAACTAGAAGCAACTTTATTGAAAAACACTCTGGGAAACATAAAACCTAGGGCCACAGAGTAGTGCTGTGATCCCAAGGAGAGGCTACAGTCATCTTTTTATAGGCAAAGGTTATATATACATAGGGCAGAGAGTACATATCAGGATTTAAGTCTCTTGGAAATGCATTCCTGGGGTTAGGTTCTATATCTCCTATGGAGTGCACCCTTGGTTTCATGATTTACAACCTCTAATTACAGGACGTTATTTGAAGATGATTATGTAGCCTGGGTCTGTTCTAACTCCTTTCCCATATCTGGGAGAATGTAGGGTGAAGGGTCAGGTAGCTTGTTTTAAGGCCATTATCAGACAGTAGGCATACAATTTTTCATATTCCTAGGTTCTTCACCTTGCAGATGCCTCATTGCTATGGCATCTCCAACACCTTGGATTCTCCACTCAACCCAGGCTTTATGTTCATAGCTTCACACAGTGGTCTCTCAGGGCCTCTGTGCAAGGGCTTCCCAGCCATATGTCCAGCCTCAGCGACTCTCCATTACCATGGAAAAAAGATGTCTTGACACCTTTATTGGTGTTTCCTTCTTGACACTAGAATCAGCACTATGTAGATGACACTGCCAAGTTCAACCACCTGCTTGGGATGAAGCACTGTCTCTCTTGAATAACATTTGCAGCAGCTTTCTTTTGTTGTTGGTTTTTTTATGAGCAGAACATCCCTTAAGCCTTTTATTTTCACAAGTTGGAGGTAGCTGGGTGGGAGTCTTTTCCTGAGAGCACAGTTCCCTTTATCTTATTTCCAATCAGCTCTCACCCTAATCTTCTCATTGGTTTAGTACAAGCACGGGCTTTGACACACTTCCTGGCGCTCCTTTTCTCATCTAACTGTACCTTTTGTGTTTCCTCCTGCCTCCTTTTCTCATCTAACTGTACCTTTTGTGTTTCCTCCTGCTCTGCTTACTTTTTTACATTGTAGACCTGCATAAGACTGATTACTATTAACCACAAGACAGTGCTAATGTTGGGCTTTCTTGAAACCTCGTCCAAAAGAAAATTAATGCAATATTTTTCAGTTTAGCCTCAGGCAGATTTTTAGGAAAAGGGCAGTAAGTAAGGACATTTCTTGTCACAATATCAGAAGAGCAGTTTTTAGCACAGTTGATAATATTGTTTCCTTATGTAACTTCTTGGGCTGGACCCCCATTGTTCACATTGCTCTATGCACTATTGTCTTCCAAATTCCTCCCTGGCCTGTTAAACCTCACTTACAGCATTCAACTGTTTACCTTGCTCAAGGTCCCATAGTCTTCCACATTCCACAAAAACCCACACGGTCTGGACTCTTCTATCAATAGACCACTACTAGATACCAACTTCTGTCTCAGATACTTGTTATTGCTGTGATAAGACACCATGACCAAGACAACTACAAAAGAAAATGATTAATAGGGCTAATGGTTTCTGAAGTTTATCATCCGTGACAGCAAAGGAAAGGCATGATGGCAGGAACAACTGAGACTTTTTCTTTTGATTTTCAACCGTGAGGCAGAGATAGTGGGAATGGCACCTGCTCACCCTCAGTGGCGCACTTCCTTCAGCAGAGTCACCATTAAAAGTCAGGTGCTCTCTCCCATGAACTCTCAGACACATCATCTCCCACCACCAACAGATGTGGCACATTTCCCTATTCCACAAGCTAGCCCTTTAAAATGTCCCTCCTCACATCACAGATCTGTCTCTCTTGCTCTTTCTCTTTGTCTTCCACTCTCTGTTTATCTCTCTTTGTCTTTTTCTCATGTCCCCACTCCAAGAAGGCTTTTTGCTTCTCTCTGCTCCCAGTAAACCTTCACATGAGAACTTTTGTGTGGTGTGATCATGGCCTAGACTCTAAACGCTCTGCTGCTAAATTCTAACATTGGTTCTGCAGCTGAATCCTAACAGTCACACTTTCTAATTCTTCTCAAATATTTCTACAAACTACAGACCAACTATTCAAATATATGAGACTATGGGGGTCATTCACTAAAAGCACCACATTCATTAAATGAAGAGTGCCTAAATATAGAATTTTAAACATATTAAACATACTTATATATCAAGTAATTTAAATATTTTCAGTTAAATATTTATGTAAAGTAATGAGAAATGTAAATATGCATGTGATATGTTCATACTGATTTTCATTGGATAGAGATATTTATATTTTTGTTCATGACATTTATATTTCTGTTCATTGTACTTAGGAAGTTTTCTGTACTAGGATGTATTTTAGGGCATATTTTAGTCATTTTTATTGTATGTGAATGTGAGCTACTGTAATTGCCTTTGTTTGCCATACACTGAGACTATTTACTTCACTGCTATTTTCTACAATCATGCTTCTAGTGCTTACTTCTATATCACCCTTCCTGGAGTGTGCATAATTCACAGATCACATGACTATGTCTTCAACCAGCCTCCTATTGATCACTCATTGATTCTTCAGTAGTCTTGAAGAACTTATTTCACTACAGATTCTCATGCTTAACAAGCAAGCAACTCTCTTGAAGTAAATGAAATTACAGTCCTAGTCTCTAAGAAATTTACCTTCAAAGTTTGTTTTTTAAGTATTGTTTACTCATCACTATATTTACTTAATATTCATCTACTGGTTTGATATTTTTCCATACTAAACATTTTATATCCTTGGTTCTATTTTGACATGAACTTTGTGAATATTTGGGGGATGTTAATGTTAATATTAATGTTAATCCTTAGTCTTCCAGAGAACTCACTGATTCTAGATTAAGTCTTCAAGATTGTATTTGCATATATTTTGTTCAGTATGTTTGGCTGGATACTTTGTAAATTCATATTCCACTTGATCTACTTATTGGGAAACATTATAAACTAAAAGAGGGATCAAAACTACTTCACAGTCACAGCTATAATCAAGTTGAAAAGCACATGTCTGAGCTTGATGCCTTTTGTCCAGTGAATACTTTTATATCAAAATCATTTTAATATTACAGAGTAGTAAAGGGTATAAAATTTGAAACCAATCCTTGAGTCAAAAGTTATACCATATACTAAATATTTAATCTAGAAGTTACCTTAATGACTTAATCATCTATTTGAAAATGATAATAGTAACAACTCCTTCATTGGCTGTTATGAGAAACAACTGACTTAGGGACATCAACTATTTAGAATAGCATATAGCACATAGGAAAATGTACAACAGCATTGGTTATTGTTTACCTTCCTTTCCCTATAACACAAACCTAGTTCCACAACTTTGAAAAATACTTATAAGAGAAAAATAAAAAAAAATAATGTTAAATATATAATATATCATTATTTAGATTTTCCTGATTTCTGTAAAGCCTGTGTTAGAATAATGGCTTATACTACCAATGTAAAGAAGTGACATGCTCTCAGACCATGCCAGTCAGTTCCCCTTCATCCATACATCATTCCCCTTTTTTGTCTAAATAAAAATGAAAGGTTTTAACATTAACATAGTAAAACAATATACAATAAAAGCAATTATCAAGTAAGAGTTAACATTTACAATATCCAGTACATTTGTATTTGGCAGATTCAGAGAAAATATTCTATTAAATATCCTATTTTGGTGACTCCAAAGTTTTGTACCTAATTTACCTTCTGTCATAAGTAAGAAAATTGTAACTATCACTATCCTGTCTTCAATGCCATCAAAGACCCACAAGCATATAATATTACCTGTGTAAACAAGAAGTGCAGTGCAAGCTACTTCTAAAACTACAGAAATAACAGAGACATCGTGCTGTCTGGATAGTCACCCTAAGGTTCCTCTGCAATGTTGTGGCATCCATCTTTGCCTTACAGGCCTAGAGTATTTGAAGAATTTTTTATGAACCAGGAATTTTGAAGGACTGTTCCACCTTGTCTAGGAAAAGTTCAGCAATCTTTTTCCTCTGTGTCCTGCTTGTCCAGTTTGTGCAGCATTCTGTCAGCAGTCAGGGCAAGGGCAGTTTTTGCCCAAATGGCTAGCTTTGCCACAGTGAAAGCAAACTCTATATGGAGGTTCTTTGATGACCATCATCCTTTTATGAAGTAGATTGGGGCTGCCATGAGCAGATGTAGCAGATGTGTCTCACTGTCATGAAAAGACTTAAGTTATTAAACATCATAAATGCCATATTCTGTAGTGTTTGAAGATGTTAAACATATCTGTTTAACCTTGAAAATACCTGAAATGACTACAAGCTTGATTATTATGATGATAAACTACTAACCTGTGTTTCTTAATTATCCTAAACAGTTTATAATAATAGCTTTCAAGGACTAGAACTTTATATTAAATTTTTGAATGAGCTTCATAGGTACAATACCTGAAACAATAGTAGAAATATGTATATGATATAACAAAAATAACCTTAAATTTATATCAATATAAAAAAATCTATACCAATGTAAAATATTTGAAATAAATAGCTGTCTTTTTATTCTGTATTTCCATAACTCCACTAAATGTTGACAAACATTCATAACCCACCAAATGACCAAAAATCATCCACTTTACCCTTTGGGAATGTGGGCATTGTGTTCTTTAGACTGCGTCCTGTTGTCTGGGGGCAATGATATGCCAAGGGAACCCTGAGAAAACTGAGATAATAGTCAAGTTCTGGGAAAACTAGTTGTAACATTTTTTGTACAGTCTCAGAATTGTTCCCATGCAGAGGGAACAGTTGTATTTTTTCTTGGTTTATTTCTTTATGTCTGTAACCAAGATTCAGGATGTCTCCCCTAATCAAAGCTCTTTTAAACTTGAAGGTATCCACAGCCTTTCAGTTCCTGTGGAAACAAAATCATAACCTCTCCACCAGTGCAATGCATTTTCTCAATTCTATTTTAAAGTTAAGATATCCCTGAAGTATCCAGGCTGGTTTAATTCAGCAGTCCCTTTTACAACCCAGTGTCTATTGTCTGCTATTCTTCACTAATCAGCATTCAAAAAATTCAAATTCAGCACACCATATAAGAAACAGATTCCCTTTGAATTTCACATCTTTACATTGTTTTTTTTCCTTTATATTACTTTACTCTCTTTAAAGACTACTTTATGACTTTTAAACTATTTATTTTTTTCCGATGAGTGTCTATACCCATTTTCTTAAGCACCTACATTAATTTTTTTAGCACACTGTAACCTGTTTGGAATTGTTTTTTTCATCTGGACCTGTCTTACTGAGCATCTTCAGATGCACACTTACAGTGTTCTTTGATGCATGAGTCAAAACTTAAACTCAGTGCGTGGCTCTGCCCCACTGGGGTCCATGAGAGTGAGCTTTATTCCTTGTGGGCCTAGCCAAGGGCTACATTTAACTAGGAGCTGCGTTTAACTGCCTCAGCTCTAAGAAGTTGGTGTCCTCACTGTGGCAAGCATTTTTACTTAGCTTGCTGCACCTACTTAATGTGTGAGCTGCTCAAGTGCTCACTGTATGGCAGAGCCATGCCTCTGTATACTATGAGAACCAGGCTATTAGGAAGCTGTGTAATGCTTCCCCCCCCCCATCTCTCTCAGAGCCTACATAAAAATATGTGTCCCACATTGGACACCAAATATAGCAAGCTTTTTCTTGGACTGCCAATCCCCGAATCATGACATGAAGACTTATTATTAATTATGAATGGTTGATTTTAGCTTGGGCTTGTTGATAGCTAGCTTTTTTTTTTTAAATTAAATTAGCCCATTTCTATTAATATATGTGCTGTTCCAAGGCTCATTTACCTTATCTATATACTACTCATCCTGATTTCTTGCTTCATCTTTGTCTGTCTGTCTGGCCCCTGGATGGCAGGCTCCTTGATGGCTGCCTTCTGCCTGGACGACTGGCTCCCCTTTTTTCTCTGCCCACCAGTCATGCCTATCCTTCCTCTCCCTAGCTATTGATCATTCAGCTTTTTATTAGAACAATCAGGTGCCTTAAGCAGGCAAGGTGAAACACCAACAGATCTTTACAGAGTTAAACAAATGCAATATAAACAAACACAACACATCTTTACATAGTGAAACAATTATTCTGCAAGACAAACAAAAATAACATGTCTTTACATAGTTAAACAATTATTCTGCAACACAAACAAATGCAAAACAACTTTAAATATTTAAAAAAGTATTCTATTCCATGATGCATTATGGTTTCTTGACTTTTGTAATTTGTTATTTCTAAAAATTACAGAACTACACCAATGGGGAAAATAAAGTTAGTGTGAGAAAATGTACTCTAAGTCATTAAAAATAAATCAACATATATACATATATATAAAATATTTGTATATACATATATACCACAGAAATGTTATGAAATATTTGGGGTCATACCTATTTTTATTTATTTATTATGAGCCAATAGTAAACACGTACAAGAAGGAGATTCACATTTCACTGGCTTTCAGAACACAGAACTGCCACATTTTTTTTGTTGTATGCTAGTCTGATTCATATTTAAGCAGATTTTTATTGTTACATTACAAGCCTATCAGACTTGTAATTAGTGAAAAATACATTCTAAATGCCATTGAATCTTATATGTATAGTGACAGGAGAATTTAAATTTTTAGTGACAGGAGAATTTAAATTTTTATTATGTTTCTGAAGACTCTTAATGAAAATTTATCATGATGTGGACTGAGAAGTGTAAATATTTGTACTTAGAAATAGACACACACAAACATCACCACCACCATCAACAATAAAAAACAAAAATGAATTTGAAAGAGAAAAGGGGGAGGTGCATATGAATATTTGGAGGGAGGAAAAGAGAGTGGATATGATATAATAATGTAATAATCTCAAAAAACATGTAAAACAATATAAATAAAAGACAGTAGCAGGCGTGTTTGGATAGCTAAAATTTTAACTAAAATTACTTGTAAAGAATAGTGTACTATTTCTTCTCTTGAAAAGCAAAGGTAACTGAAGGAAGTGCTAATGAGTTACAGTGTAAAAGCTTTAAGGTTCTCTGAGAAGGTTTTTACTCTAATGTTTATTAACACTACTGCCACAAAATCATTAATATAATTGGCTCATATTACACAGTATAAGGAAGAAATCTTCAATGACAGATAGATGATATAAAAACAGACATCTGGGTAGATAGGGTAAAGACAGATAATAACTTGAGTTTATGAAATTAGTGGCTAAATGAAGAATATGACTAACCTAGGGAAAACTGTTGTGCACCTCATTTGAACAATGTGGGGGTCTGTGTTACTTGCAATAAATGAAAAATGTGAATAGGGTATTGAGATCTCATATAAACTTACTTTGGAAATATGGAATTTTATGGTTGTAGGACATCATATGGTCATAAGCTAGTAGGTAATAATAGAACCCAACCTATATTACCTCAGGATTTGTATAGTTAGTACTTAATTCACCCTTGATATACAGACTACATGTCAGATACTGATCAAAGAATAGTGATATCCTCAAGACGGGTGCATTCTTCTTATACCAGAAAGTCTCTTAGCAGCACAGACTTGGGAAAACCACACAGACTTTCATGATGCAAGTGACAACAAGTGCTTTTTCATAGCAATTCATATTGTTTTGTTGTATTTTAGTTATTGTAAAAGTAATAAAAAAAACATAGAGGTCCTTCTGAAAAGTGTGTAAGAAAATGTCTCACTTATATGTAATATTGTAAGTGTATAAAAATAAGAAACATACCAGACATTCTTTTTTTTTTAAATTTTTATTTTGCAATACAATTCAGTTCTACATATCAGCCACAGATTCCCTTGTTCTCCCCCCTCCAGCCCCCCTCACCTTCCCCCCAGCCCGCCCCCCATTCCAATCTCCTCCAGGGCAAAGCCTTCCCCACAGACTGAGATCAACCTGGTGGACTCAGTCCAGGTAGGTCCAGTCCCCTCCTCCCAGGCCGAGCCAAGGGACCCTGCATAGGCCCCAGGTTTCAAACAGCCAACTCATGCAATGAGCACAGGACCCGGTCCCACTGCCTGGATGCCTCCCAAACAGATCAAGCCAATCAACTGTCTCACCCACTCAGAGGGCCTGATCCAGTTGGTGACCCCTCAACCATTGGTTCATATTTCATGTGTTTCCGTTTGTTTGGCTATTTGTCTCTCTGCTTTATCCGACCTTGGTCTCAACAATTCTCACTCATATAAACCCTCCTCATTCTCGCTAATTGGACTCCCAGAGCTCCACCTGGGGCCTAGTCATGGATCTCTGCATCCAGATCCCTCAGTAGTTGGATGAGGTTTCTAGCACGACAATTAGGGTGTTTGGCCATCCCATCACCAGAGTAGGTCAGTTCGGACTGGCTCTCGACCATTGCCAGCAGTCTGTTGTGGGGGTATCTTTGTGGATTTCTGTGGGCCTCTCTAGCACTTTGTTTCTTCCTATTCTCATGTGGTCTTCATTTACCATGGTCTCCTATTCCTTGTTCTCCCTCTCTGTTGTTGATCCAGCTGGGATCTCTCCCACTCACCCAAGCTCTCTTTCCCTCGACCCTCGCCCTTCACTACCCCCACTCATGTCCAGGCTGTTCATGTAGATCTCATTCCACTTCTCTGTCATTGGGCGATCCCTGTGTCTTTCTTGGGGTCCTGTTTTCCAGGTAGTCTGCCTGGTGATGTGAGTAGCAGTCCAGTCATCCTTGTTCCACATCTAGTATCCTGTTATGAGTGAGTACATACCATGTTTGTCTTTCTGAGTCTGGGATACCTCACTCAGGATGATTTTTTCTAGATCCATCCATTTGTCTGCAAACCTCATGATGTCATTGTTTTTCTCTGCTGAGTAGTATTCCATTGTGTATATGTACCACATTTTGTTTATCCATTCTTCATTTGAAGGGCATCTAGGTTGTTTCCATGTTCTGGCTATTACAAACAATGCTGATATGAACATAGCTGAACAAGTGCTCTTGTGGTGTGATTGAGCATTCCTTGGGTATATGCCCAAGAGTGGTATAGCTGGATCTTGGGGGAGATGGATTCCCAATTTTCTAAGAAATCGCCATATTGATTTCCAAAGTGTTTGTACAAGCTTGCATTCCCACCAGCAGTGGAGGAAAGTTCCCCTAGCTCCACATCCTCTCCAGCATAAGGTGTCTTCAGTGTTTTTGATCTTAGCCATTCTGACAGGCGTAAGGTGGTATCTCAGAGTTGTTTTGATTTGCATTTCCCTGATGATTAGGGATGTTGAGCAATTCCTTAAATGTCTTTCAGACATTTGAGTTTCCTCTGTTGAGAATTCTCTGTTTAGTTCTATAGCCCATTTCTTAATTGGACTGTTGGGCATTTTGATGTCTAATTTCTTGAGTTCCTTATATATTCTGGATATCAGTCCTCTGTCAGATGTGGGATTGGTGAAGATCTTTTCCCATTCTGTAGGCTGTCGCTTTGCTTTGTTGACCGTATCCTTTGCCCTACAAAAGCTTCTCAGTTTCAAGAGGTCCCATTGATTGATTGTTTCTCTCAGTGTCTGTGCTACTGGTGTTCTATTTAGAAAGTGGTCTTCTATGCCAATGCGTTCAAGACTACTTCCTACTTTCTCTTCTAGCAGGTTCAGAGTAGCTGGATTTATGTTGAGGTCCTTGATCCACTTGGACTTAAGTTTTGTGCACGGTGATAGATATGGATCTATTTGCAGCCTTCTACATGTTGATATCCAGTTTTGCCAGCACCATTTGTTGAAGATGCTTTCTTTTTTCCATTGTGCACTTTTGGCTTCTTTGTCAAAAATTATTTGTTCATAGGTGTGTGGATTAATGTCAGGGTCTTCAATTCGATTCCATTGGTCCACATGCCAGACAATCATTCTTAAAGTGACTATTTACTATATTTTGTATATTATAGACCAAAAATACTATTCCAACACCCAAGAGTCTACCTAAGGAAATTTATATAAAGCTGCAGCTTCACATCAGCATGCTATTTCTTAACATGTGACTCTGTAATTCAGATTTTAACAGAGAAGGCCTGAGTGATAAGA
Source organism: Peromyscus eremicus (assembly GCF_949786415.1). NCBI lineage: Eukaryota > Metazoa > Chordata > Mammalia > Rodentia > Cricetidae > Peromyscus > Peromyscus eremicus. The sequence continues at coordinate 2,790,674 of NC_081424.1, read as the reverse complement.
TAAAAAGGTAGATTATTGAATCTACTTTTAGAAAGCAACTACTAGTTTTAAATATTTTGCATTGGATTGGATTTTTGTGTATTGTATACAAATTTTGTATATTGCTACAAGAGTTTGATTTTGTTAGAAAATACTGTGCATATATTTCTAATCTTGTTCAAGGTATTGTACCTATACAGTTCATTTAACAATGTAGTGCAAATTGCTAATCCTTGAAAGTTATTACCAACTATGTAGGATATAAAGAAATGAAAGTTAGTAGTTAGTCATTACAATCGAACTTGTAGTCATATTAGGTATAATTTCAAGGTCAAGCAGAGATATATTTTAGATAGACAGGTCATAAAACACTTCAGAGATCTACAGAATATGGCATTTAAGATGTTTTAATAACATAGATTTTTTTCTTTTTTTTTTTTTTTTTTAATGACTATGGGACATGTCAGCTCCTGGTAGCACCAATCTACTTCAAAGAAGATGATGGGCATTGAAGAAACTCCATATGGAGTTTACTTTCTCTGTGGTACAAGTTAGCCACTGGGCAAGAAAGTTCCCTCACCTTGACTGCTGACAATATGCTGCCTAAAATGGACAAGCAGGACACAAAACAAAGGACTGCTGATCCTTGCCAAAACAAGATAGGAAGGCCCTTTAGAAAATCCTGCTTCACAGATAAGTCTGTCAGATATGCTAAGCCTATAGGCCAAAGATGAGTGCCCCAACATTGCAGAGAAACTTCAGGTTACTGTCCAGGTAGCTGCCTGTTTCTGTCATAACTCACATTTTTTTGGAAGTCACTTGTTTACACTTCCTATTTTACTATGTATTATTATTTCCTTCTCGAGTCTCTGAGGGAGTTTAAGATTAGATAGTTATAGTTCTAGTTTTCTTTGTTAACAATTTCAGAAAAGAAACTCACTAAAGAGGTGTGACATGTATAAGTTTGAAAGATATAAAAGAGAGCTTTTGGTTGGTAATACAAGTTAGGACAGAAAGTGAATTAGGTACATTTTGGACTCACTAAAATAGGATAGATAACGAAATATTTTCACTGAATTTGTCAAATGCAAATAGACTAGACATTGTTGATGTATTTATTGCCTGTACATATTATATCATTATTGTACTTATTGTGTATAGTGCTTCTTATTTTAGTTACAACTTTTTTATTTTAGACAAAAAGGGGGAACTGTGGTGATATTTCATTTGTGCACTCTAATAAAGCTTACGTGAAGATCAGAGGAAAAAGCCAGCCACTATATTAGACATAGAAGTCAGGCAGTGGTAGCACATGCCTTTAATCCTAGCATTCAGGAGGCAGAGATCCATCCAGATCTCTGTGATTTCAAGGCCACACTGAGAACAGAGCCAGGCATGGTGGCACATGCCTTTAATCTCAGCACTAAGCATGAAAGTCTGGAGGTCTGTACAGACAGACAGGAAGAGATGTAGCTGGGCAAAGAGAGGGCAGGGATAGAAAGGCATATAGCTTGGGAATACAGGAAGTAGGTCTCTCTTCGGCTGAGGATTTCCAGGTAGTAAGAATGTGGCTGGCTTCTTTCTGCTTCTCTGACCTCTCAGTTTCTCCTCAATATCTGGCTCTGGGTTTTGTATTAATAAGACTGTTTAGCAATTCATCTTATACCTGAATGCTTCAAATATACACAGACAATAAAAAATTAATCCCCAATAGAATATAAACATCACACAACTGTCAATAAAGCAGCAGACTACACTCTAGTAATTGTGTTATTGTCAGAGAAAGGTCACATGACTTAACTAGAAGTGTTTCTTTGTCTGAATCACACCAAATTTAATCTTGACCAAGATGAATATTATTAGAGGAAGCAAAATACAGAGTAATGGAAAAGTGTTGGGGAAATTAAGAAATTCTGTGATGTTTTATACGGATGTTGTATGTGCTACCTTCCTTGACTTTTCTAGGACAGATGGTTTTTAAAATATATTTGCATTGAAATCTTGAGCAAATTAATTAACAAAATTGAGTTTATTAAGAACAGTTTCAAAAGTAAAGCTGTAGTGAAGTTGAATGGTTAGTGGGTTCTGAAACATTCTAAGTAAGAGTTCATTTCCCACTTTTGCATCCAGGAAAAGTAAAACTACTTGGGCTCTATCAGACCGTACTTGATACTAGTTATTTATATTAAGTAAGGTTTATGTGCCATTTCTTAGAGTAAGTCATTTTTACCAAGTCCATTTTGAGGTTGTTATTATCCATTTATATGTTGTTATTTAGCATGAAATGTTTTCATTTAGCAATAATTATGACTATAACAAAATGAATACACCTACTTCTCTTATCTCTAAAAGAAAAAGCAACATGTAAAACCAGAATTTTCTAAATATAAATTAGTACTTCCTTCTGAGAGTAAAGAACTGAAGTTCTAAGAGACTCACTCAAGTTTCATACAATGACAGGGTCAGAGTTTGACCTGGCCCAGAAGACTACCAGCTTTTAAAACTGTTTGTCACTAAGATTATACAGTCACTTCTAGGTAAGCTCCTTTGAGAATTCTTTGCTTTTCATATTGGCAGTATTCTGGCCTCCTATTTAAAGACACCATGACTGGTAGCTGTTAAGTGATAAACTTGAACATATTCATATGAACATACCTTGCTTCATCTTTATGGTCTAGTTGACTAAATGCATAAATGTCCAAATCCTTCCTGAAATGATATTTTTATTCATTAGAAGTGTTGTCCTGTAACAATGGTAAAAAACAAGCTTTTGTCTTATAAAAAGGGACCCAGTGACTCATAATACCTCAAGCAAAACGTAGGCTTATTTATTCTATAATAGTCTACAATTAAGTAAGCAATCTAAGATTTTCAAATTAAAATATAGTTATGTAGACAGTTTTAAAAGTACAGTTTAATTCTTCTTTAGTTAATCTAAATCTTATCTCTGTAGTTCTTAGTTTCTATCTGCAGTAATTGGTTAAGAGGTAAATGAAGCACAGATATTACTTTCACATTTAGAAGGTATAACCAGATGCATTCCATCAGAGAAGCAAAACTTATAGAATGTACATATAGCATAAAACACATTTATGCACATAAATATTCAGCCATAGAATGTTTATGTATAGCATAAAAGCGAACAAACAGGAAAAACCTACCTTTTGGAGTGTGTGTATGTAAACCATGTTATTTTGAGGAATGTGTCTGGCAAGAAAGTAGTAAATTCCACAGGCAGAAGTGAGGAAGAGATCATGAGCAGGAATAAACTCAGTGGGCATCTCAGAAGAATTTTGTTTTCTTTCATCTCCTCAATTTCCACCTCCGTGTCTGTTTTCATCACTGTCCCTCACACTATGAAGCTTCATCTCTGCCTTAAGGCTTTGCAACCAGCAGCAGACCTCAGGGATTACTCAAGATATTTCTCTTACTTAAAGTCATTTAAAGTCTTGGATTACGAATCTGACTAATTTATTCATAGTAATACCTAAGTACTGTTTTTCAGTGTGGTTTAATTGGGATATATTAACTATGTAATACATTGCGTTTATTTTTTGTTATCATGTATACCATGTAATCCAATGTGTTAACTTTCCTTATTATATATTTGGTCCATCTCTGGATTCCCTCTGCCTCCCTTCCTTTTCCATAATTGGTAGTATTTGATTAAATATTTGAGAGAGGTAGTATGGAATGTCAGCATAACAAACTCACCCTATTTACCTTTCACTAGCAAACACTGGTGTGCAAACCTCCATACTGTTGCAAGAAGTCTGAGGATTAACTTCACTAGGCACTCGATCACTTTCTCATTTGACATTGTTTAGTGTTCCACATATTCTAGACTTGCTCTACTACTAGTAAATTCACTTTTACATTTTCTCCTAAAAGCTGTTTGCAGTGGATACCTTTAAAATGTGTTTTTTCTTAAATCTTTCCTTTCTCCCCCTCTTTATATCTAGCTTTAACCTCTACAAAACAGATTCAAGGAAACAAAATTAATTAATTAAATATCAATTGAGTGTTGGTATAAAAATCACTCAATATTAGCAAGAAATAGCTAGACATTGTATTGACTTTAAAAGATTCCTTTTAAAACAACAAATCCATGGTCACAATTTGTCAGTACAGAGTAAGAGTTTACAATCATAAGGCAGGATTTATCTGTATCTCTCTCTAGGACAACTGGCATTTGAGGGTCAGAATAAAACTTGAGAAAATGATGGAGACATCATGGTGCCAAGGGGGAGCAGTGAAGGAAATAGAAACAAGGTGAAGTAGTGAAGATAGGGACTTCCCAGAAGCCTTTCTTAGATTTACCATGTTTGGATTAAAATGGACATGGTAGAATTGGAAAGAAAGTATTATAGTATGTTCTAACTTTATTCTTATACTCGATTGCTTACATAGACTTTAGTTTCCTAAAATGATGAAGTAACAATGATTACATGTGCATGTATTCAGTAGTGATGAATTATAATCTTCACTGTGGTACAAAACCTTTTTTGCTTAGTACCTCCCACTACTAAATGAATCATTTTATTAAATATTTGTTAAATGAATTACTCAACAAGTGTACAATGTTGTAAGTCAGTTTCCCATAGCCCATAATGATACTTGGCCAATATCAATCTGCTTATGTGACCTAGGTCAAGAGAAACCTCTGAACCCTGAATGAGATTCTCCTTAAGGTACCTCATATGGAGATTATATAACATTTGCATCACCTATTATTTTCTGGTAACAGATAAAGAAAACTAAACAACTACTTTTTATTAGTAGTTAGCTGAATTAATCAGTGATTAGCTGAATTAACTCTTTCATTCCTTCTTCCTATATATAAATTAATAACCCCAGTCTAGTGACTGCTTATTAGTTTTATATGGAGAAGATGGAAAAATACTGTATTTATATTTCGAAAATCCATACTACTTTCTTGAAAACCTTATAAGATCATCAGGAGAGAAGGAAGTGCCTGTCTGAGGATGTGGTGTCACTTGGTGCTAACTAGACTATAATAGAATAATATTTTATTTTATATTAGGATATGTTTTACATATGGATGGAATCACTACTACATACTATGACAGTAACCTTGATCAGGATTCTGAGAAGGCTCATTAGGAAAAACCCTTTCTCTGGCCTGAATGAAGACCTAATAGTCCAAGATACCAAAAACATAAAAAGAATTAGTTCAGTTGGACCCAGATGGGAGGGTCAATAGCCTGGCTATGTGATGACTCCTCAAAAATATCAACCCAACTTACATGCTAAAGAGTTGAGGGAATAATTATTTCTTTAATGAGATAACATACTTTTCCTTTCTGTAACTGCCCCACCACCAACACTTCAATGTTGTGTGCTGCATGATTATGCAGTAAGCTTTCAACTTCATTTAGAAGGTCAACCCAACAGAAACATGGACATTTTGATGGAGGATTAAACCAACATGCAAGGTGTGTTGGAGTTCTTGCCTTTTGAATGAATTGGCTGTTTCTTATTGCAGATTTCTTGTGTGAAGCCATAGCTCCTTCTCTCCTATTACAACTTTGGGATTTATTCCTATGGCTTCGCAGTGTATGGATCATTTATTGGGCACAGTTTCCCCTATGCATCGGTACATTTGGATGATTTTCCCCAGCTATGTGTGAAAGTAGTCACATAGTCAAAACCTTTGTTCTGCATAAACAGATCATTGTTCCATTTCCCATTATAAACTTAGAAGTCTGCCCTCTGCAATTATCTTTATGGCAGGACGTTTGGTCAGAAAAAGTATCTATACAAATGGATCACAATTGGAGCCTTTACAAGACAGACCCAAGGACAATATCACGACACTTCTGAGTTTGTTAGCCCTCAGAGATAGGAAGAGTAGAGTGCCCTGGATTCATTCTGCCAGCAGATAAGGGAATTGCCAACCTCCAGCTAATTTTAAACAAATTCTTAACTCTTTGTACCTACTTTCACCTCAGTTTATTGGTTAACTTATTATCTAACCAAACTTAGGAATGTAGTATTATGCACGAATTCCCCTTCCCCCTCCTTAGATTTTCTGTTTGATCTAAGGTCCCTCTCCCTCTCATTTGTCCCCATTCCTTTTAAGAGTTCACTGAGGCTTTTATGAGTCACTTCTACCTTAAGTCATAAAGAAAGCCTGACAGTCACTGACTGGTGCAGTTCTTATCTGCTTTTATGACCCTGAAAGAATTCAAGCCTTGTAACCTTTGGCCAGAGAATTGCTCATTGTATGTGTATAAAAACTGCAAACTTTAGAGACTCAGGGAAGAACAAAGACAGACATGCAACAAAGTATAGTGTGAGCAGATTCATTCTTTCACCCTCAGATATTAGTTTTTCCCCCACTTATTGTAGAATCTCTTTAAACTCTAAAAGAAGGCTTTAAGGCAGGCCTTTAAAAGTCTTGTTAGTGCACACACACAAACAGCTTGTACAGTTGCTGTATATAAGCTTTGTAGGGTTCTGTTGGGTCTGCTCACTTTGCTGAGTCCTAATCATAAAGGAGCAAAGTTTCCCACTTTCCCCTCCTTTCTCTCCTTTTTGGGCGCTGGCCAGAACTCAAGTATACCTTCTCTGGTATTCTGAGCTTCCTTACTTTTTCTCTGAATTACCCCCTGCCCTTTTGGTTCATGTACTTGTTTGTGCACCACAAGGCTGGTCTACATGCCTGACTCAAATGGCATGGCTCACTCTGTATTAATCTCCCTGATGTGGATATATAATGAGCTTATTTAAAATATTCACCTTCTGCGGTCCATGGATTTCATTATTTGACTTTCCAAGACAATAATTCAAAGCTACTGACTGAAGGTGGCTGTGATGACCATCAAGTTGGCCAGCTGCCAGCTTCTCAACACAGGAAAGGCATCCCAATATTCCTCTACAGTTAGAGACCAGGTTGTAAGTATGAAGCAGGTTTGCCCTACATTCGGTCCTCATGTAGTCTGCTTTTTCCCTTTGCTCAACTATTCAATGTTGCCTTTGGTAAAAAAAAAAATAATAATAATCTCAATTCTCCATTATTTGTTTGCTAAGGCAACTCCTCAGCAATAAAATCATTGCCTGTGCTCTCAGCATATTTCAGTGTGACTGCTTTAGTGCCAAAAAAAGATGAGAACATTCCAAAAACAAGTGACCAGTCATGCATTGATAGGATTTTCCAATCATTAAAAAATCTTCAGAAAAGAGGTTGCTAAATGTAGGAATGAATTAAGATAGATGTGGGAGGCAAGCTCCCACTTTTACCCACTCTTGAGGACAAAGGGATGAGAAACTTGTAGATAGAAAGATAGTGGAGTTGAGACAGACAGAAATACAGGATAGTTTTGGGAGGACCTGTGTCAATACTCAATTGCCCTTTCTGTCTCTTCAAAGGGACTTTTTTAACAAAGCCAAGGTGCAGGGCAAAAAATTTCTCCCTTAACTGGATGCAGAGATCCATGGCTAGGCCCCGGGTGGAGCTCCGGGAGTCCAATTAGCGAGAAAGAGGAGGATTTATATGAGCGAGAACTGTTGAGACCAAGGTTGGACAAAGCACAGGGACAAATAGCCAAGCGAATGGAAACACATGAACTATGAACCAATGGCTGAGGGGCCCCCAACTGGATCAAGCCCTCTGAATGGGTGAGACAGTTGATTGGCTTGATCTGTTTGGGAGGCATCCAGACAGTGGGACCAGGTCCTGTGCTCAGTGCATGAGCTGGCTGTTTGAAACCTGGGGCTTATGCAGAGTCACTGGGCTTGGCCTGGGAGGAGGGGACTGGACCTGCCTGGACTGAGTCTACCAGGTTGGTCTCAATCCTCGGGGGAGGCTTTGCCCTGGAGGAGGTGGGAATGGGGGGGGGCGGCTGGGGGGATGGTGAAGGGGGTAGGAGGGGGGAGAACAAGGGAATCCGTGGCTGATATGTAGAACTAAATTATATTGTAAAATAAAATAAAATAAAATAATAATAAAAAAAACTTCTCCCTTGCTAGATCAAAGCATACCACATAGCCAAGTGCAGACCCTTCTAAACACCTGGTGACTACGCACATGGTCATGCCATCCCCTTATGTAGCCCTACTAGGTAAAGCAAGCTCAGATCTCACTAGGAAACCTCTCTGAAGAGTATTAAGACTCAGAGTAATACTAAGGTCTAAGAATTACTTGAAAACTTAATTATGAAAAAGAATGGGATGATTCTAGAAAAAGATACCAATGTTGTTTCTGTTTTCTGTTTTGTGACATAAGGAAGATCATTTCATGTAAAATGCAATTCATGAGGCATTTGTATTAAGTTCCATAATAAATACCACTTATTAAAAGGCTTTAAAAACCTTATATGATAAAGTACCAGTAAATACTTGCATAATATTTGCATATTGCCATTATTTGTTTTAGAGCCAATGGTTGGCCAACACAACATTATTGATTATGAAGAGAAATTGAACTCTTCTTAAGGTATTGAACATGTGTTCTTTGAGTATATCTAAACAGTGATACTAGAAACTACTGCAGCAGATGGGAACAAATACAGAGATCCATAGTCATACATCTTACACACAGACACATGCACACACACACACACACACACACACACACACACACACACACACAGCATATTGGAGCTCATGTTATAAATGAGATGTCTCCATCAAATCTCTCCCCTTAGAGCTCAAGGAACCCTGTTGAAGAAGAGGTGGAAAGAGCACATATGAACTCTGAAGCAGCATGCACACGGCCCACATGGGTCTGAAGCAGCATGCACACGGCCTACATGGGTCTGCACCACATCCTCTGCATATATATTTTAGCTGTTTCTTTAGTACTTTTAAGAGACTCCTGAGTGTGTGAACGAGTGAGTCTCTGATTCTTGTGCCTTTTCTTGGGCTCTTTTTCTTCTGTTGGTTTGCTTTTTCCAACTTTGATGTGATGGGTTTTTTTTTTTAATCTTATTATATTTTATTTTGTAATTCTTGGATGATATCTCATAGAAACCTGTTCTTCAGGCTTTTTAGAGCCCATTCTCTATGGAGGGGTACCTTGATGCAGGGAAAAGGCGCTAGGCTCTGCCTCCACTTGGTATATCAGACTTTGTTGACTATCCAAGGGAGGCCTTACCCCCTCTGAGGAGTAGATAATGGTGGGACTGGGGAAAGAGGAAGCAGGAGAAAGGGAGGTAACTGGAGATGGTACATAAAATTAAAAAAAAAAAAAAGAATCCTGTTCTTTTCTAATCAGAAACAGAGAAGGACTAGCTCTGCATATGAGGAGAGATAGGAGGAAACTGGAAGAAGTAGAGGGAGGGGAAACTGTAATCAGAATATACTCAGTGATAAAATAATATATTTTCAATGAAGGCAGGTAATGCAGTAAATGTTTAAATATTTGCTGAAATGCTCAAGAGAAAAGTTTATGGAATATGACATGGCACACATTGTTTCCTGAAAAAAAGTGACTATATCTTTTCAATTTTAAAAATATGGATAGAGCTTATGTTAAGATGCAGAAATAAAGCTATTAAATTGGAAAATAAAGAAAACACTCATTTACTATATTTAGATATATTTGTGTCCTACCAATGAATCAGAGTATTGAAACACATTATATTCAGTTTTCTTTTTTTTGTGAGTGTTTAAACTCAAAACATAAATTATCCCTACAGAAAACATCAAAAGATAAATAAATTCCTTTAGGAGCATTTTACAATTAATTTTAATATCTGTGAACTAAACACATAAATTCTTCCAGTTTTAACATATGCAAATGAATTTTTGTGTATCTTTGAAGTTACTGTTATTAAATTTAAATGCAGATATGATCTCTTCCTTGAGCTAAGCATTAAAACTCTTTTTACAAAATAGCAAAAGACGCTGTATGTTTTTTTTTTTTTCTTCTGGATGGCTTGTTTTATTTAATAAACTTCCTTAGACAGGAAATGCAAAAGCACTATGAAGAATTTCATAAATTATATCCATAACATGTAAGTCTACGTATGAACAAAGGTAAAGTCAAAATCGGCAAACTAGGAAGAAAAGAAAAGGGGAATATAATTAATCCTGGACACAATCTGTCTTTAATCACAAAAGTCTTCTCAGGAAATTTGAATTAGTCATATGATAAAATGAATTGCCCCAAGTGATGAAGTGTATGTAATTTTTATTCATCAGGGTCATAATTTTAGTAATGTCCCTGAGTCATGTAACATGAACGTTTTTAACTACATAATATCCAATGGAAAATTTAAGAGATTTTCATATCAAAATGTTGTTTGGAATAAGTGAAATGGTTAAACACTGAGCTGATTCATTCTAATAAATAAATAATAAAATAACCACCTAGCTAGTCCTGAAACAACAATTGCTCATTTAAAATTGAAAATGTCTTACCAAGTATAATGCATTTCAAAAGAAAATTGACTGCCAATAAGTATGAATGATGAGGTTATGGTCAATCATGATATTGAATCCCGATTAATTAAGTTGAAAAAGTTGAATGCGTGTCTGTGCGCGCGTGCGCGTGCACGTGTAAATTTATTCTTGGCAATGAACATTAAGAAAATAAGATAAATATTTTATAAGGAAATATATGCGGAGAAGTTGAAGAATAAAGTATTCACAAATTGTGAAACATGATTTAGCATCACTACTTCCAAGCCTCTAGAGGTTCTCAGCAAATAGGACATCCTGAAAGTATTTATCATTTGGGTTCTTTGTATTTACCAGGACTAATGTGTTGAAGCATCAAACAAGAGATACTGCTAGGTAAATTTTTACAGAGGATAGGAAATGAGCACTTCAGTTAAGTGGGAATCAAACAGAACATTCTAATGTTTAAGTGTAATAGTTGGAAAAAAAACTTTAGGCTTTCTCTACTTCAGTCTGATTTAACATTTTTCTGCTGAACAAAACTGAGTTATAGAGGAATTATTTAGCACAGAGGTGGTTTCCAAAGGGATGGAAAGATTAATTAATGAGTTTCAATAAAAAACAAACAAGGATTTTAAAACTTCACTAATGTGTTTCAATTAAAAAACAGTAAACATATTTTTCAAACGTCCAGCCTGTTGGGAATTGAAACCATTGTTGACCTCTGGTTAAGGGATAATAAACTATATATATTTGGAATGTATAATTTAAGATCTTTTTGAAAAATCTATGTGATAAATATCTCACCACACTCAATATAATAAATGAATATATTAATCTAAAATAATTTCCTTGGCAATTTCCTTCCCACACTCTCTTCTGGAAGCAAGAACAGCAGTATTCTTCTATTACAATCCGCATTTTCTAAAGTTTTGTGTACATGAAACACACAGTGTGTATTTTTGTATGTGATAATTTCAGTAAGTCTGATTACTTTGACATCCAAAATATCAAATTGCATTTCAGTAGCTCACTCTTCTATTGCTAAGTAATATCCTTTTGTAAGAATATAATACAATTTGTAGTTTATTCATCATTACTAAATAAGCCTAAATGGTTGTGGCAGTTACAAACAAATCTGCAATGAACATTAATGGATGGATTTTTGTTTAAAAACATGCTTGGCTATTTCTTAAATGTGTGCTTAGGTACAGAATAGCCGTGTTATGTACCAGGAGTGTATTAAACATCAGGGAAATACTGGCTGTAAACTAGAGTGGTTGTGGCATTTCATAGTCCCAGTGGCAGGGAATCAAGCTTAGCTCCTCTACAACCTTGCCAATACTCTTATAGTCATACCTTTTAATTTCAGCCATTTTGATACTTGCCATACTGGCATTTCATTTTGGTTTTAATATTCAGTTTTCTAATCACTAATGGTGTCGAGCATCTTTTCATTTGCATATTTGCCATCTGCACATCTTTTTTCATGAAGGTGGTGTACTAACAGTCTCAGAAATTTTCAAATCCAACCTGAAGGTCATTTTTATTGGTTTTCTATCTATCCTACACTGACTTTCAGAGATTTACTATACACACACACACACACACACACACACACACACACACACACACGAGAGAGAGAGAGAGAGAGAGAGAGAGAGAGAGAGAGAGAGAGAGAGAGACTGAGTATGCATCTATATATAGCATGCATATATAGTATGTATGTATAGTATAATATATGATAAGCATAAAATTATATATTTGCAACATATCTTCTTTGCAGGAAAATGTGACACATATGAGCTGAAAATAGGCTGACAGGAGATATTGGAATTAGTTTTGAATGACTGACTTTTCCTTCTGTCTTGTGTCACATTTTTCTGATTTTCAAGTAATCTGTAAGTTTTTATTTGAGCTAGACATAACTTTTAGTTTGGGGGTATTGGATATTTCTAAATGCCTTTAATAGTACTGTATTCATTCTCATGATTAAGTTACTTGGACTAATTTTATCTTCTCAATTGTTGCTTTTCAATTCCAAAATGGTACTCAGTCTGAGGACATTTATTCACTAGTACAGAGTCAGGATTGTTTCTGACTTTTCCTGGTCTCCTATGGATTAGAGCTATTTACAATCTGACTGTGGAAGAAGGTGTAACATGAATCAAAGGTCTTGTAAATGAAAAACCCAGAGCCAGATATTGGGGTGAAAGCTGAAAGATCAGAGAAACAGAGCAAGTCACAGTCAACCTCACCTCGCCAACTCCTCAGTTGATCTTGTTTCCTCAGAATGAAAGCCTCTGAGTCCTCACCCCTGAGAGTTTCAGTTGAACTGTTGCTTAATTCCTGTGTCCTCATGTCTTATGTACCATTCTCCACTCAGCCATGTCACTTCCTGGGATTAAAGGTGTGTGTACTTTCTAAGCAAAGGCATGAGGTATCAAATGCTGGGCTTAAACGTGTGTGCCACCACACCTGACTCTGTTCCCAGTGTGGTCTTGAACTCACAGAGATCTAGACTGATCTCTGCCTCCCGAGTGATAGGATTAAATGTGTGTGCCACCACTGTCTGGCCTCTGTGTCTAATCTAGTGGCTGGCTCTGTCCTCTGATCCCTAGAAAGTTTATTAGGGTATACAATATATTGGGGTAAACAATATATCACCATATTTTCCCTTTTTTGTCTAAACTAATAAAAGACGGTTATAACTAATTTAAGAAAAAGTATATACAACATATACATGCAATAAATACATCAACAATTTCCAGTTCATTAACATCTGACAAATTCAAACAAAAAACTCCATTATCTATCCTATCTTTGTGAATCAAAAGGATTGTATCTAATTCACCTTCTATTCTAATTTGCATTACCAACCCAAAACTATCTTTTGATGTCATTCAAACTTATACACTTTACACCTCTTAGTAAGTTTCTTTTCTGAATTTGTTAACAGGGAAAACTATAACTATAAAGTCTTTAACACCCTCAGAGACCTGAAAAGGAAATAACATTACCTAAGTAAACAGAAAGTGCAAACAAGCAACTTCCAAAAGATATGAGAAATGACAGAATTTCTCTGCAACATTGGGGCATCTGTCTTTGGCCTACAGGCCTAGCATACCTGACTGACTTCTCTGTGAAGCAAGATTTTCTAAAGGGCCTTCTTATCTTGTCTTGGCAAGGATTGGCAATCCTTTCATTTGTGTCCTGCTTGTCCATTTTGCACAGCATACTGACAACAGTCGATATAAGGGCACTTTCTTGCCCCGTGGCTAACTTTTGCAACAATAAATGTAAACTCCATATGGAGTTTCTTCAATGCCCATCATCTTCTTTGAAGTAGATTGGTGCTGCCAGGAGCAGATATGTCTCATGTCATAAAAAAATCTGTTATTAAAATATCTTAAATGCCATATTCTGTAGATCTCTGAATTGTTTGAAGATGACCTGTACATCTAAGATATATCTCTCTTTGACCTTGAAAACATACCTAATATGACTATAAGTTTGATTGTAATGACTATTAACATGCATTAATAATATCCTAATTAGGTGGTAACTATAACTTTTAAGGACTAGCAATTTGCATTACATTGTTAAATGACCTGTATAGGTACAATACCTTGAACAAGAGTAGAAATATACGTACAGTATTTTCTAACAAAATTAATCTCAAATTTGTTGCAATATACAAAATTTGTATACAATATACAAAAGTCCAATGCAATTTAAAATGTTTAAAACTAGTAGTTGCTTTTTAAAAGTAGATTCAATAATCTACCTTTTTGTCTTATCATATCCATATTCTCTATTTTTCTTTTTAGAGTAGATTCAATAATCTATCTTTTATCATATCTATATCTTATTTTGTCAGAGTAGATTTAATAATCTATACTGTTTTATCCTATCATTTCTGTATTTTTAGAGTAGATTCAATAATCTACCTCTTATCTATATCCTTTTTCTTCTTTTTCTTATTTTCTTCTTTCAAACAAGAACCCTGAATCTAATCTCCTTTGTTTAACTTTTTCCTGACCATTATCAGTTAACAACTTGTAACCAAACATCCTAAACAATGACAATTATCCATAATCCATTGAATGACCAAAAACCACCCACCGCACCTCTTGGGAATGTGGATACTGTGTTCTTAAAATTACTTCCTGCTGTCTGGGGGCAAAGGTATCTTTAGAGGATCCTGAAAAGAAAATTTTGGGGTTAATTGTCAAGCTCTGGAAAAAGGTAGCTGTATCATTTGTTGTCCAGTCTCTGCATAGTGGGAAAGTGCAGGGCTTGTCTCAAGTCCTTGCTTGTTTAGTCTGTGAGGCTGTATCATCTCAGTTAGCCATGTTGAAATTGTCCTGTGCAGCTTGTAATCCAAAGCCAATTTTTTGACGGTATTTGTCATCATTTTGGGGCTCCACCATCTTTTTACAGTCTTCAAAGTCGCTGTTAAGTGCTGTGGGATGGTCTGTATGTCAAGTGTGTTGCTGATTGGTCAGTAAATAAATCACTGATTGGCCATTGGCTAGGCAGGAAGTATAGGCGGGATAAGAAAAAGAATTCTGGGAAGTGGAAGGCTGAGTCAGAGAGACACTGCCAGCCGCCATCAGGACAAGGAAGATATAAGGTACCAGTAAGCCATGAGCCATATGGCAAAGTAAAGATTAATAGAAATGGGCTAAATATAAGAGTAAGAGCTAGACAATAACAGGCCTGAGCTAATGGCCAAGCAGTTTAAATAATGTAAGAATCTATATGTTTATTTTATAAATGAGCTCTGAGACTGGCGGGACTTGGTGATGGGAGCTGGAGAGAAATTCTCCAGCTACAGTTAAGCATGGCCATGGTTCATTGCAAAAAATTTTTAGTGCCTACTCTGTGGTTTGGGCAATATCGATTGTGTCTGTGGCAGAATTGTGTCCCACAGCCAGTCCCAATACAACAGGTTCCATTCTTCTTCATCAAGATATTCTTTGATTTCAAACCTCTGTGAGCAATAGCTGGCTTTCCTTGAGTATCAACAGTCTCCATGTGAAGATGGGCAAGACTGCTTGCCATGGACAGAGCAAGTTTGATCATGCCCTCCACAGTGACAGTGTACCTTTTCAAGTAATGAAAAGGGGATCCATGCTCATGGTAATCCAACACCAGCCACAGGTAAGGTCATGTGCCATTTTCTTTTGTTGTTGTTGTCTGTTGCTATAAATCCTAAGATGTTTTCATGGTATAACATCACAATCTGGTAAATCTCTGTCTCTCCGAACCACAAACATTTTTTCCTAGAAGAGAAAATCTTCATAGCAACTTCTTCTTCCTGCCGCTTGCCTCGCCAAAGTTCTCCAAACTGACCTTTGCCGATGCTTTCTTGTAACACGCTGGTCCTGGCAATTGTTCTATGAAGCAGCAGTAAACCCTTCATCCCTGGTAGCAGAGTCCCTGCAGCCACCAACATGATAAGAAGCTGCCAGCAACATGGAGCAGCATGTAGATGTAACAGTCTTATTAAATAAGAAACACAGAGCCAAATGCAGAGTTAAAAGCCCAAGAGGTCAGAGCAGTAGCTAAGATCTGAGACTTAAAACTGCCTTCTTACTTTTCCTGCTGCTGCCGTTCTTCCCCTCAGCAAGAGACCTACTTCCTGTATATCTGTCTTTTTATTGACTTTCTGTTCTGCCTTCTCATTGGTTGTAAACCCAACCACATGACCTCATCACTGCCTGCCTATACAGACCTCCAGGTCTTCTGTGGTTGGTATTGAGATTAAAGGCATGTGTCTCCATGCTGGCTGTATCCTTGAACACACAGAGATCTGCCTGTCATGTGATCGGGATTAAAGGTATGCACCACCACCGCCCGGCTCTTGCTATGGCTTGCTATTAACTCTGACCCCCAGGCAACTTTATTTATTAACATACAAATAAAATCACATTTCAGTACAAATAAAATATCACCATAGCAGTAGCTGCTGCCTCCATTTTTGCCATGGCCAGGCTCTGGCCAGAGCTTCTCCTCAGCAAGCCTCCCAGGCTGGCCTTGAAATCTGGATCCTCCTGCCTCTGCCTCCTTCAGCAAGGCCTCAGCTGGGGACTCCAAGGCCACAGGCAAACAGCTTTTTCATGAATTCATGCCACAAACATTGGGCACCAAATGTAACACGAATTTTACAAGGTCTCACTAATAAAAAAAAAAAAAGGAACTAGATATTGGGGTGAAAGCTGAAAGATCAGAGAAACAGAATAAGCCACAGCTAACTTCACCTTGCCAACTCCTCAGACTGAAAACCTCTGAGTCCTCACCCAAATGGATCTCAGTTGAACTGCTGTCTCCTCATGCCTTATATACCATTCTCCACTCAGTTGTCACTTCCTGGGATTAAAGACATGTGTGCTTTCTAAGCAAAGGCATGAATTAAGTGCTGGAATTAAAAGTGTGTGCCACTATGCTTGGCTCTGTTCCCAGTGTGGCCTTGAACTCACAGAGATCCAGACAGATGGATCTCTGCCTCCTGAGTGATAGGATTAAAGGTGTGTACCACCATGTCTGGCCTCTATGTCTAATTTATAGGCTGGCTTTGTCCTCTGATCCCCAGACAAGTTTATTAGGGGTATATAATATATTGGGGTACACAACATATCACCACAGGAAGGTTCTATATTTTTGTCTATTGTGTGCTACACAGACTACAATCTCTAAAGTTTAAAAAATCAATTTATACATATTATTTTATTTACATATATGAAATGTAATATCTAACAGGCATAAATTTTATTTTCACCAGTAAATAGAAATTATACATAATGAAATTTTAATTGTGCTATTTCCATACAAGCATATAAAGTATTTTAATCATGTTTTATCATTTACTACTGTCCATTAGCATATAGGAACAAAGCATTCTTACTACAGTGAAAAAAAATAAAATGTTAAAAGATGTTCCAGAAAAAATTTCAAATAAAAGTGATTTTTACCTAATAAACTAATCAAAACAAGAAAAGTATATATTATTTTTTAAGAACTTTTGATGTCAATTTAAATTTGAGTGAAAGTGTGAAGCACAGTTCCTAAAATACTTCAAAACGATGAAAAAAATATATTCATAACTGTGAAGACAGAAATTTTTTCAATTTATAAAGAACACAACCAGATTATGCTAGAATAAGTGATGCATGAAATCACATTTAATATAAAATTTATTGATCTTAATACACTCTTTGCAAAGTAATCAGAGAGATTCCCAGCATATCAGTCAGGATAATAGTTTTCATCAGAGGTATAACAGATCTACTGATGTAAAGGAAAAGTGCAAATAAGTAATACATGGATAATTTTTATCTAGTCTAGTAGAAAACTGAAAAATTGATGTGAAACATCATTTTTGATCAAAAAAGAAATCAATTAATAATAAGCATAAATAATGATGTCCGAATATCAGGAAATGCATGTTGGAGCTGGAATGAGAGAGTCTTTTATAGCTTAAGAGCTTTACAATACTCAAAATGTGTTGTTAAGTGTTCAGAACAGGAAGAAGCAGTATACTTATTATGTACACTTGCACGGTAAACACAAATTCTAAGAACAGAATGAAAAATAACAACCCACTTCCTCAGCAGGAGGGATTGATATCTTCACTCTTAATCACCAAGTAGTAAGACCATGTGTATGTCTATAAGTTTGAACATTTTATGAATTAAAAAGGTTATTTGTGGAAGAATTTTCTTTACTTTGTATGGTCATAGTAAGCAGACTTAGAACCAGAGATGAAAATTTGCCTTTTGAGTGTCAATACTTTTAAAGAGACATGAAATATTCGACTTCAAATGTAAACTGTACAGTAGCTTCAAGATACTTCTGATCACAAAACCGCTATATATGTAATTATATTCATGTATATGTGCATATATGAAGACATTTGGCATAATAAATGGAGCAAAATATTCATATATGGTGCTTCTGGTTAGAGTATACATAGGAGAGTCTCACCTATTACAATTTTTCTATAAATAGAGATTCACATTACATTATCTAAATGCTATTCTGGTATTGGTATATACTGTATGAGTAATTTAAGCAGAGATACACTATCCCTAGGTAATATGTACTTTATCCCTAGGAATAACTGTCACTCAAAATTAACATATCTATGAAGACAACCTCACTTGCCCTGCCATTCATCATTTCTGTGGTACCTTATCATCCCGAAGGGTGCTGAGCTCATGGATGTCT
This sequence comes from Peromyscus eremicus, assembly GCF_949786415.1. Lineage (NCBI taxonomy): Eukaryota > Metazoa > Chordata > Mammalia > Rodentia > Cricetidae > Peromyscus > Peromyscus eremicus. The sequence goes on along the minus strand of NC_081424.1, from coordinate 2,772,098 downwards.
GTGAAAAAGTGATTTAGAATAATACTTTTTGTAGAGTAGGCATGCAGAAGACACTTGTGTCCCTTAGACACTTAGGAGTGGTGTGAATTTGTCACTTCCTATATCTGTAATATAGACTCTTTGCTCCCACAGAATGATGTGAGGGTAAAGTGGAAGAAATCTTGGCATCTTAGACAGAAATTATCACAGAGTGAGACTTTAGTCAATGTGCTACTAACATAACAGGATCCAAAGTCTTTAATTTTTTTCAATTTCACACTAGTAGATCCTATGGATAATTTTACTTCACATTGGAAAAATGTTAGAAAGAGAGTTTAAATATCTTCAAATAACTTACCCAGGATGTAACATTTCACATTATTTTGTAAAATTTGAGGCATAAGTTTCATAGAACCCTTTGATTATTTATTGGCAATTTTCATGGTTCTATACAGTAGGAAAATAAGTACCATGATTTATTTTTAAGTAGAAAGTATAAAAGAAATTATGACACATTAGATCCAAACAAGAAATCTCTCTCTGTCTCCCTCTCTCCCTCCCTCCTTCCCTCCCTCCCTCCATGTGTGTGTTTCTGTGTGTGTATATGTCTGTGTCTGTGTCTGTGTGCACATGTGTGATAAGACAGTACAGAAATCACTACCTGCTGTGTTCACCATCCTTTTTATTGCCCAAACCTCTGCCTATAATGAGATTATACTTCCATGTGATGGTTCCAACTGGATGCTTTTCAGCTAATAAAGTTATTCATGATTTGATTAATCCTAAACTTATCATGTTAATCCTCCTTTCAGTTCTTAGATTTAATGGCACCATATACAAGGTCATCAAAAAGGTACTCTGATATAACAGAAATATATAATATCTGTAGGTAATATATATTTTACCATGAACACCACACACACAGGGAAATATTCTGGGAATTAAGAATCTGAAATCAGTCCATGGATAAATGCCAGGCAATAATAGGGACATCTGTTTGTACTATGGCTACAAGAAAATAATTCTGCCAGCAACCACATGTGATTCAAAGATAATCCATGTTTTAAAAAGTAATCAGGGCCATTAACTTTTGCCTTTTGAAATCTTGACTGACAAGGAGCATATGCCCAGATTTGAGACCCATGGAGAATAAGAGATAATAAACTTGTGTTTTAAGTCATGTGACTTGTACTGATTTGTTAAGACAGTGCTAGAAATCTAAAAAAGCTATTAGTTGTGACTTGGAAAGGCAAAGTATCTTACATATTCATATAGAAAAAGAGTCCAGGTTTACAGTGTCGACTGGCAGACCTTATAGTCTCTCCTCTTTTGAGTGTCGTTAAATGTCTCAAAAGCTGACAGAATCTTGTGAAATGTTTTCAGAGATTGCTATTTCTCTTAGCCATTTTGTCTCTAATAGTAAATACTCATTTTATTTAGCATTAATGCCTTTCAGTTTTAGTATGTATTCTTACATATTACATAATAATTTCTATGTATTACATTTAGTAATTCACTAATATTTTTAAGCCTTTTAGGTCTTTTTTTTATTTCTAATGTAGGCACTACTAAACCTAAAAATGATGGAAACAAAACAGAAATAGTTTGGAATAGAATGTATCATTTCATTTGCTGAAGAGAAACTTCTAGATACCTCCAGTCAATAGAGTAATATAGGAGAATAGTTGCCTTTTTTTAAAACACTATTTAATTATATTATTTTTTGTTTGTCCTCAAGGTCTTATATTAATATCAATGGCTCAATATAATTCAGACCCTTTAAATCACCCAAAGTCTCTCTCCAAGCTTCAGGCTCTATAACAACAAAACAAAACAAAAAGTTAAATAATTTCTAATTTGGGGAAGGAAGAACAAGATAGTTACATCAAATCAAAGCAGAAGTAAAGCTCCACCGTGTAAACATCGGTGTCAGTCTTCTGAGACTCACAACCTTCATAGTGTCAAAGGCCTTGAGTGGGTCCACTACTCCAGCTTCTACAGGTACAGAACAAATATCTCATCTCACAGGTGTATATCAGCTCCACTCCACAGCTGCTGCTGTCCTTGGTGGACATCCCATAGTACTAGAATGTCCAAGATGTTAGGGTCACCACCGAAACTGGACTGCACCATCAGTAATAGCTTTTCCTGGGCTCTCTTCAGGTTCCAAGCCTCAACTTTTCTCAGAATAGCTTCAGTCCTGGAGCTTCTATTGAAATTGAAGCTGCATCTTCACCAATTTTTCTTCTTGCTTTCTAAAACACTAAGCCTCAGTGATTTCCACAACCCTATCGTATTTTTAAAATCATAGCAAGCTGGGAAACTCTGACACATAACAAGTTTGGCTGCCAGCATGAGGTACATCCTTGGCCCCCTCTGGACAATAGCTTCTGCACGCTGACCTTATGGGTAAACTTTCCAGAGTATTTTGCTTCGGTGACATTTTTTCTTTTCTTCATCACAGCTGTTGCCAGTATCAATTATCCTAGCAAAGCAATTGTTTCGTTTTAGTGGTTTTTAATTTTAGTGGATTGTGCTTCCCTCTGAAAATTTAAAAGCTAGGTCTCTATAACCTGCACCACTTTTTGCATATTATCATTTTACAGGATCCCACGGAACCACCCACTGATTTCTGTTTTTTTTTTTTTTTTTAATTCTCTCACATCTTATATCCCAACCTTAGTTTTCCCTCCTTCTTCACCTTCCCATCTGTACCCACCTTCATTCCATGCTTCCTGCTTTCCTTTCAGAAATAGCAGGCTTTCCAGGGGTATCAACCAAATATGGCATATCAAATTGCAGTAATAATAGGCAACTTCACCTTGTATTAAAATTAGACAAGGCAACCCAGTAAGAGGAAAAGAAGCCCAAAAGAAGGCAAAAGAGTTAAGGTCACTTCTAACATTCCCACTGTTAGAAGTCCCACAAGAAAACCAAGCTGTAAAACTGTAACATATATGCAGAGGGAACAGGTCAGACCCTTGAAAGCACCCTGATTGCCCATTCAATCTCTGTGAGTCCCTGTGAGTTACTTGGTTCTGTGGGTTTTCTCATGGCTTCTTTGACCCTTCTGGATTATTTCTCTCCCTCTTCCACAGGATTCCCCAGCTCCTCCTAAGGTTTGGCTGTGGGACTCTGCATGTATTTCCATCTGTTGCTGCATGAAGACTCTTTGATGACAATTATGCTAGGCCCCTGTGTACAAACATAACAGGAATTATTCATTAGGAGTCATTTCATTGATATTTTTGTTTGTTTGTTTCTGTCCTAGGTTTTCAGGGTATCCTGCCTCTGGTTCCCGACCCTCTCAGCAGCGTCAGAGGCGAGCTTCCTCTCCTGGCATGGGTCTCAAGCTTGACCAGTCATTGGTTGGCCACTCCCACAATTTCTGCACCACCTTTATCCCATTACATCTTGCAGGAAGGACAAATTGTAGGGTTTGTGGCTAGATTGGTGTCTCAGTCTCTCCACTGGAAGGGTTACCTGGGCACAGGAGGTGGCCCATTCAGGCCCTTTATCCCCCATTGCTAGGTAACTTATTTTGGGTCACACAAACTTCCTGGAAGTTTCCGTTGTACTAGGTTCCTAGCTTGTCTCTGAGATGTCTCTCATTTCCAGTTGTCCCTCTTAGTACTCTCTCCCTTTATCCTCCCCTGCCCTGATTCCTTCCATTCCTGTCTCAAATGCCCCCAATCTATCCAAAATATCTATTCTATTTCCCCTTTACAAGAAATTTCATGAATCTCCCTTAGAGCCCTCTTTGTTACTTAGCCTCTCTGGGTCTGTGAATTGTATTGTGACTATCCTTTACTGAACACCTACTATTCACTTATAAGTTAGTACATACCATGTTTGTCTTTCTGTTTCTGGGTTACCTCACTCAGAATGACTTTTTCCTAGTTCCTGACATTTGCTTGCAAATTTTATGTTGGTATTTCTTTTTAACTGCTGAGTAATACTCCACTGTGTAAATGTAACACATTTTCTTTATTCATTCTTTGACTGAGAGGCATCTAGATTATTTCCAGTTTCTGTCTATTTCAAATAAAACTGCTGTGACCATATTTGAGCAAGTGTCCATGTGGTAGCATTGTTTGGGTATATACCCAGGAATGGTATAGCTGGGTCTTAGAGTAGACAAAAGTCCAGTTTTTTGAGAAACTGCCATACTGATTTCCAAAGTAGCTGTAAAAGTTTGCACTCCAAACAACAATGGAAGAGTGTTCCCCTTGTTTCACATCCTCACCATCATGAGCTGTCACATTTTTTTTGTTTGTTTTTATCTTAACCATTCCGACAGGTGTAGCAATGAATCTCAAACTAGTTTTGATTTGCATTTCTCTGATGGATAAGGATGTTGAATATTTCTTCAGGTGCTTCTTGGCCATTTGAGATTCCTCTGTTGAGAATTTTCTGTTTGGATCTATACCCCATTTTAATTGAGTTATTTGGTTTGTTGATAACTAGTTTTTTTTTAAGTTCTTTACATATTTATGAAATTAAACATCTGTCAGATGTGGAGTTGGTTAAAATCTCTTCCCACTCTATAAGCGGCATTTTTGTCCACCAGACCTACATAGATTTTCGTAACTTTCCATCTTTGTATCCCAAAATGACACATTCAAGGCTTGTGTGGTCTAGAACTTTGCAGAAAGCTATAATTAATATAATTAATTTTTTACCCATATGTGTAACATTTAAATTACTGTTAATACCCTGAGAATACTTTGGTACATATATCTAATCTAATCTTGCCCATGATTTTTTTTTAATAAATACATAATTCTGTTTTAAGCATCCAAGTTTTCAAAAGAGAGAGAGGTATAAAAGTTTCATTAAGCAAATGAAGAAAATTCACTTTCATCTTGTAGTATATGTTGATTTTCAGTTTGAAGTCTCTTTCCTTCCAGGACTATAAGTATATTTCTTGAGTTTAGACTTTTACAGAACTCATCAAATGTGAGGAAAATTCCATAATCTAAAATCAAGGGATTTTCTACCTTTATGGATTTCCTCATGTGTTTATCACACTAGCTGGATTTTAAAGAAAAATTATGAATAAGATATTAAGGGAGCTAGTAATATTTTAAATGGGTAACAAAATTTGTGTAAAATGTCTTCAGCCCATGTGGGTGTTTTAAGTCTTATTTTTTAAGCACACAAATTTTTATTGCTCTATTATGCCCAGAATCTTCTCTGGACCTGGAAGATAAATATGATTAAAACACTTTGTCCATATCAACTGATACTGATGAAATTCTAAATACAAGTCAATTGTGAGTATCCTATATTGAATGTCAGTATCAGTATTGATATTAATTACCAACTACTCTGTCTTAAAATTCTACGATTTACTCTACAGGTATAAATGCTAATATACTAGAAGAGAAATATTGTATTTTCTGTTTCTATATACTCTGTTTGTATTATTATACAAAGACTTGAAAATTTTTATATCTTTTCAAACCAAAAACACAGAGTTTTAAAAATACATGTTCAAGTACTAGGTAACCAGAAATGTTTAAATTAAATTATATACCCAAACAAATACCTATGCATTTGTTTTGCTGTCAAGATTTGGTACTGTTACTGCAAAAAGCAATTAACTAATCTAATATTTGATGGTTGCTATTTTAAGATTGATGGGTAAAGTACTTCACAATCTCATACAATGTCTACCACACAGTATTGTGTTGGAGGGAGTAGGCATGGCTAGTGAGCTCTAATTTCCTCACCTTTACTTTATCACATTTAAAATTTTAACCAGCTATAATGTTAGATTGAAAATATAGAGTAAGTTGTATTGATTGGAGTATTTGAGGTTAATATCTATGGAAGGAGAAATCATGAACATTTATTGAGATTTTTCTTGGATTTTTTTTTCGGAGATCATGAATAATAGAAATGAAGAGGAGTCATTTGAGAAAATTGGAAAAACAGGCCAGTAATATAGGAGAATTGAAAGAAAGCATTATTATCAAACAACATGAAGAATCTTTGTCACCCTTAAAAATAAGAATCCAAAGAGTAATAATATACAAAGTGTCCATGCATAGAGAGATAGATGGACTGTAGTGATTAATGCAATAAGGCAGAGTTACTGTCAGAAATTCACTCTTATCCTGAAAGTGATACATAAATGAGCTACTAGAAGTTACTAACTATAACTTGGGAGAGTTATAAAAATGAGAAAGCAAAGTTACTAGGATAGTAGAATGACTTCCACAGGATGAGATTACATAAAATGCATCAACCATACTCAGAGGGGAAAAAATCCTCAGAATGACACATCAAGATAAACTTAAGGGGAGATTCAAAAAAAAAAAAAAAGTAATTCTGTTTTCATTCTTCCTATTTCCCTCCAATGCTTCATGGGTAATCTTAACAAGTCTAAATAGATTGAAAGTCTGAGCAATACTGTTGATATAATCTACACAACTTTCTACATGAGCTATGGTTTAAAGTTATCAAGAGTTCTGTGAGTAAAGGGGAAGTAGTTTTAAATTTTGCAAAAGTTAAACATTAGCAATAACAGATCTTCTATTTAGCATATGAACTAGTGAACTGAACAGATTGTTCTCAAGAGAAACACAAATGATCAATATTTTTAAAAATCTCTTCAACATATTTAGCTATTGGGGATATTCAAATTAAGTCTGCCTTGTTACTCCATTTTGTCTTAGATTGGCTAGCACTTAGAAAACAAGCATCAGCAATTACTCATGTAGATTTTGGAGAGGAGTGTTTTTCTACTGTTGATGGGAGTGTAAAGTTGTACATGGAAATATGTATGGAGCATTCTCCCAAAATTAAAACAGAACTATGGCGTGTCAAACTCCACCATTTCTCCACCTACCCAAATGAGTTTAAATCCTAGAGGAAATTTCACATCTATCTTCACTCCTCTTCTATTCATCATAGCAAAGAATTGCAATAAGCCTAGATGATCATCAACAGATGAATAGATGACACACTCACACACACACACACACACACACAGAGAGAGAGACAGAGACAGAGACAGAGAATTACTTAGCTAAATGTGGCTCATATTCACAATAGAATTTTATTTGAGTATAAAGAAAAATGAAATCATGACGATAAATAGAAAAAGTATATTTCTCCTCATACATATCCCAATTTTATGTGTGTGTGTGTGTTCGTGTGTGTGTGTGTGTGTGTGTGTGTGTGTGTGTGTGTGTGTGTGTGTGTGTGTGTGTTAGGGTGAAGGTATAAGTCCGGAAATGAGAAAATGAACCGTAAGAGGTGGCAGAGATTTTAGAGCAAAGACAAAAAGAGCAATAGATCCCATGTGAAATTAAAGCAGACTCAATTATTGAGGTAAAAGGAAGCCACAGGAACAGGTGAGAGGATATGGGAGGACAATGGAGATTGAGAATCAGCAAAAGTAAAATAAAAATTATATAGTTGAACCCATGCCTGATTTTGAAAGCTAACTGAAAAGGTTTTGTTGGGTTCCTAATAATAAATCCAGAAACTCAGAATTTATAAATATATATAGTTTTTGTCAGCTGTGCTTGCACTCAGGTAAAGAACAACAAAAACATTGCATTTCACTGAAGCTCAAAGCTGTGGAACAAGGGCAGGATCAAAAAATTGTATACACGGGAGTATTATTATAGTGTAAGAATGATAACAGACAGCATACTAATTACTGTAGATGGTTGATAAATCTGAAAACAAAAAAGTATTGGAAGAAAGACACAGAAACAATAAAATGAGGATATTTCAAGAATAAGATGTGTGTAAGCAATGGGAAATCAGTATGGATGGTGCTAAAATCTTAGAAATAATAGAAACTACTTGTACTGAAGTTATGCCCCCACTCAGTATGTTCCTGACAAAATTAAAGCTAGCATAAAGTCAAGATACAAGTATGCCTGGCTGATCATAGCACTATTTGAAAGATCCAGATTATGTAATCAAGGTAAGTGTCTGGAAAGGTATCAATGAATAAAGAGAACATTTCACACATACACACACCAGCTGCTAGGGTTGTAGAAAGTCGGCTAAAACCTACCTATCTTGGTAGGCCAGCTGAGCAGAAAAACAAGTAGAGCAGAAGCCAGTATGTCTACCAGTCAAAACTAATGAACTGTTTAAAGTCCTTGTATTTTCTTTGTCATCATTTCATTTATTTAAGTACTACTTAAAGTTGGGTAGCTTAGTCTTCATTGATTTGCAGTAAACTTGCTCTTGGCTGTAATGTGCCAAAGTGAGTATATACAGGGGTACAATGGAGAGTTGTCAGTCTCAAATATACATTCATTTTGAAAGAAAAATTGGTATATAGAAGAGTTTGATAATAAAAATTTTTCTGTAGGTAGAAAACACACACAAAGGACTATATAGCATATATAGAGAAAAATTTTATATAATATATATTATATATGCAGAATGTGGTTGTTAGTTCAATTTTCTCTGAATAAAGAATAGAAAAATACAGTTTTATATTCCAGATACCCAGTGTCTTCTTACAATTTTTATTGCTGTGAAAAAAACACCTGACCACAAACAACTTGGGAAGGAAAAAATTTGACTAATCATACAGCATGTAGTCCATCATCCAAGGAAGTCAGCACAGGAGCTCAAGGAAGTAAGAAGGAGTCAGGAATTGATGCAGATACCATGGAGGGGCACTGTTCACTGCCTTGTATATCATGGCTTGCTCATCATGATTTCTGATAGCACTTAGAACCACCAGCCCAGGGGTGACACTTCCCACAGTGTGTTGGTCCCCCAGACATCAATCATCATTTAAGGAAATACAGCACAATCTTGTTATTAGTCCAGTTAGATGGGGACATTTTCTCAAGTGGGGTTCCTGTTCCATGATTCTAGATTGTGTCAAGTTGACATAAAATTTGCTAGCAAAACTAACCACTTCTCAACTTGACAAATAAATACATCAATGCTAAGCCATAACCTTCTCTTTCTTGCTCATCCAAAACATACCACAATGATATTAATATCACAATTTAAGACATTTTATCTTTAAAAAGATTTATTAATAGGTATGTGTGTGTCTGTGTAAGCATGAGTGCCCCACTGAGGACACAAAAGGGCACCAGATCTCCTGGAACTGCCGTTACAAGCAACTGTGAGCTGTCTGATACTGGGAACTAAACTTGGGTAACAAACATTTTTAACCAATGAGCCATATCTTGGGCCCTCCAACTTTTCAAGGCTCCAGTCTCTAAAAGTTCAATCACTTAAAAGTGTCTCTTTGAAATATTCGAAAATCTCTCTAAAAATCAAGTCTCTAAGATTGCAAAGATTCTCTAAAATATCAAAAGTCTCTTTAAAAGTTTAGTCTTTCAACTTTGGGCTCCTGTAAAATCAAAAATAAGTTAAATGGTTTCATATGCCAAGAAACAAAAAAGAAGAGCACGGTCACAATATAATCAAAGAAATGTAGTTCAACAGTGAGAAATTCAGGTTCAGACTCTGGGGCTCACTGTCCTCTATGCTCCAAAGAGTTTGCCACAGCTCATGGAATGCATCTTGTAGACTTACCTAGAATCCAGTCCACAGTTGCTGCTACCATTGTTGGTTGCACGGTGCTGGAGTCTTCAATGTGTAGGGTCTCTTCTGCAACTGGACTTCATTTTCACCAGTAGCCTCTCCTTGGTCTCTTTGGGGGCTGTTACCTTGCCATATGGTACCAAGCCTCAACTTCTCTCCATGATCCCTTCAATCTGTGCCTCTTATGAAACTGAACCTGTGTCTTCCCTAATGACTGCTTTGACCTTTCACAGGGCCAACTCAGCTGTTCTCTGTGACTCTTCATATCTTCAAAACCAATAATAAGAGTGACTCTTATTTTTCCAGGTTTGGCTGCCAGCATGAGATGAAGCCTTAGCTCACTCCAGACCATCACATTTTGTGTGCTGACTCTGAGGAAACAACCTCCCTGAATATTTTGATTGTCCCAGACTAGCAAAGGTTTCATTTTAGTGCTTCTTGTCTCTTCTAATCTTAAATTCCAGCTGACCAGATACATAAAATCTTAATTCAAGATATTGCATAGTTATCCCTGAGAGACTCTGTGTGCTTCCTTCTAAAAGGTCACAAGCCAGGCCTCTATCACAATTTTCCTAAAATTTCACACATATTGACCTCTGGTAATTCTATAACTTTTCTAGCTCAAAATCCAAAGTCCTCCCACAATCCTCCCAAAAGCATACAGCCAGGTCTGTCACAGAAATACTCCACTACTATTTCTATTTTAGTTACTTTTCTATTGCTCTGATACAACATGACCAAATGGAACTTGGGAAAATAGGGTTTCTTTCAGCTTATAGTTCCACATCAGAGCCCCTGACTGCAGGAACTTCCAGCAAGAAGCTAGAGGCAGGAACTAATGCAGAGGCCATAGAGGAATGTCACTTACTGCCTTTGTCCTATGGGCTTGCTCAACCTGCCTTCCCACCGTACCCAGGATTGTCATCCCAGGAGTGGCACACTCCACATTGATCTGGGCCCTCCCACACCCATCATCACTTAATAAAATTCACCACAGGCTTTTTCTCAGGCCAATCTGATTCATACATTTCCACTACTGAGATTCCCTCTTCTCAAATGACCCTATTTTCTGTTAAGTTGACATAAAACTAGCTAGTACACCCAGTCTGCCAATCTTTTTTGTTTGTTTGTTTGTTTTGTTTTGTTTTTTGTTTTTTGTTTTTAGAGACAGGGTTTCTCTGTGTAGTTTTTGTGCCTGTCCTGGATCTCAATCTGTAGACCAGGCTGGCCTCAAACTCACAGAAATCGCCTGGCTCTGCCTCTCGAGTGCTGGGATTAAAGGTGTGCACCGCCACCACCCGGTCCAGTTTGCCAATTTTATTCCAATTTATCCTCAAGGCCCAGACTCTGAGACTATTTGAAACTTGCCAGAGGAGATTGTTGTAGGGATGCTCATGAAAGCAGAATAATTAGCATATTGTGGGATGATGTGTTGAGAATGATGGGAAAGAAAGTACAAAATGGTAAGAATTTTAATATTTAGTTTTATGTCTATAAATTTAACATTTATGGCATGGGAGTTTATTTGCAATTTTGCAGAAATGTCAACATATTATTTTAGATGTACATATCCTATAGGCTTTACTCTGGGATGAAGGAACTAAAGTGATTAACAAATCTACCTTATCTTTTAAGAATTTAGAAGAGGAGCACAATTGGAATGTTCCTGGTTTATATTAAAGTGCAGAAGTGCTGCCGGGTTATTCATGTGCAATGGTGTTCTTTTACTTTAAACCTCTTTATTATGATATGATTGCAATTACAAAAAAGTTATACATACTTAAGGTTTAAAATTTGATGAGTTGACATTATTAGCGCATGTGTATAATCACCATCATAAAATGGGCCAGGAATCTACCAACAACCTCTAGAAGGTTCTACCTGATCCCTTTACTTATTATAACTGTTGCCCATTCTTAATTTTTTTCTTAATAAGAGAAATCTTGAGCAATAAATTAAGACAGTAATAATTTTAAGTAATTTTAATATTTATGTGAGCTTTTAAATATAGTGATGAAAATAATTTTAGAGAAAATGGGTTTTGTTTATTTCCTCCTCCTTAAAGGATTGGATTTGAGAATGATTATTTCTGTTTAGTTCAGTGTATGAGATTTCTGTTGTTCCACCTTCTATCCCATCAATGTGCTCTGCATCTTTCATTGCAACTCTGAACACATCTGCTATATTATATTCAGTTGCTATTTTTATTTCATTTTTTTTTCTGTTCATAAAATGTGGTTTTTTAATTCTGTGATTTCCTTGCTGAGGTTTCATTTTGTGACTCCTCCTCCACTGTCCTTCCCACTGCTCACCCCATGGTCCTCCCCCTGCCCTCCCTAACTGCCCACTTCCACTGCTCTCCCATGGTCCTCCCCACTAATCTTTCCCCATGGTCCTCTCCACTACCCTTTTCCCATGGTCCTCCCCACTACCATTTTCCCATGGTCCTCCTCACTGCCTCCCCATTGCCTTAGTGAAGTTTTCTTTTTTTGTTTCAAGCATACTTATAATTTTCATTGAATTAGTTTTCATGACTGTTTTCATGTTTTAGCTGACAAAATTTTATTAACTGTCAACATAGCAAATATTAGCATTTTTGTTTAGTTTGTGACATAAGACAAGCGATTTTTGATGGAAGCATGGTTGACTTTGTCTAACATTAAGAACTTATGAGTTTATCTTAATCTTATTTTAATTGAATTTTTTTTTCACAGCTATACCTAGAGAAGATGGTAAGATAAGAACAGAATGATAAACCATTTGTCCTTGCTTAGTCTCTCTCATGCCATCATAGAATGGCACATGGCAGCTTCTCAATCAGTGTGTAATGTGAATGAGTAGAGAGCAAACTTTCCAATAGTGATGTCAAAAGGTTAAGATGAATAAAGGATAACACCAACTTGAGAAAGAAGGCCAAGGTTATCAATCAACCTCTTTGGGCATCAATAACCCCCAGGGCACAACAAGCAGTACTGCTCCAAACTACTCAGAGTGAATGAGTTCCTACTCTCCACTGATGCCCTGCTGATGAGGTGTTTGTTTCCACTGTTCACTTAAGGTCCTTCCTCTCCAACAGGCCTCAATCACCACCCCAAAAACAAAAACAAAAACAAAAACAAAAAAAAGGGACAATTTACGTACATTTTCCAGATGGGGGTAGAAGTCCAAACCCTGGGACATCATGGACTGGTCATCCCTACAAGTGCATGAATCATTCTCTCTGCTGCTGGCATCAGTATGGGAGACATTGCTCATCCCCAACAGGCAGGAGGCTCTTCACGTGCCTTATCTAGTAGGACAGGTGTTTGAGTCCAGCGGAGGAAATAGTCCAAACATATGGGAGCTTGTTCAGCTTCTGCTTTCCTAGACTTTTGCTTTCTGCAATCAAGCTTTCATTTGAGCTTTCAAGCAGTTTCTCGTTACCATCCACTGGAGGTTTTCAGATGCTGGCTTGTGGTGACACATTGTGTACCTCAATAAAGCTTGCCTGGGGATCACAGGACAAACCCAGACACTATATTAGACATAGAGGTCAGGCAGTGGTGGCACTCACACCTTTAATCCTATCACTCGGGAGGCAGAGATCCATCTGGATCTCTGTGAGTTCAAGGCCACACTGGGCTACATGAGAGGAATAGAATCAAGCAGTGGTGACACACACCTTTAATCCCAGGAAGTAATATGGCAGGACACAGAAGGTATATAAGGCGTGAGGAAATAGGAACTCTCTCTCTCTCTTTAGACGAGGATTTCGTAGAGGTGAGAACTTGTGGCTGGCTTGCTCTGCTTCCCTGATCTTTCAGCTTTTACCCCAACATCTGGCTTTGGGTTTTCTATTAATAAGACTGTTTAGCAATTCATTTTTCATTGGCTCATCCAAAGCAAAATGAAAGGAAGGAGACAGAGCCATGTCCTGTTTCTTGGACCTTGATACTAGAATTGATGTGACTCATTTTTTCTTTTTACTTTTAGTAGTCTTCCTATATCAATGTTACATACCATACCAAAAAAAAATTAGTTTATTGGTGAAAGATCTAGGTAAAAGCACAACTTTTAACTTTTTATTTTTGAATTTCTATGATGATGCAATTAGTATGTGACTAGCTGAAAAATAACAAAAAGAAAGAGGAAAAAAAATGCCAAATTTTTCTTATGTGGTGTAGGCTGGATTATGGCCTCAAATTCTTAACCCTTTTGCCTCAGTCTCTTTGGGATTGGAATCTCAGATATATGCCACTGTACTATGTCTTCTATTCTACAGTTGTTGTTGTTGTTGTTGTTGTTGTTGTTGTTGTTTTTCTCTCAAATAATGTCAGGATATTTTAGTCAATGTGTTTGTTAAAATTTGACTGAAAAAAGTGATTTCTGGCCAACCCCAAGGATACCATTTGGGAAAATATGTTTTGGTCACTGAGTAGAGAAATACTGGCCTGTTTTTTTATTGTGAGTAAAGTTTCAAAGATTATGAAGGATCAACTTCAAAATTATAAAATATGTTAATTTTAAAAGCTCATAGCATAAAGCCTTTGATAATAAAAGTTATAAAAACATATAAAGGTATCATATAATTCAATAACTCTTAGAAGTTCTCAATGAAAGTCTACGACTTCTGTAGACAGGGGACTCATTAGCAGTGCATGTGATTTGAGAGCAAACCACCTCAGTCACAGTTCAGTGCTAAAGTCAATATTGATGTCAATCACAGAACCACTACTGTTTAGTTGTCTTCATTCCCAGAAAAATACAGTTCCATGTGGTGGCCATGTAAAACACTTAGATTTATTAGCCTCATGATGTGATAAATGGAATTGAAATGAGGTTGGACACTCACATATCTATCATAGTATAAATAAAGTTTTCAGTAAAATTCCTCTGTGTATTTGAGGCTTCTTAAAAATTAGCCTTGATGTATATTCAGGATAAAAACTGTCTCTTAATAAACTGAAAATGTCACAAAAATAGTGAAGAAAAGAGGTAAAGGCACTTCTTTGGTTTTGAGAACAAAACCCAATCGTTTATTTAAAAACTTGTTCACACACATACACACACACACACACACACACACACACACAATTGATTTGTCCAGGACTTCTTAAATGTCTTTTCCTTTATGAAGTTTTGTGTTTTGAAGTCATGAAAGTCATGGAGCCATGCAATTATGCTTATCACCATTTCTTTTTAAATTTTATAAAATATGTCTTTAATGTACTGTTATGCCCAGATTGTGGCCCCAAAGAGACCACTGAAGACCGTGGATGTCCAGAATGAAACAGCAAGGTTTATTCTATAGATACAAGTCTAGACAGGGAACTTGTTCCTACACCCAATACAGTGAGGCAGGGAGGAGTTGCTCTTTCTTTGTTAGGCTAGCTTTTTAAAGGCAAAACCCACAAGCCCTTCCAGGTGGTTGGGGGGGGGGCGGTTGGCATGGGTGCAACTTGGATTGGTTTATTTTTATTTTTGAAGGTCTCTGTTCTCTTTTAATTGGGTGAGAGTATGTAACCTTTGAATTTACTGGTTGGGGGTTACAATTATCATTTTGGGGGCAGTCTGGCACAAGTCCCAGGCTTTGTCCTTGAGCTGCCATGGGTGCTGGCTGGCCTAGCACATACTGACTGTGGGGGCTGCCTCAGTGGTCCAGGCTCTGTCCTTGACTCATGCACATAGCTCTAAGTTGGTGAGGGGTCGCAGATAGTAAATATCTGGCTGAACTTTGAGCAGTCAGAGTTCGTGCAGAAAGGGAGCTACTGCAAGGACTATGTCTTTTGTTCATGGCCCTCCCAAAGACTGCTTGCTCAGCCTCAGGAAACTGAAATTGAGGCCTGATCTCTGAGAGAAGACTGAGCAGCCTGTTATGCATCTGCTTGGTCCTTTTAGTACTTTAATTATTTTAATAGCATAGTCATTCTTGATTTGATTTTGCCTCACATTTTTATTATAAAGATAAGGCAGGATATATATGTTGCAATTAGATTCTCAAACACTTGAAATTTTATGCCTAAAATTACTTTGCTTATATTATTTATTTATTTTACATCTAGACTGCAGTTTCTCCTCTCTCCTATCCTCCTAGTCTCTCCCCTCCACCCTCTCCTCTGCTAAGATGTTTTGTTTCTGTGGGTTCCCTCTCTCTCTTCAGCTGAGTTTCCCTAGCTTGGCCTAGTATTTGACTGTCGGTCTCCATATCTGTTTCCACCAGTTACTTGATGAAGCCTCTCTAGTGACTATTGGGATAGGTACCAATCTTTGAGTATAGCAGAATATCATTAGGCATCATTACCTTGACAACTTTTTTACCCTCATGTTTAGTTCTATCCTTGGTGTCTGGGGCATCCAGCCTTTGAGTCCTGGTGCTCCAGGAAGTGTCAGGAGTGGGGTCTGTATTTGGCTTACACATCCTGATCACAATTTATCATCAAGGGAATCCAAGGCAGGAATTGAAGGTAGGTACTGAAGCATAAACTGTAGAAGAATGCTGTTGAGTGATGCTTAGGGTTGTTTCCAGTTTCTAGCTCTTATGAATAAAGCTTGTGTTAACTTTGAATAAAACTGCACATTCTTAGATTCAACAAGAATATTAATATAGCATTTGAAACTCAGTAGGTGATAATTTGCAACAATTATTTTCAGTGCATGAAGTGCAATAATATTTAATTCTATTAATGAATAATTATATTGTGTAAAACATTGATTTTTATGTTGTATAGGAAATGTTCCAGTTCATTGTTTTAAGGGTGCCTACACTATAATATGCAAATGTCACTTAGCTATATATTTTGACCCTATATAATTATACAAAAAGTATGATTGGTACAAAAACTTTGAATAAGGGATCTCAATTTAGAAATTTTGCCACATCTATGGGGCACTTTGTTATTTGTGAATTGATGTAGGAAGGCCCAGCCTCCTGTGCAGTTCCCATCTCTGGGCAGTTGGATCTAAATTATATAAGTAATGTAGCTGAGGAGCACAGGAAAAGCAAGCCTACAAATAGCATTCCTTTGTGGTCTCTGCTCAGTTCTTGCTTCCAGGTGCCAGCCTCAAGCTCCTTTTCTGGATCCATCCATGATTAGCTGTCAATTAAAAACTGGAATTAACGCTTTCCTGCTTGGGTTTCTGTTTTGTCACAGCAACAGAAACTAAATGATTACAGATGTGAATTTTATTTTTTTAGTTTGATATTTTTGCTGACACTTCTTTGTATAAGATACACTTAAGATATTTGAAAATATTGTGTTACATTTTAGTATTTATTTTCTGTTGTTGTTAGTTGATTTTGATATTTTGGGATAGTCTCACTGAATAGCCTAGGCTGATGTTTGACTTACTCTGTAGTCCAGAATGGCTTCCGACTCAGGATGTTTTTGAAATGGCAAGTGTGAGCCACCATGCCAGGCTTGTTTCCCTTGAATCTTTCTTTCAAACTTTGTTTCTTTGTTTTGTTTTATGACAGAAGATAGCTTCATTATCTAGGTCTAATTTTTATTCACTTTTAGTAAAAAGCAAACTCCTTATTAGTACATAGCTAATAGACTTCTACTAATTAAATGGACTCTATTTAAAAAACATATATTTATATTTGGAAGGTTGCATATGACTGCTGACACATATTCAACTTTGTTTCTATGCATTCAATTATTATTTTTATAACACTTTAATATGTACAATTTTTTTTAACCTCAAAGTTTACACCAAAATATGCCATAGGTCACACTTTACTAACAGGCAGTTGTCAAAGTCAGGTCCAAACATACCCCTGAATTACAATGTTTCTAGCTCAGCTGTTAGAAATGAGGGTTTTTCATTTCTTGGCATGAACTCCCTGTTTCCTATAATTCTTCTGAGTGCTTCTTTATCCTTTCTTAGTCTCCTCAAACTGTACGTTGATTAGTCTTCAGTTGAGTACTCAGATAGGATTTGTTTGAAATATCTAGAATTCTTTTTGCATGGTGTTCACTCATCCAACATTGGCATTTACATACATTTGTCTGTATTATGCGGAGTATCTTTCTTTTGAAGGTTTCCTCTTTGCCTTTGGCTATATAAGTTAATTTATACCTTTATGATCATATTGTATCATTTTTCTTTATGTTGGTAGTTTTTTTTTCCAGAACTAGGTAAGAATGCTTATTCAGTAAATATTACTTGTCTACATTGGAAACAATGTGAATTCTACAACTCTCACATACAGGGGGCCTCAACCTCAGGCAGAGCAAACAGATTAAGTGCCTTATTCAGGTTCTGTCTTTCAGTGGTTGTGTAGATGACTCAGTTGGCCAAGTGCTTTTGTGTAATCATGATCATCATAGATCAGACCCAAGGTACTCACTTAACAGCTGGACAGAGAGATACAACCTGCAGCTCTGTGGGGAGGAGAAAACAGGAGGATCCTTGGTACCTGGTGACCAGCCAGTTTTATGGACTGGATGTATCCCAAGCTCTTTAGAAAACTTGTCTCAAAATATAGAGTGAAAAAGAACTAAAAATGGCAGCTAACATCAGCCTCTGGCATCCGTACACCTTTATTTATGAGCACTCACATGCCCACTGAAATACACATATGAGCAAAAATGTACATACATAAACTGTATATCACATGTGTACATACACACACGTGCATGCACACACATAAAAATATTTCTCTGTCCTTAATGAATTGTCTACTTTTTCCTTAATTGCCATATCACATTAAAATAAGTAACCTATTATGATTAATCAATCATTTAGCTATGATTATATTTATGAATATGGGTTTGGATTTCTATATTTTTTCCATTATTTGAGAAGTTTTGTTATACATTTTATATCATACACACTTAATTTCATTACTTATTAATAATTTATTTTTTAAATATTATCAAGCATTCCTCTTTGCTTTTAATGCATTCCCTATTTTTAAATTCTACTGCATCTGAGAATATACTGCACACATTATTAGTTTTTTTTTAACCTGGAGATATGCATGTGTGGATATAAATTGAATAACTATGTGTGCATGTGCATGTGTGTATAAATACATATATGTATGTGTAGTCACACATTCCTTATATTATATTCTCATCTTTTATTTTCAACTAGCCTTGATATTTATCATGAGTCGAATCCATGAGATCTGTTTTTATGTTGCTTTGACAACCTCAATTTGCCAAATATATTTCACACTTACTTTTGAAAATTCTTGAGCTCTAGTAGTCTTATGCAGTCTGAAGTCACAGTTTTAGGAAGAACTTGCCACATCACCAAGAATCCAAGTAATATGTCATATGCTATCAGAACATCAGAGACAGTTTTGAACATCAACTAAATTCTTTGTGTTGATATTTATAAATTCTTTTTTTCGATATGGAAACATACATATTGTATTAACATCTACTCAAAATTTTATTTTCATATATAGAGTGTGATTTACAAAACTTTAATGAACAGAAATATCTATTCCCATGTGTTATAATTTTTCTCTGTTGAGTGTCATAAATCATTTTGCCTTATATAAGAATTGAAACCAAAAAAAAAAAAAAAAGATTTGGCCGGGCGGTGGTGGTGCACGCCTTTAATCCCAGCACTCGGGAGGCAGAGCCAGGCGGATTTCTGTGAGTTCGAGGCCAGCCTGGGCTACCAAGTGAATTCCAGGAGAGGCGCAAAGCTACACCTACACAGAGAAACCCTGTCTCGAAAAACCAAAAAAAAAAAAAAAAAAATTGAAAATATTTTCATATTTAAATCGTAATATAAACATGAGATAATTTAAACCAATTATAAAGTACAAATATTTGGGACCTATGAGAGAGATGGAAGTCCTCTGTACATTTTCATTGATATTATGATCACAAAAATATTAACATAAGACTGTCAGAATTATATTGACAGGATCCTTTGTTTCCATTGGCTGGGCTGCTGACATAATTAGTCTTATAATTATGGCAAAACTGTAATGTGTTTGTCCACTTACTTTTCTGTAAACGGTAGAAGTTGGAATTACATCTCTTTATACTTTCTGCCTTTAAAGAAAAAAATCATATTATAATTTGTAAGAGTATTATTTTATCTTTAATTTGAAAAATATTTGTGTTTGTACATTTGAATTTCCTGCTGTCATGTGTTATCATACTTTTGAAAGTTGAAATAAAATGCTTTATGGCTTTATTATATAATAAAAATTATTTTGTAATCAAAACAATAGTAATAGGAAATAAAAAATGCCAAGTATACCCCAAATTCAGAATCAAATTCTCAAACATGTTCATTCATATTATTATTTGCACATTGTTTCTAGGTAGCAGAGCACAAGTCCTCACATTCAGGGATTTATCTATACATTTACAAATAAGTACAGATTTCATTCTGTATTTCCTTCATTGATTTATTTACAACATTGCTGCAATGGTTTATTTTAAGGCTATATTTATTTCCTTGATGATATTGTATCAAATTACTTTCTGGCCACTTACCAAAGAAGATAAAATAAATATAATACAATGAGAATAATAAATGTTATGTATTTAAAACTATTTGAAGCTACATTAAATAACATGAATACAGATGAACTGTAGATAAGTTTTCTAAATATATTCCTCTAGTAAACAAACCTTTAAGAATGTGTTGTTAAACGCATTATGAACTAGTGGGTAGTACCAAGAACTGAATTTCAGTGAGTGCCAATATACAGTTTTAGAATTATGGATGTCACAAAATGGATTTGCTTGATCAGCACCTGCATACTTTGTGTCTAACTTCTCTCACAAGCATACAATGCCATCTCCATAGAAGACACTTCATGTTGAGATCTGTCTCTTTAACTATAATTCTTCTTCTCTCCATCATAGTTTTATTACAGACCTCCAGGTTTCACAGTTTTTTAACACAGTAGTTAATAAGTCTTTTTTGTGAGATATTGTTTTGAAGTGTTTCTGCAATTAAACTAAAGCTAGAAGATAAAAATATACCTCTTCCCCCATATAAGAAGTAAGGATGTCCTGATGGGTAGCACAGATTCTTGAAATCCATCTACTCTTGTATATTATTATAGTTCCAGCCTTAATAATATACTTCCCAGGAGATCAGAAGAGAAACTACAGATTTTGAGAACTGTTTTTGGGAAAAGAATCTCAGCATACCATGCTCTTTGTCTGTCTACTTTATTCCTCTGGAATAAAATCCTATCTACGTAGCTATAGCTCTGTACTCAAGCCTAGTTCCTTTCTTGCCTGATTTGTCTCTACCTTTATCTGCTATCCCCTCTAAGTTCTATCTTAATTCTCTCACCTTAAGTTTGCCTCATCTAGGTCCTTCTCATCTCATACTTACCCATCTAGTACTTCCCCATCTGTCTCTTCTTCAATCTTTCATCCCATTCTCAAGTTTTTCACCCTTATCTTCCTCTTCGTCTCCTTATAGCTCTAAATCCTCTCAAGTCTCTGAGGTGTTTAGTTATAAACCCAAGAAATAGTGATCCTCTGCCAAAGCAAGATCACCAGGCTTGAATTCTTATGGGGTCAAAAAGACAGGTAGAATTCTCCTCAGGCAGTGACCATCAGGCTTCCTTTTAAAGCCTGAACATGGAGTGGTAAAAGGAGGAGGTCAACGGACAGCTAATATCAGTCAGTATATCAAGAAGGGGATCTGTGTGCTCAGTCGACATTCCTAGAGGTGGTTTGGTAAGAAGTAGGAGTCTATTAGTAAGGTTGTATGAGAAAGGAGGGTCTCACCCTAAATTGCACAAGAAATAAAGCTATCCTCCTGACCTAGGAGACAGGTGTTGTTTCATTTGGCCTTGGATACTTAAGTCTGTTCTTAGAGAGTACAGAGGTATCTCTGATAAGATACTTTCATTCCTCTGGGGATGGTCCTGGCCAGATGCTGCTAACGACAATAATTACAGAGAGGCTTGAACCAGGGTTGTGGCTGAGCATAGCTGTCAGCGCAGAAGATTATCTGAATATTCCATTAGTAGAGGGGCAATTGTGCCCAATAAATGATGAAAAAGCTACAACAGCATGTGAGAAACTCATAGCAGGAAATGGCTAATAATCAAAAGCCAAATATCACCAAAGCTCCTTGAGCCTCAACTTGACCTCTGGAAGGTCCTCAGCTTCTTCCAGGTATTAGCTTTGTCATAATCAGCTGAAATCCTACTTTATATATTTTTGCAGCTTGTATAAATCTAAATTTATGAATTACAGAAGAAAATATTGGGGTTTTTAAGCTGGCAAAAATCATACAATTAATACGTTGAATTCAAATCATGAGCATTCGACTTTGAAGTCCCTTATACGGTAGAATGCTTATAAAGGATGGGAAATAAGTAATTTTGCATATAGGTACTGAAAAAAGATTCTCTGTGTAGTGCTATTCTGGGACCATTTTATTATAATTATTTGGAATACAACTTTATAAACAAAAATACTTCAAATGATTAAATAATATTTGTTACTGATCCCAAGTATTAAGTCCATGTTCACCCACTACCGTAATTCCCTTCTAATATATTAGAGAACAGATATAAATCTATTTTCTATTTCTTTTTAACTAAATATTGGGGGTTTTCTCATTTTTCTCAAGGTTATTTTGCCTGTTTGTGGGATACATTTATTATTTAGTTCTTTAGATTGTTATAATTCATGGGCTAATGTGAAGATTCAATGAGCAAAGCATGTACTGAGTTTCAGTCTCCAAAATTCTTGGAAAGCTGGATGTATTGGCCAATGTCGGTAATCCTTTTTCTTCTTTGGCAAGATAAGAGGTGGAGACAAGAGCACATTGTAAGTTCATAGGCCAGCTATCTCTACATTTGTAACTGTGGACCACAAAGTGATCTTGTGTCAAACAAGATAGAAGACAAAACTAACACCCAAGGTTGTCTTCTGATCTCCACCATGCTGTGGTATGTATGTACCACACTCACACACACATACTTATATATGTGTATCTTATACTTATATATATATCAGATACTTTTTTTTAATTTGAATCTCTAATTCAAAATATTTGTTATCAGGCAAGCTGCAGGGTTTATATGTAGTAGTTCAAATGTGGTTCATGATTTATTCATCCATGATCACAGATACATCAGTTCCTATATACAGTAATAGTCTAATAAACTTACATTCACATATTTGTGTGTTTATGTTATCTTTATTTCTCCTTCCTTCAGAAAATCTGAAATTTGGAACTTGCTCATAATATATTTCTAAGTAGAACATTATTATTATTACTATGTTTTATAAATATAAATTCATGTTTCTTGCTCAATAATTTCTTCTTAATCCTATTATTTTTAAATTCATAACACTGTTTACCATTAAATGACCAGTTCAATGTTAATTATACTTAAGTATAGATGCATTACTTAAAAAAAATTTGTCAAAATTTGTAACATACAAACCATCAGTCAGCTTATTTATTTGATCCAGCACATAAAAGTAGAATTGGAATGTTAACAGTCTTTGAAAGCTTTTGACAGATGAGGCTCAGTTTATAATGTTTCTTCCTAAACATTGTTTAAATTGCTCAAGATTACTCAACAGGTCATAACTGAAAGCAACAATTTTTTTATTTGATTAATGACTTAATTTGAAAATATTTGGGAGATTGTATAGTATAGACATGAACAACACGTTGGAAAAGCTAAGAACTTGGAGTTATCAGCAAATACATCTTGTGTCAGGAAAGAAAGAGTAAGATTTTTCACTACAAAGAAGTGAAAATGAATTGTTTGTCTTTGAAGGAAAAAGTATAAAAACATGAGTCTAATCAATTTCAGATATAACAAATTTTCTAAAACTGTAGAGTGTATAAATAGACACCCTCTTAAAACACAATATGTAGGTAGGACATTTATTTGCCTTGTGGTACAAGCATACACATTCAATACCTGTGATACCATCAGTCAAAAGGCACCCTGATTATTCATACTGCTTAAAGTCATTAAACCAACTAACCATTGTCTGAATTTGTGTCACCTTCAAGCCTTATAACATCAGTAAACATTAAACTCTGTGTAGGTTTTCTTAAATGGTAAAACATACCTGACAAAGTATCATACAATTATTATGCAGTTTAGTAACACACTGGGTTTTTTTGTTAGACCATAAACATGTTGCTTTTGCTTGTTTGTGTTGACTCCTGCAATCTAGATCTGCATCTGAAAATGGCCTAACTACTGAAGGTAGCATGCCAGAGTAGACAGTCATAACAGGATTTCACTCGGTGAGGCATAGAGTGTCTCTAAGGCTAAGAATGGGGCTGAAAGGGGAATCTGTGATAGGTTTATTATGTCCAGTCTAAAATGGCAAGTTAATATTCAACACAACTTGGACTAAAATATAAAACCCCCAAGTGAGTCAAGTATTGTTTACTATTGTCTATCAAGAATAAATACATAAACGAGTTGGAGCGAAATAATTATTCATTAGCTAAGAGCTAATTTGTATAATAAAGATGGCATCTCTAGATATGTTAGTATTTACTCTTAAATGCTGTGGATGATTGACTGATAAGTAAAGTGCTGATTGGCCAGTAGTCAGGCAGGAAGTATAGGCAGGACAAAGAGAGAAGAGAAGGGGCAAGTAGATGGCTGGGACAGAGGAGATGATGCCAGCTGCCACCATGAGAAAATGTTAAGATACCAGTAAGCCACGAGCCATGTGGCAACTTTTAGATCAATAGAAATGTGTTCATTTAAGATATAAGAACAGCTAGCTAGAAGCCTGAGCCATTAGGCCAAACAGTTTAAATAATATAAGCATCTGTGTGTTTATTTTATAAGTGGGCTATGGGACTATGGGGGCTTGGCAGGACCCAGAGAGAAACCACTAGCAACAAATGGCGCCAAACATGGGGCAAGAGTTTCCACCTAAAACCTGAGAAACAAGATTGTAAAAAAGAGCTAAAAACAGCTTCCTATTTATCTCTTTCATGTTAGCAGCAACATGCAGGTTTGAGCTACTATGGCGGGTTCATGGCGTGTGCCTACAGTATGGTGGGAAGGAGGCATCTCCAGGCCTCACATTATGCTGCTGCTGTGTGGTGGATTTAGTCTTTGCTAGTCTAAAAAAAAAAATAGGTTTTTGGACTACACGCTGCTTGGATAAAAGCATAGAACCACTATGGCTCCCAGAGCTAGCAGTAAATTATCTCCACCATGTTAAAAAACTAAATTGGGCAGAGCTAACAGTCAAGACTTCTGCTTTAGTACTAACTGCTACAGTTTAAAGCAATAGTTACACAATAAGACAGATTCAGATAAAACAAGACTTTAAATGGTTTAGAATGTGTGTAAAAAACATACATAGGCTTAAAAGAGAGGGGAAAAGGAATATATACAGTTATATAAACAAAGAGATAGTTTTTTAAAAATAAAGTCTTTAAAGAGACAATAAACGTAGTATAAAAAATAAGCCACGTAAAGATGGCTATTACACAGAAAATCGAGATTGTGTTGTCTTTGAGATTCTTAACTACAGAAAAACATTTAATTGTAAAAGATGTTAAGCCAATATGTATATTTTAAAGATACCTTGACTTCAAAATTTGATCTAAGGATATGTTGCTTTGGAAAGGAGGCTCTGCTTTTGTTTTCACAGAAAGCCAGAGGCTATGGATTTGTTCCAGATTAAGATACATCAGGTTTGACCAGCCAAGACCCCCCAAAAGGTCACTGATGACACCATGGCCCAGATGATCCAACATCTAGAACAGTTTCAAGGCAACTGGTTCAGATAATACACCCTCAAAGACTACCCCATAAGCCTAAAAATTTCTTTGTGTCCCCATAAGATACAGCGTCCCCATCCAACAGAAAGTAGTAAGAGAAGCTACACCCAAATTTCCAAATATACCAAGCTGGCTTTAGAGATAAAATTGGCTCACTCCTTCTCTAAACCCAAACATATTACTTAAAAAAAAAAAAAAAAAAAAAAAGGTTAAGAGATTCCTGTGTCACACATCAAAAGAGCCTTCTGGTGTGGGACAGAGAAAAACCAATATTTTTATTTAAAACAGGTTGATTATAAATACAACCTCTTTCTAAAGAAGAAAATGGGATATTATATAAATATGATAGGATGAAAGGGTAGATTAATGAACCTACTTTTAAAGAACAACTTGTTTAGAAATGTTTTACATTGCTATAGATTTTAGTTTATTGATACAAAATTTGAGTTGATTTTGTTATACTGAATATATATTTCTACTCTTATTGGAGGTATTATGTTTATATAACTCATTTAAATTGTAATGGATAATTATAATTAGTCTTCTATGATAATCAAACTTATAGTCATGTTAGTTTAGTTTTCTAGGTATATATAGTTACATTTCAGACAGATAGATGGTCTTCAAACACTTCAAAGACCTAAAGAATATGGCATTTAAAATGTTTTAAAAAATTTAGACTCTCTGGATAGTGAGACATGTCTGCTCCTGGCAGCACTGATTTACTTCAGAGAGGAGGATGGGCATCGAAGACACTATATAAGGAGTTTATCTTCTTCATGGCAAAAATAGTCATTTGGGCAAAAAACTGCTCTTGCCTAGACTGCTTGATCAACTGGACATGCAAGACCCATAAGAAGCTGACCACAGAACTTTGCTTGGTGAAATGGTCCTTCAGGTTCTTGCTTCACAGAGGAAACTGCCAGACATTCTACAGGACACAGAGAGAAATGACTGAGAGACTCTAGGCCTGTGGGCTGAAGACAGATGCCCCAACTTTACAAGAGAACTTTGAATGACTGTCCAGGCTGCCAGCTGTCTCTGTCTACTCTCCCAAGACTCCTGAAAGTTGCTTGCATCCTTCTCCCATTCCTCAGGTAATATTATATCCTTCTGAGATCTTTGATGTAGTTGAAAACTAGATAGTTATAATTTCCTTAGTTATGATAAAAGATAAATTAGATATAAAACCTTAGACTCACAAATATAAGACAGATAGGAGATCTTCTTTAATTTTGCCAAATACAAATAGACTAGATGTTGTAGCTGTGATTCTTGCTTGATAATTGTTTTGTTGTATGTAATTTTACTATGTCGAAGTTGAAACCTTCCTTTTTGAAAAAAGACAAAAAGGGGAAGTGATGAGGATTATAGATTGATAAGTAAAGCACTGACTGGCCAGTAGCCAGGCAGGAAGTATAGGCAGGACAAAGAGAGAAGAGAAGGAGCAAGTGGAAGCCTGGGACAGAAGAGATGTTGTCAGCCACTATGAGAAGATGTTAAGATACTGGTAAGCCATGAGCCACGAGGCAACTTATAGATTAATAGAAATGAGTTAATTTAAGATATAAGAACAGCTAGTTAGAAGCCTGAGCCATTAGGCCAGTTTAAATAATATAAGCATCTGTGTGTTTATTTTATAAGTGGGCTGTGGGACTGCCGGGGCTTGGCAGGACCCGGAGTGAAACCACCAGCTACATTTAAATTTAAAGCAGTTAAAATTAAATAATAATTTTTCTTTATCACTTATACTAGTCATGACACAGTCCTTAAAGTCATGTGTGTCATATGGCTTCTTAACTGTATAGCACAGGCTGAGTTTTTCCACCATCACAGGGTTCTCCTCACAGACAGTGATCTCACAGGATGATGGAATAAAAACTCGGAAAGTACAGCAATAGGTATTTGCATGAACATAGAACCAAGATAAAAGACACAGGTTCCAAAGCCATAGGTCTAAGGATACCAATGACAATGATTCATAACACAATTGAAGTAACATTTCTGTGTCTTCAGAACTTGTGGCTCAACCTTTTACTTTGATAACAACACCCAGGTATTTTGAAAACAGGAAACCAGGTGGTTGCCGTTCCTCTTTGAAACTGTAAAATAAACAGAGATTTCTGGTAGTCAACCATGGACTTTTTCATTTATTTCCTAATCCAAAGAATACTGTGTGCAATAATTTCTCACTGAGGAACATGGTAGGAGATGGAAATACAAATGTAACTGATCTTTGATTCAAGAACCCTATAGCCCAAAGGCACATAGTTAGAGTTATTTATGTAAAGAATATTCCAGTGTGCATTGCCATTGTTATTACACTGGATATACATGATTATTTTGTTTGTTTGTTTGCATGAATTTTTGAGACAGGGTCTCATCTATTACAGGCTGGCTTAAAATCCTCCTGCATCAGCTTCCTGAGTGTTGGGATTACAGAGAAAAGAATCTAATTTATGATGTCTAAATTAGAGCAGGATGGAAGTAAGAAAAAGAAGATTGATCGATTGTGTGTTTGTGTATGTGTGTGTGTGTGTGTGTGCGCGTGTGTGTATGTGTCTGTCTGTCTGTACTTATGAGTGTGTATTCAAAAATACCTTCAAGGAAAATAAACACAATAATGACACTAGGGTCAACGTGGGAAAGCTGCAAATTATAAACCTCATCAATTTGTTACATCACATTTTTCCTGATTGTAAAACATAAACCCCTATGGTGTCAAACACCTGAAGTTGTCTTTGATGCTTCCTATAGCTTCATGTCAGAAGCAATCATATCCTCTACCCTTTAAGGCCTTTAATTGGAGGTGGTAGTTTTTCAGTTTGGCCAAGTTTTTTCATCTTTTCATTTGCGTTTACATGTTATTTTGCTTTGATGTTACTTGCAGAGATCCCATTTCTCATTTAGGTATTTTTCTTGATATAAATATTACCTCAAACCCTTACCAGGCCACATACAGAATTGATATTTTTCCAAATTGTGAATACAGTCAAATTATTTCCTGCTGACCTCTTCAATGACCATTCAAGGAGTCTCATAAGTAAGCCAAGCTACAAAACTGTCACACATATGTAGAGGGCCTAGGTTTGTCCCATGTGTCTCCCTGGCTATTGGTCTAGAGTCTGTGAGCTCCAATGAGCACAGGTTAGTTGTTTCTGTGGGATCCCTTGTGATGGAAGGAGTAAGGTTGGCATGATTTATTAATGTCATCCACTATACAGTGGCTCTAAACCTTGCTAATGCTATGACTCTTTAATACAATTCCTCATGTTGTATTGACCCCAACCATAAAATTATTATCATTGCTACTTTATAACTGTAATCTTGTGACTATTATGAATTGTTATGTAAACATCTGATGTACAGGATATCTAATACACAACCCCAGTGAATGGGTCATTCTATTCAGAGAGTCTAGACCCACAGGTTAAGAACAGTTGTATTATAAAGTTTAAAGTAAAAGATAACTTAACCTAAACTTTCTTTCATATTTCTATATGGTCATTGTTCTGATTTAGTGATGTTAATGACATTTTAATAATACATTTGTTTAATATTTTAAACTATTTTTCGTGAAGTTTTTTCATGTCTCCTAATCATGTCTCCTAATCCCCTGTGTAGTCTTTTCCAAAACCATACAACTAATTTTTGTTTATTAAAGCAACTAGTGACTTTTATTTGGTTTGTGGGAGGCTTTTGTCTATTTGATGGGTTATAGATATTTGTTACACTTAAGGGAATATAGGAATATAGGGTAAAAAGACAACTATTAATCTCAGATATTTTAAATTGGCAGGGATTTTGAGATATTGATATAAATTTACAGTTAATTTTGTTATATTGTACATATGTTTCTACTCTTGTTTGGGGTATTGTGCTTATGCAGTTCATTTATAAATGCAATGTATAAAAAATGAGGTTACTCTGTGAGTTCAAGGCCAGCCTGGGCTACCAAGTGAGTTCCAGGAAAGGCGCAAAGCTACACAGAGAAACCCTGTCTTGAAAAACCAAAAAAAAAAAAAAAAAATGAGGTTAATAATTAATATATAATAATCAAACTTGAAGTTATATTAGGTAAATTTTCTACATTAAATAGGTATGTTTTTGATAGATAAATGGTCTTCAAACCCTTCAAAAACCTATGGAATATGGCATTTAAAAGTTTTTTTTTTTCACTTAAGGCTTTTCAGACAATGAGATGCATCTGCTTCTAGCAGCACCAATTTACTTCATAAAAGGATGATGGAGATAAAAAAGCTCCATAGGAGCTTGCTTTCAGTGTGGTAAGAACAGCCATTTGGGCAAGAAACTGCTTTTGCTTTGACTGCTTGACTGTGTGCTGTGTTGACTGGGCACACAGGACCCACAGGAAAGTGACTGCTGAACTTTGTCAAAAAAAATTCTGGAAAGTCCTTTGTGATTCCTGCTACACAGAAGAGTCTGCCAGATACTCTGCAGGACACAGAGAAAAGTGACTGCTGAGCTTTGCCAATAGAAGACAGGACAGTCTTTCAAATTTCCTGCTTCACTGAAAAGTCTGACAGATATTCTGGGCCTTTAAACTGAGGACAGATGCCCCAAAGTTGCAGAGGAACTTTGGGTGACTATGCAGGCAGTCAAATGTTTCTGTCATTTCTAGCATTATGGAAGTTGCGTGCAATGCCCTTCTGGTTTACTAAACTAATAGTATATCCTTCTTGGGTCTTGGATGGAGTTTAAGACTAAATAGTTATAGTTGTAGTTTTTCTTAGTTATGACAGAAAGTAAATTAGGTATAAAATTTAAGAATCACTAATAAAAGATAGATAATTGAGTATTTTCTTTGAATTTGCTAAATGCAAATCGACTAAATATTGTAAATGTAATTCTTACTTGATAACTATTTTTGTTGTATGTAGCTTTACTATGTTAAAGTTAAGATCTTTAATTTTTATTTAAACAAAAGGGGGAAATATTGTGGAGTTTTATGATGTGTTACATTTGTTTATGTTGTGAAACATTCATTTAATGATGCAAAGATTTGTTGCATTCTTTTATGTTGCATTTGTATAACTGTAAAACTGTGTTACTTTGCCTGTCTAAAACACCTGATTGGTCTAAAAAAGAGCTGAACAGCCAATAGCAAGTCAAGAGAAATGGTAGGCAGGGCTAGCATACAGAGAATAAATAGAAGGAAAAATCTGGGGGAAAAAAGAAATAGAAAAGGAGAGGAGGTTGGTAGTGGCCAGCCATCCAGCCACATAGTCAGCCACAAAGTAAGAGTGAAAGTAAGATTTACAGAAGTAAGGAAAGGAAAATGTCCGAAGGCAAAAGGTAGATGGGATAATTTAAGAAAAGCTGGCTAGAAATAAGCCAAGCTAAGGTCAGGCATTTATAAATAAGAATAAGTCATCATGTGTGTTTATTTGGAAGCTGGTTGGTGGGCCCCCAAAAGAGCCAAAGAATCTACGAGTCAAAGAGTGAAAAACAACCAACCACAGTAGTGAGAAGAGTGATGAAATGCATCTTCTGGGCATGACACAGCTACTGCAGTCACCAACACACAGCAGATGAATTTGCCTGCACAAAGTTGTGCCTGTCAACAAGCAGTCAAGGATAGAGTGAAACTTAAGGGGGTCTGCTACTCCCTCCCAAACTATTGACCACTAATGGGCTCTGGAGGCACTAGAGTCATTATCTTTGAATACTATCCACTGTGAATCATTCAGGTTTCACCAGATAGTTGTATATTTATGGTCACCCAGACAGTGCTGTTTAAACCCAGTTACATTAACACAAGAAAGAGAGAAGAGGAGGAGTTGACAACAGTGAGATATGTGTAAGAGAGGGTGAGAGTAGTAAGTTTTACTATATGTAAGTCACAAACTAGTACCACAGACACCATAGAAATTTCATCAAGAATAGGATACTGTTGCACAGGTGAGAAAGATTCCTCCTCATAAGCTAAAACACAAAGTTTTTGCATAAAGCAGCAAAATCATCAGCACACCTTTCTTGACGTAGAGTCAGTCACTGAAACATTTTCTTCAAATATAAAGCATATGAAATGCTTTTAGTGGATATTTGATACTTTATAATGAAACAATTTAAAAATTGAATTTTAAGACTGAAAGTAGTACAAATAGCTTCACTTTCAAGTATTCTTTCTGCATTAGGAAAGACATTGAATTGATTAGATGAATGTCAAGATTATTAACAATCCAGATGATAGTTAACAATTGACATCTTCTATCACATTTACCTCATTAAGTTTGTTCTGGATGCATAATGCAACCTACCTACCTCTCTGACCTCCAATTTGCAGTTACTTGCAAGTCCCATTCCTCTCTAAGTTTTAATCTACTTTTTCTTACACTTTGGGTCATTTAACTTAGTGTAGGGTCACATAAATGTCAGCAAAAAGAAAAGATTACTGAATTAGAAATGAACAATAACTGATTCCAAATCAATTGCTGAACTCATCCTGTTTCTGGCAGGCTCACTTGTGCAGTATTGTGTGACATCACTGCAGCCTTCCTTCTGAACACACAGTGTGCACACTCTGCTGTGCACATGCTGACATGCCTAATAATGCTAACAGACAGTGTGTGGAACACTTTGGCTTGAGGTAATTGCAAAGTGCAATGTCCTCTTCCTGCACATAAAAAGCTTTTGGCTCTTATAGAAATATACCTGTTTAATTGTGCAAAAGAAAACATTAAAATTTTTCTATTATTACTCAGCATGGAAGAATCATGTTAGCATATATTTGATTTGTTTCACACTGAAATGTTTAATTTTAAATATAACTGTTTAAATTTGTTGAAATAAATTTCATAAAACATTGTTAAATAAATTTTGACTTGAGATTAGGACAGAATGTCTAACAATTGATAGAATGACCCTGAATGTATTCTTATAATCTGTGGTATATATTTATGTGAGACTTCATTTTAGTATTGATGATTTGAGAATAAAAATGGCAAACAATCCTGAAAAACCATTAAAGATACTCTTTATATCTTCAACAGTATCAAATATTAAGCAAAAATTAATTCCTTAAGTAAAAATAAATGAGCACAAAAAGCTCTTTGCAAAATAGTTTTTATCATCTTTATTAAACTACAATTTTATGTAAATTAAAGAACTGTATTAAGATTATAGTTTCTATAATATATTATGAGAAAATGTGCATTCATTTTATACAC